>NC_086454.1:84337796-84937796 GCF_028390025.1 Pseudophryne corroboree
AGCAATATCGGCAGTGGTCATTCCGGACTTCCTCAGTCCTCAGAACGTACATGCCGGAGAGTGGAGCCTTCATCCGGAAGTCTTTCAACTCCTAGTGGACAACTGGGGCCTACCAGATGCAGACCTGATGGCGTCTCGACACAATCACAAGGTTCCGGTCTTCAGAGCAAGGACAAGGGATCCTCAAGCAGCATTCGTGGATGCACTGGCAATTCCATGGAACTTTCGGCTGCCGTACGTGTTCCCTCCAGTGTCACTTCTGCCCAGGGTGATAAGGAAGTTCAAGAAAGAAGGAGGAATTCTACTTCTAATCGCTCCAGCGTGGCCCAGACGGCATTGGTTCTCAGACCTGCAGGGTCTCTCGATAGAGCGTCCTCTTCTACTTCCACAGTGCCCAGTCCTCCTCGTTCAGGGCCCTTGTGTCGACCAGGATTTGGCCCGGCTGGTTTTGACGTTATGGCTCTTGATGCTTCCGTACTGAGGGCCAAAGGATTTTCTGAGGCGGTCGTTCAAACTATGTTGAAGGCCCATAAACCGGCGTCTGCTAGGATTTATTATAGGGTCTGGAATTCTTACTTCGCCTGGTGTGCGACTAACCATTATGACACATATAAGTTCAGTACTGCCAAGCTTTTGGCTTTCCTGCAACAGGGCCTGGACTTAGGCCTTCGTCTGGTCTCCCTCAAGGTTCATATTTCTGCCTTGTCGATATTGTTTCAGAGAAAAATTGCGACTCTGCCTGATGTTCATACATTCACTCAGGGTGTTTTACGGATTCAGCCTCCCTATGTTCCTCCTGTGGCTCATTGGGATTTGTCGGTTGTTGCAGGACGCCTTATAAGAGTCTCACTTTGAACCTCTTGAGTCTGTGGACCTTAAGTAGCTTACTCTTAAGGTCTTGTTCTTGCTGGCTATTGCCTCTGCTAGACAGGTTTCAGACTTGGGTGCCTTGTCCTGTAGGTCTCCCTTTCTGATTTTTCACCGTGGCTGGGCAGTTCTTAGAACTCTTCCTGGTTATTTGCCTAAGGTGGTGTCGTCTTTCCACCTTAACCAGGAAATTGTGTTTCCGGTATTTACTTCTCCAGGTTTATCCTCCAAAGAGCGGTCTTTGGATGTGGTACGGGCTCTCCGTATTTATGAGAAGAGAACAGATTCTCTTAGGAGATCTGATTCCCTCCTTGTCCTTTTTGGTTTTCACAAACATGGCTGGCCTGCTAATAAGCAGACCTTGGCCAGATGGATTAGAATGGTGACTGCACAAGCTTATGTACAGGCTGGTCTTCCAGCTCCTGCTACCATCAAAGCCCATTCTACTCGGTCTGTTGGATCTTCTTCGGCGGCCCGACGTGGTGCGACCCTTGAACAATTGTGCAAGGCAGCTACGTGGTCCTCAGTGAACACGTTCATAAGGTTCTATGCCTTCGATACTTCCGCCTCCCAGGATACCCTCTTTGGACGCCGGGTTCTTGTGTTTGCTACAGTGCATCCCCTCCCATGAGGAACTGCTTTAGGACATCAACCAATGTTATCCCTGTGGAACCTCAGTGTACCCCGCTGCAGAAAAGGAGATTTATGGTAAGAACTTACCTTTGTTAAATCTCTATCTGCGAGGTACACTGGGTTCCACAGGGCGCCCACCCTGACACACTTAGCTTCTTTGGGTTTGTATGGCATTAGCACTGGTACCTTCTCCTGTCACGAGAATGTGGTATATGTGACTACTAACTGTTGTCGTCTCTTTTACCTGCTACTGCATTGGACTGGTTAACAAAACTGAGCTCCTGTGCACAGAGGCGGGGTTATAGAGGAGCCAGCGCTGTGCATCTTGGGAACAGTCAAAGCTTTTAGGCTGTTGGTGCCTCGGATCAAGTTCCAACTCTACACCCCCGATGTTATCCCTGTGGAACCCAGTGTACCTAGCAGAAAGAGATTTAACAAAGGTAAGTTCTTACCATAAATATCCTTTTTAACCTTTTCTGTGTATATGTGCTGTCACATTTACATTATGTCAGGCAAAGAGTGTGTTTCATGTACGGTGGAGTGTTCCTCTTCCCTATGGAGTTCACTACTATGTACTCAGTGTAGTGCATCTTCTCAGGCTAGCGGGGCTGAACCAGTGTGTCTGGATTCCCTCAAAGGAATGATTTCTAATATCTCTAATAAATTGTCCCGCAATGAGAAAGAGACGCAATACTTAAGACAGTCTGTGGATGAGATTATGAACAGAGACTCAGTCCCCAAACAAGCGTCTCAGTCCCTTGCCATTTGTCCACAAAAACGTACTCTAGCCCATATCCTGAAGTCTGACTCTGACGCTGAGGGGTCAGACATGGAGGAGGGGGATGTGGATTCAGAAGGGGGGGATGCTGCTCTGTCACAGGGAATACAGGCTCTTATAGAGGCTATCAGAGATGTGCTACAAGTTCCTGATAAGGTGATAGAGGAGTGTGAGGAATCTTATTTTAATGTAAAAAAGATGTCCTCAGTCACTTTTCCTGCGTCAAAGGAATTGAATACCCTGTTTGAAGATCTGTGGGTAAATCCTGATAAGAATTTCAAATCCCTAAAAGGTTACTCTCATCTTTTCCTTTTCCTCCTGAGGATAGGAAAAAATGGGAAAGTCCACCGATAGTGGATGCATCTGTGTCCAGGTTGTCAGAGAAGATTGTATTACCCGTCCCTGGTGCAGCCTCCCTAAAGGACGCTGCTGATCGTAAGATTGAGACTACACTCAAATCCTTGTACACAGCGGCTGGGGTGGCTTAGAGACCCACTATAGCATGTGCGTGGATTACTAAAGCCATTGCTAAATGGTCGGGTAATCTTATTGAAGGGTTGGATTCCTTATCTAGGGGGGAGATTGTGTTACTCTTGCAACATATACAGGACTCTGCGAACTTTATGGTGGAAGCCATAAAAGAAGTAGGTTTGCTTAATGCACACACCACTGCTATGGCAGTGTCAGCACGCAGGGGCTTGTGGTTACACCAGTGGACTGCGGACGCGAACTTCAGGAAAGGCGTGGAAGGCCTACCCTTCACAGGAGATGAACTGGACAAATGGATCTCCAAAGCTACTGCGGGTAAGTCCACATATTTTCCTTCTGCAGCTCCCCCAACCAGTAAGACCTACTAAGGACCTACCTTACAGTCCTTTCGGATCGCCAAGTTTAAGGGCAAAGTCAGAGGATCTTCTACTGACACCAGAGGCGCTAGAGATAAACCACACAAACCAGCAGCTGCCGGTTCTCAGGAACAGAGCTCCAGTTCTGCTTCCTCAAAGCCTTCTGCATGACGGTGGACCGCGTTGCCTTGAAGTCTGGCAGGTGGGAGCCCGACTAAAGAATTTCAGTCACATCTGACAAAATCATGCCAGGATCCCTGGGTCATTGATCTTATTTCCCAGGGGTACAGACTGGAGTTTCAGGAGCTCCCACCTCACAGATTCTACAAATCAGGCTTACCAACTTCACAAGAGGCAAGTACAATCTTACAGGATGCCATTCAAAAACTGTCACAGACTCAGGTCATTGTTCCAGTTCCACCTCATCTGCGCAACAAGGGGTAGTATTCCAACTTGTTTGTGGTACCGAAACAGGACGGTTTGGTGAGACCAATTTTGAATCTAAAATCGTTGAACCCGTAATTACGAGTGTTCAAATTCAAGATGGAGTCTGTGAGAGTGGTGATCTCAGGTCTAGAGGAGGGGGAATTCCTAGTCTCAAGGATGCGTACCTTCACATTCCGATCTGGCCACCTCACCAAGCTTATCTACGCTTTGCACTACAGGACTGTCACTACTAGTTCCAGGCCCTGCCATTTGGTCTCTCCACAGCCCAAAGGGTGTTCACCAAGGTGACGGCAGAGATGTTGTTTCTCCTTCGCAAGCAGGGAGTGAACATTATTCCGTACTTGGACGATCTTCTGATAAAGGCACCGTCCAGGGAAAGGTTGTTGGACAGCATTGGTCTCACAACCAGACTACTCCTGGATCACGGGTGGATTCTAAATCTTCTGAAATCTCATTTAGAGCCAACTCGGAGGCTCCCATTTTTGGGAATAATACTGGACACAGAGTCGCAGAAAGTTTATCTTCTGTTGGAAAAGGCATTGTTAATCCAGTCGATGGTTCGATATGTCCTGAAGCCAACCCGGATATCAGTGCATTTATGCATTCGCCTTCTGGGGAAAATGGTGGCCTCTTACGAGGCGCTTCAGTACGGAAGGTTTTATGCGAGGCCCTTCCAGCTAGATCTGTTGGACAAATGGTCCGGATCGCATCTTCACATGTACCAGAGGATCCATCTGTCGCCAAAGGCCAGGATCTCCCTTCTGTGGTGGGTACAGACTTCTCACCTAATCGAGGGCCGAAGGTTCAGGATGCAGAATTGGATTCTGCTAACCACAGACACAAGCCTCAGAGGTTGGGGAGCGGTCACCCAGGGGGTGCAGTTTCAAGGAAGATGGTCAGGTCAGGAAGTCGTCCTTCCAATCAACATTCTGGAACTCAGGGCTGTATACAACGCCCTTCTGCAGGCCTCATATCTTCTTCAAGATCGGGCCATTCAGGTTTAGTCGGAGAATGTGACAGCAGTAACCTACATAAACCGACAGGGAGGAACAAAGAGCAGAGCAGCAATGTCAGAGGTATCAAGAATTCTCCTCTGGGCAGAAAAACACGCTGTGGCGTTGTTGGCGGTCTTCATTCTGGGAGAAGACAACTGGGAAGCAGACTTCCTCGGCAGACACGACCTAAACCCGGGGGAGTGGGGCCTTCACCCATAGGTGTTCAGGTGCTTGACACGTCAATGAGGATGTCCTCAAATCGACATGATGGCCTCTTGTCTCAACAAGAAGCTCAAGCAGTATTGTTCCAGGTCAAGAGACCCACAGGCAGTGGTGGAGGACACTCTGACAACTCCATGGGTGTATCAGATGGTGTACGTGTTCCCTCCACTTCCGCTGATCCCAAGAATTCTGAAAAGAATAAAAATGGAAAAAGTTCAAGCAATTCTCATTGCTCCAGATTGGCCAAGAAGGGCCTGGTACGCGGACCTTCTGGAGATGCTCCTGGAAGATCTGTGGCCTTTATCTCTTCGCAAAGATCTCCTACAACAGGGGCTGTCCGTCTATCAAGACTTGACACGGCTTTGTTTGAAGGGCGCGGAGGTTGAACAGCTGATTCTAGCCAGGAGAGGGATTCCTGACAAGGTCATCCTGACTATGATCCAAGCCAGGAAGGGGGTAACGTCTAAACATTACCATCGTATTTGGAAGAAATACATCTCTTGGTGTGAGAGCAGAAAATATTCTGCTGTGGAATTTCATCTGGGACGTTTCCTGCTTTTTCTGCAGCCGGATGTGGATGTGGGCCTACATCTGGGCTCCATAAAAGTCCAGATTTCGGCCTTGTCCATTTTCTTTCAGAAACAATTGTCATTTCTTCCTGAGGTCCAGACGTTCTTGAAAAAGGTTTTGCACATCCAGCCTCCCTTTGTGCCTCCCACGGCACCCTGGGATCTCAATTTGGTGCTGCAGTTCCTCCAATCGGACTGGTTTGAACCTTTACAGGAGGTAGAAGTAAAATATCTTACGTGGAAGACCGTCACACTGTTGGCCTTGGCTTCTGCAAGACGTGTGTCGGAACTGGGGCGTTGTCTCATAAGAGTCCCTATTTAATCTTCCATGAAGACAGAGCTGAACTCAGGACTCATCAGCAATTCCTTCCGAAAAAGCTGCAAGTTGCATGCAGCGAAACGTGTCAGATGCTGCTACAACCAACAAGGAACACTGGAGCAGAGTAACGGACCATCCCCTGGATATTTACCTGGATACTTTTTCACAACCTTCCCACTCTGAGAGGACCCAGCAGCTACCTATACGGAGAAAGACCTACACCGTAATGCATGAAGCGCTCAATCTATTAAGACCATTGGAGCCAACATTCCTCTAACTGTGAAAAGCTGCCATAGTCGGACTCTCTTATGCATATGGGACAATGCTGTCTATACAGGAAATTTGAAACAGGGGTTACAATAGGAACGGACTACTCCAGCTCACGTATCATTTGTTCCAGACGTACACAAAGGGTAATTTTATCCCAACCATTGTTTGAATAGTGTATTTTAATTTTTTGTGACATGTATGTGTTTAAATGTTTTATTAAATTGTTTTATTAGAGATATTTTAACATTGATATTCATCATTTAATAACTCCATCACAGCGTAGCCTACTTCTGTTTCACATGTTTCTTTTGAGGGAGTGACTTCCCCTGTAATTTGAGGCAGCTGTTTAGTGAAGCTCCTCACGTCTGAAGCGCCCAATATACCTTGGTATACCATAATCGCTTCCGAAGGTGGTGTCCGCATTTCACATCAACCAACCTATTGTGGTTCCGGCTGTTACGGACACCTCTGCTATTTCAAAGTCTTTGGATGTTGTGAGGGCTTTGAAGGTGTATGTAAAGAGGACAGCTCGTCACAGGAAATCTAACTCTCTGTTTGTTCTCTATGATCCCAATAAGATTGGGTGTCCTGCTTCTAAGCAGTCCATTGCACGCTGGATCAGGCTAACTATCCAGCATGCTTATTCCACGGCAGGCTTGCCGGTTCCGAAATCTGTTCAGGCCCACTCGACTAGGTCGGTGGGTTCTTCTAGGACGGCTGCCCGGTGTGTCTCGGCTTTACAGCTCTGCCGAACACCTACTTGGTCAAATTCGAACACGTTTGCAAAGTTTTACAAGTTCGATACTTTAGCCTCTGAGGACCTTCAGCTTGGTCAATCAGTTCTGCAGGACCCTCTGCACTCTCCCATCCAGTTTGGGAGCTTTGGTACTTCCCCATGGTACTAAATAGAACCCCAGTATCCTCTAGGACGTAAGAGAAAATAGGATTTTAATTACCTACTGGTAAATCCTTTTCTCGTAGTCCATAGAGGATACTGGGCGCCCCCCAGGTGCTTTGTTCTTCCTGCAGTGTTACTTGGTTAAGTATTGTTGTTTGGTTCAGCTGTTGCTGTTACTGTTTCAAGTTTGGTTAGCATAGCTTTCCTCTTGTTTGTGTGTGCTGGTTTGGAATCTCACCACTATCCTTATCTATCCTTCTCTCAAAGTATGTCCATCTCCTCGGGCACAGTTTCCTAGACTGAGTCTGGTAGGAAGGGCATAGAGGGAGGAGCCAGCCCACACTATCAAATTCTTAAAGTGCCCATGACTCCTAGTGGACCCGTCTGTACCCCATGGTACTAAATGGAACCCCAGTATCCTCTACGGATTACGAGAAAAGGATTTACCGGTAGGTAGTTAAAATCCTATTTAAACAATACAAATAAGATAAGTGGTCAGGAAAAAGTTAAGACATACTATAAATAAATACACAAACCTGATAGAACCAGTACTGCACTTTCTAAGATCACATTCTCCCACCTCATGTTAAGGCTCCTGTCTCTTCTTCCTGGTAGCTACTCTTTGGTCCAGTGCACTGATTGAGGACTCAGAAGCACACACAGCAAATTTGGTAGAGAAAGCTGCTACCATTGGGCATGTGCAGCAGCTTTGCTCTATCCCTTAAACTTCATGATGTGGCGGCAGCTATAGTAATTGTATTATATACCATTGCTATTGTTGTCATAATTTGAGCTTCTTGCCAAGAGGAGGGGGGTTTCTGTGTTTGCCTATGACTTTCCATGTGGACGCAAAAGAGAGTGGTTTCCATGTTTTGTAGTATTTTTTATTTTAATGTACCACACCACATAAAAGCAAAGCTAAAAATTTGCTTATAAAAATAACTGTAATGGCTTATATGATAATTACCAGGATGTCTTCAGAATATAGGAGAGAATTCCAGTCAACGTAATCCCTCAAAGCATTTTGTCTCTTATGCTATATGTTATCTGGACTTCATCAGCTAACATATAGCATAAGAGATGAAACGCATTGAGGGGTTTACATTGATCATATTCTGGTCAGTCCTGGGAATCACAGTCAACCTATTACACAGAACCCACCTTTATTGGCCTATACCCTTTCTACCTAGAAAAACAAAGCAATTCTGAAGTATTAATTGCAAATTTCTGCCCTTATAGATGAGAAGATCCAACCAGCTTGCCTACCAAACCCAGATGACATATTTGCAGCAGGTTCTTTGTGTGTTGCCCTTGGGTGGGGACGACTGCAAGAAAGTAAGCGGCTTCAGCCCTTCTGGGAAGCCAGATACCTCATTAGTAAAATGTACTGTACATAAAACTACCTTAATGTAATCACTTGGTGTTTTAGATGGCCAGTTGCCTACCAGACTCCAGCAGGTAGCATTACCTCTCGTTGAATACAAGAGGTGTCTACATGCCATGGAAACGTTGGATGGGCGCTTGGTGTTTGACACTGTGGTATGCGCAGGATTTCCAGAAGGTGGAAAGGATGCATGTCAGGTACACTCTCTGTATTCTGTTTGTCCTTTGGTTGGCGATCAGTCAATCATAGAGTCTGTGAGTTTAGAGTAACTTCTCTCACACCAATGATCACCACTGAAAGGAAAACTCCTATATAAGTAGTGTCAAGATGACTCTGCAATCAACTTCTTCTGTGCATAAACCGCATGGCCAATGCATAGCAATATTACAGGGGTAATTAATGCTTTTCATGCTCTATTGGACCAGCATGAATCTAACCCACGGAAAAGCTGGGAATTCACACAGCTGATGATGGCTAGATACAGACTACAGACCAAATACAGTTCTGCAGCTTATTCTATGAAGCAGGAATAAAGAATAAAGTGTATTATCAGACTAAGGGCCTAATTCAGTAAGGATTGCTTATACAATCTTTACTGCAAATTCCCGATTGTCAGGTCCCTTTTCAGAACAATGCCTGAGATGTGAACGATCAGGCTTAGGCGTTCGGGGGGTGGGTGGGGTGGGGGGGTGCAGGGGCAGCCATCATTGGGTATAACAGGGGCATCCTAGATGCAGTTTCCTTGGCCTCGCAAGCCGCACTGCGACGGCAAGTCTGAGTAAGCTGTTGTTACTGTAATTTACAAAGATTAGCCATGTTATCTATGTTTTTTTACTGACATGGCAATGCTTCCATTCATGTAATGATGAATTCACTGGAGACACAGCACCTAACTGTCTTGTGTTACCACTGTTAGTGCTTTATTTGTCTTTGATTTCTTGTTAATTCTATTCGTACTAGCACCTTGCTTAGCAATTCTAGAGCAGCATTGTTGAATCATTTTATGGGTGTGTGAATGTTTCTTTATGCTCATGGGTGTAAGTTAGCCTGATAGCTGATTCAATACATACTCAATACTTTCTTTTACACACACTGAGGCTTATTTTGAGTCTGATGCGCATTCGCCGTAGAAAGCGATCACAGACCGCACCGTACCATGCATATGCACACAAGATTGAAACAGCGGACAGTCCAATCCGTCCATTAGCAGATTGCTCTTTCCGTGAAATGTTTGTTTCAGGGTAAAATCTCAAAGAACTGATACATTTCATTTGAGAGTTGTGGCAATGGGCCTAATTGATGGTAGATGTGCGAAAAAACGCACATCTACGATCAAAATATGAGGCATGCGGGGGGACGCCCAGAAGGCCAAGCCCTACCCCCCCCCCTGCTTTCGTGCCAGAACAGTAGCTTCCTGCCATCGCATGTTTAGGGTCGCAGTTGCTGCGTTGTCCGGACCGCGCCCAGAAAATGCCGCCGAAACGCCGTTGACCCCCCCACGCGATTGCCTCTGATGGTACACCTGCTACTGCCAGATCTTTTGCACCCTGCATGGGGTGGGTTATAATTCACGATTCTAATAATGACTGTTGCAGATGGAGAAACAGTGGGCTGTGCAGCCTTCCACTTGCTGATAGATGGATGATCTGCAGAAACCGGCGGATACATTGGCATAAGGTGGTATGCGTAGACTGTTGCAGCGAAACACGCAAGCAGCCTCACCTGCATCAGAATCAGACTCTGACCCAGCTCAGAGTTGCACGAATCCTAGTGTGAGCTAAACAGAAACTCATATTGGCGTCACATAGTAAATCAGGCTTCCGTGACTTCCCGCAAAAACACAGCCACTTTGCGTCCGACTCACAAGCAGCCACAGTGTGTAGGTTCCGGGTTTTCTGAAATGCACCAAACCAATGAGCAGCCTGAGATTGCGGGTAACACAAGGAAATGGGAAGTTTAGGTCCAATAGAGTCTTCTCCTCTGACTACAGCTGTCTGTTATATTGCAGGGTGACTCTGGAGGTCCGTTCCTCTGCCAGCGGAGTCACGGGAGGTGGGTTCTGGTTGGCGTGACCTCCTGGGGTATGGGCTGTGCCCGTAAATGGGACAACAATTTGATGCAGGTGCCAGGAAAGAGAGGGTCGCCGGCTGTCTTCACGGATATTCAGAGACTTCTTCATTGGGTCACTACAAACCTCAAATATGGTCAGTGTGCCCATGTAGTCTGGTGATGTTATAAGGCATATGAAATCTGTAGTTGTTTTGCATGTATTTATAGCCCATATTTATCAAGCTTTGGAGAGTGATAAATAGCACGGTGATAACGTATCAGCCAATCAGCTCCCAACTGCCATGTATTTGTAAAATGACAGTTAGGAGCTGGTTGGCTGGTACTTTATCACCGTGCTATTTATCACTCTCCAAGGCTTGATAAATCTGGGCCTATGTACTGTATTATACTGTACTGTATCTAGCATTCTCTGTCATCTCTGGAAATGGTTCTGAGCGTTCTACACAGTAACAGACCACTTGTCATTTACCCAAATCTATCATATTCCCGTCTTTCCCCAGTGTAAGTGCTGGACTCCCTGGCCTTTCTATCTACTGTACAAAGAAAAACCAAACCAAAAAATTCCCTAGCGCTTGTATGGTCAACTATCCTGCTCGTTTTAGCATATAAAAATATATTAACACTAAGCTGCTCCCAAATGGTACTACTGAAATACCAGCTGTGGATTAAAAATGCAAAAAAGATATAGGTATATCAGGAAGCGCTGTAGTTTAAGGTAAAATATTTATTACATAATATTCTAAAACAATTCAATAAGACAGACATACAATTCATATAGCTATATAATTGCTTCTCTCATAAGTGTCTCCAATAGTATCCAGCCGCACCAAGACCCTTAGTTGCAATGTTCTTTATATTTAAGGATATAAGGTGCTTATATAAACCATAAGGTTTTAAATGGACAGTGAGTGTCCCGTTTGACACATAACTCCTTAGATCTGTATTGTCAGTCAAGCAGCAGCATGAGGATTTTAGTGGCAAGCAAACCAACATGCAGTGACTCCTCCGTTAATTGACGTTGTATAATCGCTGTGTGAACGGGCTGAGGGAGGGCGCCGTAGCGGTGATGTCAGGCGCTATGCTACACCCCAGTCCGATCAAAGCTGACAATGTCCAGTTGTTTGCAGTGTAAATCAACGGGTCAGTCTTACCGGACTTGTATTTCCCGCACTCGCCGTGAGATCTCTGCAGTGAACTCACGTAGCAGTTGTGGCTGTGTGCTGTCCGTGATCGGCTGTCCTTGATATGAAGGCCGTGGAGACAACTTTAGATGGGTTTATTTGAGCTCCTTACGCGTTTCTCCGCCCTTATCCCACGGCGGTTTCGTCAGAGGATATAACAACTACCAAGCCTGGCTGTTCATTTAAACCCAAAAGGACCAATCAGAACCAATTGATTAATCCAAACACCTGTGGTGTCAGCTGTAGTACAAATACACATAAGAATCATATGTCTGTCTTTATAAAAATTCTCTTAATATAAATCAAAACGAGCAAAATAGTGACCTTTATATTAGATATCAAAAGCAGACTGTCATTTGTTTAATTTAAACTAAACGAATATAAATAATTTTATATAGTTTTCATAAACAATTCTTAATAAAAGCACATGGGATTACCTTCTGCACTCATAGCATAATGGTAAGAGTGCAGAACTAGCATGCTATAAGACCCAGGTTCGAATCTCAACAGGATACATCGTATAATTGTATCATTTGTTGGATAAGATACTATAATATGCCTCACATAATAATTAGCGGCATGCAACAATTATATACACAATACATTAATATAAATAAAAAATAATAATAATAAATATACAAATAAACATAAAAATATATCTGTATCAGTTCACAGCAATAAATTCATTTAATGTACTGTGCCAATATATAGCATGGTGCCTTTATCCTCTCTATCTAAATTTCCACTTCTCATTAATTAATTACTATAATTTATACTAATGTACCACCATATAAATATAATAACTAGTTGACATACCTATATCCTAACCTTAGTAACAAAATTATGTTAATCCAATAGATGGAGAAATAGAACTAAAATTCTAAGGATAATATTTCTTGTTTGAAGCTCTTTTATCTTATATTGTTTAATTCAATATTTTCATTGAGACCATCAGGAACCAGTGTATCTAGAGTAAAGATCCAAAATGCCTCTCTGGTACAGAGGCGGCTATATCTATCTCCACCTCTCGGGGTAGGAGCAATGTATTCAATACCTTGTTCCTTTATTACATTCATATTCCCTTCATGAATTTGCAAAACATGTCTTGATACACTGTGACTAATATTCTTATTAAGAACATTTCTTCTGTGCTCAAGAAATCTTATGTTAACGCTGCATGTGGTCCTGCCTACGTACTGCATACCACACTCACAGCTTAGAAGATAAATAACATATGTCTTTTGACAATTCATGTATGATTCCATTTTGAAATTTTGTCCAGTTGTAGTAGATTGAAAGGAAATACTTCTATGAAGAATGAAGTTACATGTTATGCATCTGGTTTTACCACATCTAAAACAACCTATATATGTAGAGAGCCAAGTGATTTTATTCAGTGGTTTATCTGACTTCTGTATATCCTGAAAAAAACTGAGTGACAAATGATTCCTCAAATTCTTAGCTTTTTGAAATACTACTCTCGGATTGTCACCAAGGCAAGGTTTCAATATTTTGTCTAACTTCAGTATTTCAAAGTTCTTATGGAGAATTTTCTTTATCTCATCTGCACAGATATTAAATTTACTAATAAATGGAAGTATTTCATTATCTCTATATGAATCTTCTTTAGAGCACCTAGATTTAGACTGAGAGAGGAGAGATCTCCTATCTCTTTGACCTGCTTCTTTCAGTGATTTGCTTAACAATGTGTCTTGATAACCCTGGTCGCGAAACGCTTCTGTCAATTCCTTTGCTTGTTCAACAAACTCCTTTTCATCTGAACAATTACGTTTTAATCTAAGGTATTGACCCTTAGGTATATTGTTCTTCCATTTTAAACGATGACAACTTTTATAATTCAGATAATTGCCACAATCGACCTCTTTTCTGTATGTACATGTGGCAAGTGTATCACCATTGACAGTGAGGGCAATATCAAGGAAGTTAATGTGTGTAGGGTGACAAGTGTGGCTAAACTTAAGACCAAAAGTGTTAGAATTAAGATAAGAGAGAAAAGAAGAAACTAGATCAGACCCATCCCAAATAATAAATAGATCATCTATGTACCTACCATAGAACACCAGGTTCGCCATATAGGGCCCCTCCCAGATGTAATTTTCCTCGAAGAGGCCCATATATAAATTGGCAAAACTGGGGGCAAACCTGGTGCCCATGGCGGTACCGTGCACTTGAAGAAAAAACTGTGAATTAAATAAAAAATAATTGTGCGCTAAAATAAATTTCATGGATTCCAAAATAAACTCACAGCAATCTGTTGTCAAATTATCATCAGCCTCCAAAAAATGGCGACAAGACTCAACTCATTGTTGATGGGGTATGTTGGTGTAAAGCGATTCAACATCACAAGTGAGGAGTACATATGATTGTCGCCATTCTATGTTATTAATTAAATTTAAAAAATGGGATTTCAATTTGCTCACATGTGGTTGTAGATATGAATCCACGAAAAAAGAAAGACTAGATGTGAGGGACCCCACACCAGAAATTATGGGACGACCAGGTGGTGAAACTAAAGATTTGTGAATCTTAGGAAGGTGATAGTATGTGGGAACTATAGGGTAAGGATCAAACAAAAATAGAAATTCTTCCTTTGATATTGTCCCCACTGCCAGTGCCGCTGTCAACATAAATTTGTATTCCTGTAGGAAAAGGGTGGTAGGGTTACTGGCAAGTTTTTTATAAAATTTCTGATCACTTAATTGTCTATTAGCTTCTTCTAAATAGACCACTTTGTCTTGTACCACCAACCCGCCACCCTTATCCGCATTTTTGATAATAATTGAGTTATCATTTTTGAGAGCCTTCAATGCTCTGCGTTCGTTACCATTTAGATTATCTCTTTTGAAGGACTTATTATTTTTCTCACAAAGTGTGCGTAAATCCACTAGGGTTGAAGAATAAAAAGCTTCAATATAAGCATTCCTATGTTGGAACGGATAGAACTCCGATTTCTTTTTAAACATAATATTAGTGTCTATCTTTGTCCTCATGTTTGAGATATCAAAAAATCACCCTTTTCCTACAGGAATACAAATTTATGTTGACAGCGGCACTGGCAGTGGGGACAATATCAAAGGAAGAATTTCTATTTTTGTTTGATCCTTACCCTATAGTTCCCACATACTATCACCTTCCTAAGATTCACAAATCTTTAGTTTCACCACCTGGTCGTCCCATAATTTCTGGTGTGGGGTCCCTCACTTCTAGTCTTTCTTTTTTCGTGGATTCATATCTACAACCATATGTGAGCAAATTGAAATCCCATATAAGGGATACCACTCATTTTTTAAATTTAATTAATAACATAGAATGGCGACAATCATATGTACTCCTCACTTGTGATGTTGAATCGCTTTACACTAACATACCCCATCAACAATGAGTTGAGTCTTGTCGCCATTTTTTGGAGGCTGATGATAATTTGACAACAGATCGCTGTGAGTTTATTTTGGAATCCATGAAATTTATTTTAGTGCACAATTATTTTTTATTTAATTCACAGTTTTATCTTCAAGTGCACGGTACCACCATGGGCACCAGGTTTGCCCCCAGTTTCGCCAATTTATATATGGGCCTCTTCGAGGAAAATTACATCTGGGAGGGGCCCTATATGGCGAACCTGGTGTTCTATGGTAGGTACATAGATGATCTATTTATTATTTGGGATGGGTCTGATCTAGTTTCTTCTTTTCTCTCTTATCTTAATTCTAACACTTTTGGTCTTAAGATTAGCCACACTTGTCACCCTACACACATTAACTTCCTTGATATTGTCCTCACTGTCAGTGGTGATACACTTGCCACATGTACATACAGAAAAGAGGTCGATTGTGGCAATTATCTGAATTATAAAAGTTGTCATCATTTAAAATGGAAGAACAATATACCTAAGGGTCAATACCTTAGATTAAAACGTAATTGTTCAGATGAAAAGGAGTTTGTTGAACAAGCAAAGGAATTGACAGAAGCGTTTCGCGACCAGGGTTATCAAGACACATTGTTAAGCAAATCATTGAAAGAAGCAGGTCAAAGAGATAGGAGATCTCTCCTCTCTCAGTCTAAATCTAGGTGCTCTAAAGAAGATTCATATAGAGATAATGAAATACTTCCATTTATTAGTAAATTTAATATCTGTGCAGATGAGATAAAGAAAATTCTCTATTAGAACTTTGAAATACTGAAGTTAGACAAAATATTGAAACCTTGCCTTGGTGACAATCCGAGAGTAGTATTTCAAAAAGCTAAGAATTTGAGGAATCATTTGTCACCCAGTTTTTTTCAGGATATACAGAAGTCAGATGAACCACTGAATAAAACCACTTGGCTCTCTACATATATAGGTTGTTTTAGATGTGGTAAAACCAGATGCATAACATGTAACTTCATTCTTCATAGAAGTATTTCCTTTCAATGTACTACAACTGGACAAAATGTCAAAATGGAATCATACATGAATTGTCAAAAGACATATGTTATTTATCTTCTAAGCTGTGAGTGTGGTATGCAGTACGTAGGCAGGACCACACTCAGCCTTAACATAAGATTTCTTGAGCACAGAAGAAATGTTCTTAATAAGAATATTAGTCACAGTGTATCAAGACATGTTTTGCAAATTCATGAAGGGAATATGAATGTAATAAAGGTACAAGGTATTGAATACATTGCTCCTACCCTGAGAGGTGGAGATAGATATAGCCGCCTCTGTACCAGAGAGGCATTTTGGATCTTTACTCTAGATACACTGGTTCCTGATGGTCTCAATGAAAATATTGAATTAAACAATATAAGATAAAAGAGCTTCAAACAAGAAATATTATCCTTAGAATTTTAGTTCTATTTCTCCATCTATTGGATTAACATAATTTTGTTACTAAGGTTAGGATATAGGTATGTCAACTAGTTATTATATTTATATGGTGGTACATTAGTATAAATTATAGTAATTAATGAGAAGTGGAAATTTAGATAGAGAGGATAAAGGCACCATGCTATATATTGGCACAGTACATTAAATGAATTTATTGCTGTGAACTGATACAGATATATTTTTATGTTTATTTGTATATTTATTATTATTATTTTTTATTTATATTAATGTATTGTGTATATAATTGTTGCATGCCACTAATTATTATGTGAGGCATATTATAGTATCTATTATCCAACAAATGATAAAATTATACGATGTATCCTGTTGAGATTCGAACCTGGGTCTTATAGCATGCTAGTTCTGCACTCTTACCATTATGCTATGAGTGCAGAAGGTAATCCCATGTGCTTTTATTAAGAATTGTTTATTAAAACTATATAAAATTATTTATATTCGTTTAGTTTAAATTAAACAAATGACAGTCTGCTTTTGATATCTAATATAAAGGTCACTATTCTGCTCGTTTTGATTTATATTAAGAGAATTTTTATAAAGACAGACATATGATTCTTATGTGTATTTGTACTACAGCTGACACCACAGGTGGTTGGATTAATCAATTGGTTCTGATTGGTCCGTTTGGGTTTAAATGAACAGCCAGGCTTGGTAGTTGTTATATCCTCTGACGAAACCGCCGTGGGATAAGGGCGGAGAAACGCGTAAGTAGCTCAAATAAACCCATCTAAAGTTGTCTCCACGGCCTTCATATCAAGGACAGCCGATCACGGACAGCACACAGCCACAACTGCTACGTGAGTTCACTGCAGAGATCTCACGGTGAGTGCGGGGAATACAAGTCCGGTAAGACTGACCCGTTGATTTACACTGCAAACAACTGGACATTGTCAGCTTTGATCGGACTGGGGTGTAGCATAGCGCCTGACATCACCGCTACGGCGCCCTCCCTCAGCCCGTTCACACAGCGATTATACAACGTCAATTAACGGAGGAGTCACTGCATGTTGGTTTGCTTGCCACTAAAATCCTCACGCTGCTGCTTGACTGACAATACAGATCTAAGGAGTTATGTGTCAAACGGGACACTAACTGTCCATTTAAAACCTTATGGTTTATATAAGCACCTTATATCCTTAAATATAAAGAACATTGCAACTAAGGGTCTTGGTGCGGCTGGATACTATTGGAGACACTTATGAGAGAAGCAATTATATAGCTATATGAATTGTATGTCTGTCTTATTGAATTGTTTTTAGAATATTGTGTAATAATTTTTTTACCTTAAACTACAGCGCTTCCTGATATACCTATATCTTTTTTGCATTTTCTCTCTACTGTACTGAGGCTGTAGTCAAATTGTGCCCTCGCTATGGCCCTCATTCCGAGTTGATTGCTAGCTGCATTCGTTCGCAGCGCATCGATTAGGTCAAAAAGCGGCACTTCTGCGCATGCGTATGGGGCTCAGTGCGCACGCGCGACGTACTTTTACAAAAGCCGGTGCAGTTTCACACAATGTCTAGCGACGCTTTTAAGTCACACTGCTGGCCGCAGAGTGATTGACAGGAAGTGAATGTTTCTGTGTGGTAACAGTTTTTGGGTGCTTAAACGCAGGCGTGTCGGATAAAAACGCAGGCGTGGCTGGGGAAATGTAGGCATGGCTGGCCGAACGCAGGGCGTGTTTGTGACGTCAAAACAGGAACTAAACAGACTGAAGTGATCGCAAGGTAGGAGTAGGTCTCGAGCTACCTGAAACTGCACAATCTTTTTTTGTAGCAATGCTGCGATCCTTTCGGTTACACTTCTGCTAAGCTAAGATACACTCCCAGTGGGCGGCGGCTTAGCGTTTGCACTGCTGCTAAAAGCAGCTAGCGAGCAATCAACTCGGAATGAGGGCCCCTGTGCGCTGCAGTTACTGCATTTAGGGCCTTACTCAGGTTTGTTAGAAAACCAAAAAAGTTAGCAATTAGACAAAAACATGTTGCACTGCAGCTGGGGTAGATGTAGCATGCAGAGAGATTTAGATTTGGGTGGGGTGTTCTCAGACTGAAATCTAAATTGCTGTTCTGAAATGAAGCAGCCAGTACTTACCATGCACAGAAACAATATAACCCACCCAAATTAAATCTCTCTGCACATGTTACATCTGCCCCCCTGCAGTGCAACATGGTATATATATATATATATATATATATATATATATATATATATATATGTGTGTGTGTATATATATATATATATATATATATATATATATATATATACCGTGAAAATTTTGAGTTTACTTCATATTAATTTTTCAAAAAAAGTGCATCGTGCAAAAATTGATGTAAACAGCTATGATGAATTAAGAGATACTTAGCAGCTCAATGCATAGTGACAAGCGGCAGCTCCAACAGCTGTTTCGGTGCAGCAGCACCTTCATCAGGGAAAAGCCAGCAGTGTAACTAACCATCACCAAATCCCAAACATATATACACAAACACTGAGCACAAACAATTACAATCACCTGTGCATTCTGCTTAGAACAACTCCCATGTGATCATCTGGTCCAATGCCGAAGAGGGACTCCCCACGCTCCTCCAGGCGCCAAGGTAACACAATCACCAGACAGGTGTGCGTGACATTACAAGCACCCACTTCCGGCCGACGGAATTCACATCGCGGACCCATGCCACAGGGGACGATACAGCGGGACGCGCCACCCGGAAGTAAAGCGATCCCGCTGCTGACGTCGACGGCAACTTGGTCCATCAGTATCCGCCTTCCAGTTGTCACTAAACAACACCCACTATTTACAATTGTCCAATGGCGCTACCAGGGGAGCGGACAATATCTTAATGTAAACAATCCAATAATATCCGAGTACAACAATCCTCTTTCGGCCAGCAGACACCACAAACACATGATCTACAGCATAAATACATGTAAACATAAACAAATACATAAGCAGAATAGTGCAGCCAAATAATCTGTCTCATTAAGGCTAAACTAACCATGAATCTGCATAATTGATACAGGACTACATACAAAACATATCTAAACCTACAATAAAACAATATTTAAGAATGGGCCCATCAGATGAACCAGCCTGATTATCAGAATGTTATTACATTGATCACAAAAAGGAAGTGAAGGACAGTTCCTCATTTAATCCTCTTGGTGCCATTGTCTCTAGATTATAGATCCATTTACATTCTTTTTGTAATAGACTTCTATTTCTATCCCCTCCTCTACGTGAGGGGGGAACTTGCTCAATAGGCATCACTTTCAAGTCCTTGATCATATGCTTAACTGTTGCAAAATGACGTGCTTTCTTTCAGTATCCTCTGGGTTTTACCCGCATAGATCAAATTGCACGGGCACCATATAACATATACGACATACCTTGTGTCGCAAGACATCTGTTGTCTAATCTGGTATCTCTTATTTGTACTTTGATTCACAAAATCAGTCCCCATACATAGAAAGCTACAATTTGCACAACCTGTACACTTGTACACTCCATTCGGTAGCTGCAACAATCCACTCTTGATCATAACTCTTGGACTAATGTCAGAGTATACCAATTGATATCTCAGATTGTTACTCCTCTTGTAACAAAATAATGGTTCCTCCTTGCAAACCTGACCAAGGACTGGATCACTTTGGATAATATGCCAATGCAACAAAATAGACCGCCTGATGGCCCCTGATGTAATCGAATAGGTGCTAGATAGCAATAATCTACCGGCCTCCCCTGATTTTTCTTTATCTTTAGGGACCAGAAGTTCCTTTCTGTCCAATTGGAGACATCTGTGTATTGCAACATCTACCTCATTTTTTCCATAACCCCTCTGCAGGAATTTCTGTCCCATACGATGTAACACTTCAACAGTGTGTTTTTGTCCGTTACTTTGCGGTAAATTACCGTGACAAACCGCCTCTCAAAGATGTTCACTTTTACATCTAAAAATTCAATTGCAATAGGATTGCTCGTATAGGTAAATCTGATGGACCCTACAATATTGTTAAGCTTGGTAACAAATAATTGTAACCTCTCACTTCCTCCTTTCCAAATTAGAAAAAGGTCATCTATGAAACGACAATAGCACATCACATATTTGGAAAACACAGGGTCACCGTGAATGTATACTACCCCATAGTTATACATAAACAAATTTGCATATGATGGGGCCATATTTGACCCCATCGTGGTCCCGCGTAATTGCAAATAAAATGCGTTATTAAACAAAAAGTAATGTAGTACAACCTCCATGAGAAGCATAAGAAATTCAATCGGTGGGCCACTATAGCTGATGTTGAAAGAAATCACAGTTCTTATTCCATCCATACCTTCCTTATGGCCTATGTTGGTGTAGAGGCTACAAACATCAAGTGTCACCAGCAGACAGCCTTCGGGTGGTGCCCCATAAGATTCCAATTTATTAATAAAATTTGTCATATCCCTTAGATAAAAGGGGGTACTCTGAATAACAGGTTGTAAGTACACATCAACGTATTGTGATAACGGTTGACTTAGCGAGCCCCTTGATGAAATTATGTGCTTACCAGGGGGTTTACACAATGATTTATGCACTTTAGGCAGTATATACAGAACAGGAACAATAGGGAAATCTTGGGTCAAAAAAACAACTGTGTAGTCATCAATCCAACCATTCATGGCACCCATGGAGATAATAGAATCAATCTCACGTTTATATGCTCCTGACGGATCAAAAGTAAGTTTCTTATAACACATAGTGTCCTTAAGCTGTGACATCACTTCTTCAATATTGTCAGTTCAGTCAAGGAGAACAATACCCCCACCCTTATCAGCAGGGCGTATAATAATCTGGTCATTATTACGTAAATCCTGTACCGCTCTAACCTCCTGAGGACTCAAATTTTGATGTTTCTTTTTCATGGAATTAATGACAGGTAATGTATCTCTCTTGACCAATCTAATAAATGTGTCAATAGATGCATTATTACTCGGTGAATCAAAAGTGTTTTTTTATCTAAATGGTCGTTCCTGTAAAGCACCAGTACCTTGTTTACCAAAAAATCCCTTAGACGCAATTGTCTATAGAAATGGTATAGTTCTGTCTCCCATTCAAATGCTGTTTGTTTGTATGTGGGTACAAATGACTGCCCCTGTATTACATACAGCAGCTTCGGTTAGGCAAATTCACCTACTCATATACTGAACTGCAGAAAAGGATTACATCAGCTTGTGAGTGCTACAAATATCAATATTTGTGTATTTTTGTATATTTAACTCGCCTATCATTGGTTCTGAGGGGGGATCCTAAGCACCCGTAGTCCTGCTTTTATTGAGAAAATTGAGTGCCTGCACTTGTGTGTAAGCATACCTCCCAACATGACCCTCTCCAGGAGGGACAGAATGCTCTGCTCCTGGACTTCCCTCTTAATGTATGATTGCCATCACCTGTGATGAAACACCTTTCTTACCCATTAACCTGTTCAACATAGGTGATGGCAATCTTAAATTAAGAGGGAAGTCCTGGAGCAGAGCATTCTGTCTGTCCTGTAGAGGGTCATGTTGGGAGGTATGGTGTAAGCAGTGGTCGCACATTTCAAACCTTCCCAGTAACCTATGCCCCTATTTCCTATAACATTCCACCTAACATTCCCATTAACCCTTAAGGGTGAGGTCTAGGGGCCTACAGTAATTCAAGGTTGAGTGCAAAACAACATTTTCCTCTAACGGGCAAAACCATGTGCACTGCAGGTGGGGCTGATATAACATGTGCAGAGAGAGTTAGATTTGGGTGGGTTATATTGTTTCTGTGCAGGGTAAATACTGGCTGCTTTATTTTTATACTGAAATTTAGATTTCACTTTGAAAACACCCCACCCAAATCTAACTCTCTCTGCACATGTTATATCTGCCCCACCTGCACTGCAACATGGTGTTGCCCATTAGAGGAAAATGTTGTTTTGAAATCAACCTTGAATTAGGCCCTAGTTCAGTTGTTTGTGCTGAAAACTTTTCCTAGCTTATTCAACCCCTGGTAAGATGAGATGCCTGGCTTTACTTGGGCTGTATGCTGGTTCACAGGGAACACATGAAGAACCTGGAGTATATGGGAATGTTTCAGTTGCTTTACTGGTATCGATGTGGTACTGTCTTTCAAAGGAGTTACATTTATTGGAATCTAGCTCTTGTCTTGACTTACACGTGGTCATTGTAACTCCAGTTTTTGTTTTTTAAAATTTTTGTTTTGTTTTCTTACTACCTAGAACAACCGACTCTGACCCCATATCAAGGTAAATGATCTCTCCTTGTACATGGCACCTTTTGACATCATCAACCCAGTGTGATTACAAGAGATTTCTATCACACAGTGCATTGCAGCGTGAATAGTGGATTCCTGCGGGGAACTGCCGGACAGATAATACTACCAGCTGCCCCCCAAAAATATTATTTAAACAACGAGTGAGTATTTAAAATTTTTTTTTGTGTAAACCATTTATTTAATGCTAAACACAACACTACTACTAGTTACTTTAACTAAATTCATAGCCATCATATTGTATTAATGTTTCTCTGACGTCCTAGTGGATGCTGGGAACTCCGTAAGGACCATGGGGAATAGAAGGGCTCCGCAGGAGACTAGGCACTCTAAAAGAAAGATTAGGTACTATCTGGTGTGCACTGGCTCCTCCCACTATGACCCTCCTCCAGACCTCAGTTAGATTCTTGTGCCCGGCTGAGCTGGATGCACACTAGGGGCTCTCCTGAGCTCCTAGAAAGAAAGTTTATTTTAGGTTTTTTATTTTACAGTGAGACCTGCTGGCAACAGGCTCACTGCATCGAGGGACTAAGGGGAGAAGAAGCGAACCTACCTGCTTGCAGCTAGCTTGGGCTTCTTAGGCTACTGGACACCATTAGCTCCAGAGGGATCGACCGCATGGAACTGGCCTTGGTGTTCGTTCCCGGAGCCGCGCTGCCGTCCCCCTTACAGAGCCAGAAGCAAGAAGAGGTCCGGAAAATCGGCCGCAGAAGACATCAGTCTTCACCAAGGTAGCGCACAGCACTGCAGCTGTGCGCCATTGCTCCTCATGCACACTTCACACTCCGGTCACTGAGGGTGCAGGGCGCTGGGGGGGGGGGCGCCCTGAGCAGCAATTAAAACACCTTGGCTGGCAAATATATCACAATATATAGCCCCAGAGGCTATATATGTGATAAATACCCCTGCCAGAATCCATTAAAAAGCGGGAGAAAAGTCTGCGAAAAAGGGGCGGAGCTATCTCCCTCAGCACACTGGCGCCATTTTCTCTTCACAGTGCAGCTGGAAGACAGCTCCACAGGCTCTCCCCTGTAGTTTGCATGTATCAAAGGGTTAAAAAGAGAGGGGGGGCACTAAATTTAGGCGCAATATTGTATATACAAGCAGCTATTGGGAAAAATTCACTCAATATAGTGTTAATCCCTAAATTATATAGCGCTCTAATCAGTGGCGGATCTTGCCACGGGCAAGCAGGACTTTTGCCCGGGGCGCCGCCTTCCGGAGGGCGCCGGCGCTATCCGGAGGGCGCCGCACCATGGCAAGATCCTCCACTGTCAGTGTGCGCCCCAGCAGTGTCCCCCCGCTGTGCCCCCCCTCCCGCTGTGAGAAGGGAACCAGAAGCTATGCGTCTGGTTTCCCTTCGTGGCGCTGGTCCTCCCCCGCTCTGAAGGGAATCAGACGCTAAGCGTCTAGTTTCCCTTCATGGAGAGGACCTTTGGTGTGCGGTGCGCGATGACGTCATCGCGCACCGCATAGCATTGTGGCATAGACGCTAGGGGTCATAATTGACCTCTAGCGCTTATGCTGTGCTATGGGAGAGACGTCATGACTGACGTCTCTCCCATAGATCCGACGAGAAGAGCGGCGCCGGTCTGCAGGGTCTGGAAACAGGAGCGGGGTACAGTAAGTATACTTTTTTTTTTTTTTTTTCTTTCAGCGGCGCTACAAATGGGGGGCGTGACTGACCACGCCCCCATGTTAAGCCACGCCCCTAACTTTTGCCCGGGGCGCCGCAAGGGCAAGAACCGGCCCTGGCTCTAATGTGTGCTGTCGTACTCTCTCTCTGTCTCCCCAAAGGGCTGTGTGGGGTCCTGTCCTCAGTCAGAGCATTCCCTGTGTGTGTGCGGTGTGTCGGTACGGCTGTATCGACACGTTTGATGAGGAGGCTTATGTGATGGCAGAGCAGATGCCGATAAATGTGATGTCGCCCCCTGTGGGGCCGACACCAGAGTGGATGGATAGGTGGAAGGTATAAACCGACAGTGTCAACTCCTTACATAAAAGGCTGGATGACGTAACAGCTATGGGACAGCCGGCTTCTCAGCCCGTGCCTGCCCAGGCGTCTCAAAGGCCATCAGGGGCTCAAAAACGCCCGCTCCCTCAGATGGCAGACACAGATGTCGACACGGAGTCTGACTCCAGTGTCGACGAGGTTGAGACATATACACAATCCACTAGGAACATCCGTTACATGATCCCGGCAATAAAAAATGTGTTACACATTTCTGACATTAACCCAAGTACCACTAAAAAAGGGTTTTATGTTTGGGGAGAAAAAGCAGGCAGTGTTTTGTTCCCCCATCAAATGAGTGAATGAAGTGTGAAAAAGCGTGGGTTCCCCCGATAAGAAACTGGTAATTTCTAAAAAGTTACTGATGGCGTACCCTTTCAGCCAGAGGATAAGTTACGCTAGGAGATATCCCCTAGGGTGGATAAGGCGCTCACACGTTTGTCAAAAAAGGTGGCACTGCCGTCTTAGGATACGGCCACTTTGAAGGTACCTGCTGATAAAAAGCAGGAGGCTTTCCTGAAGTCTGTATTTACACACTCAGGTACTAGACTGAGACCTGCAGATAGTGCTGCTGCAGCGTGGTCTGTAACCCTGTCAAACAGGGATACTATTTTGCGAACATAAGACGTCGTCTTATATATGAGGGATGCACAGAGGGATATTTTGCCGGCTGGCATCCAGAATTAATGCAATGTCCATTCTGTCAGGAGGGTATTAGAGACCCGACACTGGACAGGTGATGCTGACTTTAAAAGGCACATAGAGCCTTATAGGGGTGAGGAATTGTTTGGGGATGGTCTCTGGGACCTCGTATCCACAGCAACAGCTGGGAAGAAATTTTTTTACCTCAGGTTTCCTCACAGACTAAGAAAGCACTGTATTATCAGGTACAGTCCTTTCGGCTTCAGAAAAGCAAGCGGGTCAAAGGCGCTTCCTTTCTGCATAGAGACAAGGGAAGAGGGAAAAGGCTGCACAGTCAGCCAGTTCCCAGAATCAAAATTCTTCTACCGCTTCCTCTGAGTCCACCGCATGACGCGGGGGCTCCACAGGCGTAGCCAGGTACGGTGGGGGGCCGCCTCAAAAATTTCAGCGATCAGTGGGCTCGCTCACAGGTGGATCCCTGTTTCCTTCAAGTAGTATCTCAGGGGTACAAGCTGGAATTCGAGATGTCTTCCCCCCGCCGTTTCCTCAAATCTGCCTTGCCGACAACTCCCTCAGGCAGGGAGGCTGTGCTAGAGGCAATTCACAAGCTGTATTCCCAGCAGGTGATAGTCAAGGTGCCCCTACTTCAACAAGGACGGGGTTACTATTCCACACTGTTTGTGGTACCGAAACCGGACGGTTCGGTGAGACCCATTTTAAATTTGAAATCCTTGAACACATACATAAAAAAATTCAAGTTCAAGATGGAATCGCTCAGGGCGGTTATTGCAAGCCTGGAGGAGGGGGATTACATGGTATCCCTGGACATCAAGGATGCTTACCTACATGTCCCCATTTACCATCCTCACCAGGAGTACCTCAGATTTGTGGTACAGGATTGCCATTACCAATTCCAAACACTGCCGTTTGGACTGTCCACGGCACCGAGGGTCTTTACCAAGGTAATGGCAGAAATGATGATACTCCTTCGAAAAAAGGGAGTTTTAATTATCCCGTACTTGGACGATCTCCTTATAAAGGCGAGGTCCAAGGAGCAGTTGTTGGTCGGAGTATCACTATCTCGGGAACTGCTACAACAGCACGGATGGATTCTATACATTCCAAAGTCACAGCTGGTTCCTACCACACGCCTACTGTTCCTGGGGATGGTTCGGACACAGAACAGAAAAAAGTGTTTCTCCCGCAGGAGAAAGCCAAGGAGCTGTCATCTCTAGTCAGAGACCTCCTGAAACTAAAACAGGTATCGGTGCATCACTGCACACGAGTCCTGGGAAAAATGGTAGCTTCTTACGAAGCAAAAATTCCATTCGGCAGGTTCCATGCAAGAACCTTTCAGTGGGACCTCTTGGACAAGTGGTCGGGATCGCATCTTCAGATGCATCGGCTGATAACTAGAGATGAGCGGGTTCGGTTTCTTTGAATCCGAACCCGCACGAACTTCACTTTTTTTTCCACGGGTCCGAGCGACTCGGATCTTCCCGCCTTGCTCGGTTAACCCGAGCGCGCCCGAACGTCATCATGACGCTGTCGGATTCTCGCGAGGCTCGGATTCTATCGCGAGACTCGGATTCTATATAAGGAGCCGCGCGTCGCCGCCATTTTCACTCGTGCATTGAGATTGATAGGGAGAGGACGTGTCTGGCGTCCTCTCCATTAGAATAGAGATAGATAGATTAGATAGAGAGAGATTGTGCAGAGTCGCAGACAGAGTTAGTTTACCACAGTCAGTGACCAGTGCAGTTGCTAGTTAACTTTTATTTAATATAATATATCCGTTCACTTCTCTCTGCTATATCCGTTCTCTGCCTGAAAAAAAAAACGATACACAGCACAGTCAGTCACACAGTGTGACTCAGTCTGTGTGCACTCAGCTCAGCCCAGTGTGCTGCACAGTCATCAATGTATAAATTAAAAGCTTATAATTAATTGTGGGGGAGACTGGGGAGCACTGCAGGTTGTTAGCAGGAGCCAGGAGTACAATTATATTAATTAACAGTGCACACTTTTGCTGCAGGAGTGGTGACCAGTGCCTGACCACCAGTATAGTATTGTTGTATACTACTAATATCTCTTTAAATATCAACCAGTCTATATTAGCAGCAGACACAGTACAGTGCGGTAGTTCACGGCTGTGGCTACCTCTGTGTCGGCACACGGCAGGCAGTCCGTCCGACCAGAATTGTATTATTTATTATTATATACCTACCACCTAACCGTGGTTTTTTTTTCATTCTTTATACCGTCATAGTGTCATCCTAATTGTTACGAGTATACTACTATCTCTTTATCAACCAGTGTACAGTGCGGTAGTTCACGGCTGTGGCTACCTCTGTGTCGGCACACGGCAGGCAGTCCGTCCGACCAGAATTGTATTATTTATTATTATATACCTACCACCTAACCGTGGTTTTTTTTTCATTCTTTATACCGTCATAGTGTCATCCTAATTGTTACGAGTATACTACTATCTCTTTATCAACCAGTGTACAGTGCGGTAGTTCACGGCTGTGGCTACCTCTGTGTCGGCACACGGCAGGCAGTCCGTCCGACCAGAATTGTATTATTTATTATTATATACCTACCACCTAACCGTGGTTTTTTTTTCATTCTTTATACCGTCATAGTGTCATCCTAATTGTTACGAGTATACTACTATCTCTTTATCAACCAGTGTACAGTGCGGTAGTTCACGGCTGTGGCTACCTCTGTGTCGGCACACGGCAGGCAGTCCGTCCGACCAGAATTGTATTATTTATTATTATATACCTACCACCTAACCGTGGTTTTTTTTTCATTCTTTATACCGTCATAGTGTCATCCTAATTGTTACGAGTATACTACTATCTCTTTATCAACCAGTGTACAGTGCGGTAGTTCACGGCTGTGGCTACCTCTGTGTCGGCACACGGCAGGCAGTCCGTCCGACCAGAATTGTATTATTTATTATTATATACCTACCACCTAACCGTGGTTTTTTTTTCATTCTTTATACCGTCATAGTGTCATCCTAATTGTTACGAGTATACTACTATCTCTTTATCAACCAGTGTACAGTGCGGTAGTTCACGCCTGTGGCTACCTCTGTGTCGGCAGTCGGCAGGCAGTCCGTCCATCCATAATTGTATTATTATTATAATATATACCACCTAACCGTGGTTTTTTTTTCATTCTTTATACCGTCATAGTGTCATACTAGTTGTTACGAGTATACTACTATCTCTTTATCAACCAGTGTACAGTGCGGTAGTTCACGGCTGTGGCTACCTCTGTGTCGGCAGTCGGCAGGCAGTCCGTCCATCCATAATTGTATTATTATTATAATATATACCACCTAACTGTGGTTTTTTTTGCATTCTTTATACCGTCGTCATAGTGTCATACTAGTTGTTACGAGTATACTACTATCTCTTTATCAACCAGTGTACAGTGCGGTAGTTCACGGCTGTGGCTACCTCTGTGTCGGCAGTCGGCAGGCAGTCCGTCCATCCATAATTGTATTATTATTATAATATATACCACCTAACCGTGGTTTTTTTATACCACCTAACCGTGGCAGTCCGTCCATAATTGTATACTAGTATCCAATCCATCCATCTCCATTGTTTACCTGAGGTGCCTTTTAGTTCTGCCTATAAAATATGGAGAACAAAAAAGTTGAGGTTCCAAAATTAGGGAAAGATCAAGATCCACTTCCACCTCGTGCTGAAGCTGCTGCCACTAGTCATGGCCGAGACGATGAAATGCCAGCAACGTCGTCTGCCAAGGCCGATGCCCAATGTCATAGTACAGAGCATGTCAAATCCAAAACACCAAATATCAGAAAAAAAAGGACTCCAAAACCTAAAATAAAATTGTCGGAGGAGAAGCGTAAACTTGCCAATATGCCATTTACCACACGGAGTGGCAAGGAACGGCTGAGGCCCTGGCCTATGTTCATGGCTAGTGGTTCAGCTTCACATGAGGATGGAAGCACTCAGCCTCTCGCTAGAAAACTGAAAAGACTCAAGCTGGCAAAAGCACCGCAAAGAACTGTGCGTTCTTTGAAATCCCAAATCCACAAGGAGAGTCCAATTGTGTCGTTTGCGATGCCTGACCTTCCCAACACTGGACGTGAAGAGCATGCGCCTTCCACTATTTGCATGCCCCCTGCAAGTGCTGGAAGGAGCACCCGCAGTCCAGTTCCTGATAGTCAGATTGAAGATGTCAGTGTTGAAGTACACCAGGATGAGGAGGATATGGGTGTTGCTGGCGCTGGGGAGGAAATTGACCAGGAGGATTCTGATGGTGAGGTGGTTTGTTTAAGTCAGGCACCCGGGGAGACACCTGTTGTCCGTGGGAGGAATATGGCCGTTGACATGCCAGGTGAAAATACCAAAAAAATCAGCTCTTCGGTGTGGAGGTATTTCACCAGAAATGCGGACAACAGGTGTCAAGCCGTGTGTTCCCTTTGTCAAGCTGTAATAAGTAGGGGTAAGGACGTTAACCACCTCGGAACATCCTCCCTTATACGTCACCTGCAGCGCATTCATAATAAGTCAGTGACAAGTTCAAAAACTTTGGGTGACAGCGGAAGCAGTCCACTGACCAGTAAATCCCTTCCTCTTGTAACCAAGCTCACGCAAACCACCCCACCAACTCCCTCAGTGTCAATTTCCTCCTTCCCCAGGAATGCCAATAGTCCTGCAGGCCATGTCACTGGCAAGTCTGACGAGTCCTCTCCTGCCTGGGATTCCTCCGATGCATCCTTGCGTGTAACGCCTACTGCTGCTGGCGCTGCTGTTGTTGCCGCTGGGAGTCGATGGTCATCCCAGAGGGGAAGTCGTAAGCCCACTTGTACTACTTCCAGTAAGCAATTGACTGTTCAACAGTCCTTTGCGAGGAAGATGAAATATCACAGCAGTCATCCTACTGCAAAGCGGATAACTGACCTTGACAACTATGTTGGTGTTAGACGTGCGTCCGGTATCCGCCGTTAGTTCACAGGGAACTAGACAATTTATTGAGGCAGTGTGCCCCCGTTACCAAATACCATCTAGGTTCCACTTCTCTAGGCAGGCGATACCGAGAATGTACACGGACGTCAGAAAAAGACTCACCAGTGTCCTAAAAAATGCAGTTGTACCCAATGTCCACTTAACCACGGACATGTGGACAAGTGGAGCAGGGCAGGGTCAGGACTATATGACTGTGACAGCCCACTGGGTAGATGTATGGACTCCCGCCGCAAGAACAGCAGCGGCGGCACCAGTAGCAGCATCTCGCAAACGCCAACTCTTTCCTAGGCAGGCTACGCTTTGTATCACCGCTTTCCAGAATACGCACACAGCTGAAAACCTCTTACGGCAACTGAGGAAGATCATCGCGGAATGGCTTACCCCAATTGGACTCTCCTGTGGATTTGTGGCATCGGACAACGCCAGCAATATTGTGTGTGCATTAAATATGGGCAAATTCCAGCACGTCCCATGTTTTACACATACCTTGAATTTGGTGGTGCAGAATTTTTTAAAAAACGACAGGGGCGTGCAAGAGATGCTGTCGGTGGCCAGAAAAATTGCGGGACACTTTCGGCGTACAGGCACCACGTACAGAAGACTGGAGCACCACCAAAAACTACTGAACCTGCCCTGCCATCATCTGAAGCAAGAAGTGGTAACGAGGTGGAATTCAACCCTCTATATGCTTCAGAGGTTGGAGGAGCAGCAAAAGGCCATTCAAGCCTATACAATTGAGCACGATATAGGAGATGGAATGCACCTGTCTCAAGTGCAGTGGAGAATGATTTCAACGTTGTGCAAGGTTCTGATGCCCTTTGAACTTGCCACACGTGAAGTCAGTTCAGACACTGCCAGCCTGAGTCAGGTCATTCCCCTCATCAGGCTTTTGCAGAAGAAGCTGGAGGCATTGAAGAAGGAGCTAACACGGAGCGATTCCGCTAGGCATGTGGGACTTGTGGATGCAGCCCTTAATTCGCTTAACAAGGATTCACGGGTGGTCAATCTGTTGAAATCAGAGCACTACATTTTGGCCACCGTGCTCGATCCTAGATTTAAAGCCTACCTTGGATCTCTCTTTCCGGCAGACACAGGTCTGCTGGGGTTGAAAGACCTGCTGGTGACAAAATTGTCAAGTCAAGCGGAACGCGACCTGTCAACATCTCCTCCTTCACATTCTCCCGCAACTGGGGGTGCGAGGAAAAGGCTCAGAATTCCGAGCCCACCCGCTGGCGGTGATGCAGGGCAGTCTGGAGCGACTGCTGATGCTGACATCTGGTCCGGACTGAAGGACCTGACAACGATTACGGACATGTCGTCTACTGTCACTGCATATGATTCTCTCAACATTGATAGAATGGTGGAGGATTATATGAGTGACCGCATCCAAGTAGGCACGTCACACAGTCCGTACTTATACTGGCAGGAAAAAGAGGCAATTTGGAGGCCCTTGCACAAACTGGCTTTATTCTACCTAAGTTGCCCTCCCACAAGTGTGTACTCCGAAAGAGTGTTTAGTGCCGCCGCTCACCTTGTCAGCAATCGGCGTACGAGGTTACATCCAGAAAATGTGGAGAAGATGATGTTCATTAAAATGAATTATAATCAATTCCTCCGCGGAGACATTGACCAGCAGCAATTGCCTCCACAAAGTACACAGGGAGCTGAGATGGTGGATTCCAGTGGGGACGAATTGATAATCTGTGAGGAGGGGGATGTACACGGTGATATATCGGAGGGTGAAGATGAGGTGGACATCTTGCCTCTGTAGAGCCAGTTTGTGCAAGGAGAGATTAATTGCTTCTTTTTTGGGGGGGGTCCAAACCAACCCGTCATATCAGTCACAGTCGTGTGGCAGACCCTGTCACTGAAATGATGGGTTGGTTAAAGTGTGCATGTCCTGTTTTGTTTATACAACATAAGGGTGGGTGGGAGGGCCCAAGGATAATTCCATCTTGCACCTCTTTTTTCTTTTCTTTTTCTTTGCATCATGTGCTGATTGGGGAGGGTTTTTTGGAAGGGACATCCTGCGTGACACTGCAGTGCCACTCCTAGATGGGCCCGGTGTTTGTGTCGGCCACTAGGGTCGCTAATCTTACTCACACAGCTACCTCATTGCGCCTCTTTTTTTCTTTGCGTCATGTGCTGTTTGGGGAGGGTTTTTTGGAAGGGACATCCTGCGTGACACTGCAGTGCCACTCCTAGATGTGCCCGGTGTTTGTGTCGGCCACTAGGGTCGCTAATCTTACTCACACAGTCAGCTACCTCATTGCGCCTCTTTTTTTCTTTGCGTCATGTGCTGTTTGGGGAGGGTTTTTTGGAAGGGCCATCCTGCGTGACACTGCAGTGCCACTCCTAGATGGGCCCGGTGTTTGTGTCGGCCACTAGGGTCGCTTATCTTACTCACACAGCGACCTCGGTGCAAATTTTAGGACTAAAAATAATATTGTGAGGTGTGATGTGTTCAGAATAGGCTGAAAATGAGTGTAAATTATGTTTTTTGAGGTTAATAATACTTTGGGATCAAAATTACCCCCAAATTCTATGATTTAAGCTGTTTTTTAGGTTTTTTTTAAAAAAACACCCGAATCCAAAACACACCCGAATCCGACAAAAAAAATTCGGTGAGGTTTTGCCAAAACGCGGTCGAACCCAAAACACGGCCGCGGAACCGAACCCAAAACCAAAACACAAAACCCGAAAAATTTCCGGCGCTCATCTCTACTGATAACCCTGTCTCCAAGGACCAGGGTATCTCTACTGTGGTGGCTGCAGAGTGCTTATCTTCAAGAGGGCCGCAGATTCGGCATACAGGACTGGGTCCTGGTAACCACGGATGCCAGCCTTCGAGGCTGGGGGGCAGTCACACAGGGAAGAAATTTCCAAGGACTTTGGTCAAGTCAGGAGTCGTCCCTACACATAAATATTCTGGAACTGAGGGCCATTTACAATGCCCTAAGTCTGGCAAGGCCTCTGCTTCAAAACCAGCCGGTACTGATCCAATCAGACAACATCACGGCAGTCGCCCATGTAAACCGACAGGGCGGCACAAGAAGCAGGATGGCGATGGCAGAAGCCACAAGGATTCTCCGATGGGCGGAAAATCACGTCTTAGCACTGTCAGCAGTGTTCATTCCGGGAGTGGACAACTGGGAAGCAGACTTCCTCAGCAGACACGACCTACACCCGGGAGAGTGGGGACTTCATCCAGAAGTCTTCCAACTGTTGGTAAACCGTTGGGAAAGGCCACAGGTGGACATGATGGCGTCCCGCCTAAACAAAAAACTAGATATTGCGCCAGGTCAAGGGACCCTCAGGCAATAGCTGTGGACGCTCTAGTGACACCGTGGGTGTACCAGTCGGTTTATGTATTCCCTCCTCTGCCTCTCATACCAAAGGTACTGAGAATAATAAGAAAACGAGGAGTAAGAACGATACTCGTGGTTCCGGATGGGCCAAGAAGAGCTTGGTACCCAGAACTTCAAGAAATGATATCGGAGGACCCATGGCCTCTACCGCTCAGACAGGATCTGCTACAGCAGGGGCCCTGTCTGTTCCAAGACTTATCGCGGCTGCGTTTGACGGCATGGCGGTTGAATTCCGGATCCTAAAGGAAAAGGGCATTCCGGAGGAAGTCATTCCTACGCTGATAAAAGCCAGGAAATAAGTAACCGCAAACCATTATCACCGTATTTGGCGAAAATATGTTGCGTGGTATGAGGCCAGGAAGGCCCCAACAGAGGAATTTCAGCTGGGTCGTTTTCTGCACTTCCTACAGTCAGGAGTGACTATGGGCCTAAACTTGGGTTCCATTAAGGTCCAGATTTCGGCTCTGTCGATTTTCTTCCAGAAAGAACTGGCTTCACTGCCTGGAGTTCAGACATTTGTAAAGGGAGTGCTACATATTCAGCCCCCTTTTGTGCCTCCTGTGGCACCTTGGGATCTCAACGTGGTGTTGAGTTTCTTAAAATCACATTGGTTTGAGCCACTTAAAACTGTGGATTTGAAATATCTCACGTGGAAAGTGGTCATGTTATTGGCCTCGGCTTCGGTAAGGCGTGTGTCAGAATTGGCGGCTTTGTCATGTAAAAGCCCTTATCTGATTTTCCATATGGATAGGGCAGAATTGAGGACTCGTCCCCAGTTTCTCCCTAAGGTGGTATCAGCTTTTCACTTGAACCAACCTATTGTAGTGCCTGCGGCTACTAGGGACTTGGAAGATTCCAAGTTACTGGACGTAGTCAGGGCCTTAAAAATTTATATTTCCAGGACGGCTGGAGTCAGGAAAACTGACTCGCTTTTTATCCTGTAGGCACCCAACAAAATAGGTGCTCCTGCTTCTAAGCAGACTATTGCTCGCTGAATTTGTAGCACAATTCAGCTGGAGCATTCTGCGGCTGGATTGCCGCATCCTAAATCAGTAAAAGCCCATTCCACGAGGAAAGTGGGCTCATCTTGGGCGGCTGCCCGAGGGGTCTCGGCTTTACAACTTTGCCGAGCTGCAACTTGGTCAGGGGCAAACACGTTTGCTAAATTCTACAAATTTGATACCCTGGCTGAGGAGGACCTTGAGTTCTCTCATTCGGTGCTGCAGAGTCATCCGCACTCTCCCGCCCGTTTGGGAGCTTTGGTATAATCCCCATGGTCCTTACGGAGTTCCCAGCATCCACTAGGACGTCAGAGAAAATAAGATTTTACTCACCGGTAAATCTATTTCTCGTAGTCCGTAGTGGATGCTGGGCGCCCATCCCAAGTGCGGATTGTCTGCAATACTTGTATGTAGTTATTGCCTAACTAAGGGTTATTGTTGAGCCATCTGTTGAGAGGCTCAGTTATATTTCATACTGTTAACTGGGTAAAGTATCACGAGTTATACGGTGTGATTGGTGTGGCTGGTATGAGTCTTACCCGGGATTCAAAATCCTTCCTTATTGTGTCAGCTCTTCCGGGCACAGTATCCTGAGGTCTGGAGGAGGGTCATAGTGGGAGGAGCCAGTGCACACCAGATAGTACCTAATCTTTCTTTTAGAGTGCCCAGTCTCCTGCGGAGCCCGTCTATTCCCCATGGTCCTTACGGAGTTCCCAGCATCCACTACGGACTACGAGAAATAGATTTACCGGTGAGTAAAATCTTATTTTATGCTTTCTGTTGACTTAATATGAGAAAGATTTCTCCCATGACCTCACTACCTAACTTGGCTGCTGAGGTAGCCATGTATGGTACATATTCTGGATATAAGGTTAATGGGATCCGGTCTCTAGGTCGACAGCAACTAGGTCGACCACGATTGGTCAACAGTAACTAGGTCGACAGGTCAAAAGGTCAACATGAGTTTTTCACAATTTTTTTCTTTTTTTGAACTTTTTCATACTTAATGATCCACGCGGACTACGATTGGGAATAGTAACCTATGCCGAGCACAGCTTTGTTCGCCATGCGAGGGGACACGGCGCACTAATTGGGGTTCCTGGTCACTGTACGGAGAAAACAACACAAAAAAATAATAAAAAACCCATGTCGACCTGTCAACATAGTTACTGTCGACCAATAGTGGTTGACTTAGTTACTATCGACCTTCCATATCACACCCAAGGTTAACAGTTCAAAGTCAGAGGCACTGGCGTTTCACGTCTCTCCTTCAGTTTCCAAATTATTGGAACCTAACTTTGATTATCTTTGGCGTCCTAAATCCCTCCAATATCTTGGCATGCAGATAACACAATCATACAATCCGTTATATGCTGCCAACTACATTCCACTTTTACACTCCATCAAAATGGATTTAGCTTGATGAGCTCCCCTCTGCATCTCCTGGACTGGTCGTATAAACTCTGTTAAAATTAATATTTTACCCAGGCTGCTCTATTTGTTCCAAACAATTCCAATTGTTGTCCTGACAGTATTTTTACGCACTATCCAATCGATTTGTGGTACGTTTATTTGGCAGGGGAAAAAACCTTGTGTTCGAAGGACCTGTCTGGCTAAATCTTCCAGTGATGGTGGTCTAGGCCTCCCTATTTTTGAAAGATACTGTTTTGCTGCACAGTTAAGTCATATTATGCCATGGCGTCTGAGTCCCGGACAGAACAAATGGGTGGATATTGAGAGCGATTTGATGGCGGACCAGAGGGTGGGTTTCCTTCCATTGCTCATCCCACATTTGAGACCAACCTTAAGGCTACATTGGATAGACTAAATAAACACTTAGACTTGGCTCCATATCCTTCCCCACTTACTCCTTTATGGAGAAATCCCCACTTTTCTTTAGGCTGCATGAGCTCCTGAGTTGCCGCAGTTGTCCGTAGAATTTTACACAATGGACACAGGATACATTGGGAGCGACAGCGGATTTGTGTATCCACAGCATACAGCGGAGCGACTGCAGATTTGCACCAGTCGGTCAAAGCTTTTCGGCCTCCTAGCATGCAACAGGCCCGTCCATATATCCCCATCTCCTGGCTCAGGCAAATCAGTTTTTTGTTTGGTGCGGCAGGAGCCGGACTATGGTCAGAGGGCTGCTGGTTTTTAGCAGCCATAATCTTTCTTATTTCTCTGACGTCCTAGTGGATGCTGGGACTCCGTCAGGACCATGGGGATTAGCGGCTCCGCAGGAGACAGGGCACAAAAATAAAAGCTTTAGGACTAGGTGGTGTGCACTGGCTCCTCCCCCTATGACCCTCCTCCAAGCCTCAGTTAGGTTTTTGTGCCCGTCCGAGCAGGGTGCAATCTAGGTGGCTCTCCTAAAGAGCTGCTTAGAAAAAGTTATTAGGTTTTTTATTTTCAGTGAGTCCTGCTGGCAACAGGCTCACTGCAACGAGGGACTTAGGGGAGAAGAAGTGAACTCACCTGCGTGCAGGATGGATTGGCTTCTTAGGCTACTGGACACCATTAGCTCCAGAGGGATCGAACACAGGCCCAGCCATGGAGTCCGGTCCCGGAGCCGCGCCGCCGACCCCCTTGCAGATGCCGAAAAGTGAAGAGGTCCAGAAACCGGCGGCAGAAGACTTTTCAGACTTCATGAGGTAGCGCACAGCACTGCAGCTGTGCGCCATTGTTGTCAGCACACTTCACACCAGCGGTCACTGAGGGTGCAGGGCGCTGGGGGGGGGCGCCCTGGGCAGCAATGATAATACCTTGTTCTGGCTAAAAATACATCACATATAGCCCCTGGGGCTATATGGATGTATTTAACCCCTGCCAGGTCTCACAAACACCGGGAGAAGAGCCCGCCGAAATAGGGGGCGGGGCCTATCTCCTCAGCACACAGCGCCATTTTCCTGCACAGCTCCGCTGCGAGGAAGGCTCCCAGGACTCTCCCCTGCACTGCACTACAGAAACAGGGTAAAAAAAACAGAGAGGGGGGGCACTTTTTTGGCGATATTGATATATTAAGCTGCTATAAAGGAAACAACACTTCTGTAGGGTTGTTCCTATATATTTATAGCGCTTGGGTGTGTGCTGGCAAACTCTCCCTCTGTCTCCCCAAAGGGCTAGTGGGGTCCTGTCTTCGATAAGAGCATTCCCTGTGTGTCTGCTGTGTGTCGGTACGTGTGTGTCGACATGTATGAGGACGATGTTGGTGTGGAGGTGGAGCAATTGCCGGTAATGGTGATGTCACCCCCTAGGGAGTCGACACCGGAATGGATGGCTTTGTTTATGGAATTACGTGATAATGTCAGCACGTTACAAAAATCAGTTGACGACATGAGACGGCCGGCAAACCAGTTAGTACCTGTCCAGGCGTCTCAGACACCGTCAGGGGCTGTAAAACGCCCTTTACCTCAGTCGGTCGACACAGACCCAGACACGGACACCGAATCTAGTGTCGACGGTGAAGAAATAAACGTATTTTCCAGTAGGGCCACACGTTATATGATCACGGCAATGAAGGAGGCTTTGCATATCTCTGATACTGCAAGTACCACAAAAAGGGGTATTATGTGGGGTCTGAAAAAACTACCTGTAGTTTTTCCTGAATCAGAGGAATTGAATGAAGTGTGTGATGAAGCGTGGGTTAACCCCGATAGAAAACTGCTAATTTCAAAGAAGTTATTGGCATTATATCCTTTCCCGCCAGAGGTTAGGGCGCGCTGGGAAACACCCCCTAGGGTGGATAAGGCACTCACACGCTTATCAAAACAAGTGGCGTTACCGTCTCCTGAAACGGCCGCCCTCAAGGATCCAGCTGATAGGAGGCTGGAAACTACCCTGAAAAGTATATACACTCATACGGGTGTTATACTGCGACCAGCCATCGCCTCTGCATGGATGTGCAGTGCTGGGGTGGTTTGGTCGGATTCCCTGACTGAAAATATTGATACCCTGGATAGGGACAGTATTTTATTGACTATAGAGCAATTAAAGGATGCTTTTCTTTATATACGAGATGCTCAGAGGGATATTTGCACTCTGGCATCGAGAGTAAGTGCGATGTCCATATCTGCCAGAAGAAGTTTATGGACGCGACAGTGGTCAGGTGATGCGGATTCCAAACGGCATATGGAAGTATTGCCGTATAAAGGGGAGGAATTATTTGGGGTCGGTCTATCGGATTTGGTGGCCACGGCAACAGCCGGGAAATCCACCTTTTTACCTCAGGTCCCCTCCCAACAGAAAAAGACACCGTCTTTTCAGCCGCAGTCCTTTCGTTCCTATAAGAACAAGCTGGCAAAAGGACAGTCATATCTGCCCCGAGGCAAAGGAAAGGGTAAGAGAGTGCACCAAGCAGCTCCCTCCCAGGAGCAGAAGCCCTCCCCGGCTTCTGCAAAGCCCTCAGCATGACGTTGGGGCTTTACAAGCGGACTCAGGGGCGGTGGGGGGTCGACTCAAGAATTTCAGCGCACAGTGGGCTCACTCACAGGTGGACCCCTGGATCCTGCAGGTAGTATCTCAGGGTTACAGGTTGGAATTCGAGAAGTCTCCCCCTCGCCGGTTCCTAAAGTCTGCTCTGCCAACGTATCCCTCAGACAGGGCGACGGTATTGGAAGCCATTCACAAGCTGTATTCTCAGCAGGTGATAGTCAAGGTACCCCTCCTACAACAGGGAAAGGGGTATTATTCCACACTATTTGTGGTACCGAAGCCGGACGGCTCGGTAAGACCTATTCTAAATCTGAAATCTTTGAACCTGTACATACAAAAATTCAAGTTCAAGATGGAGTCACTCAGAGCAGTGATAGCGAATCTGGAAGAAGGGGACTTTATGGTGTCCCTGGACATCAAGGATGCTTACCTGCATGTCCCAATTTGCCCTTCACATCAAGGGTACCTCAGGTTCGTGGTGCAAAACTGTCATTATCAGTTTCAGACGCTGCCGTTTGGATTGTCCACGGCACCTCGGGTCTTTACCAAGGTAATGGCCGAAATGATGTTTCTTCTGCGAAGAAAAGGCGTATTAATTATTCCTTACTTGGACGATCTCCTGATAAGGGCAAGGTCCAGAGAACAGCTGGGGGACGTAGTAGCACTAACCAAAGTAGTGCTGCAACAGCACGGGTGGATTCTGAATTTTCCAAAATCTCAATTGACCCCGACGACACGTCTGCTGTTCCTGGGAATGATTCTGGACACGGTTCAGAAAAAGGTGTTTCTTCCGGAGGAGAAAGCCAGGGAGTTATCCGAACTTGTCAGGAACCTCCTAAAACCAGGAAAAGTGTCTGTGCATCAATGCACAAGAGTCCTAGGAAAAATGGTGGCTTCTTACGAAGCGATTCCATTCGGCAGATTCCACGCACAAACTTTTCAGTGGGATCTGCTGGACAAATGGTCCGGATCGCATCTGCAGATGCATCAGCGGATAACTTTGTCTCCACGGACAAGGGTGTCTCTTCTGTGGTGGTTGCAGAGTGCTCATCTGTTAGAGGGCCGCAGATTCGGCATACAGGACTGGGTCCTGGTGACCACGGATGCCAGTCTGAGAGGCTGGGGAGCGGTCACACAGGGAAGAAACTTCCAGGGAGTGTGGTCAAGCCTGGAGATGTCTCTTCACATAAATATACTGGAGCTAAGAGCGATTTACAATGCTCTAAGCCTGGCAAAACCCCTGCTTCAGGGTCAGCCGGTGTTGATCCAGTCGGACAACATCACGGCAGTCGCCCACGTAAACAGACAGGGCGGCACAAGAAGCAGGAGGGCAATGTCAGAAGCTGCAAGGATTCTTCGCTGGGCGGAAGATCATGTGATAGCACTGTCAGCAGTGTTCATTCCGGGAGTGGACAACTGGGAAGCGGACTTCCTCAGCAGACACGATCTACACCCGGGAGAGTGGGGACTTCATCCAGAAGTCTTCCACATGATTGTGAACCGTTGGGAAAAACCAAAGGTGGATATGATGGCGTCCCGCCTCAACAAAAAACTGGACAGGTATTGCGCCAGGTCAAGAGACCCTCAGGCAATAGCTGTGGACGCTCTGGTAACACCGTGGGTGTTCCAGTCAGTGTATGTGTTTCCTCCTCTGCCTCTCATACCAAAAGTACTGAGAATTATACGGCAAAGGGGAGTAAGAACGATACTCGTGGCTCCGGATTGGCCAAGAAGAACTTGGTACCCGGAACTTCAGGAGATGCTCACGGAAGATCCGTGGCCTCTACCTCTAAGACGGGACCTGCTTCAGCAGGGACCGTGTCTATTCCAAGACTTACCGCGGCTGCGTTTGACGGCATGGCGGTTGAACGCCGAATTCTAAGGGAAAAAGGCATTCCGGAAGAGGTCATCCCTACCCTGGTAAAAGCCAGGAAGGAGGTGACTGCACAACATTATCACCGCATTTGGAGAAAATATGTTGCGTGGTGTGAGGCCAGGAAGGCCCCGACGGAGGAATTTCAACTGGGTCGATTCCTACATTTCCTGCAAACAGGATTGTCTATGGGCCTCAAATTAGGGTCCATTAAGGTTCAAATTTCGGCCCTGTCGATTTTCTTCCAGAAAGAATTGGCTTCAGTTCCTGAAGTCCAGACTTTTGTAAAAGGAGTACTACATATACAGCCCCCGGTTGTGCCCCCAGTGGCTCCGTGGGATCTTAATGTAGTTTTGGATTTTCTCAAATCCCATTGGTTTGAGCCACTCAAATCGGTGGATTTGAAATATCTTACATGGAAAGTAACCATGCTACTGGCCCTGGCTTCAGCCAGGAGAGTGTCAGAATTGGCGGCTTTATCGTATAAAAGCCCATATCTGATTTTCCATTCGGACAGGGCAGAACTGCGGACGCGTCCTCAGTTTCTGCCTAAGGTGGTTTCAGCGTTTCACCTGAACCAGCCTATTGTGGTGCCTGCGGCTACTAGCGATTTGGAGGATTCCAAGTTGCTGGACGTTGTCAGGGCATTGAAAATATATATTTCAAGGACGGCTGGAGTCAGAAAATCTGACTCTCTGTTTATACTGTATGCACCCAACAAGCTGGGTGCTCCTGCTTCTAAGCAGACGATTGCTCGTTGGATTTGTAGCACAATTCAACTTGCACATTCTGTGGCAGGCCTGCCACAGCCTAAATCTATCAAGGCCCATTCCACAAGGAAGGTGGGCTCATCTTGGGCGGCTGCCCGAGGGGTCTCGGCAGTACAACTCTGCCGAGCAGCTACGTGGTCGGGGGAGAACACGTTTGTAAAATTCTACAAATTTGATACCCTGGCTAAAGAGGACCTGGAGTTCTCTCATTCGGTGCTGCAGAGTCATCCGCACTCTCCCGCCCGTTTGGGAGTTTTGGTATAATCCCCATGGTCCTGACGGAGTCCCAGCATCCACTAGGACGTCAGAGAAAATAAGATTTTACTTGCCGATAATTCTATTTCTCGTAGTCCGTAGTGGATGCTGGGCGCCCATCCCAAGTGCGGATTGTCTGCAATACTTGTACATAGTTATTGTTACAAAAAAATCGGGTTGTTATTGTGGTGAGCCGTCTGTTCAGAGGCTCCTACGTTTGTCATACTGTTAACTGGGTTCAGATCACAGGTTATACGGTGTGATTGGTGTGGCTGGTATGAGTCTTACCCGGGATTCAAAATCCTTCCTTATTGTGTACGCTCGTCCGGGCACAGTATCCTAACTGAGGCTTGGAGGAGTGTCATAGGGGGAGGAGCCAGTGCACACCACCTAGTCCTAAAGCTTTTATTTTTGTGCCCTGTCTCCTGCGGAGCCGCTAATCCCCATGGTCCTGACGGAGTCCCAGCATCCACTACGGACTACGAGAAATAGATTTATCGGTAAGTAAAATCTTATTTTTATTTTTATAGTCTTATTAATTTTTCTGAGTGCTCTTTCTAAAAAGCGTCTTATACGTACCTTAGAAAGAGTTGCTCCAACAACTCCCCACCGGGTCGCGACAACGCTTACCCACGCGTACAGTGCTGTTTCGGTGGGCGTCTGTGTCGGATATACTAGCAGGTCCAGCAGACATTACCAGGCTGTGGCCGGAGCACGTGTAGAAGGTAAGGCATCTATTCCTCTTAGAGGGGGAACGCAGACACTGCCATACTGTTTTGGGAGGAGACTACCAAACAGTCACTGAAGCGGCTGCCACAGAGAGTGCACCAGTGCTAGGCCTTAGGGATCATAGCCTCCAGGGGTAGTATGAGGCCGCGATCCCTATGGTTGATGTCAGCAATGGGGAGTCAGATGCTCCCTTGGTCATCCCTCCGCCCGGATCATGACCAGTTTCCTTCGAGTCTCCATTAATTGTTTTCCCGCTTCCGTGTGAGATGCTGTGTAGTCAGGGGACCCAGTCACAGCACAGGCGGCTGTGTGACTGGTGCGTCAGTGTTCACTTGAGCGTCTGTGTTCACTATAGGTTCACGAAGCGATTGTGTACACTATTAGCGTCTGAATACACTCATCGTTCGCAAACGTATTGATCGGTCCTGGAAGCAGGGTGAGTCTCCCTGTATCCCACTCTACTGAGCCGGGTAATACAGCACTAAGTATCTATCTACCTTGAGTACGAATAGTTAGATAAAGTGCCTGATGCATATGAGTCTGATAATTATTGCTGTGGTTTTCTTTTGCTGTGCAACTGAATACGTTTAAAACTCCTATATAAGGTAATGCAGTAATATGTTTCTCCTACATACTTGTTATGTATTAGTAGTTGATTATGTGCTCATATTGCTTATTATACTTATGTATAACCTGTGACTGACTGCTAGTGTGATTGCTGACTTTACTATAATAACTGTCAGTTTTTCTGTGTATTCCGATCCTCAATGCTGGTGCAAAGCAGGGTAGTGTTGGATTGTATGTCACTTTAAAAAATTTTTAAGTAATTACAGTCACAAATTGTGTAATAACACTGTAAAGGTGTGTGATTTATTTATCATGTCTAAGAGCGGCAAGGGTGAGGAAAATACACTTTCCACAGCAGCACCAACACTTATTTCATGTTGTCTTGCAGAGCTAGGTTAACCTATTAGGATTGGTTCAATGGGATTATGTGCAAAATGATTTAGTTGTCTCCAAAGCCTCTTAAGTAACTGAGGCAGGCACAGGTTCTGGTGAACCTTCATGGGCTACTTTGCACAGACAATATCCAATGTAGCTGAGCAGATAATGCCAGCTCCTATACCAGCTATAGGTTATCCTATTATTAACCCTTACATGCAACTTTCATTCTGAGGTTATCCTCCTAGGGAATGGAAGCCTCATAACAAAGGTAAGTAAATCACATAGACATGATACAACATCTTCACAGTCTACACATGTTTAGCTGAGGACTCAGTGTACTTCGGAAGGATATCAACTCAGTGGACATACCTGAGATAATTAGTGCTATGTAAGCCATTCTATCCTCAGAAGCAGCAGAGCCTGTGTTAGAAACTAAGGCAGCTGTGTTCAAACGTCCCAAAACAGCTGATGGAAATTATGTTGGGTTATGCCCAATAGGAAGTTAGAATTTAAGGAAATGGAATCCAATTATCCTCATCCAGCTGGGGACTGTTTAAAAAACAAGGGTGGCTCCCAAAGTAGATTCGCAGATCTATATTGCTGTGAAAATCTATATTATTTTTGTTTTCAACATAAATTAATGATCTCACGGATTGGAGACTCGATGGTTTTCTAAAGACCATTTTTTCTTTTTGTCTGGGACAATCATTAGACCAGCCTTGGCTTCAGCTCAGATAGCGAAAGCAGTGGCAGCCTGGGCTGATGCATTGAAAGGGGATCTTTCAATGGCATCTAGAAAACAAAAATTCCATATTTTGCTATCAAACAGGCAGTGATAAGCGGACCTGAATATGGGTACAACTGCCTCTCAGACAGCAGCTGCAGCAGCAGCTCGCAGAGCAGGTTGGCTATGTACATGGTAAGCTGACTCAGAATCCAGGAAGTTCTGGAGTCTTATATTTGTTACTGGAAATATTATTTTTGGTAAAGAATTAACAGTATTTGGAATCAGACTCCAAGAAAGTGAAGTTCCTTTCACACAAACATTCAAGCCTATTTTCCAGCTTTACGGTCCTTTCGGAGTCAAAGAAAAGGAGAGGGTAAAAGACAAACAGTCCCAATCCAACAAGTCTGGTAGGACTGTAAGGCATTGGGCTACCAGAGGAACGGTTTTCAAATCTGAAGATAAGCCATCAGCCTGATGGTGAGGGCCTCCACCTGGGTGACCCAGGGTGGGAGGCTGATTTCTTCAGTTTGCACAGAGCTGGCAGCAGTCTACTACAGATGTCTGGGTGAAAAAGGCAGTATCTCATGGTATGATCTACATCCACACCACACTGGACATGCCCAATGTTATCGGATCTTTGAGGCTAACCAGTGTTGGTCCTGGTTAGTACTTGGATGGTAAACCACCTGGTAATACCAAGTGCTGTAGGTGGTTTTTAAGACAGACCCTCATTAAAAATTGTACCAGCCCGTCTTCAGTGGAAACGAAGATTAGGGCTTTACAAGAGGCAATTCAGGTGCTTCAGTCAGGAGTGATAATTCAGTTCCTCCTGCACAATAAGGACAAGGTTTTATTCCAAACTGTTTCTAGTCCCGTAGCCAAATGGGTCATTCCGGCCCATATTCAATCTTTCTTAAAGCACTGAACAAGTACTTTTGGGTGCCTCGGGTTTCATATGGAAACTTTACGATCCATTATTTCTGCCATTGAGCAGGAGGATTTCAGGCATTCCGGAATATTCAGGATGCCTATCCACATAGCCGCTATGTTAGGTTGCTATCCTCCAGCCTCAATTTCAGGCCCTACCATTGGGCTGACCACAGCTCCCAGAGTCTTCACCAAGTGATGGCATCCTATCTCTGTTAACAGGAGATAAGTATTTTATAATCCTGGCACAGTCTTAGGAATTGTTCACAGTCATCTGTAACAGACAACAGCTTGTTACAGAGATATGGTTCACTCATAAATTGGGCAAAGTCGTCTCTGGTTCCTTCGGATGACTCACTTGGGGGCTGTGTTGGAATTGGGTATTCAGAGACTAATTTACCTCTGAACAAAATATCCAAAATTCACTTAAGGATTCAGAAAATGCTACACAGTCAAATGGTATCCATCTACGCGGTAATGCGTCTGATGGTGTAGACATTGGACATAATGGAGTATACTTAGTTCCATTAGATACATCTGCAATGTTTGATAATTTCCAAGTAGAAAGGTTTTTCATCAGACAATGAAAGTGCAGATTATGGTCTTCCTCTGGAAGTAAGGAGGTCAATAGCTTGATGGTTTTTGGACATCCTACCATGGACAAAGGAAGGCTCCTTTGAATACCAGATGGCAACTCTGACAATGGATGCCAGCCTGTGGGGCTGGGGTGAAGTGTCAGGAAGGAGTTGCTTCCAGGGGCAATGAACCAAGGAAGAAATGTTGCCTGTCAATAAATATATTGGAGCCTCGGGCCATATATATGGCATTTATTCAGGCAAAGATATCCTTCTGATGATCCAGATCGAATCTGCTCGGACATGCAGTGGCAGTGGCATACCTCAACCATCAGGGACGATCTTGCAGCCATAGCATAATGAAGAAGGTAAGTCACACTTTAAGGTGGACAGAACTTCGTTATCCAGCCTTGTCCGCACTACTCATTCTGGCAGTCCTAAACTGGGAAGCAGATTTTCTCAGTCAACTCACCATTCAGGTAAATGTATTGACTTATACCCCAAGGTCTTAAAAACTCTGGTAGCTAATGGGGGTTACCGGAGATACATCTCATGCCCTCCTGTCAGAACAACAAAGGTTTCGCATACAGGTCAAGAACAAATCCCAGAGCGATCTTGTGGATGACTTGTCAACTTTCGTCTGGTTCATGTGTTTTCACCAATCTCCTTGTGATACGAAAGGTAAGACAAGGTAGGGTGCCGTGATTCTAATAGCTCCGACTTAGCCCAGAAGACATTGGTACACAGATCTGCAGAGGATGTCGATGGATGCTCCATTTCTACTCCTTTAACGGCCAGATCTACCGTCTCAGGGTCCTGGTTATCACAAAACACCTGGATGGACTGTCTTTGACGAAGTGACTCTCAAGCCTTTCATCCTGAAGGCAAGAGGACTCTCACAACAGGTAATTCTAATTATGCTCAGAGCAAGGAAAATTTCCTCCGCTCACATTTATCACCAAATATGGCAAACCTACAGTTATTCAATGGTGCAGGGATCAACAATTTGACCCTTGGTTTTTCAGAGTTTCCAGAGTCTTAGCATTCCTTCAGGCAGGAATGCATAAAGGTTTATGGCTGACTTCCTTGAGACTACAAGTGTCAGCATTGACTGTATGGTTCCAAAAGAAAGTTGTTTACCTACAGGATGTGCACATTTTTTTTCCAAGGAATGCTGCACATACGACCTCCTTTTGTTCTTCCTACAGGGCCTTGGGATTTAGGTTAGTCCTAAAGGCCCTTCAGGTTGTCCCATTTGAACCACTTGAAAGAATGAATCTTAAATGGTTGACAGCTAAAGTTCTCTTTCTACTGACTTTTGCTTCAGTTAGAAGAATTTCAGATTTAGGGGCATTGTTATGTCATCCTCCATTTCTGATTTTGTTATCCAGATAAAGCAGTTCCAGAACCAAATCTGAGTATCTTCCTAGGGTGGTTTCTAAATTCCATCTTAACGAAGAAATTGTAGTCTCGGTCTTCTAGGGGCTGGACTTTGCTGCGGGAGAGGCATCGTTGGACGTAGTCCGTGCCTTAAGGATCTACGTGGATCATACCAGTGCTATCAGAAAGACAAATTCTTTCTTCATTCTCTATGATTTTCACAAGAGAGGATTGCCTGAGGATAAGCAGACACTGGTGAAGTGGCTTCGGATGAAAATTTCAGAAGCATATCCTCAAACTGATCTCCCTGTCTCCGGCTAATGTCTCTGCTCACTCTACTTGTAAGGTAGGCCATTATAGGCAACACAATGTGCTGTTTCAGCAGAATAGATATGTTAGGTAGACACATGTTCTCCATTTCCACATTCATTAGACATTATGCCTAGACACTTTTGCCTCTCAGGATGCTGAATTCAGGCGAAGGATTCTCCTGTCTAATCAGGAGTGTCCCCACCACTAAATTGCTTTGGGACATCCCAATGTATCCTTATGGTAAGAACTTACCATTGATAACAGTATTTCTCCTAATACAGGTTCCACAGGGATCCCACCCTGACACACCTGATTTGAGAATCCTTTTACTCACTAACCTCTTCCCTCTTGTACGGAAGGGTGTGCATGTGTGTTCTTCTTGCCTACATGATGCTCCTGCCTTGAGATTTGGAAAACAACTGATTTGCCTGAGCCAGGAGGCGGGGATATATGGACGGGCCCCTTGCATGCTGGGAGGCCGAAAAACTTTGACTGTTTGGTGCAAATCCGCTGTCGCTCCACCATATCCCAATGATTCCTGTGGAAACTGTGGATTTAGGAGAAATACTGTTATCAACGGTAAGTTCTTACCATAACGTACATTTCGCCCCTCACACTTTTGAAGATGTCTGTGAGAAATATGGATGCAGTATAGACATAATTTTGCATACTTACAGGTTACCATTTTTATTACCTCCCTCAGCAAATCCCATGCATTTAGGGAACCCCGCCCTTTTGAACATCACTGCATTTATGATCCTGGGCGTAAGGGGGCAATTTCAATTCTGTACTCCCTGCTGGAAACGTCTCCTCCAGAGCAGAAAGAACCATTCGAGTTGGCATGGGAAGCTGATCTGGGTAGAAGCCTAGATGATGAGGACTAGTGAGATATTCAGCAGCTGGTAGCTAAGGCATCCATTAACACTAACCTCAGGGGAAATTCCTTTAAGCTCTACACTAGATGGTGTATGGCCCCTGACAAACTTCACTCTATCTGTCAGCCTCAGACCTTTGCAAGCATCACTGTGGACAAAAAGGTTCATACTTTCATATTTGGTGGGAATGTACAATGATTTCTACATATTGGGATGACGTATTATCACTGACGGGCCGATTGTTTGATAATATACCTTATAAGGACCCCCGTTGCATGTTATATTTTGTAAACCTTTCCCAGACACTTCTAAACCATGTAATAAATTATGTGGTCCCATATTTAATGCTGCTTAACTTCTTATTGCTACTGACTGGGAGCGGTCTGCAGCACCTACTGTTGCTGCTTTAATCAATAGAGTTTGGTATACTGCTTCTATGGAATATACAGTATTACTGCCCACCTCCATGCCAAATTCCCCAAATTTCATGTAGTATGGACTCCTTGGTATTCTCATTATAATAGGCGCATACTTGGTCTTGAATACATTTTCTTGCAGTTATTAGGCATTTCTTATTGATTGCTTACAGCCCAGCGTCTACTTGTCTATGACTTTACACCTTTTTAACATATGATTAGTGCTTTCGTAAACCCGCTGCCTTGTGTTTCCTGTCTTTTTTTTTTTTGTTTCCCGTCCTAGATTTCCTATTTTACCTTTTCGCCAATGTTTTTGTTTGTTGTACTTCCTGTGTAACTACAAAACAGACAAAATTGGTGATAGGACGCAGGGGTGTATCTACGGAGGATAGGGACCCGTGTGCAGTCTCTGCGTGTGGGCCTCCTCGTCCTCCGTAGCCGGTAGTGCAGTCAGTGCTCTGAGCGCGAGAGAGACTCTGGCATAGTGCCAGAGACAACAGCGCTTGCACAGGTGTCCGGGAAAATGGCGTGGCAGACATTTTTCCAGAGACCTGCATAAGCGCTTTAGACTCTGGCATAGTGTCAGAGTCTCTCTAGTGCTCAGAGCACTAACTACGCTGCCGGCTATGGAGAAGAAGGGGGCCCACATGCGGAGACGCCGATGGACACCGGAAAGGTAAGTATAGATGAAATGGGTGCAGTTCCATTGGGCTGCACCCATTATAGATACACCACTGGTAGGACGATATTCACCAATATTTGGGTTTGCTGATACTATTATTTCGGTAGCAGTTGTATGGTTACCCATATTGCCAGATATTTTTGATTCTTTATGAGTATGTTCTGTTCGAAGCAGTTATATGTTCTTTGACTGCACAAATGTTCTTTTTGTCTCTGATCTACCTTTACAAATAAAGAGAATTAAAAAAAATAAAAAAAAAATTAGAAAGGTTCCTGTAGAGCAGTATAAAATGTGTTCTTTAAGACCACCCTTCATCTTCACCCATGGTGGGCAAGCCAATGACTTAATCGAACATTTCAACCCTCAGCTACTTATTAGGAAGCATTCCTGAAGCGTAATGTAGTGGTACTGCCCATAATGGCTGCCACAGTTATGTCACTAGACCGTATTATTATTATATTTTATTTATATGGCCCCTCAAGGGGTCCATGGTGCCTTACAAGGTACAGAAACAGTATGAACAAAACCAGAAAAAGGAACTTGCAGTACAGAACATTACAGGACATGGACAAGGTGTATAAATTGGCAACTTCTCCACCGGCTCACTTCTCCACTGGTATCACTGCTTCATGCATAGTCCCCTTTATCTCTCCCTACTTTATCACTTTTTGAGGCTTAGCACATCTCCCCCTAAATGTGATTATATGGACCAGTCCACATCTCCCTTGAAGGACAGGACATTACATTGTAATCTCCTCACTTATCAGCAAGGGCATTGCAACTGGGGACTATTTTTGAAAGTCACCTTGAAAGCACTAATAACCGTTATACACAAGCTTCATTTCTGTGAGCAAAAAATTGGCAGACAATTAAACCAGTGTCAGTAATATTTCAAATTAAGTACTTACACTAGTTACCCAACTTACTCAAGTTTTATTAATGTCATTTACATGAGAGCTTTTGAAGAATTTTTGCATAACTACTGTATAAGCTTTCACGGTCTCCATTCAATGGGAATTAACTTGGGGGGCACGGTATTTGAAAGAGGGAGCTCCCCTCTTTCAAACTAATGTGCCCCCATGTGTGTTCAAGTCAGTATGGGGGAGATACACAGAAAAAAAATTGCAGGTGCACACGCTGGCACCAAGTACTGCTAATAACAATAATAATAAGAGTAAACTCTGCGATGTGACCTAGAGCAAAATGAGTTGCTTGGCATAACTTTTGGCCAAAAGTATATGAACCCAGCCACCACGTCCAGGTGACATGATCAGGTGGGTCCCTAACACTAAGGTCAAATTCCAGGGCATGGGAAACCCCCAAGTCACACCCTAATTCTAAACACAATGAGAGGTGCTAGTCTTTATTCTTAATTCTGTGATTATACTGATATGCATTGATGATCAATTCTTAGGGGGAGATTGAAATGTTTGAAAAGTCAGTTGGGAGTATGTTTTTTCCTATCTAATAGACAGGAAAAAACAGACACCCAACTAACTTTTCAAACATTGGAATTCCACCCGTAATGTTTATTTCTGCTGTTTCAGATATGTACCTTATGTGAAAAGTAAAAACAATATAAGTAACACAACACGTCTGTGCATATATTTCTGACACAACTTACAGACAATTGACTAAGCTGTAGCAGAAAAATATATCTACACGGTCGAGTCGCATTATTATGACCACCAGCTAATAGCCAGAGTAACTGCCGTGTGCAGCACGGACAGCAGCTAGACTGGCTGGGAGTGACTCAACAAGGTGCTGGTAGGTTGGCACAGGTACATTTTGAAGGTGAGCTGCTCCACTGTACAGTGTCGGTCGGCCCTCACGCACCTTCATAGCAGACGTTCACCTCTCACATCAATGGCACATGGTGCTCCGCAGTTTCCATGTCCGTTATTGCCAGTGGGGCCATTTGTACAGTTACGATACACCTGCACCACAGCAGCACACCACAGTTCACAAACTGCGCTGTTTCAGGAATACTGCCACCCTCTGCCCAAAATCACTCATTTTACCCATGACAGCAACGAGTGATATGTGTGCAGATGGCCTATCGCCCACCTTATATACCCACAAAGCCAGCGCACACAACACGTGACGTACTTCATGGGATACGCGTTGCCGACATCAAATATAGGAGCTGGTCATAATAATGTGACCCAACCATGTATATGCTAAATGCTAAATAATTAGCAAATTACAATGCTAATCACAAATGTCAAAATATTCTGTTCCCATTTATGCCATCTAACAACGTGTTAGGGTCTCCTGTGCTGCCACGTCGTCATGGCAACCGGGAGACAAGTGCTAGCGGAGTAACCTGAGCGCAGCTGATACTCCGGTTCGGGTCTTTTGCTGTGCAGTGGTTACAGGCTCTGTGCACGGCAGGGGATCCGGTGCTGGTTTTTGTGCTCACAGTCTGTGAGGTCTGAGTGGGGCGTGGACAGCACCTGCTTTATAAGGCTTCTTCTCAGGTTAAGCAGATGCTGCTGAATCTTTGTTGGTTAGTCAGTTCCTGAAAGTTAGCCAGTACTGTGTAGCTTTGTATTTGTTGTTGCTTACTGCAAATAGGCCTGGGGATTTGGTACTACACTCTGCCAATCCAGACCTAGCAGTAAGACTGGAGTCAGTCGTTTAACTTGCTGGGGTTCTTTTACTACTCTGTGAACTTAGCAAGTTTGCGGCTGTATTCTAAGACTTGCCTGCCAAAATCCTGTCTCACTGTGCAAGGTGTCAGGTGTCAGTTTAGTGGCAGTAAGCTGAACCTGTGCACTGCAAGTGAGAATTAGGATTGTGGAGACTCTCCTTGTGTCTATCATTCCATCTCTGACCAAGGAGTTTACTGCCACACCCGTTGGTAACCCTTTAGGGTTTTGCTGTTGCCCTTAGCAACAGCATTTCGGGTTCTCTACGTATTAAAACACAACATCTTGCTTTTCCCATCTGAGCATTACTAATACTAGGGAGACACCCAGTTCCTTAGCCTCTGGGCTTCTCTGTTCACTTTGTGTGTATTTTGTTACCCTATCACCTTCTGTGTACGTAATGTCATATTCCCCAGTCTGTCTGTGAGTTCATTTGTTTTGCATACCTATCCGTTCAGACACCAGTACATTCCTGCAGGCACTGGTGTGCATAACAGTTCAAACACCAGTACATTCCTGCAGGCACTGGAGTGCATAACAGTTCTGACACCAGTACATTCCTGCAGGCACTGGTGTACATAACACAACGCTGATAATTTCAGAAACCAGGACGTGCAAAAATTATAGGTAAAATTTTAATACATATGAAATTTATCACACTTCTATTAATTTCTTTGGTTTCGGAACTGTTCTGTGTTGTTACAAATGCAATAAATCGTGTGATACATCTGTCGGGGAAAAAAAATACACAATAGAAACACGAGAAAAGTCTTTTAATTGTTTTTAGCGCAAAACAGCTTTGATACATATCCCCCAATAAGTACTAAAGATCCCCAACATTTGTAAGAGAAAATGCCCCTCTTTCTAATATGGGTGCACTCTCATGTACTCTGCAGCCGGCGCCCACTTTCCCAATCTGTTGTTGGGAGAACGGAAAGAAGGTTTTTCTTTTTTTTCATACCTTTCATTGTGAAGGACAGGTGGGGCTCATCCTCTGTAGTATTAAAATGTATGTAGCGTTCAAGTCCCCCCTCCCTACACACAGTGAAGGGAATAAAACATAATTCAGTCTTATTTTTTCATAAGTGGAATGGAAGCCTGAATCCGTGTTTCCAATTCCACTGTGCGTGCACAAGCTGGCACGTCAACCTTGCTCACACCTTTAAAGACTGACCTATGATACTGTAAGTTCAGATTTTAGAGGGGAGGATAAATAAAAGACAAGTGCGAAGGGCAATGATGTAACTCTTGTCATCACACACAAGGTGCCTGGGCCATGATGACCCAATTTTCATTACAGGTCAAGTCCTTCTAGGTGTGCCAAGATTGTGGGGGTAGATCCCACCAAAGAGGTTAAGCCACTTCCCTAAATTGGTGCAGCCATACGCTGTCAGATTTACAGAAGAAGCCTGGTATTTACATACCTTGGCACCCCCCTTCCCCCATGTAGCATGGCTTAAATTCTCTCAATGTTCCATCCATGGTCAATTCTTCTGGGAGGTTGGGAGGATTTTTTGAACTCCGTGATTCTTCTGGATGTACTAGTAGAGCAGAAATGGGAATGCTGTATGGGAATACGGGTAATAAGAAGCCTAGCCACTGGATGGATAAATGGGCCCGATCACTATAAACACTTTTTTTTTCCCCACTAGGGGGCACAGGGATCAACACTGGGTACAGGATGGATGGGATGCAGTCCAGGCACCAAAGGGTTGCATACCCAGCAGCCCTTGGTCCTCTTGTCCCCTACACTCTGCCCCCGGCCGAGACCTGGCAACAGCGGGCACTGCCATGGGGGGGCTTTCTTCTAGCACTCGGGTTACTTCAATTTTTTTTTATTTCTTTACTTTTTCTATGAGCGGCAGTACAGATGCCCATACCACCACTCCAATACCCGGTGGCAGCAGAACCAGCAACTGGGTCTGTGACTTCTGCTGTGAGACTCCATGTTGTGCTGGGATCCTAACCTAATTTGACCTCTATATTTAAATTGTCTGCTGGCTCTGCATACAAAGGCATTCTTCATTGTATAATCATTAAGAGCCTGCTGGAGGTTTTTTCTTTCTATGTCTTTGTGTTAACAAATTTAAAAAGGAATAATGGTTTTGTATGAAATTTTCACAATAGTACCAAGACAATATGAGGTGTCCTGCTGTGCTTAATAGTGGCTAGATAGAAATTTGTATCTGTATCCATTATAGCCACTTCCATATAAACTCTTGTTTAAAAAGATTTTTTTACAGCAAGTATTGTACATATGAGATTCGTCATTTATTATCTCAGAGGGTGTCTATATTTTCACCCATCCCCTATATAATAGCCCAGACGGGATACGGTCGTTAGGTCGACACAGCTTAGGTTGACAGTCATTAGGTCGACCACTGAGGGTCGACATGCATTAGGTCGACATGGTCATTAGGTCGACATGTACTAGGTCGACAGGTCAAAAGGTCGACATGAGTTTTTCACTTTTTTTCATCTTCATTTTTTTGGATTTTTTTCATACTTAACGATCCACGTGGACTACAATTGGAACGGTAACCTGTGCCGAGTGCAGCGGTAGCGGAGCGATCCATGCGAGGGGACACGGTGCACTAATTGGGGTTCCCTGTCACTTTACGAAGAAAACAACACCAAAAAAAGTTTTTTTAAAAACCATGTCGACCTAGTACAGTCGACCCAATGACCATGTCGACCTATTGTCCCTGTCGACCTAATGCATGTCGACTTTCCATGGTCGACATAATGACTGTCGACCTAAGTTGTGTCTACCCAACAACCCATACCTGCCCAGATCTGTGACTCTGTGCCTGTGTGTATAACACTGGGCGTGGCTAGGAGTCTTCATTGGGCTAGCAGCAGGTCTATCACACCCAGTCCACAGCTGATTGGGCGAGGATTGCCCTCCCACACAGGTTACATCCAATGGGAGGCTCTGCCCTTTGGCTGGTGTGTGTTCCCATAGCAGGATTAACAATGGGGCTGATGGAGCTGCAGCTCCAGGTCCACACCCAAAATAGGCCCACTGCATCTGCAGCAACATACCCTCCAACAATTTACACATAAAAATCGCTACAAATTTGAAAAGGGGGCATGGCCACTGGTAAAGTGGCGTGGCCACGCCCCTTTTCCTATACTTTCAATGGAAGTTTGGAGAGCCAAAAATCGTTACAGACCATAAAAAAAAGCTACTGTACCTGACAAAATGGTACAGTTGGAGGGTATGCCACTGCATCTGCAGCAAGTCTCTGCGCTGTAGAGAGAGGGGGGAAAAATCCTTTTATTGCAGCGTCCTGTGTCCTGCTGCCAGTCCGCCTGCCCCTCTGGCATAAACAATCCCCGCTCCCTAGCCGCGGCGCAGGTGGAACAAAAGCTGCTGCGGCCACTGGCATAGATGTGTATGAAAGCGGCACAGTGGAAGGCTTTCATAGCCTTCCCTGCGCCGCATACTCTCTGACAGTGCCGTAACTAGGCATTTTAGCGCTGTGTGCAAGACACAACATTGGCGCCCCCCCCCCCGCCATGTAAGATAGGGGCAGTGCGCGCAGTAGGCGTGCGCAAAATATATAGGGGCGTGGCCTTATGGGGAAGGGGCATGGCCACAAAATAATAGCAATTCATACTACGGTGCACAGTAGTCTCCATTATTCAAATTACGCTGCACAGTAGTGCCACTACACCAGGTAGAGCCCCTTTTATACATTACAGCAGACAGCGTTCCCCTTTTTACACATTACAGCAGAAAGTCTCCCTTTTTACACATTACGGCAGACAGCGTCCCCCTTTTTACACATTACGGCAGCCAGTCCCCCTTTTTACACATTGCGGCAGCCAGTCCCCCTTTTTACACATTGCGGCAGCCAGTCCCCTTTTTACACATTACGGCAGCCAGTCCCCCTTTTTACACATTGCGGCAGCCAGTCCCCCTTTTTACACATTGCGGCAGCCAGGCCCCCTTTTTATACATTATGGCAGACGGTGTCAGAGAGAGAGAGAGAGAGATACTTACCATCTCCCCGCTGACAGGCTCCTCGTGCAGCTTCCTCGGTGCAGGCAGGTGAGAAGGAGGAGGAGGGAGGGGGGAGCAGGGAGCCACAGCAGCGCTATGTAATTGGTAGTAAGCGCCGCTGCAGCAGTCCCCTCTTCTTCCGTATTGGCTGCCTGGCGCTGCTGTGGATGCTGGGATGGAGGAAACACATCCCAGCATCCACAGCAGCGCCAGGCAGCCAATACGGAAGGAGAGGGGGCTGCTGCAGCGGCGCTTACTACCAATGAAATAGCGCTGCTGCGGCTCCAGTCCTCCTCCCTCCTCCTCCTCCCCTGCCCGGCGCTGCTCTCTTCTCCCTCCACAGCGCGGCGGCGCACAGCACAGAACAGGCGGCATATAATAAGTCAATTTGACTCATTACATGCCGCTGGCCGTGCGCCCTCAGGGCAACTGCGCTTTGTGCCAAGCCCACTTGGCACACGCGTAGTTACGGCCCTGCTCTCTGAGCTCCGGAGCCTCCTCCGCATGTGATGTCACAGAAGTGCCTCCCCGCTACAGCCGCACCCAGATCTCCAGAGGCCCTGACTCCGCAAAACAGCACCTGGGCGGCCGGCCTAGAAGCCCCGAGATGGCTAATGTAACGGATAGAGTGGGTGATATCGCAGAGGGTAATGTCTGGGCGCTGAATCAATGTAAAAGGTGACAGTGCTGTGCAATGCAGTGGGTGTGCAGGGTCACTGACACTGCACAGCACTCTCACCTTTAACATTGATTCAGCGAGTCAGTCAGTTCTGCCAGCCAGTCACTATTGTTAGCGCCGGTGTCCCAATGCGCCGGCGCCGCATTACAGGGAAGTAGATGCACTAAATAAACTACAGCTCCCAGTAGTCCTTAGCGCTGAAGCATTCCGGCGCTAAGGGCTCCTGGGAGCTGTAGTTTATTGAATTAATCTTCTTCTCTGTAATGCGGCGCGTTGGGACACCGGCGCTAACAATAGTGACTGGCTGCTTGGCTGCTGTGCGAGTCTCCGAGAGACCACTGCTAAAGGAAGGACTGCAGCTTAGCTGCTTCCAGGAGGAGACGCATTACCCGCCCCTCCCCCACTCGCAGTACCTCCGGGCCCCATCCGCGGCACCCCTACACCTCCTCTCCCCCACCCGCAGAACCTTTGCAACCACCCCTCCCCCATCCGCGGCACCCCCGGAGCCGCTCGTCCCCCACCCGCAGTGACTCCGGACCTCCACCCGCGGCACCCACGCACTCGCCCCTCCCCCACCCATGGCACCACTGCACCAGCCCCACCCCCACCCACGGCACCCCGGCAACCGCCCCTCTCCCACCCGCGGCACCCCTGGACCCCCTCCCCCATCCGCGTCTCCGCCGCACTAGCCACTCCCCCAACCACAGTGCCTACAAGGTGATTCATCAGACCCTGCATGCGCTGTTCACGCTGCTGCAAGGGGCTGCAACCCCTTAACCATTGCACGCCCTTTGTCCGTGCAATATTTAACCACTCACACGATTATGATTGGAGGTAATACTCCATATAATCCAAATATTGCGCGCCACAAGGGCATGCAAGGGTTAAGGGGGCATAGCCCCTCACGACGGTGTGAAGAGCGCCCGTAGGGCGCAATGAATCACCTAGTTGAATTATAACAATATAATGATTAATAAGAAACTGTAAATAATTAAGGTGAACTGTAGTCAAAAATACACGTTTTAAAGTATATTTAATAAAAGTTAAATTTTAATAATACATCAATATTCAAGAGTGCCCCCAAAAAGACAAAACTTCTGCTTTTTGTTCTCTTACAAAAAACACCCTCTAAAGACTCCATGTTGTGACAGCACACAGCACCAGGAGTCTGCAACCGCAACTAGAGTCCGGAGGGTAAGTGGATCATCTCCCAGCTTGGTGAGAGCCACAACGGTGTATCAATCCACCCCAGGTTGTCCTCGCCTGTAGCTCCTTCCCCACCCCTGAGGCTTGCGTCGAGCTAACTGACTGCCTCAGGGTTACTCCTCCTCCCTCTCTCTATTTCTCTCAACCCTGGTTTACCCAACGCTCATGCACCAAACAGGTGAACAAGCCAGCCATGTGACTGGGCGAGGCAGACTTCTGTCTTTTACTTCACAGTGGACAGACCACACTGGACTCCTGGGTTAGAGAGGTAATTTCTCAGGGATACACTCTCACATTTTCGAAAGCGCCCACCTCTGCGTTTCTTTACCATGGGTCTGCTGGGGGATCCCATGAAGACAGCAGCTCTACGGGAGTCTGTACGCTTCCTCCTGGTCTCCTAAGTCATCATCCCGGTTTCCCCGGCTCAGAGGGGACGAAGTGTTTATACCACCCTCTTCCTAGTTCAGATGCCGGATGGCACGTACCGCCCCATTCTCAATTTGAAAGATCTGAATAAGTATCTTCTTATTCCAAGATTTCGTATGGAGTCTCTTCGATGCATCAACCTAGCCCTAGCCCCAGGGGACTTTATGCCATCCCTGGCCTGGATATTCAGGATGCATATTTACATATCCCTATTCGGCCCAACCATCAATGCTTCCTCCTGTTTGCCATTCAAACAGACCATTACCAATTTCAAGCGTTACCATTCGTTTTGTCGGCGGCTCCACAAGTGTTTACCAAAATGATGGCAGTCATGGCAGCACACCTACCCCGCAAAGAGGTCAGGATCTTGCCTTATCTAGATGATCTTCTCTTTGTGGCCCAGTCACCTGAGGTTTTTGAACACCACATTCAGCTGATGGTGTATCTTCTACAGTCTCAAGGGTGGAAGGTAAGTTGTTGCAAATTGTTTCTAATGCCTTCGCAGCAAATGTTACATTTGGGAGTCCTACTAGATTCTCGATCTCAGAGAGTTTTCCTCCCACAGGACAAAATTTGGGTCCTGTGGTCCAAAGTTCAGACCTTCCTAGGGCATCGCAGGGTGTCCATTCATGACTACATGCAGCTTCTGGGATCAATGGTGGCCACATTTGACATGGTGGAGTATGCTCAATTCCACTCCCATCCTCTGCAACTACACATGCATAAGTGGAACTGCTCATATCTGCACATCAAGACACAGACCATGTCCTCTCGTGGGAGGTTCGCTACTTCCCCAGGTGATGGCTGTTCCAGTCCAACCTGAGTCAGGGTCACTCTTTTTGGATTCTGGGTTGGGTCCTGATCACTACTGATGACAGCCTTCAGGGTTGGGGGACTGTCTGTGGATGGTAGACGTATAAGGGTTGCTGGTCAACACAGGAGAGGTACCTCTCCATTAATGTCTTGGAGCGACGGGCAGTGCTCCGCTCGGCTCAAACTCTCCTCCAGGGTCAACCAGTCAAAGTTCTGTTGGACAGCGTGATGGCAGTCACATACATAAACCATCAGGGCGTCTCTCACACTCCTGGTGCCATGCAAGAGGTGAGACACATCTTCCACTGGGCGGAACGTCATCTACCCGCTCTATATGCAGTGTTCAACTGGGAAGTTCAACTGGGAAGTCCCACAGTTGGGGTCTTCTGGACATCGATGTGCTGGCCTCTCGATACAACCATCAGGTGCCACACAGGATCCCGCAGCCTTTCTGGTAGATGCGCTGACAGCTCCATGGATGTACCCGCTCATCTACGTCTTTCCTCCAATCCAGATGATACCGTGAGTTCTATACAAGTTCAAATGGGAAGGCGGCTCATTAATTCCGGTGGCACCATATTTGCCTCGTCGCAGGTGGTACACAGATCTTGAGTCTCTCCATCGACACACTGCTGCGCCTACCTCAGAGGTCGGATACCCTATCTTAGGGCCCCTGCCTTCATCTGGATTCGGCCCATCTCTCTTTGAAACTCTTGAGACATTCGTTTTAAGAAAAAGTTTTTTTTCCAAAAGGGTCATTACCACATGCTCAGAGCTAGGAAACCTTACTCAGCCAAGATTTATCATTGGGTTTGGAAGACTTTCTTTGCTTGGTTCTCTGAGGCTTCAATCTGCGCTACTATAGGCTTTTGCATCTGTTGGCTTGTCTTCAGGCTGGTCTAGAGCTCGGTCTCAGACTCCCATCTTTAAAGGACCAAGTCTCTGTCCTGTCCATTCTTTTTCAGCATCAGTTGGCCCACATGCCTGACATACTTCAGTTTTTTTTACAGGGAGTTCTGCATCTTCAGCCTCCATTTGTGCCTCCAGTAGCCCCATGGGACCTTTCCCTGGTTTTTACAGCTCTCTGTTTCGCTCCTATTGAACCTGTATTCATGGTAAATCTCCGTTGGCTCACGTGGAAGACCTTTTCCTTTTAGCTATCTCCTCAGCCCGAAAGGTGTTGGATGCAGTGTCGGACTGGGGCATGAAGGGCCCACTGGGGGAATGCTGCTGTAGGGGCCCATGCTTAAAGGTGTAGCCAGGTTCCAGTGGGGGCGTGGCCAGCCACCACAGAGGTTTGACTTTGATTACATGTTCTGTGCCCCTTGGTATATCTATAATAAACCAAAATATTGTGAATTATAATGTAACATATGTATAATGCTTAATTCAAGTGCACTAGGATAGAGTCTGGAACTTGATCCCTAGCGGAGGAGGAGGGCCCACAGCCAGAAGGGCCCACCGGTGATTTCCCCTGTGGGCCAGTCCGACCCTGTTTGGATGTCAGTGCCTTGTCCTGCCGTACACCATTTCTGGTGTTTCATGCAGACAGGGCGGTCCTTCGCACTTGCTTGAATTACTTGCCCAAGGTTGTCTCAAGATTTCAAGTCAATCAGGAGATAGTGGTCCCATCTTATTCAGATAATTCACAGACCTCTCTGGATGTTGTGTCGGCTCTCCGCATATATGTGGACAGGACCAGGGAGATTTGCAGGTCAGATTCCCCGTTCGTTTTATAAAATATTTACAAACAGGGCTGGTCGGCTTCAAAACAGACCTTGGCCAGGTGGTTCCATTTGGCTGTTCGCCAAGCCTATTCAGCAGCGAACCTTCGTACCCCTGCCTGGGTGACAGTTTACTCTACACGATCAGTTGGAGCTTCTTGAGCAGCTCATCGTGGGGCCTCTGCAGTGCAGCTTTGCAAGGCGGACACGTGATACCCTGCCCACACCTTAATCAGGTTTTATGCATTTGACACCCTTGCGTCGGCTGACGCTGCCTTCGAGCATAGGGTTCTTAGCACAGTTTAGGAGCGTCCCCACCCTTGAGGGGACAACTTTAGGCCATTGATCCCTGTGCCCCCTAGTGGACGAAAAAGAAAATAGGATTTATGGGTAAATCCTTTTTTTTTTAGTCCATAGGGGTCACAGGGCACCCTCCCTGGCACACTTGACTTGCGGGTTCTTGTTCCTATATTGCTTATTGTGTGTACAACTCCCAGATGCAAATGTCTCTGTGTGTGTGATGTTCTTCCTTCCTTTTCCTTTCTCACTTCTGCCGTGGGCTTGCTAACTAAAACTGGCAGGCCTCAGGCGGGGTATAGGGGACAGAAGACTGACAGCTGCTGGGTACAAACATGTAACCCTTTGGTGCCCGAATTGCATCCCATCCATCCTGTACCCAGCTTTGATCCCATTGCCCACTAAGGACTCAAAGAAAAGGATTAGGTAAGACCATAAATAGTATTTTTTTTGGTTGCCAAATGTTTAATTGTTAACAAATAATGCTTACCCTTTGCTTTTATAATAGCACGCAGTAGTGTGAACATTGTCTGACAAATTTACAGGAATGCAGCCTGTGGTCTGTAGTTGTGGAGGAACTGTAGATCCAAACTAACTGCAGGTCCACATTGCTTCCTGAGTCTGTGTTGGAGCAGTAGACCGTATCGGACTGGGAGATGAAGGGCCCAACGGGGTGGGGGGCAGTTGTAGAAGCCCATGCTTAGGGCTATGGCCAGCCACCATAGAGATTTGTCTAATCACTAGAAACTGTATGGTCTGGGCCCCTTGATAAGTATATATAGTAAATACAGCTAGTGCATGCCTGATAATGTACCAGAGTAATAACAGCAGTGCACCATAGTACTGTGCAGTATAATAATGCAACACATGTATAGTGTATAACTCAAGTGCACAGTCTGGAACCTGCTACCTAGTGGAGGATGTGGGCCCACATGCAGTGGGGCCCACCGGTGGTTTCCCCTGTACCCCTGTGGGCCAGTCCAACCCTGGCAGTAGAGAATACATGTATTGAACTACTGCACAGACAGAGAGATGAGTAAATTGAAAGATATAACTCTAGTACTATTTTACCTGTGGGTACTATTTTACCTGTGGCATCTTCATGGAGACGTAGCCATGGGATCACCATGCAGAACAGTTATCGAAACTAAGCAATTACTCATTTGATCATTCTTGTTGCTCAATACACTGCCATGCTGTGAAATACTCTTTGTCCCAGGAACTGTAGATGGATGATTATTGTCCCTCAAGGAAAACATATTCTACTGACCTTCACTCGCTTCAACCTGGAGTGGGATTACTCTTGTGACCTAGACTACCTGGCGATATATTCCAAGGAAATCCATCTCATTGGTGAGTCACACACTGTACATGCTGTATCAAATGACTGAGCCATAAACATTAGTTCTTTAACATTAAATGCAAGTAATGTGCTTCAGTGAATAAACTAGCAATAGGCAATGTGGCTCCCCGATTATTGTTCAACTTCAAAAATTTGCCATCTAGAAGCCTGCAAAGCATGCTGGGACCTTTAGCTCTTTAGGCAAAAGCTTGCCAAGCCTAGTGTAAAGGGGAGGCATTCAATTTGCCAGTTGTCGGGATCCCGGTTGTCAGGAGACTGACGCCGGAATCTCGACATTCAGTGAAATACCGGCAGTCGGGATGGCTGAAATCCCCACTTGCATGGTGGTCCACGCCACCACCCAAGGTGGAATATTCGGTCGCCACTGGTCCCAATGCGCGAGGGGACATGTAACGCTCGTCTCCAGTATTCCTGCTGTCGTGATACCGACATCAGCCTCCTGACCGCTGGTATCCCAACAGCTGGGATACCATCATGCTCCCATGTAAAGGCCAAATGGGGATTCACTGCATACGTCAACCACCAAGCATGCTGTGGAGAGCATAGTGGGGTCTTGCATAGTGGATAAACCCAGTATTGCTGTGTCCCTTATCAGCTGCATGGAGCGCTGGAGTTATTGTACACCATTGACAGAGCATCATGTCTGCCTTGAGCTCCGATTGGTTGGAGAGTTCAGTGCAGGGCATGATAATTGAGCTCTATTGTCCACTTTAAGCAGCAGTTACCTAAATGATCGTACTCCACATTGCGGTCACTCCTACAGACATGGGAAACAGAAATTCATATAAATGAAAACTTTAACAAGATCTTCCCTTATTTCTAATGCTCATCAATCCTGTGATTCAGATAATACTCTTACTCATATGGGGCGGGATGTACTAAACATCACATCTGCAATGCGGTATATCCCGCCAATTATTGGGTACATACCGAAGTAAATAATGACGGTATGTACCAAGAAATTTGCAAAGGACAGCCCTCACTATCTGTTTTTTGCGATAGAAGGACTTCCGTGTTTTAGCCCTGGGAGACCTTCTATGTATGTGTCCAATAACGCACGTGCCGCAGGTGTTGCTGGGAGGGATCTGATTGGAACCCTCTCGGGGGGGATATTGCGATAGAAGCCCATAGGCTACTTTTGGGTAATGCCACCCAAAGATGGGGATACCCACTGTGACCAAGCTCCGGAATGCATCAGAATCAGGAGCTTGGTCATACTTGCCTACTTATTGCTAGGTCGCACAGGAGGGGGCGTGGAGATGCAATTGCATCATCATCCCACCCACCGTTTTACAATGCCCATATTATCAGTATTATAAAGTGGAGCTCCGATGATTTAGCGCAAATCGCGTCATCACTCTGGGGGTAAGTGGATGAAAGGGTGGTTGCAGGCGCTGGGGAGAGGGATGCAGGATGCTTGCTTACTTCCCTGGGGAGGGGTGCCGTACTGCCCCCCAATTTTCGGGAGCCTCCCAGCCATTCTGGGAGAGTAGACTAGTATGAGCTTGGTACATGTAGAATATGCTATAAAACCCCCAAAAATAGTATTTCTGGGATTTTTATCGTATTTAAGGGTTTAGTACATTCCACCGATGGAATGAGAAGCTGTATGGAAGCCGGGCTTCTGTCTGAAAGGGGAATTATGTTTCATACGCACCGATATATAAGTAACACTGACAAGCTGGTGCAGTGACTGTCATTTACAGATTGCCATGAGATTTTGTTTCATTTCAGGAAAGTTCTGCGGCAACGTCCCCCCTCGGCCCATTCTCGTCTCTAACTCGGACATCTCCCTGAAATTCATCTCGGATTTCCAGGAATACAGGACTGGATTTGCTCTATCTTATTTGGCAGTAGAACCAAACTTTTATCCAGGTGATGCTACCCAATGCAAACATCCCCTTTCCCACTCTGTATGAGAGTAATGGAAGGTTTTGCAATTTTCAGGAGCTACAACTTGACTAATAAAATAACTAAACCAGTATGAGTTGGCTTATATGAAGCAGGTATTGTAATGTGGGGAAGATTTATTCCTATGCACTGCAGACTTCCTGGTCCATGGTCATTATCAACTTTTTAATTATGTCCCATTCATGAGAGAGGAAAAACAAAACCTACAATGCTGTTGGTGCCAAGTTAGCCTCACAGTAGGGTGACCTTTCCTTAGATGGGTTGGGTAGGATATGCTGGTAGTCGGGATGCCAGCGGTGAGAATCCCGATAGTCTGAATCCTGACAAGGGAAGGTAAGTAAGTAAAAATTACCCACCTGCACATAACTAGCCGCTATCTGCACACATTACATAAATATCATCCTTCTGTGCACATTACATTAATATCACCCACCTACACACATTATATAACTAGCCCCTACCTGCACACATTATATAACTAGCCCCCACCTACACACATTATATAACTAGCCCCCACCTACACACATTATGGGGGAGATGTACTAAGCCTGAAAAGTGATAAATATCACTGTGATAAAGCACCAGCCAATCGGCTCCTAACTGCCATGTCACAGGTTGTGTTTGAAAAATGACAGTTAGGAGCCGATTGGCTGGTGCTTTATCACAGTGATATTTATCACTTTTCAAGCTTAGTACATCTGGCCCTATATAACTAGCCCCTACCTGCACACATTATATAACTAGCCCCCACCTACACACATTATATAACTAGCCCCTACCTGCACACATTATATAACTAGCCCCTACCTACACACATTATATAACTAGCCCCTACCTGCACACATTACATAAATATCATCCTCCTACACACATTATATAACTAGCCCCCACCTACACACATTATATAACTAGCCCCTACCTGCACACATTATATAACTAGCCCCCACCTACACACATTATATAACTAGCCCCTACCTGCACACATTACATAAATATCATCCTTCTGTGCACATTACATTAATATCACCCACCTACACACATTATATAACTAGCCCCTACCTGCACACATTACATAAATATCATCCTCCTGTGCACATTACATTAATATCACCCACCTGCACACATTACATTAATATCACCCACCTGCACACATTACATAACTACCCCCATCTGTGCAAATTACATTAATATCACCCACCTGCACACATTACATAACTACCCCCGTCTGTGCAAATTACATTAATATCACCCACATGCACACATTATATTAACATCCCACCTGTGCACATTCCATTAATATTACCCACCTGCACAATTACATAACTAGCCCCGATCTGCGCACATAACATTAATATCATTACATTTAGCCCCCACCACCTGCACACATTATATAACTAGCCCCCACCTGCACACACATTATATAACTAGCCCCCACCTGCACACATTATATAACTAGCCCCCACCTGCACACATTATGGGGGTAATTCAGAGTTGATCGCAACAGCAAATTTGTTAGCAATTGGGCAAAACCATGGGGGTCATTCCGACCCGTTCGCAGGCAGCGTTTTATCGCTGCGGTGCGAACGGTTGCGTAATGTGCATGCACGGCGGCTGCAGTACGCATGCGCGGCATTGCCCAGCGACAGGGGTCACCGGGTTACGTCGCGGCTACCGATGGAAGCGGTCGCAGAGCCGACCGCAAAGAAGATTGACAGGAAGAAACCGTTCCAGGGCGGATCCGGACCATTTGGAGCCGTTTTCGGGGAGTGGTGAGTAAAACGCAGGCATGTCCAGGAGAACGGAGGGCGGATGTCTGACGTCAAAGCCGGGCCCATCATCGCTGGATCCATCGCATAGGGTAAGTAGGTATAGGCTTAGTCTAGTTTTGCTTGAAATTTTTGTAGCTTAGCTAAAATACTCTCCCCCATAGGCGTGTACTAGTTGATCGCAGCAGCAAAAAGTTGCTGGCTGCGATCAACTCGGAATGACCACCCATGTGCACTGCAGGTGGGGCAGATATAACATGTGCAGAGAAAGATAGATTTGGGTGGGTTATTTTTGTTTCTGTGCAGGGTAAATACTGGCTGCTTTATTTTTACACTGCAATTCAGATTTCAGTTTGAACACACCCACCCAAACCTAACTCTAACTGCACGTGTTATATCTGCCCCCCCCCCCCCCCCCCCCCTGCAGTGCACATTTTTTTGCCCAACTGCTAACAAATTTGCTGCTGCGATCAACTCTTAATTAGGCCCTATATTAATAGCCCCCATCTACACACATTATTTACAGTAAATATTCCCCACCTGCACACATTAAATAACTAGACTCTACCTGCACATATTACATAACTAGCCCCCATCTGCGCATATTACATAACTAGCCCCCATCTGCGCATATTACATAACTAGCTCCCATCTGCGCACATTACAGTAATATCACCCACATGAACACATTACATAAATATCCCACCTGTGCACATTACATAACTAGCCCCCACCTGCAGACATTATATAACTAGCCCTTACCTGCACACATTACATAAATATTTCCCACCTGCACACGTTACATAAATATTCCCCACCTGCACACATTACATAACTAGCCCCCACCTGCACACATTACATAAATATTACCCACCTGCGCACATTACATTAAAAGCCGCCTCCAGCACCCATTATGTAACTTGCCCCCACATGCACTCATTACATTAATAGCCCCCACCTGCACACATTACATAAATATTCCCCACCTGCACATGTTATATAAATATTCCCCACCTGCACACATTACATAAATATTCCCCACCTGCACACATTACATAAATATTCCCCATCTGCACACATTACATAACTAGTCCCCACCTGCACACATTACATAACTAGCCCCCACCTGCACACATTACATAAATATTCCCCACCTGCACACATTATAATAATAATAATAATTTTATTTATATAGCGCTCTTTCTCCAATAGGACTCAAGGCGCTTAACAGATACATATCATAATATAGTACAGAAAATATTGAAGTACAGAACAGCTTTTCATAAAATACAGAAGCATGGAGATACTAAAGGGACAATTATGGGAATGCTTGAGTAAAAAGGAAAGTCTTGAGTCTACTTTTGAAGGATTCTATAGTTGGGGCCTCTCACACTCTGCGGGGAAGTGAGTTCCATAGAGTCGGAGCCGCATGACTAAAAGCTCGACCCCCAGATGAATTACGGCAGATTCTAGGTACTGCTGAAAGTCCTTCATCTACAGATCGCAGTAATCGAGTGGGGCAGTATGGGGTCAGAAGCTGCTTCGGGTACCTTGGGCCCTGGTCATGTAGTGCTTTGAAACTCAGTAAGCCAATCTTGAAGATGATTCGCCATCTTACAGGCAGCCAGTGAAGGGAGTAGAGTAAGGGTGTTATGTGGCTAGAACGGGGCTGGTCGGTTAACAGTCTGGCAGCTGTGTCAGTGCTTGATTCTGGCTATATTCCTCAGGTGAAAGAATGAGGATTTGATTGTGGCTGATATCTGATGTTTAAGTGTCAAGCCACCATCCAGGACAACGCCAAGATTCCGCACACGATCAGTGGTTTGTAATTCTCAATCCCCAAGTGTAAGTCCAGTTGGTTGGCTATGCTGCAGTCTTGTCCTTTGATGTTGCGGTCCTATCATAAGGACCTCTGTTTTATCCGAGTTCAGTCGCAGCCAACTAGCACTCATCCACTCCTGGAGTTCAGCTAGACAGCCATTTAGGGTTGCTATTGGGTTATCAGTGCCCGGAGCAAAGGACAAGTACAGTTGTGTATCATCTGCATAGCAGTGGTAGACTAGCCTATGGTGCCTGATTATTTCACCCAGCGGGAGCATGTATACTGCAAAAAGCATGGGGGATAGTATAGAACCTTGTGAGACACCACATGGCAATGGCACTGGTGGAGATGAGTATAATCCAGATGATACTCTCTGTGACCTGCCTGTGAGAAATGATTTGAACCAGCTTAGGACTGTGCCATCCAGTCCACAAAAATGTATCAGTCACTCAATCAGAAGCCCATGGTCCACGGTATCAAATGCTGCAGAGAGATCCAGAAGGATTAATATAGAACAGTCACCTCTGTCTCTTGCCGTCAGAAGATCATTTAACACACACACCAGGGCTGTTTCAGTGCTATGTCTTCTCCTGAATCCTGATTGGAATGGATCATAGATACCATGGGTTGTCAGGAGGGTTTCCAGTTGATTTGCAGCCACTTTCTCAATAACCTTTCCTAGAAAAGGAAGGTTTGATACCGGTCTATAGTTGGTCATGCAGTCGGGATCTAAATTAGGTTTTTTAAGAAGAGGTCTAACAATTGCTTCCTTTAGGGGTCCAGGAAAGATGCCTGGCTGCAAAGAGCACTGAACGATTTTTGCAAATACAGGGCCAATTATATCCATACAACCTATTAGAAGCTTGGTTGAGGCAGGGTCCAGATCACAGGTGGTGGGACGCAAAATCCAAGCAATTTCAGCAATGTCCTTTACATCCACTGGGTTAAAGCTGGTCCATGAAGGCAGGTGGCTTATATTGACAGGTTTTGTAGTTTGACACTCCTTTGATGGCACTGTGGCGATTCCAGCCCGAATGGTGGATATTTTATCTGCAAAGAAGTTTGCAAACTCGTTGCATCTTGCCTGGGAGAGGGTTTCATCAGTCTGCAGGCATGCTGGCTTGCAAAGCATCTCCACTGTGCGGAAAAGTTGAGCTGGCCTATTGTTTGCTGCCGTGATCTCATTTGACAGAAACTGTGATTTCTTATGGGTGATTGACGATTGATATTCTTCGTTATGCTTTTTCTTGAGCTCACTAACAATGTTGTCGAACCAGGGAGCTCGACGTTGTGGTTTACAAGGTCTTATACGCACAGGGGCGATAATATCAATTGCAGCCATAACATCCCTATTATAATAACGGACTAGGGAAAAGGGATCTTCACAGGCACCCAGTAAAGCAGAGAGATCCAGATTTGCTGTTAGAGCCTGGGGAGTCATACCCCTCTTTGGATGATACCTGGTCAACTCCACAGGCAGAGATTTTATTTGAGGGGTTGCAACTGAGAACCAAAGGGCGTGATGGTCTGACCAGATGACTGGGTTTATTTTTAGGTCAGTGACTTCTAATCCAATCTGAAAGACAAGATCAAGAGTGTGACCACTTTTATGTGTGGCAGAAGGAATGACCTGTGTGAAGCCCAGACCATTCATTGTGCACAGGAGGTCTTGGCCAAGGCGAGAGAGCTCATCATCCACCCATGCATTGAAATCCCAGAGGATGAGCCATCTTTGATGTTCCAGAACCAGGCCAGCAACAGTGTCTGCAATTTCTTGTAGAAATATCTTTCCATCTCCAGGGGGCCGGTAAATGAGAAGTACTCTGAAACCTAATCCTGTCGAACTCCGGGCAGCAATGCACTCAAATGAGCGAGTAATTTCAATAGGGTGGACCCTAAGTTTAAGGTCTTTTTTGAAGCAGATAGCCACCCCGCCACCCCTGCGGTCCAGTCTTGGGTTGTGGATGACAGAGTAGTTTGTTGGGACTGCAGTCTCCAATATAGGGACTGCATTTTTATCTAGCCAGGTCTCTGTAATACAGGCTAGATCTGCAGATTCAATAAGGTCAGCAATTGTTGCAGTCTTGTTTCTTATAGATCTTGCATTACAAAGGACTGACCTGATTGGGCATACCAGAGGGCCTTCAGTTTTCTTTATGTTAGGTGCAGGCGCTCTGGGTATGGGGGTTACCAAGCGAGAATTGACAGTTCTGTTCTTCCAAGCACAGGGCCATCTTTTGGGTATCGCTTCTATTTGATTGTTCTTTGAAGCTGGGGGTGAGCAGGTTGGCAAAAGACTTAGGTGGTTACCGGGGAAAAGAAGTTTCCAGCCTGGTCGCTTCCCACGAATGATATTTATATATATATATATATATATAAACAGAAAGTTCAGCACTCACCAAAATAAGCTCACTTATCCTCACAACATCAATGAATAAATGATGGGGGTTTAGTTAGTGAATTGGTCAATGCACGGAAGCCTGCAAACCGCTCGCCAAGGTACCCCATCTTCTTGCAGGTCCTACACTATCACAAAATCATAAAAATTAAAACCTGGCAACTGTATCACATAATTAATACGTAGGGGAGGGGTGGATAATGGAATGGGCTTAATATTTATAATTTTTCGGTGGGAGGGCAGCTTGCTTGACTGCAGATATCTCTAGTTCCTGGAAATAGATTTTTCTTAATTAGAGAGTCCCACCTTTCAGGAGGTGCTGGGGACTTGGGGATCAGAGTGCAGTAGCCAGAGCAATCCACCAACAAAAATATAAAACTGCATACCAGGCGTGTGGAGCTGGAGCAGGGACCAGCTGCTGGAAGGCTGATATCTCTGGTTCTGGGCACAGTAGAGACAAGCTGCCAGTGTCCACTGAAAGGGGAGAGTCCCAGCTTTTGGAGTATACCCTCAGAAAAACTCTAAGTCAGATAGAACCTGGCTGGGAAGAACAATTAACAGGCTTGGATGGGGACCACTGCTTTGAAGTCGGATATCTCCGGTTCCCCAGAGCCGATTTTCAAAAATCTGGTACCTCTGGAAAGAGGGGACCCTCAGCTATCAGTTTAGGACCTTTTACTCCTAAGACCCTTGGACAAGATCCCATTGAGCCCATATGAAAAGACGGCCCTGGTCCTCATACACTATCTGTTACGCAATGTAGTGCGGCAGGCCAGGCGCTTTGGGTGGTAGAAATTGATACTTTTTATGGGGCCTAGCTTGATTGTTTCTGTGGTCATAAACTGAAGTAGCCAAGCTATATGTGAATAAAAAGACTAGGATTAAGGCTAAAAAAAAAAGGACGTTTAAAATTTTCAGGCTACTTCATAAGATAGGGGGTCATTCCAACCTGATCGCACGCTAGCTATTTATTGCAGCGCTGCGATCAGGTCAAAACTCTGCAAAACTGCGCATGTGTATGCACCGCAATGCGCAGGCACGTCATACGGGTACAAAGCGGATTGGTGTTGGGCGATGTATTTAATGAAGAATCCATTCGCACAGCCAATCGCAAGACGGTTGACAGGAAGAAGGCGTTTATGGGTGTCAACTGACTGTTTTCAGGGAGTGGTTGGAAAAACGCAAGCGTGTCCAAGCGTTTGCTGGGCGGGTGTCTGACGTCAATTCCGGGACTGGACAGGCTGAAGTGGTCGCAGCAGCTAAGTTCAGAGCTACTCAGAAACTGCACAATACTTTTTTCTACCGCATGGCTGCACAAGTGTTTGCACACTTGCAAAGTGAAAATACACTCCCCCATAGGCGGCGACTATCTGATTGCAGCGCTGCAAAAAATAGCTAGCATGCGATCAGGTTAGAATGACCCCCACAGTTGGTCAAGTCAAGTGTAGCAAGGGTGCCTCTGTATTATAGGGGGAATGGTCTACATCAGTGGTTCTCAAACTCTGTGCTCAGCGCCTCCCAACAGCTCATGTTTTTCATGCCAACTAGCAGTACTCATTAGTCACTGACACATTTTAAAAATATCCACAGGTGGAGCTAATTATTTCACTAGTGATTCTGTTGAGGAGACGTGGAAAACGTACTCTTTGGGGTCCTAAGGACCGAGTTTGAGAACCTGTGGTCTACAACTTACAGAAGTTGGATGGATGTATTTCATTTTGGTCTTACAGAGTGCTTGGCGATAACTTTGGAAGTATGTCGCAGCATTCAGGGTTCAGCCTTAGCACTGCTTGCTGCGGGGGGGGGGTTCCTTTATAACATCAATATGTGACTGATAGAGAAGGAATATAGGTCTTATATCAATTTACCTCGGGGAGGCTTCTATAAGGGTATTGATCCCTGGAAAACATTGATAATCACATGATATGGAGGTTCTACAAGTTGAGAAAGGCAGCCACAGAACTGTTCCAAGCTGTGGCTAGAGGCTGCGACATGATGGCAGGCAATGCGTCAAGGACCTGTCTGAGTGTTCTCCTGGATTTGTTACTAAAATAATTTATCTCCTTACATGGTTGTGTAATGGAAAGTCTGATGTTCATGTGTGTGTGTTTGGTTTATTTCTTGGCCGGTTGTAGCAAGTTGTCATTTTCTAATGCAGTGTTTATTACCTCCAGTCCCCAGGGACCCCTAACAGTGCACATTTCACAGATCTCTTCAGTATCACAAGTGACTTTACTAAGCCTTGGACGGAGATAAAGTGCCAGCCAATCAGCTCCAGTCATTTTTAAAACACAGCCTGTAACTTGGCCGTTAGGAGCTGATTGGCTGGTACTTTATCTCCATCCAAGGCTTAGTAAATAGACCCCATAATTAGCACCACCTGTTTACTGTGTCAGCCAGTAAAGACTACACCTGTGCTTAGGGACGCCACAACGTTTTTAGGTTGGATGGGGGGGCCAAGATATAAATTCATTTTGGCACTCCTAAATTGCTAAATGTCGCCCCCTCAATGCAGCTGGACTTACCCTCCACACCACCTACCTGACAGAGATAGATAACTCTATCTATCTATCTATCTATCTATCTATCTATCTAGGAAGTTCTGCTAGGTGAGGAGAGAAAGGACAAAGAGGGGAGGAACATATGAAGTGGGAGATGAGGAGGGCACAGGGATGGTCCCGGACCACAGTAAATAGCCACACACTGTAGGGGCTGGAGCTGGGTGCAGGGCCGAGGAGGGACTTGGAGGTGAGCAGTGAGGAGTTGTGGGAAAGGAAGAGGTGGAGCAGGTAGTTAGGGGATTATCTCCACCTGTGGTAACCCTAGATGACAGCTGCAATGCACCCCACAACCCAGTACAATAAATGACACCTCTCAAATATTGTGTCCTTGTGTAGAAAGCTATATTATTATTACTATTATTACAAGTTATTTATATAGCGCACACATATTCAGCAGCGCTGTACAAAGACTATTTGGCCATTCACATCAGTCCCTGCACCAGAGGAGTTTACTATCTATAGTCCCTAACACATGTCCATGCACACACATTCATGCTAGGGTTAGTTTTACACCGCCCGTAATGCCCTAAAGTAAAGGTACAGAATTATGACTTGTTATTTACAGTATATGAACACATATCTCTGTATTTCTAGATTCTGCCTGTGGATCAGTTGCAGTTATCTTTGAAGAAGGAGAAATTCAATCTATGAACCACCCACAGAAGTACACTAGGAATGCGAATTGTCATTGGGTTGTCTATTCCCCAAAGACTCACACCATAAAGGTATAGGCCACAATTTATTATGGTTCTGCCTTCTATATCTAGAGCTCTGTACTCTTTATCTGAGATGATTTCTTCAAAACAGTTTCCTTCTCTTAGACATAAACCTAAAGTTCTGTGGGGCTCATTCAGAATTGAATGTTTTCTTTTGTAGGCTATGGATTGTCATGCTACGAATGCACACCTAAAATGTATATACAGGTTGAGTATCCCATATCCAAATATTCCAAAATACGGAATATTCCGAAATACTGAATTTTTTGAGTGAGACTGAGATAGTGAAACCTTTGTTTTCTGATAGCTCAGTGTACACAAACTTTGTTTAATACACAAAGTTATTAAAAATATTGTATTAAATTACCTTCAGGCTGTGTGTATAAGGTGTATATGAAACATAAATGAATTGTTTAATGCACAAGTTATTAAAAAACATTGCTAAAATTAGCTTCAGACTGTGTATATAAGGTGTATATGAAACATAAATGCATAAACCTCACACGTCAGATGCATCCACGTGCCACTCAAGCACACTTATCTTATAAAATAAAGACACAACAACTGTAATTGGCGTGAAAGGGGTCAGCTTTTATTTTCTGACTGAGAGGAAGGCCTATTAAATACTAAAACTAAAATGTAGACTTCCCTCTCTAACTAAAGGTGGTGGGGAGAAGAACGGTTAAACATGATAAACGTAACATGGGTGATCAACATCATAATACAGAAAAAAATAGCGATAAAAACATATGTGTGAGGGAGCCTTCTGCCCCAGATGTTCCGGGATCGGCCTCCTGCCTCCATCCCGGACATTGAAAATCAAAAAATCCAAGGAGAGGGGTCGACCTTCTGCCACTACCCCTGCCCACCAACAGTTGCAGGGACGGAGGTACGCTCCACCCCTACGGGGTAAAAAATTGGGCCACCGGCCCCGCCATCCACATATGTTTATACCAATTATATGGACCCCACTTGGTAAAGTGATGCCCGTAAACTAATTCAAAACTATGAAATTTACCTAAAAGTACACCCAAACTTCTAACCTTGAACTCATAATTAAAATTAAGTAACCGTTCAGAAACCGGCCAACTGCCAGGTTACCAACCTGCCACCGAACTCAAAAAGAACCCAAAAAGCAGAAAAACTAACTAAAGGGACCTAAAAAGCAGAACAAAACTAACTAAAGAGACCGAAAGAGAAAAACTACCTAAGGGGACCGAAGAACGTGAATAATGTCCTCCAAGAAGATCAGCATGCCAGCTGGCGACAAATGCACCCCGTCAGACCAGTGCAGTGACGGATCCCGGAAGGAGATACCACCGTGCGGCACGACCAGCCCGCCATGCTGGAGGACAGCACGACCGACAACCGAATTGACCCGCCTCCGAACTAGGTCAATCGCCCCAGGGTTAAAGGCTCCACGCCAAGACCGCCGAGGGACGATGTCTGACCAGAGGATCAGGCAAAACGGCCAGTCAGCAATAAGTTCCAACAGCTGACGGCTGATCTCGAGGCGAATGTCAAGCCCCATGCGGCGCACCAGATCGTTGCCACCCAGATGCAAGACCAAAAACAGTGGATACCCAAATCGGCCAACTGCCGCCCGAAGCCAGTCCCGCAGGCCGTCCCAGCGGAGGCCTCTACGCCCAAACCAGCGCACAGCCTGCAGCTCCGGGAAACCGGGTTGTGTCGCAGGCCAGAGCCGACACGGACAGCCAATAGATGTATGAATGGCCGACAAACCATATAAAGTGCGGATCTAACCGCCGTCCTGTAAAAGAAGGGTGTGACGAAGGTTAATAAATGAAATAAAAGATAGCCTTCTTAAATGGTCAACCTAACTGCGTCCCTAAGGGGGGGGTTGGGCCACCCAATTTGACTTGAGGCAAAAACAAAACTTCGTTAGCCGGCAAAAGCCGTAGGTAAAACCAACGATAAAACAAAAATTCCTCAAGGCCCCCGCAATCGCAAAGTGCAATTGCGACGAGCGGCTGGTCCTCAACTGGGCGCACTGGGAGGAAAAGGTCTGATATAGCGTCTGACTGCACCAGACCTCCACCTACCCAGTGCCCGGACTTCGACTTCGGACCAACCCGCCGCAGCAGCTGCTGAAGCAGCGCTGATGCGGAAAGAGTGAGTCCCATAGTCGGCCGGAGAGAGACCCAGGTACAAAAGACAACGTCCCAAAACCGACCGGAATTGATATCTGGTCAACGGGGAACCGTCACTATGGACGAGCCACCCCTCGGGAGGCGTTGGAGGCCGAAGGGACGAATAAGCCTGGGCCGCGGCAACTGGACAAATGCCCCGCGCACGAGCCCGACCCTTTCGAACCCACTGCCCCCTGCCGGTTACGTCAGTCTTGGAGCGCTGAATCCTGCACCACAAACCGTCGGGGCGTACGACGACGTGGGCTGCCAGCATGGGCGAGGCAGAAGTCCGAGAGACGGACACCAGCTCACCCACCCTGAATGCACCGTGGAAGGCCATCGTAAAGGCCGCCATGAAGAGGCGAACTTCGTATCCCGAGGAGCAAATATTCCTAAGGGATCCCAAAATCCGCCTCAGCAAAGCACCCGTGATTGGCAGGCGAGTATCTGGGAGGGGCGGGACCGCCCGAGCCCAGCCTTTCAACACCCGCTGGAGGAAAAAGGACCTTGTAAAATCTGCTTCCCCCCAAAGCTGCAGAAAGTATGATATACCCGCCAGAATCCTGCTAACAGACGCCCGCGAAATCCCGTCGGAGTACAACATCCAGATGTATTCTAAGAGTAAATCGTGAGAGGTCTTACCACTCGGGCCTCTCTCCAGGAGGAAGCGACTCCACCGCTCCCAGGAGGCCCGATAGGCCGTAAAAGTGGCAGGGGCCAACGACCTGTGGGATAACTCCTCCAATACGGGTGGATGACCTGCCACACATAAGCAGGACAGGATTCCCCTTGGATTAGCGCTGCAGGAGCCAAGCGCCTAAACCGCTGCCAATCGCCGCGAGACAGGGCATCAGCAATTTCGTTACGCACACCAGGGACATGCTTGGCTCGCAACGTAATGTTGTTCACCAAACATAGCAAGACTATCTGCGCAAGGACCCGCAGGACCGGCAAGGACGTGGATTTTTGGCGGTTTATGGCAAAAACCACGCCCAAATTGTCGCACCAGAAGATAACATGTTTGTTATGCAGGGCAACGCACCACAATTCCAGAGCGACCAGAATGGGAAACATTTCCAGCAACAGCATGTTCGTCGTGAGGCCCTTGCTAAGCCAGGCCCGAGGCCAAGGACACGCGCACCAACGGCCCGCGAAATAAGCTCCGAACCCGTAAGCGCCAGAGGTGTCCGTGAAAAGCTCTAGGGATGGGCTAGACACGGCTGCCTCCTGCCAAATACAGATGCCGTTGAAACGAACAAGAAAGTCGTCCCAAATACGCAAATCTCTTCGGATTTCGAGGGACAACCTAAGAAAATGATGCGGGCGTCTAACCCCCACGGTGGCCCGTTCCAATTTTCTACAGAAAACCCTGCCCATGGGGATCACCTTGCAAGCAAAGTTAAACAGGCCCAATAAGGATTGAGCCTGTTTGAGAGTGAGCTTGCCCGCAGCCAGCGCATATAGGATGCCGTCGTGTAAGCGCAACACCTTGTCCGCAGGGAGCCTACACAGACCGCCGACGGTATCGATCTGAATGCCGAGGTAAACCAAGGAGGCGGAGGGCCCCTCCGTCTTTTCAGGTGCCACCGGAACCCCGAAGTGTGCGAAGAGGGCCAGAGCCCCCTGCAGCAAATTGACGCAGTGATCCGAGTCTGATGGGCCGATAAAAAGAAAATCATCCAAGTAGTGCGAAATTCCCCGTTTCGCCCGTCGATTGCTCGAGACACCAGTGGAGGAAAGAACTGAATCTTTCGAAGTAGGCACAAGAAACAGAACAGCCCATAGGGAGGCACCGATCGATGTAGTAGCCATCATCTAGCTTAAAACCCATAAACCGAAAGGCAGACGGGTGCAGCGGAAGGAGACGGAACGCTGACTGGATGTCCAATTTACACATCACTGCCCCAGGCCCAAAAGACCGGATGGTGTCTATAGCTGAATCAAAGGATAGGTAAACAACCCTACACTGCTCATAAGGGATGGCATCGTTAACCGATGACCCCAGAGGACAGGAAAGATGTTGGATCAGTCGAAATTTTCCTGCTGTCTTTTTGGGCACTATGCCTACGGGGGACAAAACCAAATCTGGCAAGGGGGGTTCCCGGAAAGGGCCTATCATTCTTCCTAACTCCACTTCAGCCTCCACCTTCTGGCGGAGCACGTCCGGAAACTCCCGAGCCGAGCGCAGGTTCGTACCCGCCCCCGGGACCCACCCGTCCATGTATCGGCAAGGGGAAGCCCGACGCGAAACCCGAGTGCAAGAGTTGGGCGTCCTCCGGCCTCTGGTACCGTCGCAGCCATGGAATGAGCGCCCGAAGTCTAATTGGGGTGGGAGCTGTGGCCAACGCCAGAGGCCGCGGGAGCACGACTCTGTCGGGTCTGTGGTCCGGAAGCCCCTCCGGTCGCTGGACTGGGACAGTCCATAATCCCGTGGCCCCCGCCACATCTGATACAGGAGTGACGAAAACGACACCGGCCGCCTAAGTCACATCGGGCATTATTAAAAGCGAAGCATTTGCCATGCCCCGCGCGCTCTGAACTGCCGCGAAAGCCGGCCAAACGAGAGGCAGGTCGGTTTGCCCAACGCTTCGCCGTGCCGACTTCCTCAGTGCCGGCCGAACCCTGGGTCAGTTCCGAGCACAATTCCACATCTTTCTTACCGAAGTTGTAGATCTGCCGCCCGTGTTGTTTGCGCCGAAAATCCTCATCATAACGACGCCAGGCCGACCCTTTGTACTTATGGTACAGCATGTGTATGAGGAATTGATACCGCACAACGTTCATGTGTTCGTCCGGGCGGGTCTCCAGGTAACAAGCAGCAAAGATCAACATACATCGCACCCAATTCGGGTAGGACCGCAAAGCGTCCTCGCTGGCCTGGCCTTTTTTCTTAGCTGAAAGTAAGGCTTTGCGATCGTCACTAGTAAGAGCGAAAATATTTACATATTGGCCCTTACGGATACGGTCCCGGACCCGGGGCCTGAGTCCGCGTTGCACGGCCGTATTAGCGCAGTGCACGGTGTCCGATTCCACCGAGACCTTGGAGGCGGACGAGGTTGAATACCGATGCTCGCGCCGTCTGCGACGCTTAACCCTGTGCAAGCCGCCGTCGGAGGACAGACCCTCCGAGGACGTGGAAGCAAGGGGGGAGTCCGTGTCCCGACGCCTGCGGCTGCACCTGCTGCGCTTGCTGGAAACCCTACGCGCACTGCTGCCTTCGCTAGAGGAGCTGGAGTGAGTACCCGCTCCCAAGCCGCTATGGGGTGTAACCGCGCTCCCCCTGGACCAGTCGGGGTCCGATGAAGACTCACCTGCACGAGAGGGAACACCGTCCGTCCCAATGGCCACCGAACGACTCGAGGATGCACCGGCAGACTCCATTACGAAAACGACTTCCGTGGCTGGGGAGACAAAAGAGACATCGTTCCCCAGCTCCCCCACAGGACCCGCAGCCGCCGGGAGCGATGCAGGTGGGGGAACCGTCGCGCCAGGGGACAGAAGCGGGGTAAGAGATTGCGCAATGCTATCTGCCAAAGAAACAGCGGGCCGCCCTAGTCCCCCGGGTACGGAGGATAACAAGGGCGCCACCGCTGACACAACAGCGGCACAAATGGCGGACAGAACGGTGGCGTCCACCAAGGGTGCAGCCGCAGTGGCAGGCATAGGAAAAATCAGAGACGCCACGCGAGTCGTGCGCCCCACGGGAGGTTCGTAAACCCCCCGTTGGAAGCAAGGACCCGGACGATCCCTCACTGTCGGGCATCACGGTACCGCCGTCCCGTGCGAGGAACCTTGCGCAAACCGCCAGCGCCGCGACCTCCTCCTATCCTGAGCATTGGCCGCAGGACGAGAAACCGGAGAGTCGTCACTACTGGAAGGATGCAGCGCGACGTCGGAATGAACGCCGTCCACAGCGACGTCGGCAGGCGACGACAGGACGCTGGGAGGGGAAGAACGGTCGCCCTCCGCCGGTGCCCGCCGACCCCTGATGGGGGTGAGCAACCCCGGGAGGAGCCGCTCGGCCACGGGCGGTGGCAGCAGCGCCAGTCGCCATCCGAGTCAATCCGGGAGGGGCAGGCGCTACTGGGCCATCCACGGCAGGAGGCCAGAAGGGCCGCCCCGCTGCGGGCGGACGCAGAACGCCCCCTTCTAACCGGCCCTGCCCTATCCGCAACAGGCAACGGGGGATGTGCAGCAGCAGAGCGGGGGCGACGCCCCGCTCTGTCAGAGGGGGAGAGCCGGCCAGATGAGTCAGGCCTCATCTGGGCCCCCCAGCTGGCAGGATGAAAATCAGCACGCGCTCGCTGCCTAGACTGCATGTGTCTGGCAGCCGCGCGACCCCCCGCCCACCCAGTAACCCCAGTAGTGGAGCCCACATGTGGCTGGGTGCTGCCCCCCCTGGTGGCCGCAAGCCGCCGATCCACGGGCCGGGAGCTCCGTCCCGGCCCCACGTGATCGGAGCTGCCGCGGGTAGCGCCTAACGACGGGCTCAGGGACGGCAGAGCACCGTCCCTGGCAAGCCGCCGCGTGCGCCCTCTATCCCCCTGCGCTCCGTCCCCCGCCGCGGCTAGCAGCGGGGATAAAGAGTGCACTCGCGGGGGAGCACGAGCGAGCGGGCAGCCGAGCCCGGGCGCGCGCGGCCCGAACCTCACTGGCAGCTGCAGCAGGCACTCCCCGTGTAGGCTGGACATCAGAGGCATCCAGGAGCCGGGCGGGGAGGCCAGCGGTGCGGCTGGGGCGGATTCTGGCGGCCATAGAGAGGATCAGGATGCACAGGGGAGCACAAAGGATAGGAAGGGGAAATATAGGAAAACAGTAGAGAAGGGCAAGGAACATAGGAGAGCGAGTGAAATAAGTATTAGAAGTATGAGAGAGAATAAGGGTATAGGAATACAATAAATGGGAGCAGTACTTGCAGGCCTCACGAGAAGAGCATACCCTCCAACATGACCCGCCCCACTAGGTACAAAATGCTCTGTTTCTGGACTTCCCTCTTAATTTATGATTGCTATCACCTGTGAAGAAACAGCTTTCATATCATTTAACTAGTTCAACACAGGCGATGGAAATCATAAATTAAGAGGGAAGTCCAGGAACAGAGCATTTTGTACCTAGTGGGGCGGGTCATGTTGGAGGGTCTGGAAGAGCTGGAAGAGAGGCAGGAAGTACCCTGTCAGCAGCCTATATGCATGACAGGCCAGCCCCTATACATGATCCAGCCAATCAGCCCCTCGGACCCTCTCTCTACGTTCCTCCCACCACAAAACATTAACCCCTTCCAAGCCAAGGTGATGCATAGAGCAGCGCTGCGGAAGCCCAGACGGTGCGTTTATGCTGCTATGGTCACATTATGTTCCCTACGCAGTCTTTCTGTGCTTAGACTTGGGTCCCATCACCATGATATCTCATTATGGTATGCAATTATTCCAAAATACAGAAAAATCTGATATCCAAAATACTTCTGGTCCCAAGCATTTTGGATAAGGGATACTCAACCTGTACATATATTCACATATTTTTTTTTTTTTTTTGTGTACCATTGACTTGCATGCACGTATGCCAGCATAGGCAAAACAGAAGCAGGCAAGTGTAGACAGAGGTCAGTATTCATGTGATGCATTGATAATGCTGATTATCGCTGCACTGCCTAGCCGCATGCCCACATCTGATTCGCTGTTAGCCTGTCCACCTGATAGTACTTATATCATTGACTGTGGATGTCTTCTTCTATTACTTGAAACTTCCATATGGACTATTGCAGGAAAAAGACAACAGATACTAGTACAGTATTTAATGTAATTTGTATATGAGTATGTATTTAGTTACATTTAAATAAAAAATGTAACGCACAAATAATGTGAATACCATGGTGTTTCAATAAAAACTTTAGGCCTAATTCAGAACTGATCGCACAATAGCTTTTTACGCTGCGCTGCGAGCAGGTCAGAACTGCGCATGCATATGCACCGCAATGTGCAGGCGCGTCGCTCCGGTACAAAGCGGATCGTTACTGTGCGATGGGTTTTACGAAGAATCCATTCGCACAGCCGATTGTAAGGAGATTGACAGGAAGAGAGCGTTTGTGGGTGGCAACTGAATGTTTTCTGGGAGTGATTGGGAAAACGCAGGCGTGTCCAAGCGTTTGCAGGACGGGTGTATGACGTCAATTCTGACCCCGGACAGGCTGAAGTGATCGCAGCGGCTGAGTAAGTCCTGGGCTACTCAGAAACTGCAAAAGATCTGTTTGTACTGCTCGGCTGCACATGCGTTCGCACACTTGCACAGCTAAAATACACTCCCCTATAGGCGGCGACTATGTGATCGCAGCGCTGCAAAAAACTGCTGGCGAGCGATCAGGTCTGAATTAGGCCCTTTATTGGAAAAAAAATGCAACTGACTTGTATATGACACCTTGTAGCATTATTATAGTGTCTACAAATAGGGTATTGTGACTTTACCATGTACTGTGTTCATACATTCTTACCTTTGGACTGCACCTTCCGGAAGAGGGAAGCCAGTTTGGCATTACAGGGGGCATGTCGTGGTGCAAGAGGGTGTGATGGTGTGATTGCGTCATTGTAGCCCCACCCCTGCTCTACAATGCAGCAATTTCCGGTTTAGTGAAGCAGGGCTGGGTCCACAATGACGCAATTCAGCGCAACCCGCATCATCGGTTGCCCGGACCGCCCACTTCACTTAGGAAGCGGGCAAACACGGGCAGGCATTTGGAGATTTCCCCACTTCTCCGGGCGTCCGGGAGCGCCACCTGATATTCGGGAGCCTCCCGGACGTTCCTGGAAAGTAGGCAAGTGTCTTGATGCTATTGTGGTGCACTTGGAAGTCTGACATCTGATGTATTATATGCATAAAAATACACTTCTGTGTGTGCTCACTTTCCTAAGTGCGTTCGGAACGCCATTGTGTAAACTCTTAACGGCGTTCCTGTATGTTCTGCTGTTCTACATTAATTACAGACCATGAAAAGCTCTTTTGTGGAAAGAAACAAGACATCAAATGTTATATATATAGGATGTGTTACCCTTGGTTTTCCAGATCACTTTTTTGGTGTTTGAAGTTGAGCCGAGTAATGGATGCATCTTTGATCGTGTTGTTGTGTATCATAATGTGGCAGGAACCGTGGTGGCAGGTTTGTATGTTACGTTTTACAGCCGCTGTAATATTCATAGTGCATTGTATTGCCAAAATTATCCATGGCAGGTTTCCTTTTTTTTTTTTAAAGTATGTTAGTGGACCATTAACCCCTTGTCCTCCGGAACATCATTCTTCCCGTCTATGGTAGACATGCTATATAGGAACAGGAACTTCCATCTCAAGCTACCTGTGTCTATATTTGCTTAAAGCCACTTAAAGTTTCTATTAGACAAACCACTTTTGGGAGCCCAGGAATTTGGGGTGTGGTTCATCAAATCGACAGTGTCTAGGTCAACAATGTTTAGGTCGACCACTATAGGTCTACAGTCACTAGGTCGACATGGATGGAAGGTCGACAGGGTTTCTAGGTCGACATGTGCTAGGTCGACAGGTCTAAAGGTCGACATGAGGATTTTTATTTTTTTGGGTGTCGTTTTCTTCGTAGAGTGACCGGGATCCCAAATTAGTGCACCGCGTCCCCTCGCATGGCTCGCTTCGCTCGCCATGCTTCGGGCATGGTGCCTTCGCTCCGCTACCGCTTCGCTCGGCACACTTTACCATTCCAATCGTAGTCCACGTGGATCGTTAAGTATGAAAAAATTCAAAAAAGAAAAAAATTTTGAAAAACTCATATCGACCTTTAGACCTGTCGACCTAGCACATGTCGACCTAGAAACCCTGTCGACCTTCCATCCATGTCGACCTAGTGACTGTCGACCTATAGTGGTCGACCTAGACACTGTCGATCTTCAGACCGGATCCCGGAATTAGACCTGGCCCAATGTACCATTGGGCTATTGGGAGGCATGGAATGGTAGTCTGGTAGAAAGTATCAGTCCATAATTTACCCACCGCATTGCATCATGTGACTGAGATGTTCAACAGTATCACAAATCACAATACACTCCTGTGAGTGCGGTTAGTTACAGATATGTCCTTACTTAATGGTTGTCCATACATGATATAGCGTGAGATGCCTGGTGCGGCATGGAGGAGCAGCGTCTTGGGGTTATTCCGCAGCAAGATCTGCGTCCATCTGCTCACATGCTGGAGGCTGCCCAGCACAGGGCAGGCCGCCCAGCATGTGTGTGGCGCCGCTCCGCGATGCTTTTGCAATTTCATTGCAAACACATTGATTAGAGGACGACCCCTGCCTGTGTAGCCTGGCTGTGTTGGCAGGTAGTTCAGGGCCTTTTTTTTTTTAAATCTCAGAGCGGCTGCGTGTGACATCACACAGCCACGCGTTGAAAACGGTCTGGACATGCCTGTGTTGTCCAGACCGCGCACAGTAAGCGACACGGCACCCCCCGACGCCCGCGGCTGTCAGTCACTATGCGATCACATCTTTCCGGGAATCGATGGTATGGTGACGGTTGCACATGCGCACTACTGCCAGTGCATGTGCGTACACCAGATGTACAGCCCCCTTAGTGGCATCACAGACTAGGCACAAGCCACTGGCAGTATACCAGAGACACTGGGCTGTGAGTGTAACGGCACAGGAATTGGTTATACACAAGTACAAAGTTGGAGATAAAGCACAGCGGAACTTAACGTGAGAAAAATCTGCGGCCGCTGCAACGCAGCACTTTGTACACAAGGCCCGATTCAGACCTGGTCGCTGTTGTGCGCATTTGCACAGTGCCCGATTATCGAATGACTGCGTATGCGCCGCAATGCGCAGACGGAGAGCCCAAACAGCGACAGAATGGTGCGAAAATTTATATTGCGCGGCATACACAAAGTGATTGACAGGAAGCGGGCGTTTGTGGGTGGTAACTGCCCGTTTTCTGGGAGTGTCAGGAAAAACGTAGGCGTGCCCAAGCGTTTTCTGGGAGTAAGTCCTGGGCTACACACAGACTGGAATAATCATTTGATAGTGAGTTGCGAACGGATTTGCAAACGTCTGCTGCCTGGCGAAGTTTTCGCACGGTGTACACATGCATTCGCACACTCGCACGGGGCGGATTTTCAATCTCCCTGGGCGGCGACTATCTGATCGCAGCCCTCTGCAAGTTTACAGCACAGCGATCAGGTCTGAATTAGGCCCAGATTCATACAGATGTACAAATGTCACACATCACATTGATCTGTGTAAGCTGCCAATACAGTTTTGTTGCTTCTATGGCCCTCATTCCGAGTTGTTCGCTCGCTAGCTGCTTTTAGCAGCATTGCACACACTAGGCCGCCGCCCTCTGGGAGTGTATCTTAGCATAGCAGAATTGCGAACGAAAGATTAGCATAACTGCTACTAAATAATTCTTTGCAGTTTCTGAGTAGCTCCAGACCTACTCACAGATTGCGATCACCTCAGTCCGTTTAGTTCCTGGTTTGACGTCACAAACACGCCCTGCGCTCGGCCAGCCACTCCCCCGTTTCTCCTTCGTTTTTCCCTGACACGCCTGCGTTTTTTAGCACACTCCCGGAAAACGCTCAGTTACCACCCAGAAATGCCCCTTTCCTGTCAATCATTCACCGATCAGCAGTGCGACTGAAAAGCGCCGCAGGATCCATAGCAAAACTGCTAAGTTTTTAGTTAAATAACTTAGCGCATGCGCTCTGCGTACCATGCGCATTTAGCAACAAATCGCAGCATAGTGAAAATCGGCAACGAGCGAACAACTCGGAATGACCCCCTGTGTGTTTTTTATTATGCAAATAAGATGCACATTTTGAATGAAAATGACGTTCTGTGCGGTAACTGGCACACCGAGAGAGGGTGTTTGGCACTGGCTGAAGCAACAGGTAGAAAGGACACATCTGACCTTCTTTATGGAAATGTGGTTTTTTTGTAGTTACTGTATTGTATTACGCAATGATGCTTTAATAAGGTCCCAGGTGCAGGTGTTTTGATGATGATATTCTGTATACAAGTGATAACTTTCTATTTCTGTAGGAAAGTTCTGTGGATTCGCACTGCCTGCTCCGGTTCTGAGTACCTCCAATGTCATGCAGATAAAATTCACCTCTGACACAGCTGGCAACTACATCGGGTTTCGAGCGGTTATTTCGTTTGTACCAATATCTAGTAAGAATTTATTTTATTTTAGGTCTACCAGAAGCAACTGACCCTCCAAGATGACCCGTTTCATCAGGTACAAAATGAACTGGTCCTGGACTTCCTCTTAACCACTGCCTGGCATGGTCAGATGCGACCACACCAGCAAGTGTTTCATCTGACGGTCTACTCTAGGCTGACCATACTGTATTATCCATTTAACCTGGGACACTCATGTATTACACAGGTTCTGTGGTTTCTTAAAATCAGGTGAAATCCAGGCTACCACAGAACCTGTATAATTCATGAGTGTTCCAGGTTAAAGGGATAATATGGTCAGCCTATCTGACCTGGTCGCACAGGATGCGACCAGTCAGATAAACAGTGTTAGCAGCTGCAGGGAAGGGAAACTTCCCTCCGCTGCTGCTGTCCCCTCTGGTTCCCTGCACCCTCCCTTCAGTGTTGCCTTGCTGCCGATCATTGCTGAGAGTTGCCGTGCTGCCGATCATTGCCCCAAGCCACCTCCTGTATACCTGGCAGCTGTCTTTGAAGTAAAAAGTATCGTTGCGATGGTCACGATGTTCTGATGTTACCGAACTTCCCGTTGTTCTGATGTTTGAGGAAATTTTTATTTATTTTTTATTAAAAAAATTTTTTTTATTCTTTTTACTAAAATCATTTTGGATAAGGGTAAATTCATGTTCTTTACCTAATTCACTAGTAAAAAAAAAAAAAAAAACCGACGATTTCCAAGCGATTTTTTTTTTGGGGGGGGGGGAATCGTCAGTTAAGTGATTAATTCATGATTGCAGGCACCTGTGTCGAAACACCTTTCTTATCAATCAACCTGTTCAATACGGGTGACAGCAATCATACATTAGGAGAGAAGTAGAGGAGCAGAGCATTTGTACTTGATAGAATGGGTCATGTTGGAGGGTCTATAGCCAGTGGTTCTCAACCGCGGTCCTCAAGTATCCCCAACAGGTTATGTTTTCCAGGTCTCCTCACAGGATTGCAAGTGAAATAATATGCTCCACCTGTGGGTCTTTTCAAATGTGTCAGTGAGTAATGAATACACCTGTTCAACTGCTGGGTGACCTGGAAAACATGACCTTTGGGGGTACTTGAGGACCGAGGTTGAAAACCACTGGTCTACAGGACAGTTATTACAGAGGTTCTCAAACTCGGTCCTCAGGACCCCACACGGTGCATGTTTTGCAGGTAACCCAGCAGGTGCACAGGTGTATTAATTACTCACTGACACATTTTTAAACCCCTACAGGTGGAGCTAATTATTTCACTTGTGATTCTGTGAAGAGACCTGCAAAACATGCACCGTGTGGGGTCCTGAGGACCGAGTTTGAGAACCTGTGAGTTATTATATAAATGAGCATTTATGTAGAACTCCATTGTATGTTACTAAAGACTGCTGGCAACTGCATAAATCAACCCAAACTTTGAGTGCTTGCTTCAAGTGTGTGCGTGTACGTGTGGGGACTATTAGGGGGGAAAAAAACAGTGAAATGCTTTAAAATAACACTAATGTGTACAAGGTCTTTGAGATACACTAATGTGTACTAGGCCTACTTTAGACTATTAGTGTGATTTGAACGATGATCGATATGAATGATGATCGATATCGTCCAAATTGGCTTGCACTGAAAAACAATGAAAAACCGACGATGAACGACCACGGGGACGCACATCATTCATCGTCCGTGCCTCCATACTAAATGATATGAACAATATATTGTTCATTTCTGAACAATATCATTCTTAGATATCATCCAGTGTGTAGGGCCCATAAGTCCAGGGGTATTCAACATACGGCCCTCTAGATGCTGTGGAACTACACAAGCCAGCATGCCCTGCCACAGTTCTGCTGTTAGAGCATGGTAAAACCAAGGCATGGCATGCTGTAATGTATAGTTCCACAGCAGCTGGAATACTGCATATTGAATACCCACTAATCTGTGTGATTTGTATAGGTTCATGCTCATATATACATTTTATATCTCCCACAAACTCCACAATGCTCTCCTCTACCTCACCTGTCCTGCCCCCACCTTTTTTTTTTTATTTTACCTTCACCTCGCTCTTTAACTTTCTTAACTTCCCAGTGCAAACCCCACAATCTCCCTTTATCTTTCATACGGGATGTAGTTAATTTCCTGATGGTCAGAAACCTACCAGGGAGGTAGGGGTTAGGGATGGGGGGGTAATACTCATTGAATGCCGTTCCATCGGATGTCTGTGCCGGAGCTGCTTCACTCGTGACCGCCGGGACCGAGAAGCCACCGCTGCCGTCAGGAGCAGGTTTGTGACTGCTGGGACATCAGGGACAGTTTGTCGAGATTCCATCAGTGTCCACAAGATGGGTGTCATAGTGCTTAAAGTGGTCCTAGAGAGGTGGTGGAACTCAACCCCCTCCCCACGGTGCCCATGTAATAAAGGTATTGCGCGCGCCTATGGCGCGCTCGGCAAAAAGGGGGTGTTGTCTCAAAAAGAAAGGGGCGTGGTCACACAATAGTAATAATGCCCACAGGGACACGCACAGAGAGTTCAGCAGTACAATTTGCCGTGTCGGGTCAGCAGTCCAGAGTCCGGACTACATCGGCTTTCACCGAATCCCGATTAAATTAGCAGCAGGTTGTATTATGCGGCCTGTCCTCCTGGGTAAACTGTCCAGGGAGTGCGAACAGAAATTAGAGTTAACTGCTGCCTCAGAGCTTATTGCAGGTCTCTAAATGGATACCTTCAGGCACCTTACCCAGGAGAAGAAGCTGAGCAACTCAACCAGCGGCTAATTGAAGGTTTGTGACTCACACTGTAGGTGTATGTGGTTGTACAGATGACCAATTGTTATTCATTGCGTATGTTACTCAGATGATCTCAAGTAGGGTGGCCAATCCTGGGATTGGGATCGGCGGGATCCCGGGATTTATGCCAAAAATAGGGCGGGATTCAATCCCGGGATTGGAAACTCCAATCCCGGGGATTGTGGGATCAGGCGTCCCTTTAATACCAGCAGCGCTGAGCGTCCTGAGAACGCTTAACACTACCCGGCTCCCTCCTCTCGGCTACCCCTGCGCAGCGTGACCTGTGACTCCAAGGTCATGATGTGCAGTCACCAGGCTGTCACCCGCCGTTGAGCCTGATGGTGAGGCGGCCGTCACCCACCGCCTGCTCCCGGCTCCCCCTGCAGTCATTGCGGTTGAATGAAGTGAGAAGGCTCCCTCTGCAGTCACCGCGGCTGAATGAAGTGAGGCGGCTCCCTTTGCAGTCACCGCGGCTGAATAAAGTTTCCCACCCTCCCATCCCTGCACAGTTTGGTGAGTTGATGTATGTCTGTGGGGTGGGTGGGGAGAGGCTGGGCGTGGAGGACGGGCATACGCAGCCAATCCTGGTTGTCCTGGGAATCCCGGGATTGACCATTTTTCATTCCCGATACCAGGGATTGAAAATATGGACCAGGATTGGCCACCCTAATCTCAAGCAAGGTTTCGGTGAAAACCCATCAAAATTGGTGCAGTAGTTGTCGAGTTAAACCCACACATACATACAAACGAATCATTTTATATAGAGAGATAAAGCTGTGCATTGCAGAACGTAGCCGTATCACCAGTGACCACTCCCATTCCCGCTGGTGACATGGCTTTGTTTTCACTCGTTGGAAAATCTGCCCATTTATTTAGAATCAAATCTGCCGCTAAATAATACAGTACTGACTGAAAAAGTGTTAATGTTCTTTTTAATGAAAAAAAAAATATTTGTGTAATTTATTTTATTTAGGCGAAAAAGTTGTTTGTTTCTCAAATAATTACCAAAGTTTTGCCCCTAATGTCACAGCTTCTATTAGGAAGAAGACACTTGGGAGAGGATATAGTCGACCACGAAATACCCAGGCTGCAATGGAAACCTATGGTATGTACAGTCCTAGTCTGTGAGATAAGTGTTTGTTCTCTCCCCATCATATTTAGGGCAGCAATACACAGCTACTGTAGTGTACATGATCATTTGGTTTTACCTCCAAATCTTCATACAACTCCATCTAACCTATATATTCATTAACACTTTTTTACATGGAGCATGCTTACTACACAGTGCTATATAGAGAATTTTCCAGCAATTCACACCAGTGGAGCTAATTGATCTACCAGTATGTTTATGGAGTGAGGGAGGAGACCAGAGTAACTGCAGGAAGCCACCAAAAAACAGGAAGTACATACATGCGCACAAATATGGCCTTGGTCAGGAATTGAACTGAAGACCTCAGAGCTATGAGGCGGTAGTGCTAAGCACAAAGCCAACTGTGCTGCTTGGTTGTATTCCCCATCATTGATCTGGCACAATCTGGTCTTCCACGCTTATAAAGCATATATCCTTTAATACAATAACTGTGTATGATACCTAAGTAAGACTGTGAAAGCATATATCCTTTAATACAATAACTGTGTATGATACCTAAGTAAGACTGTGAACGTTGGCTCTTTAACAAGACCTATATTGCATAATTAAAAACACATGTATATGTCCAAATAAGTTCCTCATGTAATTTACACCACAAATCAATATTTTAAAATAACTTGGCCAAATACTCTGTGTACCCTTAATCTAGCTCACAATATACATTTACAGTACAATGCCATATACAGGGATTTTACAAACATGTGTAACAGAACTACAGTATACAGTACTTTTTCCTACATGTCGCATACACATCGGGTCACTGCCACCCCACCCCCTTTATGTTTGGAATGGTCCCAGTACACGTTGACGGTCAAGGCAGACCCCAAAATCCTGCACCACAATTCACCTCCAACAACCACCGCATGCCTTGTGGGAATTCCACCAACGTTCAGCTCACTAACAGATGACCCAATGCTCTGCTGTAATTGCCTCTATATAACTGTACGCTATCCAGGTTCGTTAAATATACCAGTTCTCATGTACAGCAAAAAATAAGATTTTACTTACCGGTAAATCTATTTCTCGTAGTCCGTAGTGGATGCTGGGGACTCCATAAGGACCATGGGGAATAGACGGGCTCCGCAGGAGACAGGGCACTTTAAGAAAGAATTAGGAATAGAGATGTGCACAATTTTTCGGGTTTTGTGTTTTGGTTTTGGGTTCGGTTCCGCGGCCGTGTTTTGGGTTCGACCGCGTTTTGGCAAAACCTCACCGAATTTTTTTTGTCGGATTCGGGTGTGTTTTGGATTTGGGTGTTTTTTTAAAAAAACCCTAAAAAACAGCTTAAATCATAGAATTTGGGGGTCATTTTGATCCCAAAGTATTATTAACCTCAAAAACCATAATTTCCACTCATTTTCAGTCTATTCTGAATACCTCACACCTCACAATATTATTTTTAGTCCTAAAATTTGCACCGAGGTAGCTGTGTGAGTAAGATAAGCGACCCTAGTGGCCGACACAAACACCGGGCCCATCTAGGAGTGGCACTGCAGTGTCACGCAGGATGGCTCTTCCAAAAAACACTCCCCAAACAGCACATGACGCAAAGAAAAAAAGAGGCGCAATGAGGTAGCTGTGTGAGTAAGATAAGCGACCCTAGTGGCCGACACAAACACCTGGCCCATCTAGGAGTGGCACTGCAGTGTCACGCAGGATGGCCCTTCCAAAAAACACTCCCCAAACAGCACATGACGCAAAGAAAAATTAAAGAAAAAAGAGGTGCAAGATGGAATTGTCCTTGGGCCCTCCCACCCACCCTTATGTTGTATAAACAGGACATGCACACTTTAACCAACCCATCATTTCAGTGACAGGGTCTGCCACACGACTGTGACTGATATGACGGGTTGGTTTGGACCCCCCCCAAAAAAGAAGCAATTAATCTCTCCTTGCACAAACTGGCTCTACAGAGGCAAGATGTCCACCTCATCTTCACCCTCCGATATATCACCGTGTACATCCCCCTCCTCACAGATTATCAATTCGTCCCCACTGGAATCCACCATCTCAGCTCCCTGTGTACTTTGTGGAGGCAATTGCTGCTGGTCAATGTCTCCGCGGAGGAATTGATTATAATTCATTTTAATGAACATCATCTTCTCCACATTTTCTGGATGTAACCTCGTACGCCGATTGCTGACAAGGTGAGCGGCGGCACTAAACACTCTTTCGGAGTACACACTTGTGGGAGGGCAACTTAGGTAGAATAAAGCCAGTTTGTGCAAGGGCCTCCAAATTGCCTCTTTTTCCTGCCAGTATAAGTACGGACTGTGTGACGTGCCTACTTGGATGCGGTCACTCATATAATCCTCCACCATTCTTTCAATGGGGAGAGAATCATATGCAGTGACAGTAGACGACATGTCCGTAATCGTTGTCAGGTCCTTCAGTCCGGACCAGATGTCAGCATCAGCAGTCGCTCCAGACTGCCCTGCATCACCGCCAGCGGGTGGGCTCGGAATTCTGAGCCTTTTCCTCGCACCCCCAGTTGCGGGAGAATGTGAAGGAGGAGATGTTGACAGGTCGCGTTCCGCTTGACTTGACAATTTTCTCACCAGCAGGTCTTTGAACCCCAGCAGACTTGTGTCTGCCGGAAAGAGAGATCCAAGGTAGGTTTTAAATCTAGGATCGAGCACGGTGGCCAAAATGTAGTGCTCTGATTTCAACAGATTGACCACCCGTGAATCCTTGTTAAGCGAATTAAGGGCTCCATCCACAAGTCCCACATGCCTAGCGGAATCGCTCCGTGTTAGCTCCTCCTTCAATGTCTCCAGCTTCTTCTGCAAAAGCCTGATGAGGGGAATGACCTGACTCAGGCTGGCAGTGTCTGAACTGACTTCACGTGTGGCAAGTTCAAAGGGCAGCAGAACCTTGCACAACGTTGAAATCATTCTCCACTGCGCTTGAGACAGGTGCATTCCACCTCCTATATCGTGCTGAATTGTATAGGCTTGAATGGCCTTTTGCTGCTCCTCCAACCTCTGAAGCATATATAGGGTTGAATTCCACCTCGTTACCACTTCTTGCTTCAGATGATGGCAGGGCAGGTTCAGGCGTTTTTGGTGTTGCTCCAGTCTTCTGTACGTGGTGCCTGTACGCCGAAAGTGTCCTGCAATTCTTCTGGCCACCGACAGCATCTCTTGCACGCCCCTGTCGTTTTTAAAAAATTCTGCACCACCAAATTCAAGGTATGTGCAAAACATGGGACGTGCTGGAATTTGCCCAGATTTAATGCACACACAATATTGCTGGCGTTGTCCGATGCCACAAATCCACAGGAGAGTCCAATTGGGGTAAGCCATTCCGTGATGATCTTCCTCAGTTGCCGTAAGAGGTTTTCAGCTGTGTGCGTATTCTGGAAACCGGTGATACAAAGCGTAGCCTGCCTAGGAAAGAGTTGGCGTTTGCGAGATGCTGCTACTGGTGCCGCCGCTGCTGTTCTTGCGGCGGGAGTCCATACATCTACCCAGTGGGCTGTCACAGTCATATAGTCCTGACTCTGCCCTGCTCCACTTGTCCACATGTCCGTGGTTAAGTGGACATTGGGTACAGCTGCATTTTTTAGGACACTGGTGACTCTTTTTCTGAGGTCTGTGTACATTTTCGGTATCGCCTGCCTAGAGAAATGGAACCTAGATGGTATTTGGTACCGGGGACACAGTACCTCCAACAAGTCTCTAGTTGGCTCTGCAGTAATGATGGATACCGGAACCACGTTTCTCACCACCCAGGATGCCAAGGCCTCAGTTATCCGCTTTGCAGCAGGATGACTGCTGTGATATTTCATCTTCCTCGCAAAGGACTGTTGGACAGTCAATTGCTTGGTGGAAGTAGTAAAAGTGGTCTTACGATTTCCCCTCTGGGATGACCATCGACTCCCAGCAGCAACAACAGCAGCGCCAGCAGCAGTAGGCGTTACACGCAAGGATGCATCGGAGGAATCCCAGGCAGGAGAGGAATCGTCAGAATTGCCAGTGACATGGCCTGCAGGACTATTGGCATTCCTGGGGAAGGAGGAAATTGACACTGAGGGAGTTGGTGGGGTGGTTTGCGTGAGCTTGGTTACAAGAGGAAGGGATTTACTGGTCAGTGGACTGCTTCCGCTGTCGCCCAAAGTTTTTGAACTTGTCACTGACTTATTATGAATGCGCTGCAGGTGACGTATAAGGGAGGATGTTCCGAGGTGGTTAACGTCCTTACCCCTACTTATTACAGCTTGACAAAGGCAACACACGGCTTGACAAATGTTGTCCGCATTTCTGTTGAAATACTTCCACACCGAAGAGCTGATTTTTTTGGTATTTTCACCAGGCATGTCAACGGCCATATTCCTCCCACGGACAACAGGTGTCTCCCCGGGTGCCTGACTTAAACAAACCACCTCACCATCAGAATCCTCCTTGTCAATTTCCTCCCCAGCGCCAGCAACACCCATATCCTCCTCATCCTGGTGTACTTCAACACTGACATCTTCAATCTGACTATCAGGAACTGGACTGCGGGTGCTCCTTCCAGCACTTGCAGGGGGCGTGCAAATGGTGGAAGGCGCATGCTCTTCACGTCCAGTGTTGGGAAGGTCAGGCATCGCAACCGACACAATTGGACTCTCCTTGTGGATTTGGGATTTCGAAGAACGCACAGTTCTTTGCGGTGCTTTTGCCAGCTTGAGTCTTTTCAGTTTTCTAGCGAGAGGCTGAGTGCTTCCATCCTCATGTGAAGCTGAACCACTAGCCATGAACATAGGCCAGGGCCTCAGCCGTTCCTTGCCACTCCGTGTGGTAAATGGCATATTGGCAAGTTTACGCTTCTCCTCCGACAATTTTATTTTAGGTTTTGGAGTCCTTTTTTTACTGATATTTGGTGTTTTGGATTTGACATGCTCTGTACTATGACATTGGGCATCGGCCTTGGCAGACGACGTTGCTGGCATTTCATCGTCTCGGCCATGACTAGTGGCAGCAGCTTCAGCACGAGGTGGAAGTGGATCTTGATCTTTCCCTAATTTTGGAACCTCAACATTTTTGTTCTCCATATTTTAATAGGCACAACTAAAAGGCACCTCAGGTAAACAATGGAGATGGATGGATACTAGTATACTTATGGATGGACGAGCGACTGCCGACACAGAGGTAGCTACAGCCGTGGACTACCGTACTGTGTCTGCTGCTAATATAGACTGGATGATAATGAGATGAAATCAATATATATTATATCACACTAGTACTGCAGCCGGACAGGTAGATATATTTATTATGTAATGACTGATGACGGACCTGCTGGACACTGTCAGCTCAGCAGCACCGCAGACTGCTACAGTAAGCTACTATAGTAGTATGTATAAAGAAGAAAGAAAAAGAAAAAACCACTGGTAGGTGGTATACAATTATGGATGGACGAGCGACTGCCGACACAGAGGTAGCTACAGCCGTGGACTACCGTACTGTGTCTGCTGCTAATATAGACTGGATGATAATGAGATGAAATCAATATATATATTATATCACACTAGTACTGCAGCCGGACAGGTAGATATATTTATTATGTAATGACTGATGACGGACCTGCTGGACACTGTCAGCTCAGCAGCACCGCAGACTGCTACAGTAAGCTACTATAGTAGTATGTATAAAGAAGAAAGAAAAAAAAAACACGGGTAGGTGGTATACAATTATGGATGGACGAGCGACTGCCGACACAGAGGTAGCTACAGCCGTGGACTACCGTACTGTGTCTGCTGCTAATATAGACTGGATGATAATGAGATGAAATCAATATATATTATATCACACTAGTACTGCAGCCGGACAGGTAGATATATTTATTATGTAATGACTGATGATGGACCTGCTGGACACAGTCAGCTCAGCAGCACCGCAGACTGCTACAGTAAGCTACTATAGTAGTATGTATAAAGAAGAAAGAAAAGAAAAAAACACGGGTAGGTGGTATACAATTATGGATGGACGAGCGACTGCCGACACAGAGGTAGCTACAGCCGTGGACTACCGTACTGTGTCTGCTGCTAATATAGACTGGATGATAATGAGATGAAATCAATATATATTATATCACACTAGTACTGCAGCCGGACAGGTAGATATATTTATTATGTAATGACTGATGACGGACCTGCTGGACACTGTCAGCTCAGCAGCACCGCAGACTGCTACAGTAAGCTACTATAGTAGTATGTATAAAGAAGAAAAAAAAAAAAAAACACGGGTAGGTGGTATACAATTATGGATGGACGAGCGACTGCCGACACAGAGGTAGCTACAGCCGTGGACTACCGTACTGTGTCTGCTGCTAATATAGACTGGATGATAATGAGATGAAATCAATATATATTATATCACACTAGTACTGCAGCCGGACAGGTAGATATATTTATTATGTAATGACTGATGACGGACCTGCTGGACACTGTCAGCTCAGCAGCACCGCAGACTGCTACAGTAAGCTACTATAGTAGTATGTATAAAGAAGAAAGAAAAAAAAAAACACGGGTAGGTGGTATACAATTATGGATGGACGAGCGACTGCCGACACAGAGGTAGCTACAGCCGTGGACTACCGTACTGTGTCTGCTGCTATATAGACTGGATGATAATGAGATGAAATCAATATATATATATATATAATATCACTAGTACTGCAGCCGGACAGGTATATATATTTATTATGTAATGACTGATGACGGACCTGCTGGACACTGTCAGCTCAGCAGCACCGCAGACTGCTACAGTAAGCTACTATAGTAGTATGTATAAAGAAGAAAGAAAAAAAAAACCACGGGTAGGTGGTATACAATTATGGATGGACGAGCGACTGCCGACACAGAGGTAGCTACAGCCGTGGACTACCGTACTGTGTCTGCTGCTAATATAGACTGGATGATAATGAGATTAAATCAATATATATATATATATATATATATATAATATCACTAGTACTGCAGCCGGACAGGTATATATATTTATTATGTAATGACTGATGACGGACCTGCTGGACACTGTCAGCTCAGCAGCACCGCAGACTGCTACAGTAAGCTACTATAGTAGTATGTATAAAGAAGAAAGAAAAAAAAAAACCACGGGTAGGTGGTATACAATTATGGATGGACGAGCGACTGCCGACACAGAGGTAGCTACAGTCGTGGACTACCGTACTGTGTCTGCTGCTAATATAGACTGGATGATAATGAGATGAAATCAATATATATATATATATAATATCACTAGTACTGCAGCCGGACAGGTAGATATATTTATTATGTAATGACTGATGACGGACCTGCTGGACACTGTCAGCTCAGCAGCACCGCAGACTGCTACAGTAAGCTACTATAGTAGTATGTATAAAGAAGAAAGAAGAAAAAAAAACCACGGGTAGGTGGTATACAATTATGGATGGACGAGCAACTGCCGACACAGAGGTAGCTACAGCCGTGGACTACCGTACTGTGTCTGCTGCTAATATAGACTGGATGATAATGAGATGAAATCAATATATATATATATAATATCACTAGTACTGCAGCCGGACAGGTATATATATTTATTATGTAATGACTGATGACGGACCTGCTGGACACAGTCAGCTCAGCAGCACCGCAGACTGCTACAGTAAGCTACTATAGTAGTATGTATAAAGAAGAAAGGAAAAAAAAAACCACGGGTAGGTGGTATACAATATTATATATATATTATATACAATTATATATATATATATATATATATATTAAACTGGTGGTGACTGGTGGTCAGGTCACTGGTCACACTATCAGCAACTTGCAAGTAGTACTCCTAAGCAGACAATCACAATATATATTATACTGGTGGTCAGTGTGGTCACAATGGCAGTGTGGCACTCTGGCAGCAAAAGTGTGCACTGTACGTTATATGTACTCCTGAGTCCTGCTCTCAGACTCTAACTGCTCCCCACTGTCAGTGTCTCCCCCACAAGTCAGATAATATACAGTCACACTATATCACTTCAGCAAGTAACTAGTACTCCTCCTAATGCTCCCCAAAATTACTACTGTGTCTCTCTCTACTGTCTCACTCTCTTCTCTATAAACGGAGAGGACGCCAGCCACGTCCTCTCCCTATGAATCTCAATGCACGTGTGAAAATGGCGGCGACGCGCGGCTCCTTATATAGAATCCGAGTCTCGCGATAGAATCCGAGCCTCGCGAGAATCCGACAGCGGGATGATGACGTTCGGGCGCGCTCGGGTTAACCGAGCAAGGCGGGAAGATCCGAGTCGCTCGGACCCGTGTAAAAAAACATGAAGTTCGGGCGGGTTCGGATTCCGAGGAACCGAACCCGCTCATCCCTAATTAGGAATACTGGTGTGCACTGGCTCCTCCCTCTATGTCCCTCCTCCAGACCTCAGTTAAGGAAACTGTGCCCGGAAGAGCTGACAGTACAAGGAAAGGATTTTGGAATCCAGGGTAAGACTCATACCAGCCACACCAATCACACCGTACAACTCGTGATAAACTTACCCAGTTAACAGTATGAACAACAACAGAGCATCAGACAAACCTGATGCAACCATAACATAACCCTTATTTAAGCAATAACTATATACAAGTATTGCAGAAGAAGTCCGCACTTGGGACGGGCGCCCAGCATCCACTACGGACTACGAGAAATAGATTTACCGGTAACTAAAATCTTATTTTCTCTAACGTCCTAGTGGATGCTGGGGACTCCGTAAGGACCATGGGGATTATACCAAAGCTCCCAAACGGGCGGGAGAGTGCGGATGACTCTGCAGCACCGAATGAGCAAACACAAGGTCCCCCTCAGTCAGGGTATCAAACTTGTAGAACTTTGCAAAGGTGTTTGAACCTGACCAAGTAGCCGCTCGGCAAAGCTGTAATGCCGAGACCCCTCGGGCAGCCGCCCAAGAAGAGCCCACCTTCCTTGTGGAGTGGGCTTTTACTGATTTTGGAAGCGGCAATCAAGCCGCAGAATGAGCCTGCTGGATCGTGTTACAGATCCAGCGAGCAAAAGTTTGCTTTGAAGCAGGAGCACCCAGCTGGTTGGACGCCTACAGGATAAACAGCGACTCAGTTTTCCTGACTCTAGCCGTTCTGGCTACATGAACCTTCAAAGCCCTGACTACATCCAGTAACTCGGAATCCTCCAAGTCACGAGTAGCCACAGGCACCACAATAGGTTGGTTCATATGAAAAGATGACCCCACATTTGGCAGAAATTGCGGACGAGTCCGCAATTCTTCCCTGTCCATATGGAAAACCAAATAGGGGCTTTTATGTGACAAAGCCGCCAATTCTGACACACGCCTAGCCGAAGCCAAGGCTAATAGTATGACCACCTTCCACGTGAGATATTTTAACTCCACGGTTTTAAGTGGCTCAAACCAGTGGGATTTCAGGAAACTCAACACCACGTAAAGATCCCAAGGTGCCACTGGGGGCACAAACGGGGCTGAATATGCAGCACTCCCTTTACAGACGTCTGAACTTCAGGTAGAGAAGCTAGTTCTTTTTGAAAGAAAACGGATAGGGCCGACATCTGGACCTTAATGGACCCCAATTTTAGGCCCAAAGTCACTCCCGACTGTAGGAAGTGAAGGAAACGGCCCAGCTGGAATTCCTCTGTAGGGGCATTCCTGGCCTCACACCAAGGAACATATTTTCGCCGTATACGGTGATAATGTTTAGCCATCACGTCCTTCCTAGCCTTTATCAGCGTAGGAACAACCTCATCCGGAATGCCTTTTTCTGCTAGGATCCGGCGTTCAACCGCCATGCCGTCAAACGCAGCCGCGGTAAGTCTTGGGACAGACAGGGCCCCTGTTGCAACAAGTCCTGTCTTAGAGGCAGAGGCCATGGGTCCTCTGTGAGCATTTCTTGCAGCTTTGGATACCAAGTCCTTCTTGGCCAATCCGGAACAATGAGTATTGTTCTCACTCCTCTTTTTCTTATGATTCTCAGCACCTTGGGTATGAGAGGAAGAGGAGGAAACACATAAACCGACTGGAACATCCACGGTGTCACCAGTGCGTCTACAGCTATCGCCTGAGGGTCTCTTGACCTGGCGCAATACCTCTGTAACCTTTTGTTGAGGCGGGGTGCCATCATGTCCACCTGTGGCAGCTCCCACCGACCTACAATCTGCGCGAAGACTTCTTGATGAAGTACCCACTCTCCCGGGTGGAGGTCATGCCTGCTGAGGAAGTCTGCTTCCCAGTTGTCCACTCCCGGAATGAACACTGCTGACAGTGCTCGTACGTGATTCTCCGCCCATCGAAGAATTCTGGTGGCTTCCGCCATCGCCACCCTGCTCCTTGTGCCGCCTTGGCGGATTACATGAGCCACTGCGGTGATGTTGTCTGATTGAATCAGCACCGATTGGTTGCGAAGCAGGGTCTCCGCTTGACTTAGGGCGTTGTATATGGCCCTTAGCTCCAGGATATTGATGTGAAGGCAAGTCTCCTGACTTGACCACAGCCCTTGGAAACTTCTTCCCTGAGTGACTGCCCCCCACCCTCGGAGGCTTGCATCCGTGGTCACCAGGACCCAGTCCTGAATGCCGAACCTGCGGCCCTCGAGAAGGTGAGTACTCTGCAGCCACCACAGAAGAGACACCCTGGCCACTTGTCCAACAGATCCCGTTGAAAAGGTCCTCGCATGGAACCTGCCGAAGGGAATGGCCTCGTATGACGCCACCATCTTTCCCAGGACTCTTGTGCAGTGATGCACCGAAACCTGTTTTGGTTTTAAGAGGTGTCTGACCAGTGTCATGAGTTCCTGAGCCTTCCCCGTCGGGAGAAAACCTTCTTCTGGTCTGTGTCCAGAATCATGCCCAGGAAGGGCAGACACGTCATAGGAATCAGCTGCGGCTTTGGAATATTCAGAAACCAGCCGTGCTGTTGTAACACTTCCTGAGAGCGTGCTACACTATTCAGCAACTGCTCTCTGGACCTCGCCTTTATGAGGAGATCGTCCAAGTATGGGATAATTGTGACTCCTTGCTTTCGCAGGAGCACCATCATTACTGCCATTACCTTGGTAAATATTCTCGGTGCCGTGGACAGACCAAACGGCAACATCTGGAATTGGTAATGACAATCCTGTACCACAAATCTGAGGTACTCCTGATGAGGTGGATAAACGGGGACATGAAGGTAAGCATCCTTTATGTCCAGAGACACCATAAAATCCCCCTCCCTTGCGATGACCGCTCTGAGCGATTCCATCGTGAACTTGAACTTTCCAAGTATATGTTCAGGGATTTTAAATTCAATATGGGTCTGAACGAACCATCTGGTTTCGGGACTACAACATGGTCGAATAATAACCCCCTCCTTGTTGAAGGAGGGGAACCTTGACCACCACCTGTTGAAGATACAATTTGTGAATTGCAGTTAACCCTGTTTCCCTCTCGGGGGGGGGGAAGCCGGCAGGGCCGTCAGTGAGGAGGCATCTTCTCAAAGTCCAGCTTGTATCCCTGAGACACAATATCTATTGCCCAGGGATCTAACAGGGAGTGAACCCACTTGTGGCTGAACTTACAAAAGCGTGCCCCTACCGGGCCTAGCTCCGCCTGTGGAGCCCCAGCGACATGCAGTGGATTTTCGTAGAGGCCGGGGAGGACTTCTGTTCCTGGGAACTAGCTGTGTTGTGCAGCTGGTTTCCTCTGCCCCCGCCTCTGGCAAGAAAGGACGCACCTCGGACTTTCTCGTTTCTTTGTTCGAACGGCTGCATTTGATAATGACATGCTTTCCTAGGCTGTGCAGGAATATAAGGCAAAATATCAGAATTACCAGCTATAGCTGTGGAGACCAGGTCCGAGAACCCTTCTCCACACAATCCTCAGCCTTCCATATGCCACTTAAGTTGGCATCATCTGTCCATTGCATATTCTACAGGATACGTCAAGCAGAAATCGACATAGCTTTGCCTCTAGGACCCAGTATACTCATGTCTCTTTGGGCATGTTTTATGCTATATATCTCTTAAGACAGCATCTTTAATATATATATATATATATATATATATCTATATATATATATATATATATATACATACTAGGGTCTCAATTTCTGCTAAGGTACCTGTCCATGCCGACACAGCGCTATAAACCCATGCCGACACAATCGCCGGTCTGAGTAGTGTACCCAAATGTGCACGCTATCTGCAGGATCCCTGAGAATAGCTAGGGCTACCTTTTGGGCAAGATTCCCATCACATCCTGGCCCTAGTGGGGAAAGGATACTGCCTGAGAATTCTTTGTGGGAAGCTGCAGTCTCTTGTCTGGAGATTCCCGCTCTTTTTCCTCATGAGAGGAGGGAAATTTACCTCAGCTTTCTTCCCCTTAAAATGTGTACCCTTGTGTCAGGGACAGATGAGTCATCAGTGATATGCAAATAATCTTTTATTACAATAATCATATATTGAATACTTTTCTGCCATTTTGGCTGTAACTTTGCATTATCGTAGTCGACACTGGAGTCAAACTCCGTGTCGATATCAGTGTCTATTATTTTGGATAGTGAGCATTGTGAGACTCTGAAGGTCTCTGCGCCATAGGGACAGACATGGGTAGAGTTCCTGTCTGTTCTCTAATCTTTTGTGCAATAAATTCACCTTAGCACTTACACATATCCAAACAGGTGTCGGCGTTGTCGACGGAGACACCCTCTCACACATATTCGCTCCATCTCCTCCTTAGGGGAGCCTTTTACCTCAGACATGTCGACACACATGTACCGACACACCACACACACAGGGGATGCTCTATTTGAAGACAGTTCCCCCACAAGGCCCTTTGGAGAGACAGAGAGAGAGTATGCCAGCACACACCCCAGCGCTATATGACCCAGGAATCACACAGTAACGTAGTGTTAACCCAGTAGCTGCTGTATATATTGTTTTTACAAATTTATGTGCCCCCCCTCTCTTTTTCACCCTCTTCTATCGTGCTTCTGCAGAGGTCGTGCTTTGCCAAGAGGTCTCTAATTGCTGCCCAGGGCCCCCCCCCCCTGCGCCCTACAGTGACCGTAGTGTGTGGGTGTAATGTGGGAGCAATGGCGCACAGCTGCAGTGCTGTGCGCTACCTCATATGAAGACTGGAGTCTTCTGCCGCCACTTTTGAAGTCTTCTTGCTTCTCACGCCGGCTTCTGGCTCTGCGAGGGGGATGGCGGCGCGGCTCTGGGATCGGACGACCAAGGGTGCGTTCCTGTGTTCGATCCCTCTGGAGCTAATGGTGTCCAGTAGCCTAAGAAGCATGACCTATCCGCAGTTAGTAGGTCTGCTTCTCTCCCCTCAGTCCCACGTAGCAGAGAGTCTGTTACCAGCAGATCTCTCTGAAAATAAAAAATCCTAACAAAATACTTTCTTTCCAGCAAGCTCAGGAGAGCTCACTAAAGTGCACCCAGCTCGTCCGGGCACAGATTCTAACTGAGGTCTGGAGGAGGGACATAGAGGGAGGAGCCAGTGCACACCAGTATTCCTAATTCTTTCTTAAAGTGCCCTGTCTCCTGCGGAGCCCGTCTATTCCCCATGGTCCTTACGGAGTCTCCAGCATCCACTAGGACGTTAGAGAAATGTCCGCTGTCATAGGGGATATTCATCCAATAGTCCTATAACCTACTGGATCATCCATACAGTCCTTGGAACACATAAAATGGGCAGTACTTTTCTTTCTGCAGCGGGGTACACTGTGTTCCACAGGAAATACATTGGGAAGGTAGAATGGATCTTGATCCAGAGGCACCAACAGGCTAAAGCTTTAGGCTGCCCCAGGATGCATTGGGGCCTCCTCTATTACCCCGCCTCCAGGCACTGTGAGCTCAGTAACAGTTGGGCTGCATTGGGCAGCCCTGAAAAAGCTTTTTTTGACAGAAAATTTCTTCAAAACTGGGCTGTCAGCGCTGTATGTCATGGTGACACTTCACCTATGGCGCAGAGACCTTCAGAGTCTCACAATGCTCCCAAGCGGCGTCGCATACTCCCGCAGCCTGTTGCTGGGTACTTGCGGCGGAGACTCTCCGGCTTTAGGCACACGGTCGCAGACGCTCTCCTGGTTTGTGTGGCTGCTACGGGGAGGAGGTAAGAGGGTCCCCCAGGCGGGACCCGCCATTAAATCGCGTTCCAATCGCATGTCTAGGGAGACGGACTGCGACGCTGGCGTGGACACTGTCATCGAGCAGGGACCACACTATATTCACCAGGGCATAGCAGTACAGGTCGGGTGTACTAATGCCCCTATTAATAAGGCTCCGTAGTACCGGCGGTGAGGCCCAGCATAGGGGAGTCGGCTCTTAACCTGTAGCCCCTCCCCGGCCCACGGCGACATCTACTGCAGATTTTCCCACCCTGGAGCTTCCTCACACTCTCCCTCACTCCCTGACTGAGACGCTGGGCTTAAGTATAGCTGCGTCTGGTCTCCGGGACTGCAGGGCAAGGTCTCCCTTCTAAAGCCGCCTGTAAACAGCGCTGTGACTTTACAAACACTTGAGTATTCTACATGTCTTTATACAGACAGCATTAGTTAAGAAAAAGTGTACCAATTACAGAATATATTGTACGAGTATTCTCGATATATACCTCTGGTCTAGGACCGCCCTGTGTTATAAATATATACATATGCATATATTAGCTCAGTGCAGTTTTGTTGTAATATAATAATTATCTGCATTGCTAATGTGACTGTGTTTGCCTGTATCTGCTCTGAGGTTTCACTTTCAGTGTTTCCCAGAGATCTATCACTATATTCTGTACCCTAAGGGACTAGGTGCATCAGGGTCGTTTATATAGTGCGTCACAGTATTTACCTATTACCTGTATTCTACTGTGTACTCGGTAACATAATACCGGATTTATTCGCAGGTGTTGTGTACTGGGGACTCAGTCACATACTATCAGATTTATTTGCAGGTATTATACTCTGTGTGGCTGCATCGTACTAAACCGCTCTGTGTTGCATTTGTGTACAATGTCTAACAGAAAGGGCAGTAAGTCTGTGGATGCTTCTGAATCATGCAGAGCATGCGCCAAGAATTTACCAGAGGGGGAAGCTGTGTATGATGGTCTGTGTACTATGTGCCATACACCTCCTAGTCAGTCCGCGACTCCTGTAACCAATCAAGAGCCACCCTGGGCAGTGTTCTCAAACCTACTGAGTACTCTAGTGGAACGCCTAACGCCCCCCATGGGACCACCTGTACCATTACAGCCTCAAATAGTCCCTATGGCCAATCCGCTTTGGGCGGACAACCTGACTAACCAGTTGACTCATTCCTTGGTCAGGCAAAAATCTACCCCAGGTCAATCCCATGTCTGTGGGTCATCTAAGCAGGCTGCTTCCTCCTCACAATCCACAAATCTCTCAGATGTTTCATCTGAAGAGGAGGGGGAACATACTATCCTGTCAGAAACTGAATCAGGCATTTCTGATGAGGATTCTACATTGAAAGTTGACGTCCCTGCTCTAGTGGTTGCTTTTAAGCAAATCCTACAAATCACTGATGATGAGGATTCCACTACTGTCACCAAGAAAACTGACATGCTTAAACGGCAGAAGGTGGCTAAAAAATCTAGTACCCGATTCTGACCATTTGATATACATCAGGCAGGAACCCTGGTCTAAACGCCAAACGGGCCTTAGCTCGCTATCCTCTACCGGCAGAGTTATGTAACAAGTGGGAAAATTCACAGCCGATTGATTGTTATGTCACCCGCCTAGTGGTGTCATCCACTCTGCCTGTCACCACTGTCACTTCACTGAAACAACCGACAGATAAGCGTGTAAAGGGATGCCTGAAATCTATTTACTCCCTGACAGGTGCTGTACATAGACCCACTATTGCTGCCTCCTGGGCTGCTAAAGTTATTGAAGCATGAGTTCAGGCAATAGAGGACGAGCTGCCCGAGGATGTATCTGACAATGCCAGACAATAGCTGTCTCACATCACCACCACCTCTTATTATATTCAAGAGGCATCCTCTGAGGCGGGTGTGTTGGCGGCCAAGGCGTCGACTACGTCTGTCCTGGCTCGCCACATTCTGTGGTTGAGGTCATGGAAGGTGGACCTGGACTCCAAAAAGACCTTAGAGGTACTCCCTTTTAAGGCAGACATCTTGTTTGGGGAAGATCTAAATAAAATCGTGTCTGAACTGGCGGCTGCTAAGACTGCCTTTCTCCCAAATACTAATCCTTCTGCACAGAAGGCAAAAGGTACCACTTTTCATTCCTTTCGACCTCAAGAGAAAGCAAAAGGTCAGGCATACCCGAGACAATCTCATGCTTCCTAAACCACTGAGGCCAAGGCAAAACAGTCCTGGGCGGCCCATCAGCCTGCTTCTAAACAAGACAAGCCTGCCGCGTGACAGGGCGGGCCTCCCCCTTGGGGACCCCAGGGTGGGAGACCAACATCTGCAGTTCACCCAGGTCTGGTTAAAGACCACTTCAGATGCATGGGTGCGAGAAGTTGTCTCTCACGGGTACGCAGTCTCTTTCAAGAGACATCCCCCTCCCCAGCTTTGCACCACTGTTATCCCTTTGGATCCACTAAAGGCGCAAACTCTGCAGCAGGTTGTGAGTTCCCTCCTGGATACAGGAGTGGTAGTGCCGGTGCCTTTGTCCCAAAGGATCAGTGGTTACTACTCGACCCTGTTTCTGGTCCCGGAACACAGTGGGTCTTTCCAGCCGAGTGTAGTATGAGTGGCCAGTGGTCGGGATCCTGGGGGCCAGCGTACCGGCGCCGGGATCCCGACCGCCGGTATACCGACAGCTGGGCGAGTGCTAATGAGCCCCTTGCTGGCTCGCTGCAGGCACGGTGGCACGCCATCACGCTATTTATTCTCCCTCCAGGGGGGTCATGGACCCCCAAGAGGGAGAATATGTGTCGGCATGCCAGCGGTCGGGATTCCGGCGTGGTACGCTGGTCACCAGTATCACGGACGGCGGCATACCCTTTCTGGCCTATACTCAACCTCAAATAACTGAACAAGTTTGTGAGATTGTCCAAGTTCCATATGGAGACTATATGGTATCCCTGGATATTCAGGATGCGTGCCTACATATACCTATTGCCAAGTCACATCAGCAGTATCTGCGGTTTGCTATTGGCAACCTACACTATCAGTTCCAGGCTCTGCCATTTGGACTGGCTTCTACTCCTCGGATCTTCACCAAGATCATGGCAGTAATGACGGCACATCTCTGTCGCCATGGAGTCAGGATCCTGCCAGATCTGGACGACTTGCTGATCCTGGCAAACTCCCACGATGTCCTCCTCAGTCATCTACAACTGACAGTAAGCTTCCTACAAGCCCACGGGTGGCTCATCAATTAGAAGAAATCCTCGCTGGTCCTAGCTCAGAGCATGGTGCATCTGGGGGCTCTCCTGGACACACACAGTCAATGTCTGTTCCTGTCTCCGGAGAAAGTCCTGAAGCTTCGGGACAGGATAAGATGCTTCCTCTGTCGCCCCACTCGGCGTTGCAAGTACTTGGTATGGTAGAGTACGCTCAATTTCAGTCCCGCCCTCTGCTGAGGTTAATCCTTTCCAAATGGGACGGCCTACCTCATCGGATCAGAGCTCACATGATTACCTTGACTCCGGAGGTTCGTCATTCGCTGACCTGGTGGCTACAGGACCAGCAATTGAGCTGAGGCCATCCCTTCTGGATCCCCGACTGGGCCCTGCTGATGATGGATGCCAGTTTGCGAGGATGGGGTGCGGTGTTGGAGCAACACTCTTTCCAGGGTCGCTGGACCAAGGAGGAGTACCTCCTCCCGATAAACATTCAGGAACTGCGGGCGATGTTCAATGCGTTAACTCTCGCCCTGCCTCTGGTACAGAACAGGCCTGTTCAAGTACGGTCAGACAACGCCACCACGGAGGCATACATCAACCATCAAGGCGGCACTTGAAGCCGCATGGTAATGTTGGAAGTGTCAAAAATCCTTCAATGGGCAGAACGCCATCTGCCAGCAATAAAAAAAAAGTGTTAATTCCGGGTGTCCTCAACTGGGAAGCGGACTTCTTCAGTCATCAGGACGTACATGCCGGAGAGTGGAGTCTTCATCCCGAAGTCTTTCAACTCCTAGTGGACACGTGGGGCCTACCAGATGTAGACCTGATGGCGTCTCGACACAATCACAAAGTTACGGTCTTCGGATAAAGGACCAGGCAGTGTTCGTGGATGCACTAGTCATTCCATGGAATTTTTGACTGCCTTACGTGTTCCCTCCAGTGTCACTCCTGCCCAGGGTTCTACGGAAGATCAAGCAAGATGGAGGAATACTAATTCTAGTCGCTCCGGCGTGGCCCAGACGGCATTGGTTCTCAGACCTGCAGGGTCTATCAACAGAGCATCTTCTACTTCCTCAATGAACAGAGCTCCTCATACAGGGCCCTTGTCTCTATCCAGACTTGGCCAGACTGGCTTTGATGTGGCTCGTAATCACTCCTGAGAGCCAAAGGATTCTCTGAGGCAGTCATTCAAACTATGTTGAAAGCCCGTAAGCCGACGTCTGCTCGGATCTATTATAGGGTCTGGAATTCTTACTTCACCTGGTGTGCTGATAAGAACTATGATGCGTACAGATTCAAAACATCCAGAATCCTGGCTTTCCTGCAACAAGGCCTGGACTTAGGCCTTTGTCTGGCCTCCCTCAAGGTTCACATATCTGCCTTGTCGGTTCCATGTATACCTGAGGTTCATGCATTCACTCGGTGTGTTACGGATTTAGCCTCCCTATGTCCCTCATTCCGAGTTGATCGCTCGCTGCCGATTTTCGCAGCGCAGCGATCAGGTAAAAAAACGGCATTTATGCGCATGCGCATGGTACGCAGTGCGCTAAGTACTTTCACACAAAACTTTGTCGTTTTACAGAAGTTCGAGCAACGCTTTTCAGTCGCTCGAGTGTACATTGGCCCTCATTCCGAGTTGATCGGTCGCAAGGCGAATTTAGCAGAGTTACACACGCTAAGCCGCCGCCTACTGGGAGTGAATCTTAGCTTCTTAAAATTGCGACCGATGTATTCGCAATATTGCGATTACTAACTACTTAGCAGTTTCTGAGTAGCTCCAGACTTACTCTGCCTGTGCGATCATTTCAGTGCTTATCGTTCCTGGTTGACGTCACAAACACACCCAGCGTTCGCCCAGGCACTCCCACCGTTTCCCCGGCCACTCCTGCGTTTTTTCCGGAAACGGTAGCGTTTTCAGCCACACGCCCCTGAAACGCCGTGTTTCCGCCCAGTAACACCCATTTCCTGTCAATCACATTACGATCGCCGGAGCGAAGAAAAAGCCGTGAGTAAAATTACTTTCTTCATAGTAAAGTTACTTGGCGCAGTCGCAGTGCGAACATTGCGCATGCGTACTAAGCGGATTTTCACTGCGATGCGATGAAAAATACCGAGCGAACAACTCGGAATGAGGGCCATTGTTTGATTGGCAGGAAGTGGGTGTTTCTGGGCGGCAAATCAGCATTTTCAGGGAGTGTGCTAAAAAACGCAGGCGTGCCAGGTAAAATACGCAGGAGTGGCTGGAGAAACGGGGGAGTGGCTGGCCGAACGCAGGACGTGTTTGTGAAGTCAAACCAGGAACTAAACAGACTGCAGTCATCGCAAGCTAGGAGTAAGTCTTGAGCCACTCTGAAACTGCATGAAATTTTTTAGTTGCAGAAGTGCTAACCTTTCGATCGCACTTCTGCTAAGCTAAGATACACTCCCAGAGGGCGGTGGCCTAGCGTTTGCACTGCTGCTAAAAGCAGCTAGCGAGCGATCAACTTGGAAAGAGGGCCTATGTCCCTCCTGTGGCTCCATGGGATCTGTCTGTTGTCCTGAATGCCCTGCAACAGTCTCCATTTGAACCTCTTGAGTCAGTGGACCTTAAATGGCTCACAGCCAAGGTCCTGTTTCTGCTGGTCATTGCCTCTGTTAGAAGGGTGTCGGACCTAGGTGCTTTGTCCCGTCGTCCACCCTAATATTCCATCATGACCGGGCAGTTCTAAGAACTCTTCCAGGTTACTTACTAAAGTGGTGTCATCTTTTCACCTTAACCAAGAAATTGTGGTTCTGGCCTTTATCTCTTCTGACTTGTCCCCCAAAGAGTGGTCTTTGGATGTGGTAAGGGCTCTCCGTATATATCTGGAGAGGACTGCCTCTGTCAGATACCCTTTTTGTACTGTTTGGTTTCCTCAATCTGGCTTGCGAATAAGCAAACCATGGCCAGATGGAATAGAATGGTGATTGCACATGCTTATGCGCAGGCTGGACTTCAAGCTCCTGCTACAATTAAAGCCCATTCTACTCTGTCTGTTAGATCTTCTTTGGTGGCCCACCGTGTGCAAGGTGACTACATGGTCCTCAGTGAACACATTCATTAGGTTCTATGCCTTTGATACTACCACCTCCCAGGATGCTTCCTTTGGACGCCGGGTTCTCATACCCGCTAAGGCGCGTCTCCCCTCCCTTGAGGCACTGCTTTAGGACATCCCCGATGTATTTCCTGTTGAACACAGTGTACCCCGCTGCAGAAAAGGAGAGTTATGGTAGACTTACCATAGTTAACTCTTTCTGCGAGATACACTGGGTTCCACAAGGCACCAACCCTGACACACCTAGCTTCTATGGGTTTGTATGGCATTAGCCGCTGGTGCCTTCTCCTGTTGTGAGAATGTGGTTCTATGTGACTAACATCTGCCTTCTCTCTTACCTGCTCCTACATTGGACTGGTTAACAAAACTGAGCTCACAGTGCCTGGAGGTGGAGTTATAGAGGAGGCCCCAATGCATCCTGGGACAGCCTAAAGCTTTAGCCTGTTGGTGCCTCTGGGTCAAGATCCACTCTACACCCCCAATGTATTTCCTGTGGAACCTAGTGTACCTCACAGAAAGAGAGTTAACCATGGTAAGTCTACCATAACTCTCCTTTTTAGGGTGCATTGGCTTCCTCCTTGATATCTCCCTATGGAGGGGATCAGTATGATTTGCCGGCGCATGGGATCCCTGCGGTCATAATACCGACGCCAGGATCCCCGATGTTTGAGAAGCCGACAGGGACGAGTAAGGGGTGTTCCCCCGTCTTCTCAGCCCCCTAACCCTCCCTCCCCGCAGCCTAACTCTAACCTCCACCATCTTTGCCTAACCTTAACCACCCCCCGTAGGTGCCTTAACCTAATCCCCCGTCCCCGCTGCCTAACCCTAACCCTCAGAGGGGGGTGCCTCACCCTAACCACCCCTCCCCAAAGCCTAACCCTAACACCCCAGGATGCAGCCTAACCCTCTCCTGGCAGCCTAAACCTAACCTCCCCCCACCCGCGGCTTACCTGACTTGCGGCGCGGTTTGCCCTCGTCCGGGATATGGGCTGTCGGTATTCTGACTTCCAGGATACAGACAGCCGGGATCCTGACTGCATCCCCTATGGAGACCACAATTGCCCAGTGTTTTCTTAGGTTTTACTCATGAGCACTGACAATGCAAAAGAGATGTGCAGATCCCTGACCCCATTATTAAACTTGCAATTTAAGGATTAAAAAAAAAACCCCATAAACCTTCCATATGGAATTGCTGCTTTATCATTGTTTTCTTATTTGGTCTCAGACAAGGTTTGTGGAGCTGCCCCAGTGCCCCCCAGATTCATCCATCGCAGCATATCGGAAGCAGAAGAGGCTATTCCTAATTCCTGGCCTTGGCAAGTTAGCATAAATTGTGGCGGTACACACGTATGCAGTGGAGCAATTATTTCAGAAAGGTTTGTCCTTACATCTGCCAGCTGTGTCACAGAAAGGTAGGTGCTGAATGTACATGCCTGTAATTACTAGTCGTATCTGGTTTGTTCTCCAATAAACATCATAGTAATAAACTTATGTGTATGCCAGGGCCAAAACTAGGATTTTTGTCACCCGGGGGAAATTTTTCAACCATGAGAGGATGGCCTTTTCTAAAATATATTTAATATACATCCCTTATATTAACTAAGGTTTCTTAAATAACCCCATCAAATATTTATATTATTTTTATTACAAATATCGACAGAACAAAATGGTTATATGCCCCTTACACATTATGCTACACAGTAATGCCACTTACACATTATGCTACACAGTAATGCCACTTACACATTATGATACACAGTAAAACACCTTATACAGTGTCAGACTGGGGCATGAAGGGCCCACCAGGGAACACAGTGGTAGGGGCCCATATTTAGGGGTGTGACCAGTCTCGAGAGGGGGTGTGGCCAGCCACCACGTTGGTTTTCCTAACTATTAGAGAATGCCTGTGCTGGGCCCTTTGATAAATAAATTTAGTAAATACTGTTAATAAATACATGATAATGTAGCAGATTAATAACAGCAATGCACTGTAGACAATAAACCATAGTCCTGTGCAGAATTAGGTAACATACAGTATGTATAATGTATAAGTCAAGAACATAGGGGCAGATGTATTAAGCCTGGAGAAGTGATAAAGCAGTGATAAGTGCAAGGTGATAACGCATCAACCATTCAGCTCCTAATTGTCAATTTACATATTGGAGCTGATTGGCTGGTGCGTTATCACCTTGCACTTATCACTGATTTATCACTGCTTTATCAATTCTCCAGTCTTAATGGGGGTACACACGGAGAGATTCTTGCTTAAATTCTAATCAATCTGACTAGGGCCCTCATTCCGAGTTGTTCGCTCGCTAGCCGCTTTTCGCAGCAGTACACACGCTAAGCCGCCGCCCTCTGGGAGTGTATCTTAGCTTAGCAGAATTGCGAACGAAGTATTCGCAATATTGCGAAAAGATTTTTCTGTGCAGTCTCTGAGTAGCTCGAGACTTACTCTTCCAGTGCGATAAGTTCAGTGCTTGTCATTCCTGGTTTGACGTCACAAACACACCCAGCGTTCGCCCAGACACTCCCCCGTTTCTCCAGCCACTCCCGTGTTTTTCCCAGAAACGGCAGCGTTTGTTCACACACTCCCATAAAACGACCAGTTTCCGCCCAGAAACACCCACTTCCTGTCAATCACATTACGATCACCAGAACGAAGAAAAAACCTTGTAATGCCGTGAGTAAAATACCAAACTTCATAGCAAATTTACTTGGCGCGGTGCGAACATTGCGCATGCGCAATTAGCGGAAAATCGATGCGATGCGAAGAAAATTACCGAGCGAACAACTCGGAATGAGGGCCTAGATTGCTTAGAAATTAAGGACAGATCTCTCTGTGTGTATGCCCATAGCGATGCGCAGCCCCGTGCGTCACTATCGCTGACTCTGGATTCATGCCAAATCTAGTAGATCGCTCACTTCACTGCTGTGTGAAGTGAGCAGCCTCTCCAACCCCCCCCCCCCCCCGCTCAGCACACTTTGCGCTGTGTGCTGACCGGGGGAGAGATGCGTGCTGAGCGGTCCGTGCTAGATCGCTCAGCACGCATCTCCCCGTGTGTATGGGGGTGGTCTTCAGTATGCCGAATGTCGGGCTCCCGGCGCACAGTATACCGGCGCCGGGATCCCGACACCCGGCATACCGACAGCTATTCTCCCTCCTGGGAGTCCACGACCCCCCTGGAGGGAGAATAACGCGCGCCACCGTGCCTGCAACGTGGAGAGCGCAGCGAGCCCGCAAGGGGATCCTTTGCGCTCGCCACACTGTCGGTATGCCGGCGGTCGGGCTCCCGGCGCCGGTATGCTGGTCGCCGGGAACCCGGCCGCCGGCATACCATACTACACCCGTGTACGGGGCTTATTACATCTGCATAGTCTGGAACCTGATCCCTAGAGGAGGAGGTGAGGACTCCCAGGCAGTGGGGCCCATCGGGGGTTTCCCCTGTACCCCTGTGGGCCAGCCCTGCCCTTGTAACACCACATCATGCTACACAGTAATGCCCCTTACACATTATGCTATACAGTAATGCCACTTATAAAACATTATGCTATACAGTAATGCCCCTTATAACACATTATGCTACACAGTAATGCCCCTTACACATTATGCTATACAGTAATGCCACTTATAAAACATTATGCTATACAGTAATGCCCCTTATAACACATTATGCTACACAGTAATGCCCCTTGCACATTATGCTACATAGTAATGCCCCTTACACAGTAATTCCCTAATAACACATTCTGCCCCAATAATGCCCCTGATAACACATTCTACCCTAGTAATGCCCCTTACACATTATGCCCCAGTAATGCCCCTTACACATTATGCCCCCAACTCACCTCCCCGTGTACCTCTAACAGCAGGGCACAGCGGCAGGCAGGCTGCAGCAGCACACAGATGTTTGAGCAGAGGAAGCTGCCAGCTTCTTCCACCGCTGCGTCCGCTCCCAGAATACCATGCGTGACGTTGTCACAGCCGACACTGGCATTCTGGGAGATTGGGACTCCCAGCAACACCAGTAGCTGCTGCTGTACTATAATGGTGGCATGCGAAGAGCGAACGGGTAGGCGCTGTCAGATTAGACGGCACCAGTGGCGCGGGCAATTGCTTGCCAGTGTCGGCGTCCCCTCATGTCCGGCACCCGGGGTGCATGTGCCCCTAGCCCCCCCTAGTTGCGGCCCTGTGTATGCTTTGTTGTTTTTATTGAAATACTATGACATGGAAAGTTTCCCGATGGCCATCTGTACTGCCCTCTTATAGTGCTATGACATTGTTGTTGTTTACAGGAATTGTTTTGGCATGGTCACCCACTGTCAGAAAATGTACTGATAGTCAGTAAAAGCAACTGATAAATTTGTTAGTATGAAAAAAGCAGAGATCAGTAAACAGAAATGAAAACATTTGATGGAATTAAAAAAGTTCTGATACAGTACATGACAGCAGAGAGTTAGTGGGACAGTCCTATTTTATACTGATTGTTGGAAAATCTCTGTATCATCTGCTTAATTATACTACGTTGCGAGACGCCCGTGTGACTGAGCATACCGACCATTTTTTTCTTTACATTTTGGGGGTCATTCCGAGTTGATCGCTCGCTAGCAGTTTTTAGCAGCCGTGCAAACGCATTGCCGCCGCCCACGGGGGAGTGTATTTTCGCTTTGCATAAGTGCGAACGCTTGTGCAGCAGAGCGCCTGCAAAATCTTTTTGTGCAAAACAAGACCAGCCCTGTAGTTACTCTTCGTGTGCGTTGATTCTAACGACGGTGGAACGGCTTTTGACGTCACACACCCGCCCAGCGTTCGCCCAGCCATGCCTGCGGTTTCCCTGACACGCCTGCATTTTTCTAAGCACTCCCTGAAAACGGTCAGTTACCATCCAGAAACGCCCACTTCATGTCAATCACCCTGCGTTGTGCCGTGCGACTGAAAGCTTCGCTAGAACCTGTGCAAAACCACAAGGAACTTTGTACTCATACGTCGCGCGTGCGCATTGCGGTGCATAAGCATGCACAGAAATGCCAATGTTTTAGCCTGATCGCTGCGCTGCGAACGGCAGCTAGCGATCAACTCGGAATGACCCCCTTTGTCTCTTATCCGACTTGCAGATGAAGCACAACGGAACTGGTGGGAGAAAAAGGCACGGCCACTGCATCGCAGCACTTCATACACAGATTCAGGCTCCATCGCACACATACATACAAATGTCGTCCTTCAGATTGATCAGCACAGTCTAGTAAAGTAGTTTTTGTCGCTTCCAGTTTTATATACGCATTACAAATATAATGCAAATTTTGAGCAAGGAAAAAAAATGTTGTGCGGCTGAGTCACCCCCAGTGGCAGACGCAGGATTTCCTGCGATTGCCGCCAGCCCATGAAGGATGCATAATTAGCTTGTAACAAGCTATAGTCTGCCTCAAACAAAGTGCAGTTTATGTAATACAGTACTTTAGACATATGCAGGCCCAATGATCATGGTAAAGCTGGGTACACACCTATACAATCGTCGTCCCGTTCTCCCGATATCGGGTGAATAGCAGTTGATTGTATAGGTGTGTATGCAGCACCGATGCAGGAGCGTCAGCTGATAAACGGCTTATAACGATACTGCAGCGGTTGGTATCGGGTGGTCGCATTTTACATGCTGCACATGCGACTTCTCAATCCCCATAGAGGAGCCGCTACCCCCCTGCTGCTGCCCCTGCCTCACCAGGAGGTCACAGCCAGATCCACACACAGCCTGGCTGATCGGGAGCGTTTTACCTGATTAGCCGGGGATCGAACAAGTGTGTACCCAGCTTAAGTCACTTACCAGATTCTCTCTCTGGTGCAATCACTAAGCACTTACATCCACAGACACACTCACACAGTGGACTTGGTAGGAAAATCAGCTCCATTCCTCCCTTAATACTGCATGTAGTAGCCGCTGGCCAGGCTGTGGGGAGGTTTTTGGGCACCTGGATACTCCCCCCTGCATTTGCCTATGGCCCCGCTGAGAAGGGCTGTTTGGTGCCACTAAAGCCACAGTGTATGAAGACACATCTATATAAATATATATATCTTCTTTCTAATGCATGCATTCTTCCAGCTGTCCCTGGAAATCCCATAACAATATATGATTATTAATGTAAAATTGTGCATTTTTGTTGCAGAAATGAGATTCATGATGTGTGCTTCGTTATTGCTGGGCTGCATGACTTGGAGCGGTCAGAGAATTCTCAGGTTTGATACTCTATTGGTTTAATAATTTTCCTGTTATCTGAGGATGAGTGATAGTTGTACCAGGCATAGTGTTTATGATGACAGTGGAGCCGAGGGTCCATACAGATGCTAAAAATGAACCAATTAAAAGATAATTATTTTTAGTGAGCATGCAGATGGCCAAAGAGGGGACATTTTCCAAAGCGACATTTTAATGCTTGGCAAGATCATCCGCTTTGTGTACCTGATAGGCAGGAACATATAGCAACTATAAAACACTATGGGGTATATTCAATTGAAGTCGGATCCATTACGACATTCATTTGTCGGAATGGATCCGACAAGGGCTATTCAATGCCATCTCAATTCGACTTTAAAAAAAGTCGAATTGAGATGCGGGAGCTGAGACGGGGGAGAACAGCGCTACAGCAGCGTAGCCGGAGGATGTGTCACAGCCGCCGCTCACGGCAGCGTCCACCCGGCTCCAGCAGGTCTCGCTTGCTGGAGCTGGGTGGACGCTGCTGTGAGCGGCGGCTGTGACACATCTTCCAGGTACGCTGCTATAGTCGCTGCTGTAGCGCTGCTCTCCCCCGTCTGCCCGCGGCTCTCCCCCATCTCCCCGCTGGTCTCCCACCTCTCCTCCTCTCAGCTCCCTCATCTCAATCCGACTGTTTTTAAAGTCGGATTGAGATGGTCGAAAAGGGGATCGGTAGCTATTCCGCCGATCCACGTGCTTTTTGACAAGTCGAATTCCTTGACTTGTCGAATAATTTGGGGTTATATTGAATAGGTCGGAACCCCTTCCGTCCCAAAAAAGTCGAAAATTGCAGTTTTTTCGACAGACGGCAGCTTTAGAAATTCAATTAAATATACACCTATAGGGTCAATTTACTGACATTCAGGTTGAATATATGCAGTGTACAACAACTAATCAGCAGTTGGTGTCCTAGTGTGCCCAGAATTGGTGCAAGCCTTAGGGGCAACCTAGGTGGCAACTGCTGCCCGACTAGCGTGCAGCACCTCCCCTCTTTTGGCGTTACCATTGCAGACAAGGTATAGGAGTGGCATTCTTTGGTCTGTCACCTCATAGCCAAGCTCCACATTCCCATCTTAATATTAATATAGAGGATTAGCAGCAAGTAGTATGTAAGAAGCTGCATATTAGATCATAGTGCACTATGTGGGGCGCCTCAGAGGCAATCTGAAATTCTGATACACATCGTGTTTGAGGTCACCCCCCAATGCTTGCCTAATGAAAACTATTAAGGGACAACTCATGGGTAGGAAGGGACAGATCACCAGGTAGGTGACTTATGGCCCCATTTGTGCTAGATTGTGTGCTGGGGTAATGAATGCAGAGAACAGTAGCGTCCCATTTCTCCACACAGTCACACCACTCAGAGATTCAGGAACTTCCATACGTACCTACAACTTCCAGCAGCATCTTCTGTTTAATTTTTTTTTTCCAGAAACGTTTAGTAAAGCAAGTTATTGTGCATCCTGAGTTTTCCCCACTGTTAATGGACTTTGACATCGCCTTGATTCAACTAGAAGAGGGGTACCGGTTCAGCCCTTATATACAGCCCATATGTCTCCCCGAGGCACACAGCATGGTGGAACCATCCACCCTCTGTGTGGTGTCTGGATGGGACCTCAAGAGAGACGGTAACTGTGTTCACAATATTATCTATTGCTAGGTTGTTCAAGATAGAAAATTGACAGACATAGCAAACGCCGGTGCACAAATCACCTTCACCCATAGCAACTGTGGTCTAGAGCCAATCACAGGATTTTCCGAGAATGAAAGTTGTCCTTCTTTCCTGGAAAAGCTACACTATGTAGGCAAAAGTGATTGCCCCCCCCCCTCCCCTCTCCCCTCCCCCTGCAAACGAAATGGTGTGCTCCTGCACTGGCTTGCCGGAAGGAGCTAATAGAGTTTGAAAAGGGGTTCATCGTAGCCTATGAGATGTCATGTTTCAAGGGCGATGCAGGACTGGTATACAGAGAATTTGGTAAACCGGGTGGACTGTCCGGCTCAGAGCCCAGATCTTAACCCCACTGAGAACCTCTGGGACAAACTGGAGTGACGGGTGCGTTGTAGGCAGACTCGACCTTCTTCAGTGTCGCAATTGGTCATTGTACTTAAGGCAGAATGGCAAAACATACCGCCTGCTGTTGCTGTTGTCCAGGAACTTGTGGACAGTTTTCCAAGAAGGGTGTCTGCAGTAATTGCTGCACTTGGTGGACCTACACAGTACTGACATCAATAAAAGCTTGTTCATCTGTTTACTATCAGTGTCCAATCACTTTTGTCTACATAGTGTATTAATATCTTTGGTTATGTGACCACCAGTGAAATTATGGGGGTCATTCCGAGTTGTTCGCTCGCAAGCTGCTTTTAGCAGCTTTGCACACGCTAAGCCGCCGCCTACTGGGAGTGAATCTTAGCTTATCAAAATTGCGGACGAAAGATTAGCAGAATTGCGAATAGACACTTCTTAGCAGTTTCTGAGTAGCTTCAGACTTACTCGGCATCTGCGATCAGTTCAGTGCTTGTCGTTCCTGGTTTGACGTCACAAACACACCCAGCGTTCGCCCCCAGACACTCCTCCGTTTCTCCAGCCACTCCCGCATTTTTCCCAGAAACTGTAGCGTTTTTTCACACACTCCCATAAAACGGCCAGTTTCCGCCCAGAAACACCCACTTCCTGTCAATCACATTACGATTACCAGAACGAAGAAAAAACCTTGTAATGCCGTGAGTAAAATTCCTAACTGCATAGCAAATTTACTTGGCGCAGTCGCACTGCGGACATTGCGCATGCGCATTAGCGACTATTCGCTCCGTTGCGACAAAAAAATAACGAGCGAACAACTCGGAATGACCCCCTATGTTGTATGTAATAGAGAAGAAATGCAACATAGTGTGTACCATGTAAACACTGCAATCTTAAAATAATGTAACACTGTAAACCAACTTTTTTAGATCCTTAACTTAGGATAATGTATTGTAAAAAAAAGTTTTATTCCGCAGTAGAAAACACACGTACGGATAAAAATATACATGAGCCCAGGGTGTTTCGTCTTTAGCAGTATGACTTCATCATGGCATAATATGTTCCTAAAAAAGTTGGGTGACTAACAGTGTTACTCTGTAGGATTGCAGTGTGTTTACATGGTACACAATATGGACCTTATTTAGAGATGAACACAGATCGCTGCATACACAGCCAGATCTGTGTTCATCTTCTTACATGCTGAGGGCCGCCCAAGCATGTGTAAGGCTGCCACCTGATGTGTCTGCAATTAGATTGTGGGTGCATCGGAACTAAGGTTGACCCCTGACAGCGCAGACTGGCTGCACTGTCAGGTGGTACGCAACCATTTCATTTTTTTCGGAGCGGCTGCATGTGACATCACGCAGCCACGGCCGAAAAAAATGGTCCCGGACCACCCCTGTTCGGAACGCCCCCCCCCCCCCCCCCTTCCCCAACACGACGACAGTGCCGCCTCGACGGACACTACTGTCAATCATACTGCAGCCGCATCCTTCCTGGATGCAGCTGAAATTTGTAAGGTCACGCATGCGAACTACGTCTGGTGCGCTTGCACAGTCCACCTGAATGCGACCGCTGCCATAGGATCAGTCTGAGGGGTGACCAATTGGCAGGGTCAGCAAATAAACAAATACTACAGTATAAATGTGGCTAGCCTAACACCATCACCCCTCCCTCCCCACAGTAATTAAACAAACTACTGTTTCTTGCTCTTAGGGGGTAATTCCAAGTTGATCGCAGCAGGATGTTTGTTAGCAATTGGGCAAAACCATGTGCACTGCAGGGGAGGCAGATATAACATGTGCAGAGAGAGTTAGATTTGGGTGGGGTGTGTTCAATCTGCAATCTAATTTGCAGTGTAAAAATAAATCAGACAGTATTTACCCTGCACAGAAATAAAATAACCCACCCAAATCTAACTCTCTCTGCACATGTTATATCTGCCTCCCCTGCAGTGCACATGGTTTTGCCCAATTGCTATAAAAAATCCTGCTGCGATAACTTGGAATTACCCCCTTAATTTGTATTGTACATAGGGGGTCATTCTGAGTTGTTCGTTCGTTATATTTTTCTCGCAAACGGAGCGATTAGTCGCTAATGCGCATGCGCAATGTCCGCAGTGCGACTGCGCCAAGTAAATTTGCTATGCAGTTAGGTATTTTACTCACGGCATTACGAGGTTTTTTCTTCGTTCTGGTGATCGTAATGTGATTGACAGGAAGTGGGTGTTTCTGGGAGGAAACTGGCCGTTTTATGGGTGTGTGCGAAAAAACGCTACCGTTCCTGGGAAAAACGCGGGAGTGGCTGGAGAAACGGGGGAGTGGTTGGGCGAACGCTGGGTGTGTTTGTGACGTCAAACCAGGAACGAAACTGACTGAACTGATCGCAGTTGCCGAGTAAGTGTGGAGCTACTCAGAAACTGCTAAGAAGTGTCTATTCGCAATTTTGCTAATCTTTCGTTCGCAATTTTGATAAGCTAAGATTCACTCCCAGTAGGCGGCGGCTTAGCGTGTGCAATGCTGCTAAAAGCAGCTTGCGAGCGAACAACTCGGAATGAGGGCCATAGTTGTCTACTGATGCATTCAGAATACTGATGTCTGTCTAATCGCCTTGACTGTTTTGGCATGTCATGTATGATGCTAAGTATTCCGATGAAATATTTCAGTAAATTAATAAATCTGACAAGTGTTTGTGTGATCTGCAGAGGAGAAGTCTAAGAAGCTCCAGCAGCTGGAGGTGGCGGTTCTCCCGGATGACATCTGCAATGATTATTACCCTAACTTTATTACTGAAAGGATGTTTTGTGCTGGGACTGCCACAAGCAAATCCAGTGTTACTTGCCCAGTAAGTGCAATTTATTGCTGGCGATGGAGAACAAGATTAAGAACAAGTTAAATCAGCAGCAGCAGCTACAAGTTCTAATACAAGTTTGTGAATGATAGTTTAGAATAGGGCCCATGATCATGGATAAACAAGGAAGCAGAGTTACGCATATCAAAGGATACCTGGAGAATAGGTTTCAGTAAAAATAAATTGTATAGTATTGCTCATCTATATAATTCATGTAGGGGCTGATTCATAGTCACATGGGAAGTGGCTGTACAGTATGTGCAGGAGCCGTATTAGCCGGCTTTGCTACCTTATGTTAATGTGTGTGTCCGTTCAGCTACTGTGGGGGGGTGGGAAATTATAGGGCTAGATTATAGGTGGGGCGGATGGGGCAGTCGCCCTGGGCTCCCACACTATGGCAAATGCCCTGTCTCGCCCCACTCTGCACCTGCTGCCGGATGTAGGCAGATAGGGGTTAATAGACCAGTTGATCACTCAGGCACTGGCAATGGCTCCAGCTGTCACCAGGTTGCTGAGTTGGAGTTAAATAATGTTCTATGGCACACTTCCCCCACCTGTCGCTGCTGCATGTCTGTGTGTGACCGAGGTAGCAGCTGCGGCTGCTTTACTCTACCAACCCCTGCTACAGCCTATCATGGAGAGTCTTACCAGTCCACGGCGGGCAGCGTCTGACAGTGGCAAAACTGCACCCTCCCTACCTGCCCCCTTCCACCAGTACTGCACACATGAGAGGCAGGTCTAGATTATGGAAGGGGTGGGTGATATCAAGTTTATACCCGGGGCCCAAATAATCCTTAATCCAGCATGACGGGGGATTATACGTGTGCAAGCGGAAAACCTGTACCGTCCATTGATTTTACGTCAGCCTCTGCAATCATCAACATTGGTATCTATCTACACTTGCTCCTACCCCATGCTAGGTGTAAGAAATCAATCTGTAACAGGCTTCCCTTCCCTGTACGCTCAATTCAAAATCATGCAGAGCTTATAATACACACCATGACACTCCCACAAGTCAGGGTGGTTAAGTGCGGTCGCATTTAGGGATGGCCATCGACCATCAGTGATAAAAATCATTGATGGTTTATGGCCGATGTAGAATACTTTGCCATTGATGGGGTAGAATCAGATGGTTTCCCTCCATCGGTGGAAAGGTATAACCAAATATTATTATTTTTTGATGTGGTGCCAGGACACGAAGCATAGCTCAGCCCCCCCGACACCCTGTAAGCCCCGCCCCTGGTTTTTCATTGGTCCGCGGACCAGCCTGCACCTTTCAGTGGTGGCCATCGAGTGGTGCAAACCATCGATGGTTCACCATAGATGGTTTGTGTACCATTGAGGGTTATCGCTGATTGTATCATCAATGGCAACCATCAATGGACACCCCACTGATGGCCATCCCTAGTCGCGTTGTCACTGCCCCTTTTCTGCCCCCTTATAGCGCCCTACTTCACGGTAGGACAGACCCGGCCAAGTTGCGTCCAGCTCAGAATAGGAAAGACATACGTGAAGATGCGTAAACTCAAATCTGTGCGTGCTCTGTATGTAAAACCACTATTTGCGTCTGCTAAGAGAGCGCCATTTAAGTTTTGTTCACTATGGGGCTGATTCTGTCATCACAGTCAAATTTACAAAAGTAGCAGCCTATTTCCTTATAATAAGTTGCTGTTACCACAGTCCAGGTGGTGGCGCTCCAGAGCAGTTAGCGCTGAACTGGCCATAGTATTCAATGCTATGGATGGAAGGTATGATTCATCAGGCATCTGATGAGATTGGCAGGTGTGACATTGCTTACACACTTTGAGTCACCAGCCTAGATAGGACTGACGTAGGCGGAGGCAGCTGGAAACAGGTACAGTATTGGCAGAAGTACTGCTGGGGCGGAGAACACAAATGGGTGATAAGATGTTACGCAAAAGTGAACAATCCCTTTAATTACAGCAGCAAAACATATGTGAGAATCTGCTTGTGTGACAGGTGAGCGTTTCCCCAGTCTGTGCCAGGCTGTTCTGTACCCTGGACTCCATGCCAGAGACACAATGACCTGGCTTATGTACTTTATGGTTCTATTGTATTCTACATTCCCAAGAACTTGAGCTCTTCAAGTTGCAATGACATTGCACATCACGGTTTGCTGATAAGCAACTACTTTTGTAAAGAATGGTTTGAAATAATGATTTCATCATATATATCTTTTTATACTCTCTCTTGTCTCTCATTTGGGTACATGGGAAACACTTGGCCAGACAAGCTTTTCATTTGTTAAAAGAATGGAGTGGGAGGGACATAGCAAAAACATTTGGATATGTTCCAGGCTTGGAATTTTAGAATTAATAGTCAGAACAGATCAGTTGATTGGTGATCATTTATGATGTACGCTAAATGCGAAGCACCTGTGCCCTGATGGTCTGTAAAGCGCACAGCGGGATGCTCACCTCCTTTTGGCTCTCAGTAGATACCTCCACAAAATAAAAGTGCGTCCTGGTGTGCTAGGGTGGCAAAAAAATCTGAAGATGGTCATTATATAAAAGTATAAACATCACTCTATGATCTACTCAGTATATATAATACATGGGTTACCTTCGTTAGGTCGACACAACTTAGGTCGACCACTGAAGGTCGACATGGGCATTAGGTCGACATGTACTAGGCCGACATGAGTTTTTCACATTTTTTGTTTCATTTTTTGGATTTTTCTCTAACGTCCTAGTGGATGCTGGGGACTCCGAAAGGACCATGGGGAATAGCGGCTCCGCAGGAGACTGGGCACAAAGTAAAAGCTTTAGGACTAGCTGGTGTGCACTGGCTCCTCCCCCTATGACCCTCCTCCAAGCCTCAGTTAAGATTTTGTGCCCGAACGAGAAGGGTGCAATCTAGGTGGCTCTCCTGAGCTGCTTAGAGTAAAAGTTTAAATAGGTTTTTTTATTTTCAGTGAGACCTGCTGGCAACAGGCTCACTGCATCGAGGGACTAAGGGGAGAAGAAGCGAACTCACCTGCGTGCAGAGTGGATTGGGCTTCTTAGGCTACTGGACATTAGCTCCAGAGGGACGATCACAGGCCCAGCCATGGATGGGTCCCGGAGCCGCGCCGCCGGCCCCCTTACAGAGCCAGAAGAGTGATGAGGTCCGGAAAATCGGCGGCAGAAGACGTCCTGTCTTCAATAAGGTAGAGCACAGCACCGCAGCTGTGCGCCATTGCTCTCAGCACACTTCACACTCCGGTCACTGAGGGTGCAGGGCGCTGGGGGGGGGGCGCCCTGGGACGCAATGAAAATACCTTAAATGGCTAAAAATACATCACATATAGCTCCTGGGCTATATGGATGTATTTAACCCCTGCCAGTTTTCCACAAAAAAGCGGGAGAAAGGCCGCCGAAAAAGGGGCGGAGCCTATATCCTCAGCACACAAGCGCCATTTTTTCCTCACAGCTCCGTTGGAGGAAGGCTCCCTGACTCTCCCCTGCAGTCCTGCACTACAGAAACAGGGTAAAACAAGAGAGGGGGGGCACTAAATTGGCATATTAATATATACAGCAGCTATATTAGGGAAAAACACTTATATAAGGTTATCCCTGTATATATATAGCGCTCTGGTGTGTGCTGGCAAACTCTCCCTCTGTCTCCCCAAAGGGCTAGTGGGGTCCTGTCCTCTATCAGAGCATTCCCTGTGTGTGTGCTGTGTGTCGGTACGCTGTGTCGACATGTATGAGGAGGAAAATGGTGTGGAGGCGGAGCAATTGCCTGTGTTAGTGATGTCACCCCCTAGGGAGTCGACACCTGACTGGATGGTCTTATGGAAAGAATTACGTGATAGTGTCGGCACTTTACAAAAGACTGTTGACGACATGAGACAGCCGGCAAATCAGTTAATACCTGTACAGGCGTCTCAAACACCGTCAGGGGCTATAAAACGCCCGTTACCTCAGGTCGATACAGACACTGACACGGACACTGACTCCAGTGTCGACGGTGAGGAAACAAACGTATTTTCCAGTAGGGCCACACGTTACATGATCACGGCAATGAAGGAGGTTTTGAACATTTCTGATACTACAAGTACCACAAAAAAGGGTATTATGTGGGGTGTGAAAAAACTACCCGTAGTTTTTCCTGAATCAGATGAATTAAATGAGGTGTGTGATGAAGCGTGGGTTTCCCCCGATAAAAAACTGCTAATTTCTAAAAAATTATTGGCATTATACCCTTTCCCGCCAGAGGTTAGGGCGCGTTGGGAAACACCCCCTAGCGTAGATAAGGCGCTCACACGCTTATCAAAACAAGTGGCGTTACCGTCCCCTGATACGGCCGCCCTCAAGGAACCAGCTGATAGGAAGCTGGAAAATATCCTTAAAAGTATATACACACATACTGGTATTATACTGCGACCAGCAATCGCCTCAGCCTGGATGTGCAGTGCTGGGGTGGCTTGGTCGGATTCCCTGACTGAAAATATTGATACCCTGGACAGGGACAATATATTATTGACTATAGAGCATTTAAAGGATGCATTTCTATATATGCGAGATGCACAGAGGGATATTTGCACTCTGGCATCAAGAGTAAGTGCGATGTCCATTTCTGCCAGAAGAGGATTATGGACGCGACAGTGGTCAGGGGATGCGGATTCCAAACGGCATATGGAAGTATTGCCGTATAAAGGGGAGGAGTTATTTGGGGTCGGTCTATCGGACCTGGTGGCCACGGCAACGGCTGGAAAATCCACCTTTTTACCCCAAGTCACCTCGCAGCAGAAAAAGATACCGTCTTTTCAGGCTCAGTCCTTTCGTCCCCATAAGGGCAAGCGGGCAAAAGGCCACTCATATCTGCCCCGGGGCAGAGGAAGGGGAAAAAGACTGCAGCAAACAGCCTCTTCCCACGAACAGAAGCCCTCCCCCGCTTCTGCCAAGTCCTCAGCATGACGCTGGGGCCTTACAAGCGGACTCAGGCACGGTGGGGGCCCGTCTCAAGAATTTCAGCGTGCAGTGGGCACACTCGCAAGTGGACCCCTGGATCCTGCAGGTAGTATCTCAGGGGTACAAATTGGAATTCGAGACGTCTCCCCCTCGCCGGTTCCTGAAGTCTGCTTTACCAACGTCTCCCCCCGACAGGGAGGCGGTATTGGAAGCCATTCACAAGCTGTATTCCCAGCAGGTGATAATCAAGGTACCCCTCCTACAACAGGGAAAGGGGTATTATTCCACGCTGTTTGTGGTACCGAAGCCGGACGGCTCGGTGAGACCCATTTTAAATCTGAAATCCTTGAACACTTACATAAAAAGGTTCAAGTTCAAGATGGAGTCACTCAGAGCAGTGATAGCGAACCTGGAAGAAGGGGACTATATGGTGTCTCTGGACATCAAGGATGCTTACCTCCATGTCCCAATTTGCCCTTCTCACCAAGGGTACCTCAGGTTTGTGGTACAGAACTGTCACTATCAGTTTCAGACGCTGCCGTTTGGATTGTCCACGGCACCCCGGGTCTTTACCAAGGTAATGGCCGAAATGATGATTCTTCTTCGAAGAAAAGGCGTCTTAATTATCCCTTACTTGGACGATCTCCTGATAAGGGCAAGGTCCAGAGAACAGTTAGAGGTCGGAGTAGCACTATCTCAAGTAGTACTACGACAGCACGGATGGATTCTAAATATTCCAAAATCGCAGCTGATTCCGACGACACGTCTGCTGTTCCTAGGGATGATTCTGGACACAGTACAGAAAAAGGTGTTTCTCCCGGAGGAGAAAGCCAAGGAGTTATCCGACCTAGTCAGGAACCTCCTAAGACCAGGCCAAGTGTCAGTACATCAATGCACAAGGGTCCTGGGAAAGATGGTGGCTTCTTACGAAGCGATTCCATTCGGCAGATTCCACGCAAGAACTTTTCAGTGGGATCTGCTGGACAAATGGTCCGGATCGCATCTTCAAATGCATCAGCGGATAACCCTGTCTCCAAGGACAAGGGTGTCTCTCCTGTGGTGGTTACAGAGTGCTCATCTCCTAGAGGGCCGCAGATTCGGCATTCAGGATTGGGTCCTGGTGACCACGGATGCCAGCCTGAGAGGCTGGGGAGCAGTCACACAGGGAAGAAATGTCCAGGGCTTGTGGTCAAGCATGGAAACGTCACTTCACATAAATATCCTGGAACTAAGGGCCATTTACAATGCCCTAAGTCAGGCAAGACCTCTGCTTCAGGGTCAGCCGGTGTTGATCCAGTCGGACAACATCACGGGAGTCGCCCACGTAAACAGACAGGGCGGCACAAGAAGCAGGAGGGCAATGATGGAAGTGGCAAGGATTCTTCGCTGGGCGGAGAATCATGTGATAGCACTGTCAGCAGTGTTCATTCCGGGAGTGGACAACTGGGAAGCAGACTTCCTCAGCAGACACGATCTTCACCCGGGGGAGTGGGGACTTCACCCAGAAGTCTTCCACATGATTGTGAACCGTTGGGAAAAACCAAAGGTGGACATGATGGCGTCCCGCCTCAACAAAAAACTGGACAGATATTGCGCCAGGTCAAGGGACCCTCAGGCAATAGCTGTGGACGCTCTGGTAACACCGTGGGTGTACCAGTCAGTGTATGTGTTCCCTCCTCTTCCTCTCATACCAAAAGTACTGAGAATCATAAGAAGGAGAGGAGTAAAGACTATACTCGTGGCTCCGGATTGGCCAAGAAGGACTTGGTACCCGGAAATTCAAGAGATGCTCACGGAAGACCCGTGGCCTCTACCTCTAAGAAAGGACCTGCTCCAGCAGGGACCATGTCTGTTCCAAGACTTACCGCGGCTGCGTTTGACGGCATGGCGGTTGAACGCCGGATCCTGAAGGAAAAAGGCATTCCGGATGAAGTCATCCCTACCCTGATCAAAGCCAGGAAGGATGTAACCATACAACATTATCACCGTATTTGGCGTAAATATGTTGCGTGGTGCGAGGCCAGGAAGGCCCCTACAGAGGAATTTCAACTGGGTCGTTTCCTGCATTTCCTGCAAACAGGACTGTCTATGGGCCTCAAATTAGGGTCCATTAAGGTTCAAATTTCGGCCCTGTCAATATTCTTCCAAAAAGAACTGGCTTCTGTTCCTGAAGTTCAGACGTTTGTCAAGGGAGTACTGCATACTAAATGTAGTTTTGGGATTCCTAAAATCACATTGGTTTGAACCACTCACCACTGTGGACTTAAAATATCTCACATGGAAAGTGGTAATGCTGTTAGCCCTGGCTTCAGCCAGGCGTGTCTCAGAATTGGCGGCTTTATCCTATAAAAGCCCTTACCTAATTTTTCATACGGACAGGGCAGAATTGAGGACTCGTCCTCAATTTCTTCCTAAGGTGGTTTCAGCATTTCACTTAAACCAGCCTATTGGAGTGCCTGCGGCTACTAGGGACTTGGAGGATTCCAAGTTGCTGGACGTAGTCAGGGCCCTGAAAATATATGTTTCCAGGACGGCTGGAGTCAGAAAATCTGATTCGCTGTTTATCCTGTATGCACCCAACAAGCTGGGTGCTCCTGCTTCTAAGCAGACGATTGCTCGTTGGATTTGTAGTACAATTCAGCTTGCACATTCTGTGGCAGGCCTGCCACAGCCAAAATCTGTAAAAGCCCATTCCACACGGAAAGTGGGCTCATCTTGGGCGGCTGCCCGAGGGGTCTCGGCTTTACAACTTTGCCGAGCAGCTACTTGGTCAGGGGCAAACACGTTTGCTAAATTCTACAAATTTGATACCCTGGCTGAGGAGGACCTGGAGTTCTCTCATTCGGTGCTGCAGAGTCATCCGCACTCTCCCGCCCGTTTGGGAGCTTTGGTATAATCCCCATGGTCCTTTCGGAGTCCCCAGCATCCACTAGGACGTTAGAGAAAATAAGAATTTACTTACCGATAATTCTATTTCTCATAGTCCGTAGTGGATGCTGGGCGCCCATCCCAAGTGCGGATTGTCTGCATTACTTGTACATAGTTATTGTTACAAAAATCGGGTTATTGTTGTTGTGAGCCATCTTTTCAGAGGCTCCTTCTGTTATCATGCTGTTAACTGGGTTCAGATCACAAGTTGTACGGTGTGATTGGTGTGGCTGGTATGAGTCTTACCCGGGATTCAAAATCCTTCCTTATTGTGTACGCTCGTCCGGGCACAGTATCCTAACTGAGGCTTGGAGGAGGGTCATAGGGGGAGGAGCCAGTGCACACCAGCTAGTCCTAAAGCTTTTACTTTGTGCCCAGTCTCCTGCGGAGCCGCTATTCCCCATGGTCCTTTCGGAGTCCCCAGCATCCACTACGGACTATGAGAAATAGAATTATCGGTAAGTAAATTCTTATTTTTCATACTTAATGATCCACGTGGACTACGATTGGAACGGTAACCTGTGCCGAGCGAAGCGAGGCACCTTGCCCAAAGCATGGCGAGCGAAGTGTGCCATGCGAGGGGACACGGTGCACTAATTTGGGTTCCCCATTACTTTACGGAGAAAACGACAACAAAAACAGTTAAAAAAACCTCATGTCGACCTTTTGACCTAGTACATGTCGACCTAATGCCCATGTCGACCTATTGCATATCGACCGAATGGCAAAGTTGACCTTCAGTGGTCGATCTAATGAGTGTCCACCTAAGTTGGGTCGACCCAACGACCCATACCCGTAATACATCATGAACAGCATATGTAGAGGTTCTCAAACGCAGTCCTCAAGGCACCTCCAACGGTCCAGGTTTTCAGTTTATCCATGCTTGGCCACAAGTGACACAGTCAATTGCATTTAACCATTTGTGCTGAGCCATGGATATACCTAAAACCTGGACCATTGGGGTGCCTTGAGGACCGCGTTTCGGAACCTCTGAGCATATGTAAAGATAGAACAACGTAGGCATTAGATTCTGGTTCAACTCCTTCTTCTCAACTATTTCCACACAATGCTGCATCACACGATTGGAGAACCAGTAGAAAGTAAAGCGAGTTTGAGTCCTGCTGGAGAAAAACGCTACACAAATAAAATTATTATTATTATCATCATCATCATCATCGAATCCTTAACCAGCATACTGTATATTGGCCCTCATTCCGAGTTGATCGCTCGCTAGCTACTTTTAGCAGCTGTGCAAACGCATAGTCGCCGCCCACAGGGGAGTGTATTTTCGCTTTGCAAGTGTGCGATCGCATGTGCAGCCGAGCGGTACAAAAACATTTTGTGCAGAACAAGACCAGCTCTGTAGTTACTTATGCTGTGCGATGATTCCAGCGACGGAGGTCCCGGAATTGATATCAGATACCCGCCCTGCAAACGCTTGGACACGCCTGCGTTTTCCCTACTACTCCCAGAAAACGGTCAGTTAACACCCATAAACGCCCTCTTCCTGTCAATCTCCTCGCGATCGGCTATGCGAATTGAATCGTCGCTAGAAGCAGTGCACAGCAACGATGCTCTTTGTACCCGTACGATGCGCTTGCGCATTGCGGTGCATACGCATGCACAGTTTTGCCGTTTTTTTAACTGATCGCTGCGAAAATCTGCAGCGAGCGATCAACTCGGAATGACCCCCATTGTCATATGTGATAGGGTCTGAATATAGTGGATTCGCTGTGGTCTACTAAGGAAGCTCTGGCAAACCACAGGCACCAAGTCTAGCTGACCCCCTGATATTCACCAGGGACCACCTAGAAGGAAGTTTTGTGCTTTGTGCACCGTGTCCACACGTCACCGTACTCATATCTGCTCTCAGCGTAGCATTTTGGTATCCACAGGCTGGTATAAAAAAGCGTTGTGCATGAGAAGAATGGTCTACATAGCTGAAGTTTGTATAACTTATTGGGGTCTCTTTATATTTAGAATTTCGATGAAGCTGTGGACACATTTAAGGTCATATTTATACAGAAATTTAAAATATACTACAGGGGTTCCCAAACCATCTAGCACCGCTGTGATAACGTAGTATTATATGTGATATCAATCTCTATAGGGAGGATTGGTACACCAATAGCCACAGTAACACCTAAGAATTACGCATGTTCCAGCAATAACAATGTGGTGTATAGAGAGCGACTCTTAAGGCGACATGTTCTGTGAGCGAAGTGGCCTAGTGTTCCCCCTCCCAGGCCGGGCATACACACTGAGCGATGACGTTCATATCGCTCAGTGACGTCATGCAGTGACCGAGCCGTGCATGCAGCTCTCGGACTACAGTCCAAATTGAGCTGCCTCCACGGCCGACAGAGAGGGTCGTTAACGACCCGCGGGGCCGCGCATTGCTAGTCATCGGCGGCATACACACTTGCCAAGAAAGTGAGCAACGTCGCTCAGGAAGGGTGGAAATGAGCGACGTCGCTCATTTCTCGGCAAGTGTGTATGCACCTTTACTTCATGTATCAGTAGGGGGAGCTCTAGGTACCATGCAGCTAAATGCTGACCGGTGATGACTGGGTTGGGAATGACTCCCCAGTTACCCAGTCCTCTGTTGCTGCACCTGTTATAATGTGAATTGTAAATGATCTGTTACAGGGGCAGCCCGGGGCTCCTTTGGTGTGTCTTTCGGATGATCCAGGGATCTACTTTATTTTTGGTATTGTAAGCTGGGGAGTTGGATGCAAGGAAAATCCCAAGCCTGGAGTGTACACTAACGTTTCCGTATTTGTTGAGTGGATAGATGAAATAGTTTTGGCAGGTAAGTGTTTCATTTGTCTACTGTTACTATTAATTTGGCTTTGTCATGGCAGCACAATATAAGGTATGCTCAAAGGTTTTCCCTCAGCCCTGAGGAAGCCTCAACTCTTACCTAAAGGCTTCTTCATCCCAGATCTAGGCCGGCTAAATTTAGCACAGATACGATCATTCACACTGACATGCGGGGGGGACGCCCAGCACAGGGCTATCCCGACCCGCATGTCAGTGCTGCCCCCCCCCCCCGCGCAGAAGTGCAAAGGCATCGCACATCGGCGATGCCTTTGCACTTCAAGAGTAGCTCCCGACCAGCGCAACTTTAGCGTGCTGGCCGGGAGCTACTCATTGCTCCCCGGCCAGCAGCGGCTGCGTGTGATGTCACGCAGCCGCTGCGCCCACCCCCCACGAATCGGCGGCCAAACTGGGTTGATATTGGGCATGTTGGAAATAGAAGTCTGTAGATGACCACTCCAAGCCTGTCTATGTGGACACCTTCCGACCAACCTAACAGGCACTGAGTTAAAGCAGAAGTCATCCGACTGATAGACACAAGCTGAGCAGAGCTTTATCCCAATATAGCCACCCACAGTGGGCCAGTGATCCTGTCACTAAGCAGAAAACAAACGTAAGCTGCGCCCTAACGTAAGTAAGCAAGAAGGAGTTTAAGGGTGTGGAACATTAGATCGACAGTGTCTAGGTCGACAATGTTTAGGTCGACCACTATAGGTCGACAGTCACTAGGTCGACAGGGTTTGAAGGTCGACAGTTTTTCTAGGTCGACATGTTCTAGGTTGACAGGTCAAAAGATCGAGATGAGTTTTTCATGTTTTTTTGGTGTCGTTTTCTCTGTACAGTGACCGGGAAGCCCAATTAGTGCACCGTGTCCCCTGGCAAGGTGCCTCGCTCCGCTGCCGCTGCGCTCGGCACAGGTTACCATTCTCAATCGTAGTCCACGTGGATCGTAAAGTATGAAAAAGTTCAAAAAAAGAAAAGAAATGTGAAAAACTCATGTCGACCTAGAAACCCTATCGACCTTGAAAACATGTCGACCTAGTGACTGTCGACCTATAGTGGTCAACCTAAACATTGTCGACCTAGGCACTGTCGATCGTCAGACCGGATCCTGGAGTTTAAAAGGTGTTTTTTTTCTAGAGTTATACATGCAGGCAGATAAACCATAGACTCATAATTTTAGTAGGTCTTGGACCACCAACTTGAGGCACTCCTGCAAGTGTCCTAGGGCACCCCAGGGTGCTACAGCACACAGTTTGGGAACCTATGTGTTAATCTCATTTGTGGCGGGACCAAGTGTTTGAGGCCCCCTAAAATAACAACAAGGAACACTCAATGCACCCGCTCATTCCTTCACAACTTTGCATGCATTCTGTGCTTCATTTTAGTGCAAAAACAGGTATATACAGTGTATCACCACACCAGCACTGCTGGCCTACCGTATTGAATGACCATCAGTGATCAAAATAGAGCTAGGACATTGGTAAAATGGTGCCTAATACACTGATAAATAACCTATAAGCATCTTCATTTACAGACAGTACTTCCCCCAATGAGCCTGGTTCCACACAAGACAGCTATGTTACCTGTAAAGAAGACGTGATGTTCCTGCAGTCACCAGGGGAGCTGAAACTGGTTGTCAGCAGTCAGCACAAAGGTTTCAGGTAAGTGAATATAAGCACTTTTTGCTATGAGCATCCTACAGTCAGGGCATCCTGTAGGGGGAGGAATTGGGAACGTTTTAAATGATGCAAGTGTTTACCCTTAATAGTAGGAACATGATGTCACAAAAATAGGATTTCCCCATTGTCGCAATACATAGAACTTAAATAACATATGACATGTTACTCCCATCTTCTAAAAAAAAAAAAAAAGAAAGCAATTCTCAGCTGTCCAGCCAATACGGGCCTGGAGTAGTAGGAGTTAACTTACTGCCAGACTCCAGCGTTCTATAATTCTGACCCAGATTTGGGTACTTAGTTCCATGAGTTAGAAAAGCATGGGGGAGCTTTCATCACTGGCGCTGTACACCTACAGTATCCCTTTAGGGCTACTGTATCTGATAATGAGCACTATCGCCAATTAAATAAAATCCCACTTTGGCTGATTTTAGGTCTGTTCACCCTTTTACATATAGGGATAGGTATGATAGTAAGCGTTGGTAATCTCTATATTAACCATTAGGTGGCAGTAAAGTTCACATGCAGTGTTTCCAGTGGCATAGTATTTGTTTTATGCTTTCAAAATAAAATGTTTCATTTTGGTTTTCAGCAAATGTAGGGAAGTGGCTATTTTTTGGCCATGGTAAATTAATTCTGTTAGGGGTCATTGTAAGCAGAGAAATCTTACAGGACTTGATAGTGATGTAGCCCATACACTTGTAAGATAATCGGTACTAACCTTCCATTTTGACCGCAGCTGTGAGACAAATCGAAGGATTGTATGCACTTTTTAGGTACCTGGCGACGCGATGCACGGGTACGCCAGTTGAATCTCGTGTCTCAAGATAGTATGTGCTGCACCTAATATTTATTGAATCGCAGTGTGATCGCATGTGTTTTAAAAACACATGAGATATATCGCACTGCGATGCGCGATGGGCACCCGCCGGGAGCGGACGTAGGCCGCTCCCACTCGGCGGTGACGTGCCCATCACGTGAATACCATGCGATCTATCGCATGATCGCATGGCAATCACTTTGGCAGTTCAGGTGCGATTTCATCGCATCTGAACTGCCGGAGCAATGCCCTGCGATGTCGCGTCGCGGGGCATCGCACAAGTGTATGGGCACCATAAATGTATGAGATCTACTGTACTGTTTGATGCACTGTAGAATGCTTGGCAGGGCCATCTTAACAGCATTGTAGGCCCTGAGAAAAGCAATGCACTTGGGCCCCTTCCCCACCCATTCATGGGAAAAAGTAAATCATAACTCACCCATCCTGGAGTCTACATCCTCTCACCACATGCTTTCTTACAGTGAAAGGCTATCAGCACTCTGATTGGTGGATAGCTCTAGTCACCCGCCAGTCAGCATGCTGACAGACTTTCGCTGTCTGACTCTAGGCTGGGGGGCAGGTAGAGAATGCTGCACTCTGATTAGTGGCTGTCTGGCTCTAGGCTGGGGGGCAGGTAGAGAATGCTGCACTCTGATTAGTGGATAGTTGCAGCCATCCACCAAGCAGCATGCTGACTACCGGCTGAGAGGCAGCTAGAGAACTAGCTGCCTGGCCGTTCTGATATTTATCAAGCTCTGCAGAGCACCTTTCTCCAGTGGACCTTAGGGTATTATGCAACCCATTGTAATTTATACCCTTATTATTTTAAATAATCTCATTCAATAAATGTCAAATCATTAGGGAGGGCATCAGACCATTATTTTTTCATGTGCTACCAACAGAATTTGAACTGTACAATGTGGACAGCCTTAAAAAAACAAAAGGGACCCTTTTCAGTAACCATAATTGGGGACGTCTACTTTTACACTCCGCTGTGAAACAGACAATAGGGATCGCACCTCCCCTTTTCACCTGAAAACGTAAACTGAAGACATATTGCTTTGTGAGCTCAGTGTGCAAGTAGTGTGACTTTCTTTCATCTGTCTCATACAGCTCAGTAAAGAAAAATAAGATTTTACTCACCGGTAAATCTATTTCTCGTAGTCCGTAGTGGATGCTGGGGACTCCGTAAGGACCATGGGGAATAGCGGCTCCGCAGGAGACTGGGCACAGCTAAGAAAGAATTAGGACTACCTGGTGTGCACTGGCTCCTCCCACTATGATCCTCCTCCAGACTTCAGTAAGGATACTGTGCCCGGAAGAGCTGACACAATAAGGAAAGGATTTTGAATCCCGGGTAAGACTCATACCAGCCACACTAATCACACCGTATAACTCGTGATATTATACCCAGTTAACAGTATGAACATAACAGAGCCTCTCAACAGATGGCTCAACCATAACCCTTTTAGTTAACAATAACTTTATACAAGTATTGCAGACAGTCCGCACTTGGGACGGGCGCCCAGCATCCACTATGGACTACGAGAAATAGATTTACCGGTGAGTAAAATCTTATTTTCTCTAACGTCCTAGTGGATGCTGGGGACTCCGTAAGGACCATGGGGATTATACCAAAGCTCCCAAACGGGCGGGAGAGTGCGGATGACTCTGCAGCACCGAATGAGAGAACTCAAGGTCCTCCTCAGCCAGGGTATCAATTTTGTAGAATTTTGCAAATGTGTTTGTCCCTGACCAAGTAGCAGCTCGGCAAAGTTGTAAAGCCGAGACCCCTCGGGCAGCCGCCCAAGAAGAGCCCACTTTCCTCGTGGAATGGGCTTTTACAGATTTAGGGTGCGGCAGGCCAGCCACAGAATGCGCAAGCTGAATTGTGCTACAAATCCAGCGAGCAATAGTCTGCTTTGAAGCAGGAGCACCCATCTTGTTTGGTGCATACAGGATAAACAGCGAGTCAGTCTTCCTGACTCCAGCTGTCCTGGAAACATAAATTTTCAAGGCCCTGACTACGTCCAGTAACTTGGAGTCCTCCAAGTCCCTAGTAGCCGCAGGCACCACGATAGGTTGGTTCAAGTGAAAAGCTGATACCACCTTAGGAAGAAACTGGGGACTAGTCCTCAATTCTGCCCTATCCATATGGAAAATCCAATAGGGGCTTTTGCATGACAAAGCCGCCAATTTTGCCACCCGCCTTGCCGAAGCCAAGGCCAAAAGCATGACCACTTTCCACGTGAGATATTTGAAATTCACGGTTTTGAGTGGCTCAAACCAATGTGACTTTAGGAAACCCAACACCACGTTGAGGTCCCACGGTGCCACTGGAGGCACAAAAGGAGGCTGAATATGCAGCACTCCCTTGACAAATGTCTGAACTTCAGGCAGTGAAGCCAGTTCCATTATGGAAGAAAATCGATAGAGCCGAAATCTGGGCTTTAATGGAACCCAATTGTAGGCCCATAGTCACCTCTGACTGTAGGAAGTGCAGAAATCGACCTAGCTGAAATTTCTCCTTTGGGGCCTTCCTGGCCTCACAGTACGCAACATATTTCCGCCATATGCGGTGATAATGGTTAGTGTTCACTTCTTTCCTAGCTTTAAATAGCGTAGGGATAACTTCCTCCGGAATTCCCTTTTCCTTCAGGATCCGGCGTTCAACCGCCATGCCGTCAATGCAGCCGCGGTACGTCTTGAAACAGACAGGCCCCCTGCTGCAGCAGGTCCTGTCTGAGCGGCAGAGGCCATAGGTCCTCTGAGATCATTTCTTGGAGTTCTGGTTACCAAGCTCTTCTTGGCCAACCCGGAACAATGAGTATAGTTCCTACTCCTCTCCTTCTTATTATTCTCATTACCCTGGGTAAGAGAGGCAGAGAAGGGAACACATACGCCGACTGGTACACCCACGGTGTTACCAGAGCGTCCACAGCAATCGTCTGAGGGTCCTTGACCTGGCGCAATATCTTTGTAACTTTTAGTTGAGGCGGGACGCCATCATGTCCACCTGTGGCCTTTCCCAACGGTGTACAATCATTTGGAAGGCTTCTGGATGAAGTCCCCACTCTCCCGGGTGGAGGTCGTGTCTTCTGAGAAAGTCTGCTTCTCAGTTGTCCACTCCGGGAATGAACACTGCTGACAGTGCTAACACATGATTTTCCGCCCATCGGAGAATCCTTGTGGCTTCTGCCATCGCCATCCTGCTTCTTGTGCCGCCCTGTCGTGTACATGAGCGACCGCCGTGATGTTGTCTGACTGGATCAGCACCGGCCGGTGTTGAAGCAGGGGTCTAGCCTGACTTAGGGCATTGTAAATGGCCCTTAGTTCCAGAATATTTATGTGTAGGGAAGTCTCCTGACTTTTCCATAGCCTTGGAAGTTTCTTCCCTGTGTGACTGCCCCCCAGCCTCGAAGGCTGGCATCCGTGGTCACCAGGGGACCCAGTCCTGTATGCCGAATCTGCGGCCCCCTAGAAGATGAGCACTCTGCAGCCACCACAACAACGACACCCTGGCCCTTGGAGACAGGGTTATCCGCCGATGCATCTGAAGATGCGACCCGGACCACATGTCCAACAGATCCCACTGGAAAATCCTTGAATGGGACCTGGCGAATGGAATTTCTTCGTAAGAAGCTACCATCCTTCCCAGGGCTCGCGTGCATTGATGCACCGACACCTGTATACGTATTAGGAGGTCTCTGTCTAGAGACGACAACTCCTTGGACTTCTCCTCCGGGAGAAAACCTTTTTATCCTGTTCTGTGTCCAGAACCATACTCAGGAACAGTAGACGCGTCGTAGGAACCAGCTGCGACTTTGGAATATTCAGAATTCCGCCGTGCTGTTGTAGCACTTCCCGAGATAGTGCTACTCCGCCGAACAACTGCTCCCTGGACCTCGCCTTTATAAGGAGATCGTCCAAGTACGGGATAATTATTTCGACCATTACCTTGGTAAATACCTCGGTGCCGGGGACAGACCAACGGCAACGTCTGGAATTGGTAATGACAATCCTGTACCACAATTTTGAGGTACTCCTGGTGAAAAGGGTAAATAGGGACATGCAGGTAAGCATCCTTGATGTCCAGTGATACCCTCCAGGCTTGCAATAATCGCCCTGAGCGATTCCATTTCGAACTTGAACCTTCGTATATAAGTGTTCAAGGCTTTCAATTTTAGAATGGGTCTCACCGAACCGTCTGGTTTCGGTACCACAACATTTTGGAATAGTAACCCCGGCCTTGTTGAAGGAGGGGTACCTAGATTTCACCTGCTGGAAGTGCAGCTTGTGAATTGCCGCCAGTACTACCTTTCTCCGAGGGCAGCAGGCAAGGCTGAGGTGAGGTAACGGCGAGGGGGAGTCGCCTCGAACTCCAGCCTGTATCCCTGTGATACTATTTGCAGAACCTAGGGATCCACCTGTGGGCAAACCCACTGGTCCTTGAAGTTCCTGAGACGCGCCCCTACCGCACCTGTCTCCATGTGCCTTTTATAGGCAGCATCACCTGTCCACTGCCGGGTTTCTAATACCCTCCTGGCAGAATGGCCATTGCATTAATTCTGGATGCCAGCCGGCAAATATCCCTCTGTGCATCCTTTATATATAAGACAACGTCTTTAATATGCTCTATGTTAGCAACTATTTTCCCTGTCTTAGAGTATTAATATTATCTGACAGGGTATCAGACCACGCTGCAGCAGCACTATTTATGCTGAGGCGATTGCAGGTCTCAGTATATAACCTGAGTGTGTATATACAGACTTCAGGATAGTCTCCTGCTTTTTATCAGCAGGCTCCTTCAAGGTGGCCGTACCCTAAGACGGCAGTGCCACCTTTTTTGACAAACGTGTGAGCGCCTTATCCACCCTAAGGGATATCTCCCAACGTGACCTATCCTCTGGCGGGAAAGGGTACGCCATCAGTAACTTTTTAGAAATTACCAGTTTCTTATTGGGGGAACCCACGCTACTTTACACACTTCATTCATTCATCTGATGGGGGAACAAAACACTGGCTGCTTTTTCTCCCCAAAAATAAAACCCCTTTTGTGTGGTACTTGGGTTCATGTCAGAAATGCGTAACACATTTTTTATTGCCGAGATCATGTAACGGATGTTCCTAGTGGATTGTGTATATGTCTCAATCTCGTCGACACTGGAGTCAGACTCCGTGTCGACATCTGTGTCTGCCATCTGAGGTAACGGGCGCTTTTTTGAGCCCCTGATGGCCTTTGAGACGCCTGGGCAGGCGCGGGCTGAGAAGCCGGCTGTCCCACAGCTGTTTTACGTCATCCAGCCTTGTAAGGAGTTGATATTGTCGTTTAATACCTTCCACCTATCCATCCACTCTGGTGTCGGCCCCACAGGGGACGACATCCCATTTATCGGCCTCTGCTCCACCTCCACGTAACCTTCCTCATCCCACATGTCGACACAGCCGTACCGACACCCAGCACACACACAGGGAATGCTCTGACTGAGGACAAGACCCCACAAAGTCCTTTGGGGAGACAGAGAGAGAGTATGCCAGCACACACCAGAGCGCTATATAATGCAGGGAATAACACTATAACTGAGTGATTTTTCCCCCAATAGCTGCTTGTATAAACAATATTGCACCTAAATTTAGTGCCCCCCCTCTCTTTTTAACCCTTTGAGCCTGAAAACTACAGGGGAGAGCCTGGGGAGCTGTCTTCCAGCTACACTGTGAAGAGAAAATGGCGCCAGTGTGTTGAGGGAGATAGCTCCGCCCCTTTTTCGCTGACTTTTCTCCCGCTTTTTTATGGATTCTGGCAGGGGTATTTATAACATATATAGCCTCTGGGGCTATATATTGTGATATATTTGCCAGCCAAGGTGTATTTATTGTTTCTCAGGGCGCCCCCCACCCCCAGCGCCCTGCACCCTCAGTGACCGGAGTGTGAAGTGTGTATGAGGAGCAATGGCGCACAGCTGCAGTGCTGTGCGCTACCTTGGTGAAGACTGATGTCTTCTGCCGCCGATTTTCCGGATTTCTTCTTGCTTCTGGCTCTGTAAGGGGGCCGGCGGCGCGGCTCCGGGACCGAACACCAATGGCCGGTTCCATGCGGTCGATCCCTCTGGAGCTAATGGTGTCCAGTAGCCTAAGAAGCCCAAGCTACCACCAGTTAGGTAGGTTCGCTTCTTCTCCCCTTAGTCCCTCGCTGCAGTGAGTCTGTTGCCAGCAGATCTCACTGTAAAATAAAAAACCTAACATATACAGGTTGAGTATCCCTTATCCAAAATGCTTGGGACCAGAGGTATTTTGGATATCGGATTTTTCCGTATTTTGGAATAATTGCATACCATAATGAGATATCATGGTGATGAGACCTAAATCTAAGCACAGAATGCATTTATGTTACATATACACCTTATACACACAGCCTGAAGGTCATTTTAGCCTATATTTTTTTATAACTTTGTACATTAAACAAAGTGTGTCTACATTCACACAATTCATTTAGGTTTCATATACACCTTATACACACAGCCTGAAGGTCATTTAATACAATATTTTTAATCACTTTGTGTATTAAACAAAGTTTGTGTACATTGAGCCATCAAAAAACAAAGGTTTCACTATCTCACTCTCACTCAAAAAAGTCCGTATTTCGGAATATTCCGTATTTCGGAATATTTGGATATGGGATACTCAACCTGTACTTTCTTTTTAGGAGCTCAGGAGAGCCCCTAGTGTGCATCCAGCTCGGCCGCGCACAGGATTCTAACTGAAGTCTGGAGGAGGGTCATAGTGGGAGGAGCCAGTGCACACCAGGTAGTCCTAATTCTTTCTTAGCTGTGCCCAGTCTCCTGCGGAGCCGCTATTCCCCATGGTCCTTACGGAGTCCCCAGCATCCACTAGGACGTTAGAGAAATCTATTATTAGTGGCATACGTATCATTCGAAGCCCCAATCCCTGTGATAGCTTACTTCCATAATTGATCCAAAAAGTATTGCCAATATTATCTAAAATCAATAAGAGGTAACTACCCACTTTATGTGTGCGAAATGCGTCAGTTTGCTTGCAGACATGCGCAAGTGCAGTGAATCAGAAAAACTTGGGGCTAGATGCATCATCGCTTAGAAAGTGATAGAATGGAGAGTGAAAAAGTACCAGCCAATCAGCTCCTAACTGCCATCTCACAGGCTGTGTTTGAAAAATGTCAGTTAGGAGCTGATTGGCTGGTACTTTTTCACTCTCCATTTTATCACTTTCCAAGCGATGATGCATCTGTCCCTTGGACTTCAGTTCCACTTACAAAAAAATAAAAATAAGGAAATTTTAAAAACAATATTTGGTTTATTTGAAAATTAGAAAATGTAAATCTTAGCATTGAGAGTGAAACGCGCTTGAAAATGATCACCACCTTCTAAGCAGGTGTTACAGCCTACAGCGAGATATGGCAAACTTTACAGCTACATAATGTTTAAGCAATTGCAGCATCTCATTTTCTCATTGAATTGAATTGAATTGAATTTATTATCATTAAATATTCACGTATGAACAAACAATGAGATTTCCGTATGAGTGAGACAGAATTCACAAGTACAACACCAGTAAAACACCATAAAATATTTTTAAGATATTTATAAAAGCCGTAGGAACACAGATAGACACATAAGCAGGCACTACGCTCCTATCTACCCCCTAAACCATTACGCATATTAATTGCCTTAGTGAAAAAACTGTGCCTCAACTGACTGGTCTTACACAACAAAGATCTATAACGTAAATTAGAAGGAAGCAGGGTAAATACCCCATAATTGGGGTGGGTTACGTCATTCAATATACTCCTGGCTTTCTTAAGGAGCCTTTTTTCATAAATGGATTGGATATTTGGCAATGATAAACCAACTATTCTTCCGGCAATTTTAACAATTCTGTCAAGCGATTCACGCTCTGTTACCTTACAGTTTCCATACCAGACAGAAATACCATATGTAAGCACGCTTTCAATAATACAAGAATAAAAATTAACTAAAATTGACTCAGATATTCCTGCTGAACGCATTTTTCTAAGAAAATATAACCGTTGTTGGGCTCTTTTTATGACATTGTCAATATGATAATACCATGACAAGTCATTAGATATGATCATACCCAAAAATGTAAAAGATGTAACTAACTCCACCTCTTGCTTGTCCAAGACCAAAGGACTGTAAAGGGGGGTACTCACGGAGCGATCGCTGCTTAAAATCTAAGCAATCTGACTAGATTGCTTAGATTTTAAGCACGATCGCTCCGTGTGTAGCCCCCTCAGCGATAGCGATGCGCAGCCCCGCGCATCGCTATCGCTGCTGCTAGATTGGCCTGCATGCAGGCCAATCTAGCGGGTCGCTCACTTCACCCGCTGGGTGAAGTGAGCGGCCCCCCGTCTCCCCCCGCACGCTCAGCACAGATCGCGCTGTGCTGAGCGCCGGGAGAGATGTGTGCTGAGCGGTTCGCTCAGCACACATCTCTCTGACATCGGCCAGTGAGTACTGGCCTTAAGTATACCGATTTGTTGTCCTGAAATCTAAGATCATCTCTTTTGTCTTTGTAACGTTAAGAATCAGATGATTATCTTGACTCCATTTCTCCAGCCTACGTACTTCGGATATAGGCCCTCATTCCGAGTTGATCGCTCGGTATTTTTCATCGCATCGCAGTGAAATTCCGCTTAGTACGCATGCGCAATATTCGCACTGCGACTGCACCAAGTAATTTTACAATGGAGATAGTATTTTTACTCACGGCTTTTTCATCGCTCCGGCGATCGTAATGTGATTGACAGGAAATGGGTGTTACTGGGCGGAAACAGGCCGTTTTATGGGCGTGCGGGAAAAAACGCTACCGTTTCCGGAAAAAACGCAGAAGTGGCCGGGGAAACGGGGGAGTGTCTGGGCGAACGCTGGGTGTGTTTGTGACGTCAAAACAGGAACGACAAGCACTGAACTGATCGCACAGGCAGAGTAAGTCTGAAGCTACTCTGAAACTGCTAAGTAGTTAGTAATCGCAATATTGCGAATAAATCGGTCGCAATTTTAAGAAGCTAAGATTCACTCCCAGTAGGCGGCGGCTTAGCGTGTGTAACTCTGCTAAAATCGCCTTGCGAGCGATCAACTCGGAATGAGGGCCATAAATTCAGAGTCATTGGCCCTCATTCCGAGTTGATCGGTCGCAAGGCGAATTTAGCAGAGTTACACACGCTAAGCCGCCGCCTACTGGGAGTGAATCTTAGCTTCTTAAAATTGCGACCGATGTATTCGCAATATTGCGATTACTAACTACTTAGCAGTTTCAGAGTAGCTCCAGACTTACTCTGCCTGTGCGATCAGTTCAGTGCTTGTCGTTCCTGGTTGACGTCACAAACACACCCAGCGTTCGCCCAGGCACTCCCACCGTTTCTCCAGCCACTCCTGCGTTTTTTCCGGAAACGGTAGCGTTTTCAGCCACACGCCCCTGAAACGCCGTGTTTCCGCCCAGTAACACCCATTTCCTGTCAATCACATTACGATCGCCGGAGCGAAGAAAAAGCCGTGAGTAAAAATACTTTCTTCATAGTAAAGTTACTTGGCGCAGTCGCAGTGCGAACATTGCGCATGCGTACTAAGCGGATTTTCATTGCGATGCGATGAAAAATACCGCGCGAACAACTCGGAATGAGGGCCATTATTTCCACTAATGAGGCATACAATAGCAATATCATCTGCAAATTTAAGCATATGCACCGTGTTCGAAATAGAGACACAGTCATAGGTAAACAAGGAATAAAGAAATGGACTCAACACACATCCCTGTGGCACTCCTGTACTAATCATTACCTCATTTGTGATTTTGTTATTGACCCTAACTGCCTGAGGCCTATTAGTTAAAAAGTCAAAGATCCATCTGCAGACAAAACTATCCACACCTAGTTGAGTCAATTTAGTAATTAAAGAACTAATATTGAATAGCAATCTGTATTATTCTGCTATAATCCCTCTAATCTTGTGAATGGATGCCATAAAGTCCTTTACATCTGCTTTCATTTCAGGTGCCAACTGAAAATCCAAGCTCCAAAAGACCACTTCATAATTATACATTTTAAACATTTACATGGGTCTTATGCACATAATTCCCTGGTAATCTATGAAGGCGCATCTAGCAATGGAACGGTCAAAGGTAGGAGCTTTAAATCACAGATCGTATGGCATGCACTTAGATTTTCATTATGTGTCACCGTATTTCCTAGTGCGTTATACAAAATAGTCATACAGAGACAATAAGGGAATATACACAGAGGGGCAGATGTATTAACCTGGAGAAGGCATAAGGAAGTGATAAACCAGTGATATGTGCAAGGGGATAAAGGCAGCAGCCAATCAGCTCCAATATGTAAATTAACAGTTAGGATCTGATTGGCTTGTGCCTTTATCACATTGCACATATCACTGGTTTATCACTTCCTTATGCCTTCTCCAGGTTAATACATCTGCCCCAGAGTTGTGCTCACTGGAATGTACGCTCTAAAAGTAATGCGTAGCTTTACACAAAGGGTATGCACAGACGAGAGAGGGCTTGTGACTCTTCTAGTCGTCTGTCTGGTATTGATAATAACCTAATCTTATCATGGTTATAAGTCACACTTTCCAGCACTCTCCATATGGAAATCTGGACAAATATGGCACTCTCACAACATCCCCAACCCTTGCATTTTGCATACTTTAAACAATACAGTGCAGATATAGGGGGGTCATTCCGACCTGTTCGCACGCTCCCGTTTTTCGCAGCGCAGAAATCAGGTCACTACTGCTCATGCATATGCACCGCAATGCGCAGGCGCGTCGTACGGGTACAAAGCGGATCGTTGCTGAGCGATGGATTTAACAAAGAATCCATTCGCAACAGCCGATCGCAAGGAGATTGACAGGAAGAAGGTGTTTATGGGTGTCAACTGACCATTTTCTGGGAGTGTTTGGAAAAACGCAGGCGTGTCCAAGCGTTTACAGGGCGGGTGTCTGACGTCAATTCCGGGACCAGACAGGCTGAAGTGATCGCAAGGGCTGTGTAAGTTCAGACCTACTCAGAAACTGCACAAAATGTTTTTGCAGAGCTCGGCTGCACAGGCGTTCGCACACTTGCAAAGCGAAAATACACTTCCCTATGGGCGGCGACTATCTGATCGCAGCGCTTCAAAAAGTACCTAGCGAGCGACCAACTCGAAGCGAGCGACCAACTCGAAATGACCCCCATAGTACCAAGGATGCAGGGAAACCAGCATACTCTGATAATCTGTGTCAACTTCAGTGATCCTTTACTATGGGCCTAATTCAAGGTTGATTGCAAAACAACATTTTCCTCTAATGGGCAAAACCATATGCACTGCAGGTAGGGCAGATGTAACGTGCAGAGAGAGTTAAGGTGGGTACACACTGGTAGATATATCTGCCGATCAATTGATCGGCAGATATATCTATGGACGGATCGGGCAGTGTGTTGAGCATACACACTGCCCGATCCGTCGGGGACTGACGTCATGAACTGGGCGGGCGTGTACACAAGCCCGCCCAGTTCAGCTGTTAATCACCGCCGTCTGCCGCAGCATGTGTACGGGCGGTCGGCCTACCGCCCGTACACACACAGCGATACGCCAATATATCGGTAGATATATTGGCCGTCGGCTGTGCTGCAGGGCCGACGCGATACGTCTGTGAACGACGGAGTTCACAGACGTATCGGGCGTACACACTGGCCGACGGACCCGCGATATATCGGCCGTTCAAGAGAACGGCCGATATATCGGCCAGTGTGTACCCACCTTTAGATATGGGTGGGTTATCTTGTTTCTGTGCAGGGTAAATACTGGCTGCTTTCTTTTTACACTACAATTTAGATTTCAGTTTGAACACACCCCACCCAGATCCAACAATATTTGCCCCACCTGCAGTGCACATGGTTTTGCCCATTAGAGGAAAATGTTGTTTTGCAAGCAAGCTTGAATTAGGCCGTATGTAAGGAAAATAAGCGCAACACTAGTTCTGGCCATTGCAGTCTGACCTTCATGACACAGGCTTGAGCAGGAGAATTTTGTTCAAATCAAAAGACATTTCTGATGTGCTTGAACAAAGCTGTGTGGATGATCATGTGACAGGGTTATGTAACTATTGCGAAAGTTTTTGGCCTCCGACAATGCAAAGTCAATCAGATAGTGTGCAATGCAAATGGAGGAAAGTCCACACTGCTGTTTATCATTCAGTGAGCCTTCAAGAGAAAATCACTCAAGAGATATGCAGTACTCCAGCAGGTGGCACAGATCTACAAGGCAGCAGCTAAGGGTTTGCTGGCCTCTCTTGTACTGGGTATTCAAGAAAGCATATTAAAGGCATAGCTTAATATTGGCCCTCCAAGCAGAAAATGTGGAAACGCACATTTACTAGCAGATGATTTTTTATATTAATTTTTAAATGTTAATAAATGTGTTTTAACCCTAGGAGCTCAACATCGATTAAAATCGATCTAACATTGAACATAAACAAACAAAATCGACTTTTAGTAAATATACCCCCTAGTATTGATAGGATTATGCATCATTCACTCATGCATCATTCACTGCCCCCTGGCATATGGTGTGCAGCAGCCATCCCTCCATTACTATACTGAGGAGGCAGGTCTACAATTCTCTATCCCCTTTCCTTTTGCTATCATATTCTCATATCTCTTTATCATATTGATTTGTTGCATACTTGCCTACTTTTGAAAACTAGTTTCAGGGAGATTGTAGGTGTAAGCAGAGGGTGTGTCTAACTCCACCTATGGGTGTGTCTATTGCCACAATGGGGCGTGTCCTTCATTGTTAAGCGCTCACTCCAGTGACTATATGGCATATCTCCCAACTTTTGTCACTGAAAGAGTGAAATATATGCGCGCGCGAACCGCGCGCATGCAAAAGGGGTGTGGCCTATTAAAAGGGGCGTGCCTTTGCGGGAGGGCCAGTGAATGTGATCCACACCCCGTTTTCGGCACTGAGGGGGCATGCCCAGCGCTCTGTGAGCTGCTGGCATGCCCCCTCTCCTATCTCCAGTGAATAGACGCTGTGCGACGGAGACGAGCGGCCACCTTAACATATTGCTGAACTAGCTACTCCTGCAGTCCCTATGTGGATATAAGTACTCGGAGGTGGTCTGTAAAATCCTGCACACCAGAGCCACCGGAGAATCTGTGCGACGGAGACGAGCACCCAGCCAAGGGCGCGGCCGCCAATTACATATTGCCGAATCAGCTACTCCTGTAGTCATCCCTAGTGCAGTGAAGCCGGGGAGTGCACAAAGTAGTGGACCGGCACGCCAGCCGATAGCCTCCGACGGGGACGCCGTCCGTACCATCAATTGGAACTGGACCTGCCTCTCCAAAGCAGGAGAGCTATTCATTCGGTAAGCGTATCCAAGTTTCAAGAATATTATACTAAAGATTGGGGCATATCAATATTGCTATCCTCTGGAATTGTTTGGAACTGTCATTTAAAATGTAATATTCATTAGTCACAGAAGACCACAGAATTATCCCAACGCATGTTGTGGAGAATTGTATTGGTGTGGATACATTCAGTTTAAATAATTGCAACATAGTATGCTGATATTGCAAGTGTATCCCCCCCGTACAGCTGAAATTGTTACATGCAGTGCTATTATTGTCTTGTATGATCTCTGAAAGAGTGTTAAGTAAAAGAAAATAAGAATTTACTTACCGATAATTCTATTTCTCGGAGTCCGTAGTGGATGCTGGGGTTCCTGAAAGGACCATGGGGAATAGCGGCTCCGCAGGAGACAGGGCACAAAAAAGTAAAGCTTTACTAGGTCAGGTGGTGTGCACTGGCTCCTCCCCCTATGACCCTCCTCCAGACTCCAGTTAGGTACTGTGCCCGGACGAGCATACACAATAAGGGAGGCATTTTGAATCCCGGGTAAGACTCATACCAGCCACACCAATCACACCGTACAACTTGTGATCTAAACCCAGTTAACAGTATGACAACAGAAAGGGCCTCTTAAAGATGGCTCCTTAACAATAACCCGAATTAGTTAACAATAACTATGTACAAGTATTGCAGATAATCCGCACTTGGGATGGGCGCCCAGCATCCACTACGGACTCCGAGAAATAGAATTATCGGTAAGTAAATTCTTATTTTCTCTATCGTCCTAAGTGGATGCTGGGGTTCCTGAAAGGACCATGGGGATTATACCAAAGCTCCCAAACGGGCGGGAGAGTGCGGATGACTCTGCAGCACCGAATGAGAGAACTCCAGGTCCTCCTTTGCCAGGGTATCAAATTTGTAAAATTTTACAAACGTGTTCTCCCCCGACCACGTAGCTGCTCGGCAGAGTTGTAATGCCGAGACCCCTCGGGCAGCCGCCCAAGATGAGCCCACCTTCCTTGTGGAGTGGGCTTTTACAGTTTTAGGCTGTGGCAGGCCTGCCACAGAATGTGCAAGTTGAATTGTGTTACAAATCCAACGAGCAATCGACTGCTTAGAAGCAGGTGCGCCCAACTTGTTGGGTGCATACAATATAAACAGCGAGTCAGATTTTCTGACTCCAGCCGTCCTTGCAATGTATATTTTTAAGGCTCTGACAACGTCCAACAACTTGGAGTCCTCCAAGTCGCTAGTGGCCGCAGGCACCACAATAGGTTGGTTCAGATGAAATGCTGATACCACTTTAGGGAGAAAATGCGGACGAGTCCGCAGTTCTGCCCTATCCGAATGGAAGATTAGATAAGGACTTTTATAAGATAAAGCCGCCAGTTCAGATACTCTCCTGGCAGAGGCCAGGGCTAGTAACATAGTCACTTTCAATGTGAGATATTTCAAATCCACCTTTTTCAATGGTTCAAACCAATGGGATTTGAGGAAATCTAAAACTACATTTAGATCCCACGGTGCCACCGGAGGCACCACAGGAGGCTGTATATGCAGTACTCCCTTGACAAAAGTCTGGACCTCAGGGACAGAGGCCAATTCTTTTTGGAAGAATATTGACAGGGCCGAAATTTGAACCTTAATGGATCCCAATTTGAGACCCATAGATAATCCTGATTGCAGGAAATGTAGGAAACGACCCAGTTGGAATTCCTCCGTCGGAACCCTCCGATCCTCGCACCACGCTACATATTTTCGCCAAATGCGGTGATAATGTTTCACGGTGACTTCCTTCCGTGCCTTAATCAAGGTAGGAATGACTTCTTCTGGAATGCCTTTCCCTTTTAGGATCTGGCGTTCAACCGCCATGCCGTCAAACGCAGCCGCGGTAAGTCTTGAAAAAGACAGGGACCCTGCTGTAGCAGGTCCCTTCTCAGAGGTAGAGGCCACGGTTCGTCCGTGAGCATCTCTTGAAGTTCCGGATACCAAGTCCTTCTCGGCCAATCCGGAACCACTAGTATTGTTCTTACTCTTCTTTGCCGTATGATCTTCAATACCTTTGGTATGAGCGGCAGAGGAGGAAACACATACACTGACTGGTACACCCAAGGAGTTACCAGTGCGTCCACAGCTATTGCCTGTGGATCTCTTGACCTGGCGCAATATTTGTCCAGTTTCTTGTTGAGGCGAGACGCCATCATGTCTACAATTGGTCTTTCCCAACGGTCTATTAACATGTTGAAGACTTCTGGATGTAGACCCCCCTCTCCCGGATGAAGATCGTGTCTGCTGAGGAAGTCTGCTTCCCAGTTGTCCACGCCCGGGATGAACACTGCTGACAGTGCTATCACGTGATTCTCCGCCCAGCGAAGAATCTTGGCAGCTTCTGCCATTGCACTCCTGCTTCTTGTGCCGCCCTGCCTGTTTACATGGGCGACCGCCGTGATGTTGTCCGACTGAATCAACACCGGCTTTCCTTGCAGGAGAAGTTCCGCCTGGCTTAGAGCATTGTAGATTGCTCTTAGTTCCAGAATGTTTATGTGAAGAGACTTTTCCAGACTCGTCCATACTCCCTGGAAGTTTCTTCCTTGTGTGACTGCTCCCCAGCCTCTCAGGCTGGCGTCCGTGGTCACCAGGATCCAATCCTGAATGCCGAATCTGCGGCCTTCTAATAGGTGAGCCTTCTGCAACCACCACAGAAGTGACACCCTTGTCTTTGGTGACAGGGTTATTCGCAGGTGCATCTGCAGATGCGACCCTGACCATTTGTCCAACAGATCCCTTTGGAATATTCTTGCATGGAATCTGCCGAATGGAATTGCTTCGTAAGAAGCCACCATTTTTCCCAGGACTCTTGTGCATTGATGTACTGACACTTTTCCTGGTTTTAGGAGGTTCCTGACCAGATCGGATAACTCCTTGGCTTTTTCCTCTGGAAGGAAAACCTTTTTCTGAACCGTGTCCAGAATCATTCCTAGGAACAGCAGACGAGTTGTCGGGATTAAATGGGATTTTGGAATATTCAGAATCCACCCGTGTTGTCTTAGCACCTCTTGAGATAGTGCTAAAGCTGTCTCCAGCTGTTCTCTGGACCTTGCCCTTATTAGGAGATCGTCCAAGTATGGGATAACTAATACGCCTTTTCTTCGAAGAAGAATCATCATCTCGGCCATTACCTTGGTAAAGACCCGAGGCGCCGTGGACAATCCGAACGGCAGCGTCTGAAACTGATAGTGACAGTTTTGAACAATGAACCTGAGGTACCCCTGGTGTGCGGGGTAAATCGGAACGTGTAGATACGCATCCTTGATGTCCAAGGATACCATAAAGTCCCCTTCTTCCAGGTTCGCTATCACTGCTCTGAGTGACTCCATCTTGAACTTGAACTTTTTTATGTAGAGGTTCAAGGACTTCAGATTTAGAATAGGCCTTACCGAGCCATCCGGCTTCGGTACCACAAATAGAGTGGAATAATACCCCTTTCCTTGTTGTAATAGGGGTACTTTGACTATCACCTGCTGAGCGTACAGCTTGTGAATGGCTTCCAACCCCCTCTCCCTTTCGGAAGAGACGGTTGGTAAGGCAGACTTCAGGAAACGATGAGGAGGATCCGTCTCTAATTCCAACCTGTACCCCTGAGATATTATCTGCAGGATCCAGGGGTCTACCTGCGAGTGAGCCCACTGCGCGCTGTAATTTTTGAGACGGCCCCCCACTGTCCCCGAGTCCGCTTGAGAGGCCCCAGCGTCATGCTGAGGTTTTTGCAGGAGCCGGGGAGGGCTTCTGTTCCTGGGAAGGAGCTGCCTGTTGGTGTCTCTTCCCTCTTCCTCTGCCTCGTGGCAGGTACGACAAGCCCTTTGCTCTCTTATTTTTGTAGGAGCGAAAAGGCTGCGGTTGAAAGGTCGGTGCCTTTCTCTGTTGGGGAGTGACTTGAGGTAAAAAAGTGGATTTCCCGGCAGTAGCCGTGGCCACCAAGTCTGATAGACCAACTCCAAATAACTCCTCCCCTTTATACGGCAAAACCTCCATGTGACGTTTTGAATCCGCATCGCCTGTCCACTGTCGTGTCCATAAGGCTCTTCTGGCTGAAATGGACATAGCACTCACCCGAGATGCCAGTGTGCAAATATCCCTCTGTGCATCACGCATATAGATAAATGCATCCTTTATTTGTTCTAACGACAGTAAAACATTGTCCCTATCTAGGGTATCAATATTTTCAATCAGGGATTCTGACCAAACTACTCCAGCACTGCACATCCAGGCAGTTGCTATAGCTGGTCGTAGTATAACACCTGCATGTGTGTATATATTCTTTTGAATAACTTCCATCTTTCTATCTGATGGATCCTTAAGTGCGGCCGTCTCAGGAGAGGGTAACGCCACTTGTTTGGATAAGCGTGTGAGCGCCTTGTCCACCTTAGGGGATGTTTCCCAGCGCGCCCTAACCTCTGGCGGGAAAGGGTATAATGCCAATAACTTTTTTGAAATTATCAACTTTTTATCAGGAGCAACCCACGCTTCATCACACACGTCATTTAATTCTTCTGATTCAGGAAAAACTGTTTGTAGTTTTTTCACACCATACATAATACCCTGTTTTACGGTATCTGTAGTATCAGCTAAATGTAACGTCTCCTTCATTGCCAAAATCATATAACGTGTGGCCCTACTGGAAAATACGTTTGAATTTCTACCGTCGTCACTGGAATCAGTGCCCGTGTCTGGGTCTGTGTCGACCGACTGAGGCAAAGGGCGTTTTACAGCCCCTGACGGTGTTTGAGGCGCCTGGACAGGCATTAATTGATTGTCCGGCCGCCTCATGTCCTCAACTGACTGTTTAAGGGAAGATAAACCATCACGTAATTCCACAAATAAAGGCATCCATTCTGGTGTCGACCCCCTGGGGGGTGACATCTGCATATTTGGCAATTGCTCCGCCTCCACACCAATATCGTCCTCATACATGTCGACACCACGTACCGACACACACCGCAAACTCACAGGGAATGCTCTAATGAAGACAGGACCCACTAGCCCTTTTGGGGAGACAGAGGGAGAGTCTGCCAGCACACACCACAAAGCGCTATATATACAAGGGATATCCTTATATTAAGTGCTCCCTTATAGCTGCTTTAATATATATATATATATAGCCATTAATGTGCCCCCCCTCTCTGTTTTACCCTGTTTCTGTAGTGCAGTGCAGGGGAGAGACCTGGGAGCCGTTCTGACCAGCGGAGCTGTGACAGAAAATGGCGCCGTGTGCTGAGGAGATAGGCCCCGCCCCTTTTTCGGCGGGTTCTTCTCCCGCTATTTTTCCAGTCAGGCAGGGGTTAAATATCTCCATATAGCCCCTATGGGCTATATGTGAGGTATTTTTAGCCTTGTATAAGGTTTATATTTGCCTCTCAGAGCGCCCCCCCCCAGCGCTCTGCACCCTCAGTGACTGCCCAGTGAAGTGTGCTGAGAGGAAAATGGCGCACAGCTGCAGTGCTGTGCGCTACCTTATGAAGACTGAGGAGTCTTCAGCCGCCGGTTTCCGGACCTCTTCACGCTTCAGCATCTGCAAGGGGGTCGGCGGCGCGGCTCCGGGACCGGACTCCACGGCTGGGCCTGTGTTCGATCCCTCTGGAGCTAATGGTGTCCAGTAGCCAAGCAGCAAATCCACTCTGCATGCAGGTGAGTTTACTACTTTCCCCCTAAGTCCCACGTTGCAGTGATCCTGTTGCCAGCAGGACTCACTGTAAAGAAAAAAAACCTAAACTAAACTTTCTCTAAGCAGCTCTTTAGGAGAGCCACCTAGATTGCACCCTTCTCGTTCGGGCACAAAATCTAACTGGAGTCTGGAGGAGGGTCATAGGGGGAGGAGCCAGTGCACACCACCTGACCTAGTAAAGCTTTACTTTTTTGTGCCCTGTCTCCTGCGGAGCCGCTATTCCCCATGGTCCTTTCAGGAACCCCAGCATCCACTTAGGACGATAGAGAAATATTGAGTATATGTGGTTTTAAATGTGATTTTATGGTTGATCTTAATTGTTTAATAAATACTCTTTGTTATTGGACAGCGCTTTCATAATTTATTCACTATCCCTATAACGCTGACACTATACTATACTATAACGCTGACCCTATCCCAATAACGCTGACACTATACTATACTATAACACTGACCCTATCCCTATAACGCTGACCCTATCCCTATAACGCTGACACTATACTATACTATAACGCTGACCCTATCCCTATAACACTGACCCTATCCCAATAACGCTGACACTATACTATACTATAACGCTGACCCTATCCCTATAACGCTGACATTATGCATATAACACTGACCCTGTACCTATAACGCTGACACTATTCTATACTATATCGCTGACCCTATCCCTGTAACGCTGACCCTATCCCTATAACACTGACCCTATCCCTATAACGCTGACCCTATCCCTATAACGCTGACCCTATCCCTATAACGCTGACCTTATACTATACTATAACGCTGACCCTATCCCTGTAACGCTGACCCTATCCCTATAACACTGACACTATCCCTATAAAACTGACACTATCCCTATAACACTGACCCTATCCCTATAACGCTGACCCTATCCCTATAACGCTGACACTATACTATACTATAACGCTGACACTATACTATACTATAACGCTGACACTATACTATACTATAACGCTGACCCTATCCCTGTAACGCTGACCTTATACTATACCATAACGCTGACCCTATCCCTGTAACGCTGACCCTATCCCTGTAACGCTGACCCTATCCCTGTAACGCTGACCCTATCCCTATAACACTGACCCTATCCCTATAACACTGACCCTATCCCTATAACGCTGACACTATACTATACTATAACGCTGACCCTATCCCTATAACGCTGACCTTATACTATACTATAACGCTGACCCTATCCCTGTAACGCTGACCCTATCCCTATAACACTGACCCTATCCCTATAACGCTGACACTATACTATACTATAACGCTGACCCTATCCCTGTAACGCTGACCCTATAACACTGACCCTATCCCTATAACACTGACCCTATCCCTATAACGCTGACACTATACTATACTATAACGCTGACCCTATCCCTATAACACTGACCCTATCCCAATAACGCTGACACTATACTATACTATAACGCTGGCCCTATCCCAATAATGCTGACACTATACTATACTATGACACTGACCCTATCCCTGTAACGCTGACCCTATCCCTATAACACTGACCCTATCCCAATAACGCTGACACTATACTATACTATAACGCTGACCCTATCCCTATAACGCTGACCCTATACTATACTATAACACTGACCCTATCCCAATAACGCTGACACTATACTATACTATAACGCTGACCCTATCCCTATAACGCTGACCCTATACTATACTATAACACTGACCCTATCCCTATAACGCTGACCCTATCCCTGTTACGCTGACCCTATCCCTGTAACGCTGACCCTATCCCTGTAACGCTGACCCTATCCCTATATCGCTGACCCTATCCCTATATCGCTGACCCTATCCCTATACCACTGACCCTATCCCTATACCGCTGACCTTATCCCATACTATATTGCTGACCCTATCCCTATAACGCTGTCCCTATCCCTGTAACACTGACCCTGTCTCTGTAACTCTGGCCCTATAACACTGACCCTGTCCCTGTAACACTGACCCTATACTATAACACTGACCGTCCCCCTGTAACTCTGACCCAGTTCCTATAACGCTGACCCTATACTTATAACGCTGACCCTGTACTATAACACTGACCCTCCCCCTGTAACTCTGACCCAGTCCCTATAACTCTGACCCTATACCGCTGACCCTATCTCAATAACGCTGACCCTATCCCTATAACTCTGACACTATCCCTGCAACACTGACCCTATCCCTGTAACGCTGACACTATACTATACTATAATGCTGACCCTATCCCTGTAACGCTGACCTTATGCTATACTATAACGCTGACACTATCCCTGTAACGCTGACCCTATCCCTATAACACTGACTCTATCCCTATAACACTGACCCTATCCCTATAACACTGACCCTATCCCTATAACACTGACCCTATCCCTATAACACTGACCCTATCCCTATACTATAACGCTGACCCTATCCCTGTAACGCTGACCTTATACTATACTATAACGCTGACCCTATCCCTATAACGCTGACCCTATCCCTATAACGCTGACACTATCCCTATAACGCTGACACTATACTATAACGCTGACCCTATCCCTATAACGCTGACCCTATCCCTATAACGCTGACACTATACTATAACGCTGACCCTATCCCTATAATGCTGACCTTATACTATACTATAACGCTGACACTATCCATGTAACGCTGACCCTATCCCTATAACACTGACCCTATCCCTATAACGCTGACCCTATCCCAATAACGCTGACACTATACTATACTATGACACTGACCCTATCTCTATAATTCTGACACTATCCCTATAACACTGACCCTATCCCTATAACACTGACCCTATCCCTGTAACGCTGACCCTATCCCTATATCGCTGACCTTATCCCTATAACGCTGACACTATACTATACTATAATGCTGACCCTGGCCCTATAACGCTGTCCCTATCCCTGTAACACTGACCCTGTCCCTGTAACTCTGACCCTATAACGCTGTCCCTGACCCTATAACACTGACCCTATACTATAACTCTGACCCTATAACGCTGACTCTGGCCCTATAACGTTGACCCTATCCCTGTAATGCGGACCCTATCCCTGTAACACTAACCCTGTACTATAACACTGACCGTCCCCCTGTAACTCTGACCCAGTTCCTATAACGCTGACCCTGTACTATAACGCTGACCCTGTACTATAATGCTGACACTATCCCAGTAAATCTGACACTATTCCTATAATGCTGACACTATCCCTGTAACTCTGACACTATCCCTGTAACACTGTCCCTGTTCCTATAATACTGTCAGCGCTCCCCCTAGGATGAGTGATAGTCAGCTTGGGCAGCAATAACATGTAATCACTCTGCACCCATCACTCAGTACCCACTTTGTTAATTTTCTTCAGCCCTGTCCTGCTCTCCCCACCCCAGCCACATGGACCCCATCCAAGACGCAGGCTGGCTTTTTTGGTTACCTTACATTCTGTGCTGCTGCCGCCACTGGTGATGAGGTCTCTGCAGCCGCCACCGATGGAGTCTCCGCTGCCGCCGCTGCTAGGGTCTCCGCTGCTGGGGTCTCCGGGTCTCTGCTGCACACAGCCTCCCTGCCAGCTGCGCATAATAACCCTGCGGTGGCCAGCAATAAAGCAATATCCAGGCCCGGCCCACGGTACTTCCCAACTGGCGCATGCGCAGTCCGCATAGTCTCAATAAAATAGTTGAAAAAACGGGAGTACAGGGCAGATTTGCGGGGCAGCGGGAGGTTGAGGTCAAAACCGGGAGCCTCCCGCTGAATGCGGGAGGGTAGGCAAGTCTGAGTAGCACTCTACGCTATACACAGCCCCTCCATCTTACACCCAGCAGCACATTACACTACATTTTACACAGCCCCCTCCCCCCATATTACACCCAGTATCACTATACACAGCCCCCCATATTACACCCAGCAGCACATTACACTACATTTTACACAGCCCCCTCCCCCCATATTACACCCAGTATCACTATACACAGCCCCCCCATATTACACCCAGCAGCACATTACACTACATTTTACACAGCCCCTCCCCCCCATATTACACCCAGTAGCACTATACACAGCCCCCTCCCCCCATATTACACCCAGTAGCACTATACACAGCCCCTCCATCTTACACCCAGCAGCACATTACACTACATTTTACACAGCCCCCTCCCCCCATATTACACCCAGCAGCACATTACACTACATTTTGCACAGCCCCCTCCCCCCATATTACACCCAGTAGCACTATACACAGCCCCTCCATCTTACACCCAGCAGCACATAACACTACATTTTACACAGCCCCCTCCCCCCCATATTACACCCAGCAGCATATAACACTACATTTTACACAGCCCCCTCCCCCCATATTACACCCAGTAGCACTATACACAGCCCCCCCATATTACACCCAGCAGCACATTACACTACATTTTACACAGCCCCCTCCCCCCCATATTACACCCAGTAGCACTATACACAGCCCCCCCATATTACACCCAGCAGCACATTACACTACATTTTACACAGCCCCCTCCCCCCATATTACACCCAGTAGCACTATACACAGCCCCCCCATATTACACCCAGCAGCACATTACACTACATTTTACACAGCCCCCTCCCCCCATATTACACCCAGTAGCACTATACACAGCCCCTCCATCTTACACCCAGCAGCACATTACACTACATTTTACACAGACCCCTCCCCCATATTACACCCAGTAGCACTATACACAGCCCCCCCCCCATATTACACCCAGCAGCACATTACACTACATTTTACACAGCCCCCTCCCCCCCATATTACAACCAGTAGCACTATACACAGCCCCCCCCCCCATATTACACCCAGCAGCACATTACACTACATTTTACACAGCCCCCTCCCCCCCATATTACACCCAGTAGCACTATACACAGCCCCCTCCCCCCATATTACACCCAGTAGCACTATACACAGCCCCCCATCTTACACCCAGCAGCACATTACACTACATTTTACACAGCCCCCTCCCCCCCATATTACACCCAGTAGCACTATACACAGCCACCCATAGTACACCCAGCAGCACATTACACTACATTTTACACAGCCCCCTCCCCCCCATATTACACCCAGTAGCACTATACACAGCCCCCTCCCCCCATATTACACCCAGTAGCACTATACACAGCCCCTCCATCTTACACCCAGCAGCACATTACACTACATTTTACACAGCCCCCTCCCCCCATATTACACCCAGCAGCACATTACACTACATTTTACACAGCCCCCTCCCCCCCCATATTACACCCAGTAGCACTATACACAGCCCCCCCCCATATTACACCCAGCAGCACATTACACTACATTTTACACAGCCCCTCCCCCCCATATTACACCCAGTAGCACTATACACAGCCCCCCCCCCATATTACACCCAGCAGCACATTACACTACATTTTACACAGCCCCCTCCCCCCCCATATTACACCCAGTAGCACTATACACAGCCCCCCACCTCCCATATAACCCCCAGTACAGACAGCACCCACCTGGCTTTTGTTGCTGCAGCTGCCTCCTGTGAAGAGCAGGGATCCCGCCCATGGACAGTGAGGTGGGGGGAGGCAGATCAGGGCAGGCACATGCAGGAACCAGGAGGAGGAAAGCTGGCCTGGCTTTTACATGCAGTGGGTGAGTGTGATGGGCGGGGCCAGCCACAGCGATGTAGAGCTACAGTATGAGCTTGGGTGAATAGGAAGCTGCTCTGCTCTCTTTAGTTCCCCGACACTGCTCCTGCCGCTCAGACTGCCCGGCTCCATACTGTACAAGACGGCCACCGCTACCCACAACCCCGCGGTGCGGTGGCCGGCCATGACCTTTCCCTTGCAGCCCACCCCCACGGAAGCGTCTAGTTCCCCTTCCGTAAATGTTAGCCGGTGACATCACAGACCATGTGACCAGACCATGTGATGGTCCGTTTTTCAACAGGGTAGCATCTAGTTTCCCTTCGTGGAGAGGACCTTTCCCATAAGACATGTCACAAACTATTTGGAATAGTAACCTGTGGCGAGCGAAGCGAGACACCGAGCCCGAAGCGTGGCGAGCGAAGCGAGCCCGCGAGGGTCCATTGGTGCATAGACAAAAACAAATAACCTATCTGAACAGCGGGGAACAAAACTTTACATAAACAGAAGAGGAAATAGATGGTTTATAATAAATCATCTAGTTCCTCTTCAGTTACTGAAACAGAGGGGGATCTAGTCTCCACTTTGATAGTGTTTAGTTCCCCTTCCGTAAAAACGTACATAAACAGAAGAGGAAATAGAAGGCTCATACTAAATAGTCTAGTTCCTCTTCAGTTACTAAAACAGAGGGGGATCTAGTCTCTACCCCACCCCCACCCCGCATTGCCGGACTCGCGCATGCGCAGTCCGGATTTTCAGGTAGCTCTTAAAAACCGTGAGGGCTGGCAATGTGTGCGGGGCAGCGGGAGGCTCATTGATATATCGGGAGCCGGTAGGCAAGCCTGATTTGTTGTGCTGCTGCGTAAACACTATTTGGGTATTTGCACCCAATACATATTCAATACATTGGATTTCTTTCCGCCTCAGGATACCTATTATTGTATCAAAATTATTCTTTACAAAATTTTAGACTAGTATAAAGTTAAATTATCGCTGCACTTATACACTGCTATGGCTGAAGTAACCACCTCACACAGGCATTTAAAAGGTAAAAAAGAAATAGATATTTATTAAATGTATACCATCACATTCATTTATTACAAAATATAATTTTTATAATGGCACATCTGGCAGTTAAAAAAGAGAGTCCAAAAAGATTCATTCAAAAATATTATATCTGGTTCACTACCTCAGAAGCATAATACTGATTATGAAGTGTTTCCACACAGTAGATGATTTAGTGCCGTTGATCCAGATATTTTAGGCAGATAGTTTAATATCTGTCTGGGAGCATTCAGCACGGTTCCGGTATGAATAATCGACAATGTTACGGTCGACAGTCATTAGGTTGACCCCTATTGGTCGACATTGACATGGTCGACATGGACAAATGGTTGACATGTGGCAGGTCGACGCATGAAAAGGTCGACATGGATTTTTGGACTGTTTTTTGTGTCATTTTTTCCGTAACATGACCAGGAACCCCAATTAGTGTACCGCATCCCCTTGCATGGCTCATTACCATTCCCAATCGTAGTCCACGTGGATGGTAAAGTATGAAGTTAAAAAATCTATTAATTTTTTTTTTAAAAGCCACGTCGACCATTTCATGTGCCGACCATTTTGACCATTTTCACGTGTCGACCATTTGTCCAGGTCGACCATATCAATGTCGACCATTAGTGGTCGACCTGATGAGTGTTGACCTTAACATTGTCGACCATCTGAACGGATACCATTTGGCACACAGCTGTTACATGTGCAGTACTCTTACCCTCCAGCCGGCATCAAAAATTGGGGAATACCGCAAATAATTGGTGCAGTCTCTTTGCGGTTCCTGACTGTATTTAGTGGGGGATCAGGTTCTTGCTTCATTGCAACTTTACTTTTAACAGTGGGGACAGCCGCCAGGTACACAGGGAGGCTTTGGGGGGTGGGGGTGGGGGGTTAGTTTACACTTCCCAGCGGCTGACCAATCAATAATGATCGGCAGCATAGCAAACACTGGGGGGAGGGTGCGGGGAGGCAGAGGGACCTTCCAGTCCCTCTGAGAGAAGCAGCGGAAGGAAGTTTCTCTAAAAACACAGTTTATCTGACTGGTCGCATCCTGAGCGACCAGGTCAGATAAAGCACTTGCTGGTCTGGTCGCATCTGATACGACTATGCCAGGCAAGTGGTTAAGGGTTATAGACTTACTGTGGCTCTGGTAATTGTATTTGATACACATCACCTGATAATCTATCTGAGATGCATTACCTGTACACCAAAAAATTTGACCTCAACCTTGGTCAAACCTACGTCAGTGTGTACACATTACAGTATATGGGTTGTTTTTTTTTCATATGTTCTGCTTGGATGTGTCTTTGCTTGAGACTATGACTTAGTTACTCACTATAATTTATACCTTTAAATTAAAGTTTTAATGACATTGGCAGGTTGAGTGCCCCAACAAAGAGAGTCCTTGTCTATTGGTGCTCTATAATCAGTGTCGGACTGGGGCATGAAGGTCCCACCGGGGGGGATGCCATGGTAGGGGCCCATGTTTAGGGTGTGGCCAATCTCCAGAGGGGGGGTGTCCAGCCTCCACAGATATTTAGCTAACCATTAGAGAGTGCATGGCCTGGGCCCCTAGATATATTTATATAGTAATGCACTGTAGAAAATACAACATAGTCATGTGCAGTATAAGGTAACACATGTAATGTATAATTCAAGTGCACAATCTGGAACCTTGATCCTTAGAGGGGAAGGAGGGGGCCCCCAGGCAGTGGGGCCCACCGGTGGTTCCCCCTGTACCCCTGTGGGCCAGTCCAACACTGTCTATAATACTCCATTTTTACTCTCACGGGTGACCTCCACTATAGAATTTTAAAATACCCGTAAGGGCCATATGTCTCCTATAAGTGGAATTACCTACCTATAATAACACTACACGCCAGTGTCTTTACCAGTGCGGATGTTTCCCTCCCTCCGCTTTTTCTTGGCCTACCAGATGGCTAATGAATGTAAACCAGTCATAATCCCTGGAACAGATGGTAATGATATGTGGGAAGTTATTCTCACAATGCTGAAAAGAATACTTACTGTACCATTATAAATGTAAATCTCTGTGATGATGCAGTATGGAAATATAGTTGGTTGTAATAATATAACTTTAATAATGCATTAAGAATCATTTTAAATAAGCATGGATTTATTTATAACATGAATGTGAGTGTGTAATACGTAAAGCCAGTGTCCCTGCCCTATGTCCTATAGATAAACAAAAAATGTCACCTTTGCTCTAAGTCATTTGCAAACTGTTCTGCTGTAACTTTCCTCTGCAGCTGAACTCACAAAGGACGAGATTCCCATCACTATAACATCTGTGGGGCCTTCTCTTATCATAGAAGCCACCAAAGCTGATGCCCCTTCCGAGCTTCGAGTGTGGTTCACTTACACCTTCCACAGCCAGCATTAAGTCCCGGATGAAAAACCAGAGCTAAAAAAATTAAATGACCCTTGTAATTATTTTTATTTTTACATAAATATGTATAAATGTTCTTAAACACATGAAAATGTTTAAATATTTGAAATGTTCTGCCTTTAATATCATGAGGGTATCATTTTCCCGTTGTACCCCACGGCTCTTGAGTGATTTTCCAATAGAGATCCATTTAGGGAATGTTCAAAAAATTGAGGAGTGTGAAAGCAGAACTACAGATTTGTAGCTTTGAGCAGTGATTATGTAATAAACACAGACTTATCTATGATATGTATTGGTGTACTATTTTATGGTGAAAATACTAAATATCATTGCAAAGATAAATATCATCTTAACTACAGTGTGCAGTTTGTAGGTTATACAACTAAAAGTTCGTTTCAGAATGATTTCTTAAACCATGACCAGTATAAAGTCCTCAACCTGTTGTTATTATCAAATACTTACAATGTTGACAATATATTATTATGGAGATCTGGAAAATTGGTAACCATTTCACAAATGTTATGTACTGTACATGCAGTTGTGTATCAAGAGTACAGCAAGGATCCCTTTATAATATACCTTCATTCCTCCATCTACCCTCCACCCCTCCCCCCCATTCTTATTTTGATCTTCAATTCCCCCATTTATCCTTGTAAACCAGTGTTTCTCATGCTTGAGTACAGCTGGTTATTTCAAAATAATGGAGGTACTGATTAAGTCACCTACGCTCAAGTACGGTTATACTTAAAACCTGGACTGTTAGAGTGCCTTGAGGTTCGTGGTTGGGAACCCCTGTTCTAAACCCTTTATTCTCCCTACATTCCCCATCATATCCTCTCTCCCCCTTCATTGCCCCATCTAGCTTCCCCACCTTTTCATTGCCCCATCTAGCTTCTTCCTCCACCATATTGCCCCATTTAGCTTCTTCCCCCCTTCATTCTCCCATCTAGCTTCTCCGCTTTTTATTCCCATATTTATCTTATCTTCCCCTAATAAAGCCTCACGCCACCTTACATTACTCCAGCTAACCCCCCTTTATTTCCCTCATTAGCCTCTTCTGCCCTCATTCATTCCCCCATCTAGCTTCTTCCTCCTCTTCATTCTCTCATCTAGCTTCCGCATTGCTTCATTCCCCCATTGATCCTCTCCCCCCCCCCCTTCATCCCCTCATATAGTCTCTTTCCACCTTTAATTCCTCCATCTAGCATCTTCTGCCCCATCCATTCCCTCATATAGCTTCTCCCTGCCCCTTTATCCCCCCATCTATCCTCTCTCTCCCTTCATTGTCCTATCCAGCCTTTCATTTCCCCCTCATTCCCCATCTTGCCTCTTATTTTGCCTTTATTCCCCCATCTAGCCTCTCCCTTCCCCTTCAAGACCCCATCTAGCCTATACCCTCCCTTTCATTCCCCCATCTAGCCTATCCCCTCCCCTTCAATTCTTCATCTAGCCTATCTCGTTCATTCCCCTATCTAGCCTCTCCACCATTCCCCCATCTAGCCTTTCCTCTCTCCTTCATTATCCCATATATCTTCTCCACCCTTCATTCTCCCGTTTAGCCTTTCCTCTCTCCTTCATTATCTCATCTATCCTCTCCCCTTCATTCCCCCATCTAGCCGTTCCTCTCACCTTCATTATCCCATCTATCCTCTCCCCTTCATTCCACCATCTAGCCGTTCCTCTCACCTTCATTATCCCATCTATCCTCTCCCCTTCATTCCACCAACTAGCCTTTCCTCTCACCTTCATTATCCCATCTATCTTCTCCACCCTTCGTTCCCCCAACCAGACTCTCCACCCTTCATTCCCCCATCTAGCCTTTCCCATGGCAGCATGTGTGGGCACCATTAGTGTGAGGTTACTACATAAAAAAGAGAGAGCGATCCCATATGTAAGGAGAAGGCTGTTTGAAGTTGTGAAAAAGTAATTGGTCATGCAGACAATAAGAGTATAGGATAGTGTTGTAGCATTAAGTTCAGAATTATTATTCATTTAAAAACAAAATATATTTTGCAGTCACTGTTTCGCTGTTTAAAGTCTGACAGATATTTCTTCTAAAGTTTTTCTGATCTTAAGCTATTTTTCAAATTCTAATATTTGACCACATTATTCCAAAGTCAACCCCCGATTGCTTTTTACAGGAACCAGAGACAACCAGCAATTCTAACTGTATCTATCAGATATTCAACAGGGTGGAAAGGAAAATCTGGGCAGCCAGTAACTGATATTTGCAGTGTGTGCAGTCATCAACCAACAGTACCAATAGGCCCCGTCTGATTAATACTAAGTACAGCGGGACCCTTTAATTTGGTCTCTTAGATGGGAGATAAAATAGGACATAGCACATCTTGCCACTAAGGCCAAAGGAGCAGATCTGCTTGTGTATGGGAATTTGATGGCCAGCAAGTATTTTACCTAGTTATTTCAGCTTACCCTGTTCGAGGTGCAGTACAATCCTGTAGACCACCGTGGAAAACATAGTCTATTGTTGGGCAGAATGGTGGAAGATATATGGTCAACAGGGAAATATAAAAAGATTTAAGGTTATCCAGATGAGGGATAGGCAGTAAAAAGTCAACAGGTCAACACCCGATGGTTGATGGTCAAAATGTCCACAGTGTCAAAAGGTTGGCATGCAAACGGTCGACACAGAGTTCGGGAGAAGGCGGGGCACTAGGGGGATGGTTAGGCTGCCAGAGAGGGCAGCTAGAGTCAGGCACTTGGCAGAGGGATAGGGTTAGGCTGTGGAAGGGGAGGATTAGGGTAGGGCATCAGGGGGAGGTTTAGGGTTATGCACTAGGGGAGGTTAAGGATTAGGGTTAAAATAACAAATGTGTTGACCCTTTGACCCTGTCATGCATCTCGGATGCAGGATTTGAGGGGGCGCTGAGGAGTTACAGAGGAGCAGGGTTTTGTTTTTTACCGGCAGTGCTGTGCTGCTCCAGTGAGACAGCAGACGGCTCCCGGGCAGTGTCTCTGACCCACCTGTCTGCCCGCAGCTGGCTTTGACGCTGTGCGGGTGAGCTCCAGTACCTGGGATCTCTCCTACGCCAACCACTGTCTTGAACTCTCTTCTTTGCCATGCAGTGCTGCGACTAGCGTGCGGTGCACCCTGCAAGCTATAGAAGCGAGCTGTTGGTTCTGTGTTTTTCAGTAAGCTATGATCCCAGCTGCCTGCCCAGCACCAACCGATAATAAGCTGCCGACTACACACCATTGCGAGGACACACTGCCCAGGTTTTTGCTTGTTAACAGGTGCAGTCACTGATGATACAGAAATCAAAGTCTCACTTTGCTAGCTATCAACTTGACAGTGGAAACCAAAAGCCTGGACAACCGCCAGCTCTCACAGAGTATCACTACAGCACTACAGCAGCTTTGTGTTGAGTTTAAAGACCGACTTTATTATCGGCACCGTGCTCCCAGTTAGCAGTATCAACCTCCATTTTGCCTCCCAGATGAGGGGATTTGGTGTAGCTTATAGGGGGATGTAGTGTAGTGATGTAGTTTACCATATAGGGTATCTAGTGTAGTGTTGTAGTGCAGTATATAGGGGCATGTAATGCACCGATGTGGTGTAGCATATAAGGGGATGTAGTGTAGTGATGTAGTGTAGCATATAGGGTATGTAGTGCAGTGTATAGGGGCATGTAGTTCAGCGTGTGGGGGATGTAATATAGTGACATTTTTGATAAGCTGATTATTTTAGTCTGACATGGGGTTGGTTGGTTGGTTGGTTGATAGTGACGCAGGGGAGAGGTAGCGGGTGAGGAAGTGGGTGATAGGGAGAGATAGTGGGAGACAGAGAGGCAGAGGGTGAAGGGAATAGGCAGGAGTGACATGAGGATAGTGGATGACAAGGAGATAGTGGGTGGATGGGCAGTATGCGTGGGGCAGTTTGGGAGCGGGAGCGATCAGTGGAGCAGCAGACTCACACAGACATGTTGGGCTGCTGACACAGGTTGCTGTGCTGGTGCTGTGCCCCTGCTCCCATGCCCCCTTTTTGACCCATTGCTTTGTTCCCCCCTCTCTCTCTGCCCCCCGACCTTTCCGACCGCTCTCAGCTTTTGAGGGATCAAGCTCCAGAAAGCTTGCTAGTAGTTGAAGTTCATATGCTTCTCTGGATATGAAAATCATGGAAAATTGATACAGAGATTCGAGTTCAGAAACAGCCATCTAGTTAAGTGGCAACTTCAACTAGTGACTGTTTATAAGTAAAAGCTAGGGTAGCATATTCATGGTGTGCACTGGAGAGTTTCAACTGACTGTATAGAAGGAAACACCTTGTACAATAAGTGAACATTTCAGCCTCGGAGCCTCTCATTGATATCTGCAAGGCTGGGAAAGATTCAGGTCTCCGGCGGTGGCCTGGGTCCCGGTGTCCCCGCCACCTCTCTATTCAGAGAGTATACGGGGTGAGTCTGGTCACTGGGACTCCTGGTTGCTGGGTGCAGGGAGGGGTTGGACTGACTGCTCACTGCTGTTACTACGGATGCTGCCGTATGCCCCTTCTACCTGCTTATTGTGCACAGAATAAATAAAATTATAAAAAACATTTCCCTAAATTACGGGAAAAAATTATAAAAAACATTTCCCTAAATCATCGTGCCTTGCCCCCCCCCCCCCTGAATCCGCCACTACTAGACATGATGATGATACAGTAACCTGCCGAGCAGCATAAGCAGCACTTTGAATAAATGGTATTGTGTTCTCTTCACCTGTGTCAGAGGGAACACATTTGCTGCGTGGGGTTTGGTATGCTATCCCAGTCATCGGGATGTTGATGGTCACATGACCTACACCAGCAACCCGGCACTGAAGATCCTGTCAGTGGAGGGGATAAGTATTCTATTCCCCCCCCCCCCCCCCCCTTGTGTCTAACCCCCCTGACACCTGGGCCCTAACCCCAAAAGTCTCCCTGATACTTACCTTCGCGGCTGTGTCTTTCAAAATTATTGTTATATCCACCCCAATCATACAGGCTATTGTACTGTAATGTTATTACTGCCTGTAAATGACAGGAGGGCACTGGGAGGAGACCTATTATGAGATGCAAAGGCTTGCTAAATGATTATCTCTTCAAATTACAAATATTTTGATATATTCATATGTTAATATTTATAGTTGTAGAACAATTATTTTCTAGGCACATTTTAGTATTAATGGTTATGTTAGTAATGGGAAAAAGAGTAAATCAAATTAGCCCCTTACCGTTCAGATCATCTGATTTTCTGTGCAATATATTCAATGTATGACTCCTGTATTTTCTTTTCTTTAATGGTCTGCTCTCATAATCCGTAAAGGTCACACTCACTTTACAATGTTATAGCAGGGCACAGAACTGTAATGACTGTTTTATCGCTTGTTGCCTAAACCTGTTATAGCATGCCTCTGTTAGCCAAGTGTGTTAGCGCGGATATAATTATATACACAGTATTAAACATGGACATTTCATGTAATGTTTACCTAAACATATACATATATAGTAAAGTAAATAAAATCAATGAATTTCATAAATTATTTGTGCTTGTTTTTATGCCGACAGGTACAGAGAACTATTTGCGTTTACACCAATAAGTGGCATGGTGGGGGGGTCTACAAGCGCCCTCTGTGAGAATGTTTGAAGCTCTGCCCCCCTCCTCCCCCCACAATTGTAGCAGGCGAGATGGTACTACTGTATTATGCAGCCTTCAATCCTGCAATAATTATTCAGTTCCATTTTACAACATCTGTCATTTGCACAAGACCAACATAAATGAATCTAGTAACAAAGAAACATAGAATTTGACGGCAGATAAGAACCACTTGGCCCATCTAGTCTGCCCCTTAAGTAGTGTTATACCATGCCTGTCACTCACACCAGAGTAAGGCTGATGGGTAGTAATGGCATTACTAATACCCTGGAGGAAAAGTGGAGCGGCAGTGTGCATGGGAACACATGGAGAGGGACCCCGGTAACTCTCCTCACGGCTCTCTCCTCCTATGCACACTGGCTGCACTGGGTTTCACCACAAACGTGTAGGCCTTGCTGACACCACCAGGCGTACCTCTCACAGACAGAACTGGGGGGGAGAGGATACAGGGCACGGGCAGCCATCCAGAGATTACAATGATGACGATGGAGGCTGGTGAGTGACCAGCACTGGCGGGGGCAGATGCGTCGTACCCCAGGCCGACTACTGCCTGGGATTACCCGTGCACCCTGCTCCCCCTCCCCCCCCCCACCCAGTTACACTTTGCCAAGCATGAGGAGCCTGCTGGGGGACGGGCAGGGAGTACTACTGTTGTCGTTGCCAGCTCAGGTGGAATGAGGAGGTCCCAAGGTACAGAGCTGCTGCTGCTGGGGAGTTGGTGGTGGCGGCAACAGTGACTAGGACTGCCTCAAGGTAGAAGATCCGGCTCCTCCTCCTCCATGCTCTGCTTTCTATATTACTAGAAATGCCGGCGGCAGCTCAACTACTACACCCTTACAGCTGTTTCATACTACCCGGTTTTCACCAGATGGCAAAAAGCCGGATAAACTTTGTCCGGCTTTTTGCCATCCGGCAGGGTCTTTCACACACCATGGCTTTGAGCCGTGTTTAATGCAGTGCGCATGCGCAGCGGTGGCGGCTACAAAAAAGTGTGTGAAAGCTCCCATTCACACACATGGTTCTCTGTCTACAAAGACGACCCCGGCCCGACAGGCGGACCTTTCAGTGGATATTTCCGGCTGCAACCCGGCAGCCTGGCCGCTGCCTTGCTGTGTGAAAGGAGCAGTGTGTTTTCATATATCACTGAAAACACTGCAAGGCAAAAAGCCGATCAGCTTTTTGCTGGCCGGTGAAAACCGACTAGTGTAAAACAGCCCTTATGGTGTGGCGCCCCATTCTACGCTCTGGTCGAACGACCCTGGAGAGGGCCCTGAATACATATATATAAGTTCATAAGCTCCGCACTCATGCCATATACAGTAGTACTGGTTGCTGTAGTAGGAGATTGGACACCTCCACCAGACACAAAAAGCAGAATCAGGGGTGCACTCACCCAGTGGTGCCGAGAGAGGGGGGGAGAGGGTACAAATTACCCTGGCCCAGGTCTGATGGAGGGGCTCAGTGAGGTTCCAGTAGGGGCCCAGGCCCTCTCCCCCTTACCGGCAGCAGCAGCTGCAGAACTTCTCCTCAGCCCAGCACATGCTGCTGTGTACTGGGTTGCAGTGTGGCCATGGAGGTGCTTAAAATACTACTTTTTTCAGTATTTTTTTCTAAGTGTACATGACCACACCTCCTGTGATTAGGCCACTCCACTTGAAAAGTACCTGGGCCCAGCCCGGCTCTCGACTGCCCTTCACTCACCAGAAGATTGGCAGTTTATTCAAGTAAATAAGCAGAGAAGCATGTCGACGTTTCAGTCCCCACACTGACCTTTGTCAAGATAAGTTTAAAATTCTAAAATTATTTTAAACTTATCTTGACAAAGGTCCGTGTGGTGACCGAAACGTCGACATGCTTCTCTGCGTTTTTACTTGAATAATCTGCAAATCTTCTCAAGTCTGGTGAGTGCACCCCTTGTTTTTTGAATGCACATACAGCTATGGCCAAGCGTCTGCCCCGAGTCTTTTTCACAGACTGCATCTTATTCACATCCACTAATGTGTCATAAGTACAATGCACCTACACTACTGGCGCTGGTATTTCAGGTGTCACTTGGTGCGACTCAGTTGCTAATTTGGGTAATGTTGTGCGCCACATATTGTCATGCTCTGCAACTTTATATCATTTGCTTCGCAACAAAAGTACTTATCTAGTGCGCTGAGTACACCTCATGATGGACCTCATTCAGGCTGGATCACAAATCTCGATCCAATCGCAATAATTACAATGACGATGCGGGCGCATGCATAGGGCCCATCCTTGTGCATGCGCCCGCATTTACTGCCTATCAGGCAGAGGCGTTTGCGGGACAGCAGATGTGGCGACAGAGCTTTGCGGGGGTGGTGGCTTCTGAAAAGGGGTGTGGTGGCATTATTGGGTGGCTGCATGACGTCGCACGCAGCCCCTCCGATCAAAAAGATGGCGGTGGGCCTCCTTCCGTCGCAGCCAGGCTGCGCCGGCACAAGGCTTCCCTAATTTCTGCAACCGCACACTAATTGCGGTGCAATCGAAATTAGTGCGGGTCGCAGATGGGGTGCTGCGGTTAGCATGCTGTGTGGCCTTGCCCTACAATGGGCGGCCCCCAGCATGCATGGCAAAGGATTGTAATTTCTGCTACAAAGCAAAGAATAGGGTCCTACTGTATATACAGCTTTGTCTGTGGATACGATGCAAAAAAATCTGCAACATTCAGGAAAAAGTCTGAAAGTATAGGAATTACTACCTGTGGTAGAGCAACTACTGTACGCAGCGCCAAGCATCTTGTGCCATATGGTGCAAAAATAGAAGGATTATACATATATGTGCCATGTCCCCAACCAATCCTATGACACTTTAAATGGACATTATTGCATGATCATTTCCAGGTCTAAACAATAATCATTCATAGTGAGGAACCGCATCACGTGGTATCATTGCTTGTATGCATCTCTATGCCCGCTGTGCGTTTGATCCGAAATGTTCATTTGTAAATGATATTACCTGTATTGTGTATTTTGTAATTAGATTTCCTTTTCTAATGTATATTAAACTAATTTTGCGGCTATGATACATAAGTATTTTGACTGGCTGCAGTGGACATTAAAGGAAGAATCAGTAGCATGTCATGTCATTTGCCTGGAAGAAATAGCTCGTTTTGGCCAAGAAATGGGTCAGAAAGTTCCAGACGCAAGAAGCATTTTTTGGCAGACTGGCTGCAAGTGGCTTTCATTACGTGCTGGCCAACCTGTGGCTCTCCAGCTGCTGTGAAACTACACATCCCAGCCTGCCACAGTTTTAGCATTCTCTAATAGCAAAACTGTGGTAGAGCATGCTGGGACTTGTAGTTTCACAACATCTGGACCATCTGGAAAGCCACAGGTTGGCCGGGTCTGTTCTAGAGCTTCGCCCCCTATATCCGCATTCAGGGGGTCATTCCGAGTTGATCGCTAGCTGCATTTGTTCGCAGCGCAGCGATCTGGCTAAAAATCGGCAATTCTGCGCATGCGGCGCAATGCGCATGGGCGACATACGGGCACAACGAACGATGCAGTTTTGCACAGGCTCTAGCGATGCATTTCAGCCGCACTGGTTGCCGCAGAGTGATTGACATGAAGTGGGCGTTTCTGGGTGGCAACTGACCGTTTTCAGGGACTGTTTGGAAAAACACAGGCGTGGCTGGGCAAACGCTGGGCGGGTGTGTGACGTCAAATCCGGAACTGAATAGTCTGAAGTGATCACAAGCGCTGAGTACAGTGGCGGAACAAGCAAGCGGTGGGCCCAGGTGCGACAAAATGCTTTGGGCCCCCCCCCCCCCCATCCAAGTCCACCCCAGGGGCAGTGCGCGCCGTAGGCGCGCGCAAAAATACATAGTGGCGTGGCTTCGTGGGGAAGGGGTGTGGCCACAAAATAATACCAACACAGTAGTCTCCATTATTCAAATTACGCCGCACAGTAGCACCACTACACCAGGTAGAGACCCTTTTACACCTTACAGCGAACAGATTCCTCTTTTTACACATTACAGCAGACAGCGTGCCCTTTTTACACATAACGGCAGACCGCGTGCCCTTGTTACACATTACGGCAGACAGCGTGCCCTTTTTACACATTACAGCAGACAGCGTGCCCTTGTTACACATAGCGGCAGACAGCGTGCCCTTTTTACACATTACGGCAGACAGCGTGCCCTTGTTACACATTACGGCAGACCGCGTGCCCTTGTTACACATTACGGCAGACAGCGTGCCCTTGTTACACATTACGGCAGACAGCGTGCCCTTGTTACACATTACGGCAGACAGCGTCCCCATTTTTACACATTACGGCAGACAGCGTGCCCTTGTTACACATTACGGCAGACAGCGTCCCCATTTTTACACATTACGGCAGGCAGATTCCCCATTTTTACACATAGCAGCAGGCAGATTCCCCATTTTTACACATAGCGTCAGGCAGTCCCCCTGTTTTACACATAGCGTCAGGCAGTCCCCCTTTTTTACACATTACGGCAGGCAGATTCCCCTTTTTACACATTGCGTCGGGCAGATTACCCCTTTTTACACATAGCGGCAGGCAGTCCCCCATTTTTACACATTGCGGCAGGCTGATTCCCCCTTTTTACACATTGCGGCAGGCAGTCCCCCCTTTTTACACATTGCGGCAGGCAGTCCCCCCTTTTTACACATTGCGGCAGGCAGTCCCCCCTTTTTACACATTGCGGCAGGTAGTCCCCCCTTTTTACACATTGCGGCAGGCAGTCCCCCCTTTTTACACATTGCTGCAGGCAGTCCCCCCTTTTTACACATTGCTGCAGGCAGTCCCCCCTTTTTACACATTGCGGCAGGTATGCCCCCCTTTTTACACATTGCGGCAGGTAGTCCCCCATTTTTACACAGTGCGGCAGGTAGTCCCCCATTTTTACACAGTGCGGCAGGTAGTCCCCCATTTTTACACATTGCGGCAGGCAGGCACAAGAAAGAAGGAAAGAAGGAAAGAAAGAAGGAAAGAAGGAAAGAAGGAAAGAAAGAGAAAGAAAGAAAGAAAGAAAGAAAGAAAGAAAGAAAGAAAGAAAGAAAGAAAGAAAGAAAGAAGAATTATACTTACCCTCTCCGCTGGCTCAGGCTCCTCGGTGCAGCGTCAGAGACGATTCCCGGGCTGGAGAGAAGGAGGAGGAGGGAGGCTGAGAAGGGAGCCGCAGCAGCGCTGTGTTACTGGTGGAGGCGCTGCTGCTGCTGCCCCTCTGCTTCCCTATAGGCTGTTCTCGGAAGACAGCCTATAGGGAAGCAGAGGGGCAGCAGCAGCAGCGCCTCCACCAGTAACAAAGCGCTGCTGCGGCTCCCTTCTCAGCCTCCCTCCTCCTCCTTCCCCCGTCTGTAGTACCGCTGCTCCTCTCCTCTCTTCGCCGGGCGGCTGTGCGCTGCGGGCAGCGGTTGCCCGCAGCGCACAGCGGCATGTAATGAGTCAGTTTGACTCATTACATGCTTGGGCCCCTGGACAGAGGCGGGCCCCAGTGCAGTGCACTGCCTGCACTGCCGGTAGTTCCGCCTCTGGCTGAGTAGGTTTTGAGCTACTCTGAAACGACACAAATTTTTTTTTTAAGGCGCTCTGCGATACAACCGTTTGCACTTCTGCTAAGCTAAAATACACTCCCAGTGGGCGGCGACATACAGTAGCGTTTGCATGGCTGCTAAAAACTGCTAGCGAGCGATCAACTCGGAATGACCCCCTCAGTCCTCATGAGTGCTGCTGACATCTGGGGTCAGTACCCAGGAGGCACCTTTGATGTCCAAAATACACGCACCGGGTGTAGTACTGGTGACCGGCGGTCTCCTGACTGCTGGTCTCCTTACCAACGCCGAGATCTCGCTGCACTCGCCACGCTGCGGGCTCGGTGGCGACCTGCGTCGCCACAGGTTCTAGTCCCACTCTATGGGTGTCGTGGACACCCACAAGTGGAAATAGTCCCTGTTGGTCGGCATGCCAACCATAGGGATAATGAGCCGTCGGGCTTGTGGAGGAGGTCATGTGACTGTCGGTCAGCTGACCGGTGGTCACATGAATACCACCCCACGCACCAACCCTTAGTATGTACAAACAGCGGAAAGACTCCTCGTCATTCATGGAGTTCTCTTTTACGTAAAAAAAAACAGAAAGCACAAAAACAACCTGCAGGGTGATGCAAGAAGGGAACAGGGGGCTACAAATAAAATCCATGAGCCACCAAACTCCACTTGTTTGTTGCTGTATCTGTCAGGCATGACCACTGTGCACATTGCTTTTTACTGCTCAGGGGCTGGTATAAAACCACAAATTGTCTGTTGCTGTGTTTGTGTCATGTAAACACGGAACGCTCAAACTGCCAGGATACACAATCTGTGCTCAAAGACACACAGCAATTCCTCTTACAGAAAGCTGTATCTCGTGTTGTGACACACCAGCTGACACAGGGCCTGATTCCAAGGTGGGAGCAAGTGTCACCGTCGCTGATGCATCTGTCCGGAAACGCAGGCACTGGCTCTGGCACGCTCAGAAAACGGGGCCAACGCACTCTAATTTTTTAGAACGCTCCTCCGCCACACCCCCAAATGGCTGCAGATTGTCACTAACCCGACACCTGCAGCCGCACAGGACCAGATCTGCATATGTGCTGTGCGGCTCCTGCACAGATCCAAAACTATCGGAGAATAGCGACGCACAGGACCAGTATGGAAATAGCGCACATCTCTCAGTCTGCCCCATAGATGCCATATGATCATTTGTTGTTGTTTTTTGACCTATTGAAAAAACACTAGGGCAGATGCATTAAGCCTGGAGAAGTGATAACGCAGTGTTAAATGCAAGGTGATAACGCACCAGCCAATCAGCACCAATATGTAAATAGACAGAAGCTGATTGGCTGGTGCGTTATCACCTTCCACTTATCACTGCTTTAGCACTTCTCCAGGCTTAATACATCTGCCCCAAACCATAATCCTCAATAAATGGGAATGAGTTTGAAGTTATGGCTAATGAAGAGCCGTAACTACGTGTGTGCCAGGTGTGCTTGGCAAACTGCGCAGTCGCCCTGAGGGCGCAACTGCCCGCATTCCAAGTCAGCGGCTTGTAATGAGTCAAATTGACTCATTACAAGCCGCCTGTGTGTGCCGGAGGAGGAGAGGACGAGGAGCATATCCCAGGCAGGTGAGAAGAAAGAGGTAGGAGGGTGAGGAGCGAGCCGCAGCAGCGCTATGTAATTGGTAGCGGCCCCACTGCAGCTGTCCCTCTCCTTCCACATAAGCTGGCCACCGCCACAGTGAATGCTGGGATGCGCTTCCCTCACAGCGGCGGCGGCCAGCCAATGCGGAAGGAGAGGGACAGCTGCATGCAGCGCCGCTACCAATTACACTGCGCTGCTGTGGCTCCGGAGTCCCCCTCCCTCCTCCTCCTTCTTCCCTGCCTCCGGAGCTGCCAGCACCGAGGAGCCTGACTGCCTGAGCCAGCGGAGAGATGGTAAGTATCAACTATTCTGTCTGTCTATCCTGACGGAATGTGTAAAAAGGGGGGCGCTGGCTGCCGTAATGTGTAAAAAGGGGGACGCTGGCAGCCATAATGTGTAAATAGGGGATGCTGTCTGCCGTAATGTGTAGGGATGCTGTCTGCCGTAATGTGTAAAAAGGGGGACTGGCTGCCGTAATGTGTAAAAAAAGGACGCTGTCTGCTGTAATGTGTAAAAGGGGCTCTACCTGCCGTAATGTGTAAGAAGAGGACGCTGTCTGCTGTAATGTGTAAAAGGGGCTCTACCTGGTGTAGTGGCGCTACTGTTTGGCGTAATTTGAATAATGGAGACTACGGTGCAATATGAATTGGTATTATTTTCTGGCCACACCCCCTTCCTCATTAAGCCACGCCCCTATATATATTTTACGTGCCTACAGTGCGCACTGCCCCTATTTTACATAATGGGGGGACGCCAATGCCGTTTCTTGCACACAGCGCTAAAATGTCTAGTTACGGCACTGGGCTAATGTATTCCTGTACAGATGGAATATGGTTGTAATCCCTATTTATGTTGGGCAAAGTCACGCTGGCGATGGGAATGCCATATTTTATTGGCTGGGAAAGTGCAGTTACTGAGCGAGTATATGCTGACTATGTAAGTGTAGCAGTAAAGTGTACAGAGGATTCTCTACAGGACCGGAACTTAACCACCAAACCTCTGCACTTATTAACCTTAAGACTAATCTACACAAGAGTGCAAAATACTATATGTGCGGGGTTAATGACATTGGGGGAGATGTACCAAGCCTTGGAGAGCAATAAAGTGGATAGAGAATGAACTAACAACCAATCATAATCAGCATTTTACAATCTATGTGTTTCCACTGCCGGTAACACATTTTTGGGTGGGATCAAGATTTTTTAACATGTTTAATATTCCCAATTCCTCAACACGACCAACGGGGGGATCGGGAAATTGTGGCAGTCTGACGCTGATATATAGGAGACTCTAATAATAATGTACAGAAGAGGCTACAGTGAACCATACAATACATACATAATGTGCAGGATGTACTAATGGGATTCAGTATGATATGTCGGCTGTCGGGATCCCCGTCAGCGGGAATACCGGCATCAAGCGCAGTGTGTCCCCTCACGGGTTAGCTGCGCTCGCCACGCTATGGGCCTGGTTGACAGAAAACAAGACCTGCACATTCTGCACCTGCAGTGGAGATTTCTAACTCTGGTCTTTAGGAATTGCACAGCTGCAGCTGGAGAAACAGAGGTCCGGGTTTTCCAGCTCACCCAGAGACAGCAGGAAGTCAGAAGCAGGAGAGAAGTTTAAAAGTCCTATTCATCCACTGCAGGTTGCACTGATGCCTGTTAGAGGCCAGTGATCAGGGAACAGTTTGTAGTGGCAGGACTGTGGACATTGGCCGTGCCAGGAGAGCATGGCATGTGTGGCTGCAAGCCACTGCTGCGGATTAACTATTGAGCACAAGGAGTGCCAGAATTTTTTATGTTTGTTTGCTTATTTTTCAGTTATGTACCTGTGTGACCAGGCCAAAGCCTGTGTATGCTTTGAACAGTGTCTGATGCCAGTAAAGACACTCTGTTTTATCTGGAAGACCTGCCTCAAGAGTTCTCATTTCCAGTACCCGGTTTACAATACATATGTACACAGTATTGTGCAAAAGTTTTAGGAATGGGTGGAAAAAATGCTGCAAAGCAAGAGTATTTTACAAAAAAAATTAGAAGTATTCATTTTTTTTATCAAGTAACAAAATGCATAGTGAATGAACAGTAGAGAAATCTAAATCAAATCAATATTTGGTGTGACCATCCTTTGCCTTCAAAACAGCATCAGTTCTAGGTACACTTGCACACAGTTTTTATTTTCATAAACCTGAAAACAAAACCTTCTAATTTTTGGTTCTGAGCATGCTCAATCATGCTCTTACTGAACAATGTGAATAGTCTCCGATTCGCATTGTTAAGTCTGCAGTGTGATGAGCGCCCGCTGTACAGTATGCCCAGCTCCAGCCTCCCAAAAGCTATAAATCGATAAAAATGTGTACTACTGTATATATATATATATATATATATATATATATATATACAGCAGTCAGGCTCGGCACTCCTCGCTGGGAAAGAATACTTGCTGTGGTGCCATCTGAGGATGTTAGCTATCCTTTGTATAGAGTGAAAAGCAGCGGCACTCGACAGACTGATTAATGAAATGTGAAGCCTTTATTACGGTCCTACGCCGTTTCGGGGTAATCCCCCGTCTTCAGGGACAAGCAATACATACACACATACACACACACATACATATATACAGTTACACACACACACACACACACACACACACACACACACACACATTTTGTATATAAACCGTGTAAATATAAATGTATACAGACTAATATAATGCCTATGTACACATTTTAATCAATTTATAAGCTTTTGGGAGGCTGGGCATACAATTGCCGCTCGTTTCAAGATCCTGCAGGGACTGATGGGAAAATGTCCTCCCTCCCTGCATTTTTTGTCAGATTTATGGATTTTCTTTATACAACGCCATTCTGAAATAGTGTTATATAAACTAAAGTAAAAATGTTTCGGTAAGTTACAGTTTTGATGCTTGCTGAGTAGCATAAAACGTTAAACCACAGTAGAGATAAATAGATCTACTGTGCGCTATTCAGCGAGATGGGTATAAACGGAGAAGATAATTATTGCTGAACAGCAGGGTTACATTAAAAAAGCGGAAACACTTGTTTCCGCATTCTTATCTTGATAATAAATGTCCTGAAGGGATGCGGTCATGTGACCGGCACTCGGGATCCCAGCGGTCACCATGCCAGGAACGCAAGCGACCAAAATGCTGTCAGACAGAATGCCGACCCACAGAGACTATTCCCACTCGGGGGGTGTCCACGGCATAGAGTGGAAATAGAACCTGTGGCGAGCGCAGCCCAGAAGGGGCTTTGTCGAGGGATCCCCAGCATCGGTCTCCCAGCCCCAACCCATCCTGAATAGGGGATCAGTACGAAATCCCGCTGGACGGGATCCCGGCGGTCGGAATACAGACACTGGAATCCCAACCAGTACAATCCCGACAGGGGGGCGAGCGCAACGCAGCCCCTTGCGGGCTCGCTGCGCTCGCTACGCTTGGCACACTAATTTATTCTCCCTCTATGGGTGTCATGGACACCCACGGAGGGAGAATATGTTGGTATTGTGCAGGTCGGGATTCCGGTGTCGGGATTCCGTCCGGTGGGATCTTGGCCGCATCCACTGAATAGAGGCCAATCTTGTGCATAACTTATAATGTGTTATGTGGGTAGAAATCAGATTACTGCAAAATAACATAACAGTAAGAACAACACAGATTCTGTGAATCTGCGGTGATGCAACTGCTGGTAGACTACAAGTCCCAGCATATTATGCTGGGACCTGTAGTTCAATAACATCCAATTCTCTGCTATAGGGGGTCATTCCGAGTTGTTTGCTCGTTATTTTTTTTCGCTACGGAGCGATTAGTCGCAAACTGCGCATGCGCAATGATCGCAGTGCGCCTGTGCCAAGTAAATTAGCACAAAAGTTTGGTATTTTACTCACGGCATAACGAAGATTTCTCTGACGTCCTAGTGGATGCTGGGACTCCGTCAGGACCATGGGGAATAGCGGCTCCGCAGGAGACAGGGCACAAAATTTAAAAGTTTGACCACTAGGTGGTGTGTACTGGCTCCTCCCCCTATGACCCTCCTCCAAGCCTCAGTTAGGTTTTTGTGCCCGTCCGAGCAGGGTGCAATCTAGGTGGCTCTCCTAAAGAGCTGCTTAGAAAAAGTTTGTTAGGTTTTTTATTTTCAGTGAGTCCTGCTGGCAACAGGCTCACTGCAACGAGGGACTTAGGGGAGAAGAAGTGAACTCACCTGCGTGCAGGATGGATTTGCTTCTTAGGCTACTGGACACTAGCTCCAGAGGGACGATCACAGGTACAGCCTGGATGGGTCACCGGAGCCGCGCCGCCGACCCCCTTGCAGATGCCGAATAGAGAAGAGGTCCAGAAACCGGCGGCAGAAGACGTCTCAGTCTTCATGAGGTAGCGCACAGCACTGCAGCTGTGCGCCATTGCTCTCCGCACACTTCACACCAGCGGTCACTGAGGGTGCAGGGCGCTGGGGGGGGGCGCCCTGGGCAGCAATGTAATATACCTATTCTGGCTAAAATATATCACATATAGCCCCTGGGGCTATATGGATGTATTTAACCCCTGCCAGGTTCCAAAAAAACCGGGAGAAGAAGCCCGCCGAAAAGGGGGCGGGGCCTATTCTCCTCAGCACACAGCGCCATTTTCCTGCCCAGCTCCGCTGCGAGGAAGGCTCCCAGAACTCTCCCCTGCACTGCACTACAGAAACAGGGTAAAAACAGAGAGGGGGGGCACTTATTGGCGATATTTATAATATTTGAGCTGCTATAAAGGGAACACACTTATATAGCGCTTGGGTGTGTGCTGGCAAACTCTCCCTCTGTCTCCCCAAAAGGCTAGTGGGGTCCTGTCTTCTATCAGAGCATTCCCTGTGTGTCTGCTGTGTGTCGGTACGTGTGTGTCGACATGTATGAGGACGATGTTGGCGTGGAGGCGGAGCAATTGCCTGTAATGGTGATGTCACCCCCTAGGGAGTCGACACCAGAATGGATGGCTTTGTTTATGGAATTACGGGATACAAACGTATTTTCCAGTAGGGCCACACGTTATATGATCACGGCAATGAAGGAGACTTTGCATATCTCTGATACTGCAAGTACCACAAAAAGGGGTATTATGTGGGGTCTGAAAAAACTACCTGTAGTTTTTCCTGAATCAGAGGAATTGAATGACGTGTGTGATGAAGCGTGGGTTACCCCTGATAAAAAACTGCTAATTTCAAAGAAGTTATTGGCATTATACCCTTTCCCGCCAGAGGTTAGGGCGCGCTGGGAAACACCCCCTAGGGTGGACAAGGCGCTCACACGTTTATCCAAACAAGTGGCGTTACCGTCTCCTGATACGGCCGCCCTCAAGGATCCAGCTGATAGGAGGCTGGAAAATACTCTAAAAAGTATATACACACATACTGGTGTTATACTGCGACCAGCAATCGCCTCAGCCTGGATGGGCAGTGCTGGGGTGGCTTGGTCGGATTCCCTGACTGAAAATATTGATACCCTAGATAGGGACAGTATTTTATTGACTATAGAGCAATTAAAGGATGCGTTCCTTTATATGCGAGATGCACAGAGAGATATCTGCACTCTGGCATCAAGAGTAAGTGCGATGTCCATATCTGCCAGAAGAAGTCTATGGACACGACAGTGGTCAGGCGATGCGGATTCCAAACGGCATATGGAAGTATTGCCGTATTAAGGAGAGGAATTATTTGGGGTCGGTCTATCGGATTTGGTAGCCACGGCAACAGCCGGGAAGTCCACCTTTTTACCTCAAGTCCCCTCCCAACAGAAAAAGCCGCAGTCTTTTCAGCCGCAGTCCTTTCGTTCCTATAAGAACAAGCGAGCAAAAGGACATTCATATTTGCCCCGAGGCAAAGGAAAGGGTAAGAGACTGCACCAAGCAGCCCCTTCCCAGGAGCAGAAGTCCTCCCCGGCTTCTGCAAAGGCCTCAGCATGACGCTGGGACCTTACAAGCGGACTCAGGGGCGGTGGGGGGTCGCCTCAAGAATTTCAGCGCACAGTGGGCTCACTCGCAGGTGGACCCCTGGATCCTGCAGGTAGTATCTCAGGGTTACAGGTTTGAATTCGAGAGGTCTCCCCCTCGCCGGTTCCTAAAGTCTGCTTTGCCAACGTCTCCCTCCGACAGGGCGACGGTATTGGAAGCCATTCACAAGCTGTATTCTCAGCAGGTGATAGTCAAGGTACCCCTTCTACAACAGGGAAAGGGGTATTACTTCACGCTATTTGTGGTACCGAAGCCGGACGGCTCGGTAAGACCTATTCTAAATCTGAAATCTCTGAACCTGTGCATACAAAAATTCAAGTTCAAGATGGAGTCACTCAGAGCAGTGATAGCGAATCTGGAAGAGGGGGATTTTATGGTGTCCTTGGACATCAAGGATGCTTACCTTCATGTCCCAATTTGCCCTTCACACCAAGGGTACCTCAGGTTCGTGGTACAAAACTGTCATTATCAGTTTCAGACGCTGCCGTTTGGATTGTCCACGGCACCCAGGGTCTTTACCAAGGTAATGGCCGAAATGATGATTCTTCTTCGAAGAGAAGGCGTATTAATTATCCCTTACTTGGACGATCTCCTGATAAGGGCAAGATCCAGAGAACAGCTGGAGGTCGGAGTAGCACTAACTCAAGTAGTGCTCCAACAGCACGGGTGGATTCTGAATTTTCCAAAATCCCAACTGATCCCGACGACACGTCTGCTGTTCCTAGGGATGATTCTGGACACTGTTCAGAAAAAGGTATTTCTTCCGGAGGAGAAAGTCAGGGAGTTATCCGAACTAGTCAGGAACCTCCTAAAACCAGGGACAGTGTCTGTGCATCAATGCACAAGAGTCCTGGTAAAAATGGTGGCTTCTTACGAAGCGATTCCATTCGGCAGATTCCATGCACGAATTTTTCAGTGGGATCTGCTAGACAAATGGTCCGGATCGCATCTGCAGATGCATCAGCGGATAAAATTGTCGACAAGGACAAGGGTCTCTCTGCTATGGTGGTTGCAGAGTACTCATCTGTTAGAGGGCCGCAGATTCGGCATACAGAACTGGGTCCTAGTGACCACGGATGCCAGCCTGAGAGGCTGGGGAGCGGTCACACGAGGAAGAAACTTCCAGGGCGTGTGGTCAAGCCTGGAAACGTCTCTTCACATAAATATACTGGAGCTAAGAGCAATCTACAATGCTCTAAGCCTGGCAAAACCTCTGCTTCAGGGTCAGCCGGTGTTGATCCAGTCGGACAACATCACGGCAGTCGCCCACGTAAACAGACAGGGCGGCACAAGAAGCAGGAGGGCAATGGCAGAAGCTGCAAGGATTCTTCGCTGGGCGGAAAATCATGTGATAGCACTGTCAGCAGTGTTCATTCCGGGAGTGGACAACTGGGAAGCAGACTTCCTCAGCAGACACGATCTTCACCCGGGAGAGTGGGGACTTCATCCAGAAGTCTTCCACATGATTGTGGTCCATTGGGAAAGACCAATGGTGGACATGATGGCGTCCCGCCTCAACAAAAAACTGGACAGGTATTGCGCCAGGTCAAGAGACCCTCAGGCAATAGCTGTGGACGCTCTGGTAACACCATGGGTGTACCAGTCAGTGTATGTGTTCCCTCCTCTGCCTCTCATACCCAAGGTACTGAGAATTATACGGCAAAGGGGAGTAAGAACGATACTCGTGGCTCCGGACTGGCCAAGAAGGACTTGGTACCCGGAACTTCAGGAGATGCTCACGGAAGATCCGTGGCCTCTACCTCTAAGAAGGGACCTGCTTCAGCAGGGACCGTGTCTATTCCAAGACTTACCGCGGCTGCGTTTGACGGCATGGCGGTTGAACGCCGGATCCTAAGGGAAAAAGGCATTCCGGAAGAGGTCATCCCTACCCTGGTCAAAGCCAGGAAGGAGGTGACTGCACAACATTATCACCGCATTTGGAGAAAATATGTTGCATGGTGTGAGGCCAAGAAGGCCCCGACAGAGGAATTTCAACTGGGTCGATTCCTACATTTCCTGCAAACAGGATTATCTATGGGCCTCAAATTAGGGTCCATTAAGGTTCAAATTTCGGCCCTGTCGATATTCTTCCAGAAAGAATTGGCTTCAGTTCCTGAAGTTCAGACTTTTGTAAAAGGAGTACTACATATACAGCCCCCGGTTGTGCCCCCAGTGGCACCGTGGGATCTCAATGTAGTTTTGGATTTTCTCAAATCCCATTGGTTTGAGCCACTCAAATCGGTAGATTTGAAATATCTTACATGGAAAGTAACCATGCTACTGGCTCTGGCTTCAGCCAGGAGAGTGTCAGAATTGGCAGCTTTATCATATAAAAGCCCATATCTGATTTTCCATTCGGACAGGGCAGAATTGAGGACGCGTCCTCATTTTCTGCCTAAGGTGGTATCAGCGTTTCACCTGAACCAGCCTATTGTGGTGCCTGCGGCTACTAGCGATTTGGAGGATTCCAAGTTGCTGGACGTTGTCAGAGCATTGAAAATATATATTTCAAGGACGGCTGGAGTCAGAAAATCTGACTCGCTGTTTATACTATATGCACCCAACAAGCTGGGTGCTCCTGCTTCTAAGCAGACGATTGCTCGTTGGATTTGTAGCACAATTCAACTGGCACATTCTGTGGCAGGCTTGCCACAGCCTAAATCTGTCAAGGCCCACTCCACAAGGAAGGTGGGCTCATCTTGGGCGGCTGCCCGAGGGGTCTCGGCATTACAACTCTGCCGAGCAGCTACGTGGTCAGGGGAGAACACGTTTGTAAAATTCTACAAATTTGATACCCTGGCTAAGGAGGACCTGGAGTTCTCTCATTCGGTGCTGCAGAGTCATCCGCACTCTCCCGCCCGTTTGGGAGCTTTGGTATAATCCCCATGGTCCTGACGGAGTCCCAGCATCCACTAGGACGTCAGAGAAAATAAGATTTTACTTACCGATAAATCTATTTCTCGTAGTCCGTAGTGGATGCTGGGCGCCCATCCCAAGTGCGGATTGTCTGCAATACTTGTACATAGTTATTGTTACAAAAAAATCGGGTTGTTTATTGTTGTGAGCCATCTTTTCAGAGGCTCCTATGTTATCATACTGTTAACTGGGTTCAGATCACAAGTTGTACGGTGTGATTGGTGTGGCTGGTTTGAGTCTTACCCGGGATTCAAAATCCTTCCTTATTGTGTACGCTCGTCCGGGCACAGTATCCTAACTGAGGCTTGGAGGAGGGTCATAGGGGGAGGAGCCAGTACACACCACCTAGTGGTCAAACTTTTAAATTTTGTGCCCTGTCTCCTGCGGAGCCACTATTCCCCATGGTCCTGACGGGGTCCCAGCATCCACTACGGACTACGAGAAATAGATTTATCGGTAAGTAAAATCTTATTTTTTCATCGTTCTGGTGATCGGAGTGTGATTGACAGGAAGTGGGTGTTTCTGGGCGGATACTTGCCGTTTTATGGGAGTGTGCGGAAAAACGCTGGCGTTTCTGGGAAAAACGCGGGAGTGTCTGAAGAAACGGGGGAGTGTCTGGGCGAACGCTGGGTGTGTTTGTGACGTCAAACCAGGAACGAAACTGACTGAACTGATCGCAGTGACAGAGTAAGTCTCGAGCTACTCAGAAACTGCTAAGAAATTTCTATTCGCAATTCTGCGAATCTTTCGTTCGCAATTCTGCTATGCTAAGATTCACTCCCAGAGGGCGGCGGCCTAGCGTGTGCAATGCTGCTAAAAGCAGCTAGCGAGCGAACAACTCGGAATGAGGGCCATAGTGCAGTAACTAGTACTGCAGTTATAAGAGTAGTCCTTTCTGAAATAGAGCTTCCTAGTCCCAGGTAACGCAGCAACTGCACCATGCCTAACTCCTCCCTGTCACTGTACCCAGCAGGTACTGTAGCCCCAGCAAGGGAGGAGGTGCCTGTACTATAGGGGCGGGGGGCAGGCTCTGGGGGTAGTATCAGGAGTCTCTCTTGCAGGATGTGCCTGATGGCTTGATACAAGAAGAAACAGAGACCTGGTACTGCAGGGAGAAGACATGGTGAGTGCTGTGCTTGTATATCAGTGTATATAGGCTTCCTGTTCCCTGATAAATCTGCATTATTACCTGTACATAGTCTTCCTGCCTCTCTCTGCTAATTAACTCCTTCACTGCAGCAGAGGCACAAGGATCATGCATTCGCACAACTGGGATGGGATCATTAATGCTGCAAATGTGCATCAGACATTGGCATAATAAAATGAAAAGTGGCAGCATAATGTAACATCTATATACTGCATACACAGTCAGTAAGGCTAATGTTACATCTATATATACTGCATACACAGTCAGTAAGGCTAATGTTACATCTATATACTGCATACACAGTCAGTAAGGCTAATGTTACATCTATATACTGCATACACAGTCAGTAAGGCTAATGTTACATCTATATACTGCATACACAGTCAGTAAGGCTAATGTTACATCTATATACTGCATACACAGTCAGTAAGGCTAATGTTACATCTATATACTGCATACACAGTCAGTAAGGCTAATGTTACATCTATATACTGCATACACAGTCAGTAAGGCTAGTGTTGCAAAGTAACACCTATATTCTGCATGGGTACACACTGGAGCGATGTCGCTCCAGAACGCCGTTTTGGAGCGACATGTCGCTTTCATCGCTCAGTGTGTATCCAGGAATGCACGCTCCCGCGGTCGCATGCGGCAGACGCTTGGTTTGTTGCATATCCAACCAAGCGCCCATCGCTAGCGTCCTGTGTCATGTTAATGAAGGACGGAACATGCTCGTTCCGTCCTTCAGTAAAGTCGCCCCAGTGTTTAGGGGCAATTCGGGTTTATCGGAGATTCGTTCCTCTGTCGGAACGAATCCCCGTCGCACCAGTGTGTACCCAGCTTTAGGCTAATGTATCAAAGTAACATCTATTTACTGTATACACAGTAAGGCTAATGTAACATCTATACACTGCATACACAGTAATAATAGTGTAATATATATATATATATATACTGTATACACAGTAAGGCTAATGTAACACCTACATACTGTATACACAGTAAGGCTAATGTAACATCTATATACTCTGTATACACAGTAAGGCTAATGTAACATCTATACACTGCATACACAGTAATAATAGTGTAACATATATATATATATGTATATATATATACATACTGTATACACAGTAAGGCTAATGTAACACCTACATACTGTATACACAGTAAAGCTAATGTAACATCTATATACTCTGTATACACAGTAAGGCTAATGTAACATCTATATACTGTATATACAGTAAGGCTAAAGTTACATCTATATACTGTATATACAGTAAGGCTAATGTAACATCTATATACTGTATACACAGTAAGGCTAATGTAACATCTATACACTGCATACACAGTAATAATAGTGTAACATATATATATATATATATATATATATATACTGTATACACAGTAAGGCTAATGTAACACCTACATACTATATACACAGTAAGGCTAATGTAACATCTATATACTCTGTATACACAGTAAGGCTAATGTAACATCTATACACTGCATACACAGTAATAATAGTGTAACATATATATATATATACCGTATTTGCCGGCGTATAAGACGACTGGGCGTATAAGACGACCCCCAACATTTCCACTCAAAATATAGAGTTTGTTATATACTCGCCGTATAAGACTACCCCCTTCCACACACCAAATAAAACGTAAAAGAACATCAGATTTGTGACATACTGTATATTATGACCTGATAAGAGATTTGGATAGGGAGTATTTATCAAGGTATGCATAAGAAGGGGGGAGGGGGCGAGGAGAAAGTTGTAAAATGTATAAAAGTATACCCCTGTGTGCATTTATTGTTACCGGTTTCACATGAGTGCCATTAGTATTAGTGCCATTACAGTACCTGTCATTGTTACCATTGTACGGCCACAACGCGACTGCAGCGCCTCCGGCCAGTCCCTGCATCTCCCTGTAATTGGTACTAGTGACCCGCCGCGGCCGCACTGGATACCGCGCGATACTGGATGGTATGTAGAATGAGGTGGGCGGGCATCGGGAGGCCACTATGGGCACCGGGTGAGTATCGGAAGGCCACTATGGCAGCTATGTCTATCCCAACTGAAGTGCACCCGGCGTATAAGACGACCCCCCCACTTGGAGGCATGTTTTTCAGGGCAAAAAAGTAGTCTTATACGCCAGCAAATACTGTATATACTGTATACACAGTAAGGCTAATGTAACACCTACATACTGTATACACAGTAAAGCTAATGTAACATCTATATACTCTGTATACACAGTAAGGCTAATGTAACATCTATATACTGTATATACAGTAAGGCTAATGTTACATCTATACACTGTATATACAGTAAGGCTAATGTAACATCTATATACTGTATACACAGTAAGGCTAATGTAACATCTATATACTGTATACACAGTAAGGCTAATGTAACATCTATACACTGCATACACAGTAATAATAGTGTAACATATATATATATATATATATATATATATTGTATACACAGTAAGGCTAATGTAACACCTACATACTGTATACACAGTAAGTCTAATGTAACACCTACATACTGTATACACAGTAAAGCTAATGTAACATCTATATACTCTGTATACACAGTAAGGCTAATGTAACATCTATATACTGTATATACAGTAAGGCTAATGTTACATCTATATACTGTATATACAGTAAGGCTAATGTAACATCTATATACTGTATACACAGTAAGGCTAATGTAACATCTATATACTGTATACACAGTAAGGCTAATGTAACATCTATACACTGCATACACAGTAATAATAGTGTAACATATATATATATATATATATATATATACATACTGTATACACAGTAAGGCTAATGTAACACCTACATACTATATACACAGTAAGGCTAATGTAACATCTATATACTCTGTATACACAGTAAGGCTAATGTAACATCTATACACTGCATACACAGTAATAATAGTGTAACATATATATATATATATATATATATATATATATATATACTGTATACACAGTAAGGCTAATGTAACATCTATATACTGTATATACAGTAAGGCTAAAGTTACATCTATATACTGTATATACAGTAAGGCTAATGTAACACCTACATACTGTATACACAGTAAAGCTAATGTAACATCTATATACTCTGTATACACAGTAAGGCTAATGTAACATCTATATACTGTATATACAGTAAGGCTAAAGTTACATCTATATACTGTATATACAGTAAGGCTAATGTAACACCTACATACTGTATACACAGTAAAGCTAATGTAACATCTATATACTCTGTATACACAGTAAGGCTAATGTAACATCTATATACTGTATATACAGTAAGGCTAATGTTACATCTATATACTGTATATACAGTAAGGCTAATGTAACATCTATATACTGTATACACAGTAAGGCTAATGTAACATCTATATACTGTATACACAGTAAGGCTAATGTAACATCTATATACTGTATATACAGTAAGGCTAATGTAACATCTATATACTGTATACACACATACCCTCCAACATTTTTCACATAAAAATTGGTGCAAATTCGAAAATGGCCTATACTTTCAGTGGAAGTTTGGAGAGCCAAAAATCGGTTCAGACCATAAAAAAACAACGTACTGTACCTGCCAAAAAGGTACAGTTGGAGGGTATGTACACAGTAAGGCTAATGTAACATCTGGTTCCGGTATGAATGGTCGACCATGTTATGGTCGACAGTCATTAGGTCGACCACTATTGGTCGACATTGACATGGTCGACAGGGACACATGGTCGACACATGAAAATGATCGACACATGAAAGGTCGACACATGAAAAGGTCGACATGAGTTTTTTTTAACTTTTTTGGGTGTCGTTTTTTGCGTAAAGTGACTGGGAACCCCAATTAGTGCACCGCATCCCCTCGCATGGCTCGCTTCGCTCGCCATGCTTCGGGCATGGTGCCTTCGCTTCGCTCGGCACAGATTACCGTTCCAATCGTAGTCCACGTGGATCGTAAAGTATGGAAAAGTTCCCCAAAAGAAAAAAAAGTTAAAAAACTCATGTCGACCTTTTCATGTGTCGACCTTTTCATGTGTCGACCATTTTCATGTGTCGACCATGTGTCCATGTCGACCAATAGTGGTCGACCTAATGACTGTCGACCATAACATGGTCGACCATGTGAACGGATACCATAACATCTATACACTGTATACACAGACTATCATTTTCTCACACATGAGCTGCATGTCAGTAAATGCATGCCAGCAGACGTGTCTCTCAGTCGCATACCTCCCAACATGACCCTCTCCGCTAGGGACACAATGCTCTGCTTCTGGACTTTTCTCTTAATTTATGATTTCCAGCACCTGTGTTAATGGATTAATGGATACGAAAGGTGTTTCAGCACAGGGGATGGCAATCATGCATTAAGAGGGAAGTCCAGGAGCAGAGCATTCTGTCCCTCCTGGAGAGGGTCATGTTGGAAGGTATGCAGTCGGTGTGTAATATTATTGCGCTGCATGGGTACTTAGTGCTACATACATGTCACTTTTAAGCAGTGGTGCAAGTGGGCGGGTGGGTACGGCGTACCCGTAAGAATTTAGCCGTGGGTACGCCGTACCCACACCGACGGGCCGCCGCTCCTCTTCCCTCCCTCCCTCCCTCTGCTGCTCCACGCCGCACCCGCCGTCCCCGCCGCATCGGCGCACCGCCGCTGATGTGAGGGGAGGAGAGCGCAGCCTGCGCCTCTCCTTCCCCACAGTCTCCGGCGGGTGTCATAGTTTAATTCAGCGCCGATCCGTGAGCCAATCAGAGCTCGCACCGCGAGCTCTGATTGGCTCACGGATCGGCGCTGAATTAAACTGTGAGACACCCGCCGGAGACTGCGGTGAGCAGGGAAGGGGGGGGGGGTATGTTATACCTGGCACTGGGAGATATCTGGCACTGGGGGGGGGGGGGCATTTCTATCTGGCACTGGGGGATATCTGGCACTGGGGGGGCATTTCTATCTGGCACTGGGGGATATCTGGCACTGGGGGCATATCTGGCACAGGGGGGCATGTATACCTGGCACTGGGGGATATCTGGCACAGGGGGGGCATGTATACCTGGCACTGGGGGATATCTGGCACAGGGGGGGCATGTATACCTGGCACTGGGGAATATCTGGCACTGGGGGGGCATGTATACCTGGCACTGGGGGATATCTGGCACAGGGGGGCATGTATACCTGGCACTGGGGGATATCTGGCACTGGGGGGGCATGTATACCTGGCACTGGGAGCATATCTGGCACTGTAGGGGCATTTCTGTATCTGGCACGGGGGGCAATGTATATCTGACACAGTGGGGGCATTTGTGTATTTGGCACTGTGGGGGCAATGTGTATCTGACACTGTGAGGCAATGTATATCTGGAACTCTGGGGGCATTTCTGTATCTGGCACTGTGGGGTAATGTGTATCTGGCACTGTGAGGCAATGTGTATCTGGCACTGTGGGGCAACGTATATCTGGCACTGTGGGGCAACGTGTATCTGGCACTATTGGGGTCATACGTGTATCTGCCCCTCCCCCCATATGTGTACCACGCCCCCATTTTCATTGGCCACGCCCCATGTGGCATTAGGCCACACCCATTTTTTTTTGCGCACGCGCCTTCGGCGCGCGCACACAGTACCCGTAAGACATTTTTTCTACTTGCACCACTGCATTTAAGCCATGCGTATCACCATAGTAGCCTGCTGTATGCAGAGGGAGGGTTAATCTCCAGTTGGCCCTACGAAGGTTGTGAGGTGGTGTCAGACCATGGGAGGGGTCTGCATGGGGGCTATGGGCCAGGGAAATTGTCTGGGAAATCCTATTGAAATGATTGCACAATGCACACAATATAAGAAGTACTGATTTCACTCCCTGCTTTTGTCAACATTACATTGCAGGGTTAGCTGAGGATTCCTAACATGTGCCCCCAGACTGAGGCGTTTTATTGTTCACCTGGCTTTGGTTTTAGACAAGAAACATTTCTCTTCTTTGTGTAACTGATCCTAGTTCAATCAAAGTTAATTGCTAGGTTACTGTTAATGATTCATTGCGCTAGTAAATGACCTCAGTGTTGCAAACTAATATTTGAAGCATTCCAAGTTCTATATGCAGTTACTTTCCAATTGTAAAGCGCAACGGAATATTCTGCGCTATATAAGAAAATAAGATTTTACTCACCGGTAAATCTATTTCTCGTAGTCCGTAGTGGATGCTGGGAACTCCGTAAGGACCATGGGGAATAGACGGGCTCCGCAGGAGACTGGGCACTCTAAAAGAAAGATTAGGTACTATCTGGTGTGCACTGGCTCCTCCCTCCATGCCCCTCCTCCAGACCTCAGTTAGGATACTGTGCCCGGAAGAGCTGACACAATAAGGAAGGATTTTGAATCCCGGGTAAGACTCATACCAGCCACACCAATCACACCGTATAACTCGTGATAATATACCCAGTTAACAGTATGAACACAACAGAGCCTCTCAAAAGATGGCTCAACAATAACCCTTGTAGTTAACAATAACTATATACAAGTATTGCAGACAGTCTGCACTTGGGACGGGCGCCCAGCATCCACTACGGACTACGAGAAATAGATTTACCGGTGAGTAAAATCTTATTTTCTCTGACGTCCTAGTGGATGCTGGGAACTCCGTAAGGACCGTGGGGATTATACCAAAGCTCCCAAACGGGCGGGAGAGTGCGGATGACTCTGCAGCACCGAATGAGAGAACTCAAGGTCCTCCTCAGCCAGGGTATCAAATTTGTAGAATTTTGCAAACGTGTTTGCCCCTGACCAAGTTGCGGCTCGGCAAAGTTGTAAAGCCGAGACCCCTCGGGCAGCCGCCCAAGATGAGCCCACTTTCCTCGTGGAATGGGCTGTTACTGATTTAGGATGCGGCAATCCAGCCGCAGAATGCTCCAGCTGAATTGTGTTACAAATTCAGCGAGCAATAGTCTGCTTAGAAGCAGGAGCACCCATTTTGTTGGGTGCCTACAGGATAAAAAACGAGTCAGTTTTCCTGACTCCAGCCGTCCTGGAAATATAAATTTCTCTATCGTCCTAGTGGATGCTGGGGTTCCTGAAAGGACCATGGGGTTCCTGAAAGGACCATGGGGAATAGCGGCTCCGCAGGAGACAGGGCACAAAAAGTAAAGCTTTAGGATCAGGTGGTGTGCACTGGCTCCTCCCCCTATGACCCTCCTCCAAGCCAGTTAGATTTTTGTGCCCGGCCGAGAAGGGTGCAATCTAGGTGGCTCTCCTAAAGAGCTGCTTAGGAAAGTTTAGCTTAGGTTTTTTATTTTACAGTGAGTCCTGCTGGCAACAGGATCACTGCAACGAGGGACTTAGGGGAGAAGAAGTGAACTCACCTGCGTGCAGGATGGATTGGCTTCTTGGCTACTGGACATCAGCTCCAGAGGGACGATCACAGGTACAGCCTGGATGGTCACCGGAGCCTTGCCGCCGGCCCCCTTGCAGATGCTGAAGTAAGAAGAGGTCCAGAATCGGCGGCAGAAGACTCCTCAGTCTTCTAAAGGTAGCGCACAGCACTGCAGCTGTGCGCCATTTTCCTCTCAGCACACTTCACACGGCAGTCACTGAGGGTGCAGGGCGCTGGGAGGGGGGCGCCCTGGGAGGCAAATGAATACCTATTTTGGCTAAAAATACCTCACATATAGCCTCCGGAGGCTATATGGAGATATTTAACCCCTGCCAGAATCCGTTAAGAGCGGGAGACGAGGCCGCCGAAAAAGGGGCGGGGCCTATATCCTCAGCACACAGCGCCATTTTCCCTCACAGAAAGGCTGGAGGGAAGGCTCCCAGGCTCTCCCCTGCACTGCACTACAGAAACAGGGTTAAAACAGAGAGGGGGGGCACTAATTTGGCGATATGCTTATATATATATTAAGATGCTATAAGGGAAAACACTTATATAAGGTTGTCCCTATATAATTATAGCGTTTTTGGTGTGTGCTGGCAAACTCTCCCTCTGTCTCTCCAAAGGGCTAGTGGGTCCTGTCCTCTATCAGAGCATTCCCTGTGTGTGTGCTGTGTGTCGGTACGTGTGTGTCGACAGGTAGGAGGACGATGTTGGTGAGGAGGCGGAGCAATTGCCTGTAATGGTGATGTCACTCTCTAGGGAGTCGACACCGGAATGGATGGCTTATTTAGGAAATTACGTGATAATGTCAACACGCTGCAAGGTCGGTTGACGACATGAGACGGCCGACAAACAATTAGTACGGTCCAGACGTCTCAAAAACACCGTCAAGGGTTTTAAAACGCCCGTTTACTTTAGTCGGTCGACACAGACACAGACAGGGACACTGAATCCAGTGTCGACGGTGAATAAACAAACGTATTCCTTATTAGGGCCACACGTTAAAGGCAATGAAGGAGGTGTTACGTATTTCTGATACTACAAGTACCACAAAAGAGGGTATTATGTGGGATGTGAAAAAACTACCATAGTTTTTCCTGAATCAGATAAATTAAATAAAGTGTGTGATGATGCGTGGGTTCCCCCCGATAGAAAATTATGGGCGGTATACCCTTTCCCGCCAGAAGTTAGGGCGCGTTGGGAAACACCCTTTAAGGTGGATAAGGCGCTCACACGCTTATCAAAACAAGTGGCGGTACCGTCTATAGATAGGGCCGTCCTCAAGGACCAGCTGACAAGGCTGGAAAATATAATAAAAAGTATATACACACATACTGGTGTTATACTGCGGCCAGCGATCGCCTCAGCCTGGATGTGCAGAGCTAGGGTGGCTTGGTCGGATTCCCTGACTAAAAATATTGATACCCTTGACAGGGACAGTATTTTATTGACTATAGAGCATTTCTATATATGCAAGATGCACAGAGGGATATTTGCACTCTGGCATCATGAATAAACGCGATGTCCATAACTGCCAGAAGATGTTATGGACACGACAGTGGTCAGGTGATGCAGATTCCAAACGGCACAGTATGGCCGTATACAGGAAGAGGACTTGTTTGGGGTCGGTCCATCGGACCTGGTGGTCACGGCAACTGCTGGAAAATCCACCGTTTTTTACCCTAAGTCACATCTCTGCAGAAAAAGACACCGTCTTTTCAGCCTCAGTCCTCTCGTCCCTATAAGAACATATCTGCCCAGGGATAGAGGAAAGGGAAGAAGACTGCAGCAGGCAGCCCATTCCCAGGAACAGAAGCGTTCCACCGCGTCTGACAAGTTCTCAGCATGGCGCTGAGACCGTACAGGACCCCTGGATCCTACAAGTAGTATCCCGGGGGTACAGATGGGAATGTCGAGACGTTTCCCCTTCGCAGGCTCCTGAAGTCTGCTTTACCAAGTCTCCCTCCGACAAGGAGGTAGTATGGGAAAAAATTCACAAGCTGTATTCCCAGCAGGTGATAATTAAATTACCCCTCCTACTACAGAAAAGGGGTATTATTCCACACTATATTGTGGTACTGAAGCCAGAAGGCTAGGTGAGACTTATTCTAAAAATTTTTTTTTTTTTTTGAACACTTACAAAGGTTCAAATTAAGATGAAGTCACTCAGAGCAGTGATAACGAACCAGGAATAAGGGGACTATATAGTGTCCCGGGACATCAGGGATGCTTACCTCTATGTCCCAAATTTGCCCTTCTCACTAAGGGTACCTCAGGTTCGTGGTGCAGAACTGTCACTATCAGTTTCAGACGCTGCCGTTTGGATTGTCCACGGCACCCTGGGGTCTTTACCAAGGTAATGGCCGAATTGATGATTCTTCTTCGAAGAAAAGGCGTCTTAATTATCCCTTACTTGGACGATCTCCTGATAGGGGCATAGTCCAGGGAACAGTTGGAGGTCGGAGTAGCACTATCTCGATACTGCTACAATCAGCACGGGTGGATTCTAAATATTCCAAAATCGCAGCTGATCCCGACGACACGTCTGCTGTGCCTAGGGATGATTCTGGACACAGTCCAGAAAAAGGTGTTTCTCCCGGAAGAGAAAGCCAGGGAGTTATCCGAGCAAGTCAGGAACCTCCTAAAAACAGTGCATCATTGCACAAGGGTCCTGGTAAAAATGGTGGCTTCCTACGAAGCAATTCCATTCGGCAGATTTCACGTAAGAACTTTTCAGTGGGATCTGCTGGACAAATGGTCCGGATCGCATCTTCAGATGCATCAGCGGATAACCCAATATCCAAGGACAAGGGTGTCTCTCCTGTGGTGGTTATAGAGTGCTCATCTTCTAGAGGGCAGCAGATTCGGCATTCAGGATTGGATGCTGGTAACCACGGAGCCCAGCCTGAGAGGCTGGGGAGCAGTCACACAAGGAAAAAATTTCCAGGGAGTGTGATCAAGTATGGAGACTTTTCTCCACATAAATATACTGGAGCTAAGGGTAAATTTATAATGCTCTAAGCTTAGCAAGACCTCTGCTTCAAGGTCAGCCGGTATTGATCCAGTGGGAAAAACATCACGGCAGTCGCCCACGTAAACAGACAGGGCGACACAAGAAGCAGGAGGGCAATGGCAGAAACTGCAAGGACTTTTCGCTGGGCGGAAAATCATGTGATAACACTGTCAGCAGTTTTTCATCCCGGGAATGGAAACTGGGAAGCAGACTTCCTCAGCACGACCTCCACCCGGGAGAGTGGAAATTTCATTGAGAAGTTTTTTCCACATGATTGTAAACCGTTGGGAAATACCAAAGGTGGACATGATGGCGTCCCGTCTGAACAAAAAACGGGACAGGTATTGCGCCAGGTCAAGAGACCCTCAGGCAATAGATGTGGACGTTCTGGTAACACCGTGGGTGTACCAGTCGGTGTATGTGTTCCCTCCTCTGCTTCTCATACCTAAGGTGCTGAGAATTATAAGACGTAGAGGAGTAAGAACTATACTCATGGCTCCGGATTGGCCAAGAAAGACTTGGTACCCGGAACTTCAAGAGATGCTTACAGAGGTCTTATGGCCTCTGCCGCTAAGAAGGGACTTGCTTCAGCAAGTACCATGTCTGTTCCAAGACTTACCGCAGCTGCGTTTGTCGGCATGGCGATGGAAAGCCGGATCCTAAGGGAAAAAAGGCATTCCGGAAGAGGTCATTCCTACCCTGGTCAAAGCCAGAAAGGAGGTGACCGCACAACATTATCACCACGTGTGGCGAAAATATGTTGCGTGGTGTGAGGTCAGGAAGGCCCCACAAAGAAATTTCAACTCGGTCGTTTCCTGCATTTCCTGCAAACAGGAGTGTCTATGGGCCTCAAATTGGGGTCCATTAAGGTTCAAATTCGGCCCTGTAAATTTTCTTCCAGAAAGAATTGGTTTCAGTTCCTGAAGTCCAGAAGTTTGTCAAGGGAGTATTGCATATACAAACCCCTTTTTTGTGCCTCCAGTGGCACTGTGGGATCTCAACGTAGTTCTGGGATTCCTCAAATCACTTTGGTTTAAAACCAGTCAAATATGTGGATTTGAAGCATCTCACATAAAAAGTGACCATGCTCTTGGCCCTGGCCTGGACCAGGCGAGTGTCAAATTGGTGTTTTTTTCTCAAAAAAGCCCATATCTGTTTGTCCATTCGGACAGGGCAGAGCTGCGGACTCGTCCCCAGTTCTCTCCCTAAGGTGGTGTCAGTGTTTCACCTGAACCAGCTTATTGTGGTGCCTTGCACCTACTAGGGACTTGGAGGACTCCAAGTTGCTAGGAGTTGTCAGGGCCCTGAAAATATGTTCCAGGACAGCTGGAGTCAGAAAATCTGACTCGCTGTTTATACTGTATGCACCCGACAAGTTGGGTGCGCCTGCTTCTAAGCAGGCGATTGCTCGTTGGATTTGTAACACAATTCAACTTGCACATTCTGAGGCAGGCCTGCCACAGTCTAAATCGGTTAAGGCCCATTCCACAAGGAAGGTGGGCTCATCTTGGGCGGCTGCCCGAGAGGTCTCGGCATTACAACTCTGCCGAGCAGCTACGTGGTCAGGGGAGAACACGTTTGTAAAATTCTACAAATTTGATATCCTGGCAAAAGAGGACCTGGAGTTCTCTCATTCGGTGCTGCAGAGTCATCCGCACTCTCCCGCCCGTTTGGGAGCTTTGGTATAATCCCCATGGTCCTTTCAGGAACCCCAGCATCCACTAGGACGATAGAGAAAATAAGAATTTACTTACCGATAATTCTATTTCTCGGAGTCCGTAGTGGATGCTGGGCGCCCATCCCAAGTGCGGATTATCTGCAATACTTGTACATAGTTACAAAAATCGGGTTATTATTGTTGTGAGCCATCTTTTTAGAGGCTCCGCTGTTATCATACTGTTAACTGGGTTTAGATCACAAGTTGTACGGTGTGATTGGTGTGGCTGGTATGAGTCTTACCCGGGATTCAAAATTCCTCCCTTATTGTGTACGCTCGTCCGGGCACAGTACCTAACTGGCTTGGAGGAGGGTCATAGGGGGAGGAGCCAGTGCACACCACCTGATCCTAAAGCTTTACTTTTTGTGCCCTGTCTCCTGCGGAGCCGCTATTCCCCATGGTCCTTTCAGGAACCCCATGGTCCTTTCAGGAACCCCAGCATCCACTACGGACTCCGAGAAATAGAATTATCGGTAAGTAAATTCTTATTTTTTAAGGCCCTGACTACGTCCAGTAACTTGGAATCTTCCAAGTCCCTAGTAGCCGCAGGCACTACAATAGGTTGGGTCAAGTGAAAAGCTGATACCACCTTAGGGAGAAACTGGGGACGAGTCCTCAATTCTGCCCTATCCATATGGAAAATCAGATAAGGGCTTTTACATGACAAAGCCGCCAATTCTGACACACGCCTTGCCGAAGCCAAGGCCAATAACATGACCACTTTCCACGTGAGATATTTAAAACCCACAGTTTTAAGTGGCTCAAACCAATGTGATTTTAAGAAACTCAACACCACGTTGAGATCCCAAGGTGCCACAGAAGGCACAAAAAAGGGGCTGAATATGTAGCACTCCCTTTACAAATGTCTGAACTCCAGGCAGTGAAGCCAGTTCTTTCTGGAAGAAAATCGACAGAGCCGAAATCTGGACCTTAATGGAACCCAAATTTAGGCCCATAGTCACTCCTGACTGTAGGAAGTGCAGAAAACGACCAGCTGAAATTCCTCTGTTGGGGCCTTCCTGGCCTCACACCACGCAACATATTTTCGCCAAATATGGTGATAATGGTTTGCGGTTACTTCTTTCCTGGCTTTTATCAGCGTAGGAATGACTTCCTCCGGAATGCCCTTTTGCTTTAGGATCCGGAATTCAACCGCCATGCCGTCCAACGCAGCCGCGGTAAGTCTTGGAACAGACAGGGCCCCTGCTGTAGCAGATCCTGTCTGAGCGGTAGAGGCCATGGGTCCTCTGATATTATTTCTTGAAGTTCTGGGTACCAAGCTCTTCTTGGCCCATCCGGAACCACGAGTATCGTTCTTACTCCTCGTTTTCTTATTATTCTCAGTACCTTTGGTATGAGAGGCAGAGGAGGGAATACATAAACCGACTGGTACACCCACGGTGTCACTAGAGCGTCCACAGCTATTGCCTGAGGGTCCCTTGACCTGGCGCAATATCTAGTTTTTTGTTTAGGCGGGACGCCATCATGTCCACCTGTGGCCTTTCCCAATGGTTTACCAACAGTAGGAAGACTTCTGGATGAAGTCCCCACTCTCCCGGGTGTCGATCGTGTCTGCTGAGGAAGTCTGCTTCCCAGTTGTCCACTCCCGGAATGAACACTGCTGACAGTGCTAAGACGTGATTTTCCGCCCATCGGAGAATCCTTGTGGCTTCTGCCATCGCCATCCTGCTTCTTGTGCCGCCCTGTCGGTTTACATGGGTGACTGCCGTGATGTTGTCTGATTGGAACAGTACCGGCTGGTTTTGAAGCAGAGGCCTTGCCAGACTTAGGGCATTGTAAATGGCCCTCAGTTCCAGAATATTTATGTGTAGGGACGACTCCTGACTTGACCAAAGTCCTTGGAAATTTCTTCCCTGTGTGACTGCCCCCCAGCCTCGAAGGCTGGCATCCGTGGTTACCAGGACACAGTCCTGTATGCCGAATCTGCGGCCCTCTTGAAGATGAGCACTCTGCAGCCACCACAGTAGAGATACCCTGGTCCTTGGAGACAGGGTTATCAGCCGATGCATCTGAAGATGCGATTCCGACCACTTGTCCAAGAGGTCCCACTGAAAAGTTCTTGCATGGAACCTGCCGAATGGAATTTTGCTTCGTAAGAAGCTACCATTTTTCCCAGGACTCGTGTGCAGTGATGCACCGATACCTGTTTTGGTTTCAGGAGGTCTCTGACTAGAGATGACAACTCCTTGGCTTTCTCCTGCGGGAGAAACACTTTTTTCTGTTCTGTGTCCAGAAACATCCCCAGGAACAGTAAGCGTGTGGTAGGAACCGGCTGTGACTTTGGAATGTATAGAATCCATCCGTGCTGTTGTAGCACTTCCCGAGATAGTGCTACTCCGGCCAACAACTGCTCCATGGACCTCGCCTTTATAAGGAGATCGTCCAAGTACGGGGTAATTAAAAACTCCCTTTTTTCGAAGGAGTATCATCATTTCTGCCATTACCTTGGTAAAGACCCTCGGTGCCGTGGACAGTCCAAACGGCAGTGTTTGGAATTGGTAATGGCAATCCTGTACCACAAATCTGAGGTACTCCTGGTGAGGATGGTAAATGGGGACATGTAGGTAAGCATCCTTGATGTCCAGGGATACCATGTAATCCCCCACCTCCAGGCTTGCAATAACCGCCCTGAGCGATTCCATCTTGAACTTGAATTTTTTTATGTATGTGTTCAAGGACTTCAAATTTAAAATGGGTCTCACCGAACCGTCCGGTTTCGGTACCACAAACAGTGTGGAATAGTAACCCCGTCCTTGTTGAAGTAGGGGCACCTTGACTATCACCTGCTGGGAATACAGCTTGTGAATTGCCTCTAGCACAGCCTCCCTGCCTGAGGGAGTTGTCGGCAAGGCAGATTTGAGGAAAACGGCGGGGGGGAGATGCCTCCAATTCCAGCCTGTACCCCTGAGATACTACTTGAAGGATCCAGGGATCCACCTGTGAGCGAGCCCACTGATCGCTGAAATTTTTGAGGCGGCCCCCCACCGTACCTGGCTACACCTGTGGAGCCCCCGCGTCATGCGGTGGACTCAGAGGAAGCCGGGGAAGAATTTTGATTCTGGGAACTGGCTGACTGGTGCAGCTTTTTCCCTCTTCCCTCGTCTCTGTGCAGAAAGGAAGCGCCTTTGACCCGCTTGCTTTTCTGAAGCCGAAAGGACTGTACCTGATAATACAGTGCTTTCTTAGGCTGTGAGGAAACCTGAGGTAAAAATTTTTCTTCCCAGCTGTTGCTGTGGATACGAGGTCCCAGAGACCATCCCCAAACAATTCCTCACCCTTATAAGGCTCTATGTGCCTTTTAAAGTCAGCATCACCTGTCCAGTGTCGGGTCTCTTATACCCTCCTGACAGAATGGACCTTGCATTAATTCTGGATGCCAGCCGGCAAAATATCCCTCTGTGCATCCCTCATATATAAGACGACGACTTATGTTCGCAAAATAGTATCCCTGTTTGACAGGGTTACAGACCACGCTGCAGCAGCACTATCTGCAGGTCTCAGTCTAGTACCTGAGTGTGTAAATACAGACTTCAGGATAGCCTCCTGCTTTTTATCAGCAGGTACCTTCAAAGTGGCCGTATCCTAAGACGGCAGTGCCACCTTTTTTGACAATGTGTGAGCGCCTTATCCACCCTAGGGGATATCTCCCAGCGTAACTTATCCTCTGGCGGGAAAAGGTACGCTATCAGTAACTTTTTAGAAATTACCAGTTTCTTATCGGGGGAACCCACGCTTTTTCACACTTCATTCACTCATTTGATGGGGGAACAAAACACTGCCTGCTTTTTCTCCCCAAACATAAAACCCTTTTTTAGTGGTACTTGGGTTAATGTCAGAAATGTGTAACACATTTTTTATTGCCGGGATCATGTAACGGATGTTCCTAGTGGATTGTGTATATGTCTCAATCTCGTCGACACTGGAGTCAGACTCCGTGTCGACCTTTGTATCTGCCATCTGAGGGAGCGGGCGTTTTTGAGCCCCTGATGGCCTTTGAGACGCCTGGGCAGGCGCGGGCTGAGAAGCCGGCTGTCCCATAGCTGTTACGTCATCCAGCCTTTTATGTAAGGAGTTGACACTGTCGGTTAATACCTTCCACCTATGTATCCACTCTGGTGTCGGCCCACAGGGGGCGACATCCCATTTATCGGCATCTGCTCCGCCTCCACATAAGCCTCCTCATCAAACATGTCGACACAGCCGTACCGACACACCGCACACACACAGGGAATGCTCTGACTGAGGACAGGACCCCACACAGCCCTTTGGGGAGACAGAGAGAGAGTATGCCAGCACACACCAGAGCGCTATATAATGTAGGGATAAACACTATCACTGAGTGAATTTTCCCCAATAGCTGCTTGTATAAACAATATTGCGCCTAAATTTTGTGCCCCCCCTCTCTTTTTAACCCTTTGAGCCTGAAAACTACAGGGGAGAGCCTGGGGAGCTGTCTTCCAGCTACACTGTGAAGAGAAAATGGCGCCAGTGTGCCGAGGGAGATAGCTCCGCCCCTTTTTCGCTGACTTTTCTCACGCTTTTTTATGGATTCTGGCAGGGGTAATTATCACATATATAGCCTCTGGGGCTATATAATAAGAATTTACTTACCGATAATTCTATTTCTCATAGTCCGTAGTGGATGCTGGGGACTCCGTAAGGACCATGGGGAATAGCGGCTCCGCAGGAGACTGGGCACATCTAAAGAAAGCTTTAGGACTATCTGGTGTGCACTGGCTCCTCCCCCTATGACCCTCCTCCAAGCCTCAGTTAGGATACTGTGCCCGGACGAGCGTACACAATAAGGAAGGATTTTGAATCCCGGGTAAGACTCATACCAGCCACACCAATCACACCGTATAACCTGTGATCTGAACCCAGTTAACAGCATGATAACAGAGGAGCCTCTGAAAGATGGCTCACAACAATAATAACCCGATTTTTGTAACAATAACTATGTACAAATATTGCAGACAATCCGCACTTGGGATGGGCGCCCAGCATCCACTACGGACTATGAGAAATAGAATTATCGGTAAGTAAATTCTTATTTTCTCTAACGTCCTAAGTGGATGCTGGGGACTCCGTAAGGACCATGGGGATTATACCAAAGCTCCCAAACGGGTAGGGAGAGTGCGGATGACTCTGCAGCACCAAATGAGAGAACTCCAGGTCCTCCTCAGCCAGGATATCAATTTTGTAGAATTTTACAAACGTATTTGCTCCTGACCAAGTAGCTGCTCGGCAAAGTTGTAAAGCCGAGACCCCTCGGGCAGCCGCCCAAGATGAGCCCACCTTCCTTGTGGAGTGGGCATTTACAGATTTTTGGCTGTGGCAGGCCTGCCACAGAATGTGCAAGCTGAATTGTACTACAAATCCAACGAGCAATAGTCTGCTTAGAAGCAGGAGCACCCAGCTTGTTGGGTGCATACAGGATAAACAGCGAGTCAGATTTCCTGACTCCAGCCCTCCTGGAAACATATATTTTCAGGGCCCTGACAACGTCTAGCAACTTGGAGTCCTCCAAGTCCCTAGTAGCCGCAGGCACCACAAATAGGTTGGTTCAGGTGAAACGCTGAAACCACCTTAGGGAGAAACTGAGGACGAGTCCTCAATTCCGCCCTGTCCGAATGGAACATCAGATAAGGGCTTTTTCAGGATAAAGCCGCCAATTCTGACACGCGCCTGGCCCAGGCCAGGGCCAACAGCATGACCACTTTCCATGTGAGATATTTTAACTCCACAGATTTAAGTGGTTCAAACCAATGTGACTTTTGGAACCCAAAACTACATTGAGATCCCAAAGTGCCACTGGAGGCACAAAAGGAGGCTGTATATGCAGTACCCCTTTTACAAACGTCTGAACTTCAGGGACTGAAGCTAGTTCTTTTTGGAAGAAAATTGACAGGGCCGAAATTTGAACCTTAATGGACCCCAATTTCAGGCCCATAGACACTCCTGTTTGCAGGAAATGTAGGAATCGACCCAGTTGAATTTCCACCGTCGGGCCTTACTGGCCTCGCACCACGCAACATATTTTCGCCAATTGCGTTGATAATGTTTTTGCGGTTACATCCTTCCTGGCTTTGATCAGGATAGGGATGACTTCATCCGGAATGCCTTTTTTCCTTCAGGATCCGGCGTTCAACCGCCATGCCGTCAAACGCAGCCGCGGTAAGTCTTGGAACAGACAGGGTCCTTGCTGGAGCAGGTCCCTTCTTAGAGGTAGAGGCCACGGATCCTCCGTGAGCATCTCTTGAAGTTCCGGTTACCAAATCCTTCTTGGCCAATCCGGAGCCACGAATATAGTGCTTACTCCTCTCCATCTTATCAATCTCAGTACCTTGGGTATGAGAGGCAGAGGAGGGAACACATACCCTGACTGGTACACCCACGGTGTTACCAGAGCGTCTACAGCTATTGCCTGAGGGTCCCTGGACCTGGCGCAATACCTGTCGAGTTTTTCCCAACGGTTTATAATCATGTGGAAGACTTCTGGGTGAAGTCCCCACTCTCCCGGGTGGAGGTCGTGCTGAGGAAGTCTGCTTCCCAGTTGTCCACTCCCGGAATGAATACTGCTGACAGTGCTATCACATGATTTTCCGCCCAGCGAAGAATCCTTGCAGCTTCTGCCATTGCCCTCCTGCTTCTTGTGCCACCCTGTCTGTTTACGTGGGTGACTGCCGTGATGTTGTCCGACTGGATCAACACCGGCTGACCTTGAAGCAGAGGTCTTGCTAAGCTTAGAGCATTGTAAATGTCCCTTAGCTTCAGGATATTTATGTGAAGTGATGTCTCCAGGCTTGACCATAAGTCCTGGATATTCCTTCCCTGTGTGACTGCTCCCCAGCCTCGCAGGCTGGCATCCGTGGTTACCAGGACCCAGTCCTGAATGCCGAATCTGCGGCCCTCTAGAAGATGAGCACTCTGCAACCACCACAGGAGGGACACCCTTGTCCTTGGTGACAGGGTTATCCGCTGATGCATCTGAAGATGCGACCCGGACCATTTGTCCAGCAGGTCCCACTGGAAAGTTCTTGCGTGGAATCTGCCGAATGGGATTGCTTCGTAGGAAGCCACCATTTTACCCAGAACCCTTGTGCATTGATGCACTGAGACTTGGCTCGGTTTTAGGAGGTTCCTGACTAGCTCGGATAACTCCCTGGCTTTCTCCTCCGGGAGAAACACCTTTTTCTGGACTGTGTCCAGGATCATCCCTAGGAACAGAAGACAAGTCGTCGGAACCAGCTGCGATTTTGGAATATTGAGAATTCAACCGTGCTGCAGCAACACTACCTGAGATAGTGCTACACCGACCTCCAACTGTTCCCTGGATCTTACCCTTATCAGGGAATTGTCCAAGTAAGGGATAACTAAAATTCCCTTCCTTTGAAGGAATATCATCATTTCGGCCATTACCTTGGTAAAGACCCGGGGTGCCGTGGACCATCCATACGGCAGCGTCTGAACTGATAGTGACAGTTCTGTACCATAAACCTGAGGTACCCTTGGTGAGAAGGGTAAATTTTGACATGAAGGTAAGCATCCTTGATGTCCCGAGACATCATGTAGTCCCCTTCTTCCAGGTTCGCAATCACTGCTCTGAGTGACTCAATCTTGAATTTGAACCTCTGTATGTAAGTGTTCAAAGATTTTAGATTTAGAATCGGTCTCACCGAGCCGTCCGGCTTCGGTACCACAACAGTGTGGAATAATACCCCGTTCCCTGTTGCAGGAGGGGTATCTTGATTATCACCTGCTGGGAATACAGCTTGTGAATGGCTTCCAAAACTGTCTCCCTGTCAGAAGGAGACATCGGTAAAGCCGACTTTAGGAAACGGCGAGGGGGAGACGTCTCGAATTCTAATTTGTACCCCTGAGATATCACCTGAAGGATCCAGGGGTCTACTTGCGAGTGAGCCCACTGCGCGCTGAAATTCATTGAGACGGGCCCCCCACCGTGCCTGATTCTGCTTGTAAAGCCCCAGCGTATACTGAGGGCTTGGCAGAGGCGGGAGAGGGTTTCTGTTCCTGGGAACTGGCTGATTTCTGCAGCCTTTTTCCTCTCCCTCTGTCACGGGGCAGAAATGAGGAACCTTTTGCCCGCTTATCCACGAAAAGACTGCGCCTGATAATACGGCGTCTTCTCATGTTGAGAGGCGACCTGGGGTACAAACGTGGATTTCCCAGCTGTTGCCGTGGCCACCAGGTCTGAAAGACCGACCCCAAATAACTCCTCCCCTTAATAAGGCAATACTTCCAAATGCCGTTTGGAATACGCATCACCTGACCACTGACGTGTCCATAACCCTCTACTGGTAGAAATGGACAACGCACTTAGACTTGATGCCAGTCGGCAAATATTCCGCTGTGCATCACGCATATATAGAAATGCATCTTTCAAATGCTCTATAGGCAAAAATATACTGTCCCTATCTAGGGTATCAATATTTTCAGTCAGGGAATCCGACCACGCCAACCCAGCACTGCACATCCAGGCTGAGGCGATTGCTGGTCGCAGTATAACACCAGTATGTGTGTAAATACATTTTAGGATACCCTCCTGCTTTCTATCAGCAGGATCCTTAAGGGCGGCCATCTCAGGAGAGGATAGAGCCCTTACAAGCGTGTGAGCGCTTTATCCACCCTAGGGGGTGTTTCCCAACGCACCCTAACCTCTGGCGGGAAAGGATATAATGCCAATAACATTTTAGAAATTATCAGTTGTTATCGGGGGAAACCCACGCATCATCACACACCTCATTTAATTTCTCAGATTCAGGAAAACTACAGGTAGTTTTTCCTCACCGAACATAATACCCCTTTTTGGTGGTACTCGTATTATCAGAAATGTGTAAAACATTTTTTTCATTGCCTCAATCATGTAACGTGTGGCCCAACTGGAAGTCACATTTGTCTCTTCACCGTCGACACTGGAGTCAGTATCCGTGTCGGCGTCTATATCTGCCATCTGAGGTAACGGGCGCTTTAGAGCCCCTGACGGCCTATGAGACGTCTGGACAGGCACAAGCTGAGTAGCCGGCTGTCTCATGTCAACCACTGTCTTTTATACAGAGCTGACACTGTCACGTAATTTCTTCCAACAGTTCATCCACTCAGGTGTCGACCCCCTAGGGGGTGACATCACTATTACAGGCAATCTGCTCCGTCTCCACATCATTTTTCTCCTCATACATGTCGACACAAAAGTACCGACATACAGCACACACACAGGGAATGCTCTGATAGAGGACAGGACCCCACTAGCCCTTTGGGGAGACAGAGGGAGAGTTTGCCAGCACACACCAGAGCGCTATATATATACAGGGATAACCTTATATAAGTGTTTTTCCCCTTATAGCTGCTGTATAGTTAATACTGCGCCTAATTTGTGCCCCCCTCTCTTTTTTAACCCTTTCTGTAGTGTAGTGACTGCAGGGGAGAGCCAGGGAGCTTCCCTCCAACGGAGCTGTGAGGGAAAATGGCGCCAGTGTGCTGAGGAGATAGGCTCCGCCCCCTTATCGGCGGCCTTATCTCCCGTTTTTTTATGTATTTTGGCAGGGGTTAAATGCATCCATATAGCCCAGGAGCTATATGTGATGCATTTTTTGCCATCCAAGGTGTTTATTATTGCGTCTCAGGGCGCACCCCCCCCCCCCCCCAGCGCCCTGCACCCTCAGTGACCGGAGTGTGAAGTGTGCTGAGAGCAATGGCGCACAGCTGCAGTGCTGTGCGCTACCTTGTTGAAGCCAGGACGTCTTCTGCCGCCGATTTTCCGGACCTCTTCTGCCTTCTGGCTCTGTAAGGGGGCCGGCGGCGCGGCTCTGGGACCCATCCAAGCTGGGCCTGTGATCGTCCCTCTGGAGCTAATGTCCAGTAGCCTAAGAAGCCCAATCCACCCTGCACGCAGGTGAGTTCGCTTCTTCTCCCCTTAGTCCCTCGATGCAGTGAGCCTGTTGCCAGCAGGTCTCACTGAAAATAAAAAACCTAAACTAAAACTTTCACTAAGAAGCTCAGGAGAGCCCCTAGTGTGCACCCTTCTCGTTCGGGCACAGAGATCTAACTGGGGCTTGGAGGAGGGTCATAGGGGGAGGAGCCAGTGCACACCAGATAGTCCTAAAGCTTTCTTTAGATGTGCCCAGTCTCCTGCGGAGCCGCTATTCCCCATGGTCCTTACGGAGTCCCCAGCATCCACTTAGGACGTTAGAGAAATTGTGATTATTTTGCCAGCCAAGGTGTTTTTATTGCTGCTCAGGGCGCCCCCCCCCAGCGCCCTGCACCCTCAGTGACCGGAGTGTGAAGTGTGTATGAGGAGCAATGGCGCACAGCTGCAGTGCTGTGCGCTACCTTGGTGAAGACTGAAGTCTTCTGCCGCCGATTTTCCGGACCATCTTCATGCTTCTGGCTCTGTAAGGGGGACGGCGGCGCGGCTCCTGCGGTCGATCCCTCTGGAGCTAAAGGTGTCCAGTAGCCTAAGAAGCCCAAGCTAGCTGCAAGCAGGTAGGTTCGCTTCTTCTCCCCTTAGTCCCTCGTTGCAGTGAGCCTGTTGCCAGCAGGTCTCACTGTAAAATAAAAAACCTAACATATACTTTCTTTCTAGGAGCTCAGGAGAGCCCCTAGTGTGCATCCAGCTCGGCCGGGCACAGAAATCTAACTGAGGTCTGGAGGAGGGGCATGGAGGGAGGAGCCAGTGCACACCAGATAGTACCTAATCTTTCTTTTAGAGTGCCCAGTCTCCTGCGGAGCCCGTCTATTCCCCATGGTCCTTACGGAGTTCCCAGCATCCACTAGGACGTCAGAGAAACTGTTAATAAATAATAAATACATTCCCTGCATTGCACAATGGACCTAATTAAAGTTTGTAAGCAAAGCAAATTATCAAGCAAATGGGGAAAACCATGTTGCACTGCAGGTGGGGCATATGTAACATGTGCAGAGACGGTTAGATTTGGGTGGGGTGTGTTCAAACTGATATCTAAATTGCAGTGTAAAAATAAATCTAACATCTGTGGGCTACATGTGCATGCAGCCAGTACTTATGGGCCTAATTCAGACCTGATTGCAGCAGCAAATTTGTTAGCTAATGGGCAAAACCATGTGCACTGCAGGGGGGCAGTTATAACATGTGCAGAGAGAGAGAGATTTGGGTGGGTTATTTTGTTTCTGTGCAGGGTAAATACTGTCTGCTTTATTTTTACACAGCAATTTAGATTTCAGTTTGAACACACCCCACCCAAATCTAACTCTCTCTGCACATGTTACATCTGCTCCACCTGCAGTGCACATGGATTTGGCCATTAGAGAAAACTTTTGCTGCTGCGATCAGGTCTGAATTAGGCCCTACCTTGCATAGAAACAATAAAACCCACCAAGTCTAAGGGGTATATGCAATTGAAGTCGAAAACTGCCGTCTGTCGAAAAGACGTCAGTTTTCGACTTTTTAAGGTCGAATCCTGACTCGACCTATTCAATATATCCCTAAATTTTTCGACAAGCATGTGGATCGGCGGAATAGCTGCCGATCCACGTGCTTGTGTTTTCGACCATCTCAGTCTGACATAAAAACATGTCGGACTGAGATGAGGGATTAGAGTAGGAGAAGGGGGAGAGCTGCAGGGAGACGGGGGGACAGCCGCGGGCAGCCAGGGAGGTCAGCGCAACAGCACAGCGGTGCAGCAGGATATCACACAGCCGCGCCGCTCACAGCAGCTTCCACCCGGCTCCAGCAAGTGAGATCACACTTGCTGGAGCCGGGTGGACACTGCTGTGAGGTCAGGCGGCTGTGTGACATCCTCCTGCAGCGCTACCGTAGCGCTGATCTCCTGCGTCTGCCGGCGGCTGTCCCCCGCTGGTCTCCTCACGGCTCCCCCCCCTCCTCCTCTGGGTCCCTCATCTCAATTCGACTTGAAAAAGTCGAATTGAGATGAGATTTGAATAGGGGTTGTCGGATCCATTCCGACAAATGCATGTCGGAATGGATCCGACGCCAATTGAAGGGTGGTCTTCCCGGGATCCCGACAGCCGGCATAACGACACTTATTCTCCCTCGTGGGGGTCCACGACCCCCCTGGAGGGAGAATAAAATAGCGTGGCGCGCGTAGCGCGCCACCATGCCCGTAGCGTGGCGAGCGCAGCGAGCCCGCAAGGGGCTCATTTGCGCTCGCCACACTGTCGGTAAGCCGGCGGTCGGGCTCCCGGCGCCGGTATGCTGGTCGCCGGGAGCCCGACCGCCGGCATACCGTAGTGAACCCCAATTGAATATATCCCTAAATATCTCTGCACATGTTACATCTGCCCACCTGCAGTGCAACATGGCTTTGCCCAGTTGCTTGTTTTTTTGCTTTGCTTGCAAATCGGAATCAAGCCAAATGTTCTTGCAATAAAAATCTGTACAGAGATCTCATCTAATTCCACTCTGCCCGACTCTAACTCTCAAATCTTTTTTTAGGAGACCAACGTGATAATAGCGCTGGCTGTGGTTGGAGCCACAATATTATTATTCCTGATTAAGACTCTGGGGTCTCAGGCGAAGAAAGCTCCCATCACTCTCCTGGACCCTAACACAAAATACCCTCTACCTCTCATAGAGAAGCAGGTATCTTGTAGCCAATAGCATTACCCTTTCATTGTTTTATGTTGAGTAGATGGTAAGTAAGGATTCCTATACTAAGGTATATGCAGAGTTGGATGTAAAAGTGATTTTTCCCTGCAAATTGGGCGAGTTTGTGGAAATGCGTCCTAGGATGAACACAAGTAAGGTGCATCTGAGCCTGTCAGGAGGCGGATCACCTGTGGGCGCTCAGTCCCTGGGGCAAAACACGAACTGATGATGCTGATGATTGCCGGCTGCTTCTGAATGTCTCCCACTGATACTAGCAGTAGTGTGGCTGCTGTGTTGGGTTGGGTATGAGATGCCGGCGGTTAGGAGACCGACAGCGGCATCCCCGACAGTCGAAATCCCGACATTACGCGGTAGTCTAACCCCTCCTTGCCGCCCTGGTGGCGCCTAATCCTAACCCCCCTTCCCTGCACCCTAAACCTAACCGCTACCTCCCTTCCTCGGCAGCCTAACCCTAGCGGCCACCTGGTTCCCGCTGCACCCTAACCCTAAGTCTGACCGGAGGTCACCAAATCCCCCCCCCCACCCCTGGCGTAGTACTTACCTGCCCTACTGTCAGGATCAGTGAAGGATTATGGATACCAACGACCAGGATTCCAGCGTCGGTGAACTGTCCCCTTTCGGGATTCTGGTGTCGGCACTCCATCGTGTGTTGGGATTCCGGCGCTGGTATCTCCTGTGCCAGGAGATACCGTCAGGATTGTAACTCTATCCCGACCGTCAGGATTGTAACTATATCCCGCTGTGATCTATCTGCATTATTGCATTGATACTTGCAATCCATCTATAGCAAGAGAGCAAACTGCCATAAGATGTTTTAAAATGGAAGATTATGGATGTTTGTATTTATTTATTACTTTCATTATGCGTCTGGTTCTAATTTCCTTTTACATGGTGAATGCAACTATTATTAGCAATGCACAGACATAGACGGACTGTATTGTGAACTGTGGACTTAATAGGACCACTGTCAAGTCACATCTCCTGGAATAAACCAGCTGCATATGCCACCATTGCGGAGCTGCACGTATCCTGCGATATGACCAGCTATGCCTCGTACACATGTTTTGGGGGCGTATATTAATGCTTGTGATTTATTAGACAAAAATTCCACAGTGTGTGTCCCAAGTGTGATCATAAAAGTACAAGCTAATCCAATGTCTTGTAATAGGTGTCTTGCAAGGGTGCGGTATGACTGGCCGGCTGTTGGGATCCCGGCACTCAGCATAACGGCGCCAGGATTCCGATCATCGGAATGCCGGCAGCGGGGCGAGCGCAAAAGAGCCACTTGTGGGCTCACTGCGCTCGCCACGCTGCGGGCACGGTGGTGCGATACTCGCGCCACGCTATTTATCCTCCCTCCAGGGGTGTCGTGGACACCCCAAAAGGGAGAATAGTTGCTGGCATTCTAGCGGTCGGGATCTCTGCGCTGGTATGCTGCGCGCCGGGATACCGACAGTCGGCCTATTGAGTGCCACCGGTCTTGTTCACAAATAATGTATACACGCCACCTATGATTCCTATATTGTAAGGGCTCTCAGTTTTGTTTTGTTGTATAAAAACCCAGGACGTACATCTCATCTGTAGGCTGCATAGACCACACAGTCCATGTCATACATAGCAAAACAACGTAAGCAGTGATAGACAACTATTACTTGCTGGAGCTCTAAGAGGGCTTGCATGAAAGGGGTGGTCTTCAGTTTGCCGGCTGTCGGGATCCCGGCGCACAGTATACAGGCGCCGGAATACCAACACCTTTTCTCCCTCTTGGGGGTCCACAACCCCCCTGGAGGGAGAGTAGATAGCGTGGCGCACAGCGTGGTGAATGCAGCAAGCCCGCAAGGGGCTCATTTGCGCTCGCCCAGCTGCCGGGAGCCCGGCCACCGACATACCATACTACACCTGCATGAAAGTGTGAATGTAAACTGTGCATAGTAGAAAATCACCTGTGCAGCTGATTGGACAAGCTGTGACAGCCGCCCAATCAGCTGCAGCTACAGCCTTGCACTGTCCACAGTTTACATTCAGTGTTGTTCTATGATCTGACACTTGATGGGCCAATTATCTCCCAGACTCTGTGGGTTTTACTTGAATTCTTAGGGGTCTATGTACTAAACCTTAGAGAGCGATAAAGTACCAACCAACCAGCTCCTTACTGTCATTTTTCAAACACAGCCTGTAACATGGCAGTTAGGAGCTGATCGGTTGGTACTTTATCTCCCCCCACACACACTTTATCTCTCTCCAAGGCTTAGTACATAGACACCTTAATGTTGAATCTTATACATGTGACCCTCATCAGGCCATTCTCTGTTTATGACTTTTGCCATAAACTATATTTTTTCCTTGTTTCCAGGAAATCAGTCATGACACCAAAAAGTTCCGATTTGGCCTCCCTACATCAGAAACAATTCTGGGACTTCCTGTAGGTAAAGTCTATCTTAATTATTCTTCTACTCCTTAAGTTACTATTGGTGGCATTACATGAGATGAGCGCATTCAGTATGAATCTAGCATAGGATACAAAGGGGGGTATTCAATTGTTTGAAAAGTCAGTTGGGTGTCTGTCCTATCTAATAGACAGGAAAAAGCAGACACCCAACCAATTTTTCAAACAATTGAATTCCACCCAAAGAATCTTGGTAAAATAAAACATTTTTTTGTAAACTGTGTTACCAGCATGTGTTTTATTGGTGCCGCTACACACTTTCTCTTCCTCTCCTTAGTGAGCTTTCATTTTTTTCTCCATTTCTGTCTGCACCATCTGAGGTGAGAAAATGAGTGTACAGTAGCTAATACCAGTCCACCTTGCAATTGTATGTGTTCATATTTCATAAAGTATAGGTATAACAAGGTTTTTCACCTCTGGTAGGGGAGGGTTTTATCTCCTTCACTTGTAGGCCCCCTGAATTAGTACTAGAGACATCTGCTGCCAGTGACGTGGTCAGTGCATTGGCGTTTCTGTAATGGGTGCAAAGTGTGCGGTGCACACGGGTCCCTGGGTCCAGGAGCGCAAACACTGCACCCATGTTGTTTTAATACTTACTTTTCTAGAGTCCCGCGATGGGCTCTGCAGCTGCAGCAGCCACGGCAAAAATGACTACCAAAATGGCCGCCACGCATGCGCAGTAGGTAAATAGTCTCCGGACCATGGCGGTCGCCATGTTTGTGGAGACCTACGAATGCGCAGTATACTTCAGCATAATGCCGGAGTCTTCTGCGCTTTGGAGAGGAGGGGGCCCACCTGGAATCTGCACAGGAGCCCCCTCCTCTCTTAAAAAGTCCCTTGGTCAGTGGTTGGGGAGGCACTGGCTGATTTCTCTCCCCTCCCCCCACCCTTAACCACTTAACTGACGATTTATTTAGCCGAAAACTGCCCTGAAAGTGTTTTTTTTTTTATTAGTGAATTAGGTGAAGAACATCAATTTAATTCTATCCCAAATGATTTTAGTAAAAAAAAAAAAAAAAAAAAGGATTTTTTTTTATTTTTTAAAAAATATTGCCCCCAAACATCGATCGGGAACATCGTGACCATCGGAACATTGGTAACATCGCGGCTTTCAGTGTATAAATTGGTATAATAATATAGGAACGATTTTGCTATGGCAGATGTAGAAGTAAGTTGGCCACTGTCAGAGTCAATTTTACAAAAACTAATTGGGGAGCATTGACTTCGAACCACCAAGGCCAACAGTTTTATAGCTTTATTACCCCATCGGAAATATTGATTCTTTTGAAAATCAAGGGAATATTGTGCCTTTTCAGCGCATACCGTATCATACATAGCCTTAGTGTCTGTATAAATTTTGCGAGGGCGAGGAAAGACTCAACGTGAACCAGGTCGGGGAGTGGTCGGATATAGCAATATTTTCTACTTTAGACCGACAAACCCTAGATAAAAGATTAGTAGGAATGAGCCAATAATCTATTCTAGTGGAGGTGTGATGAGGGTGAGAATAAAACGTGTATTCCCTGTCTACAGGGTGTTGAAACCGCCAGGGATCAGACAAATTCAAGGAGGAAAGAAGTAGGGAAAGGGTAGATGATGGAGTAGTGCGGGTAGACCCCCCAGATTTGTCAAGCAGGGGTCTAAGGATGGTAGTAAAATCTCCTCCCAAGATAACCTGTCCCTCAGCCCAGTCCTATAGTCTAACATACAAATCGCTAAAGAACTCATTATTGGGGCCATTATGGTGGCAATCGTGTATATTTCCCCTTCTAGGCATAGCTTTACAAACAAAAATCTACCCTCAGCGTCACATAATTTATCAAGAAGAAGCACACCCCTATGTTTAGAATGATGTAAGCTCTCACGAGTAGGGCCCTCTTCCCTCATGTGCTTATACTTTTCTTACTTTAATAATCCTCAACTGCCCAGATCCCACAGTTTTTTGACCACCTGGAACTTATCTCTATGTTTACTGGTGTAGTTATGCTTAGTTGCCCTGTACTTGTCCTATATTGTATTCAACTGTAAGTCACTGTTTTCCTATTTTTTATGTGCATTTGTACTCTGTAATCGGGCGCTGCGGAACCCTTGTGGCGCCATATAAATAAAGGATAATAATAATAATAATAATAGGAAGCAGAGAAATAATCAGTAAACCAAGTGTCCCGTAGAGTATTAGGGTCCTCTTCCCTGCAATGCAGAGAGAACGTTACACCGGCATCGAGCCCATCTCCGGCAGGCATCCCAGTTCCTTCGGGAGCCAAATAGATACCAAGTCCAACAAATCGCGTTGTCAAGCTGTTAACGAGCCTCAGATTATTACGACAACTGCGGTTTTTGAGGTCATCCAACTTGTCTTGGACTGCTTGTTGCGAGGCCGCTTGAGATGCAAAGGTGGCTTTAGCAGTGACTAAATCATCCTCTGCATTAGAAATACGTTGCTCTGCCTCATCAAGATGAGTATTATATTCCTTTGATTGCGTAAGGGTGGAGTCAATAGCATCTTTTATGCTTGCTCATTTTTTATCCACTAAAAGTGACAGCAAATCGGATATCTCCTGAGCCTTGGCCACCGAGACTGCGCTGTAGGCAGTGGGGTCAGATACACCCACTAGGACATCATCCCCAGCCGGGAAAACAGGTGGGCTCACCGTCGTCTATGATGTGGCTCTCGTCTCCCTCTGTTTGGGACCAGGGGCACAATTGCGGAGGCTTAGCCATAAACTTCTCCATTCACGAAAATGCAAAGAGCTGTAGGCAAACAAGAGAGGGTCCATGCAACAATAAAATTAGACTATAGAGAACAACTGTATGTTGCTGGAAATACTGTAGGTAATCCCAACCAGCAGGGGGTGTAGAAGTACATAGGGAAACCAAAGAGGAAAGACTGTCTCTTTGTTGGTGCACAAAGGGATAATTCATTAAAATATAACTTTTATTATATTAAAACTCATCTAATCACGAAATGAAGACAATACATATATTACATAAAGTGAAAAAAAAAATGCAAAAATAATAGTGATTTTAAAATAGAGGTAGAAGTACAATCTGGAGCCAATGTCGACGACATACAGTGGATCATCCATGAGAAGCACGATGACAGGTCCCGATCAACAAATAACAAATATTGGGGGCAGGCAGAGTTATATATTGAGGAAGGGTAAAGTAGGTAACATTCACTCTATCCCAGTATTCATGGAGCATGTACCAGCTGAGCAAAGGGAAAGGAACATAGATAATGAACTAAGAAGTAATGTGAGAAGGATAAACACAATAGTGTATATGCCGCAGCTGTGCACTCACCACAGCCTCAGTGTGTGTCTGTAAGAGAGGGTGTGCTGCTGATCTGACAATCCCCTTCAGTGAGAAGCCCACGGTGTCAGAGATGCTGCAGCGTTGGAGGGACGGCGGCAGGGGACAGGAGGTGCAGGGGCAAACGCAGGATTTGGGATGAGGGGTTTCCGCATGTGTGATAGAGAGATATATTATATTATGTATATATATATATATATATATATATATATAAAAAACTACCACCCACAGTATGTGTATTACCAAAATGGAGACACATACTAGGACTGCAGACTATTGTCGTGCCCATCCCCTCCCGCCCCTCAACACACACACTGGGACTGCAGAGTACCCAGCAACCGACACCATCCATAGACAGACAGCACCCTCCCCTCTCCACAGACAGCACCCCCCTCCCCTCTCCACAGACAGCACCCCCCTCCCCTCACAGACAGACAGCACCCCCTTACCTCCACAAACAGCACCCCTCCTCCCCACCACAAACAGCACCCCTCCTTCCCACCACAGACAGCACCCCTCCTTCCCACCACAGACAGCACCCCTCCTTCCCACCACAGACAGCACCCCTCCTTCCCACCACAGACAGCACCCCTCCTTCCCACCACAGACAGCACCCCACCTCCCCACCACAGACAGCACCCCTCCTCCCCACCACAGACAGCACCCCTCCTCCCCAACAGAGACAGTACCCCTCCACAGACAGACAGCACCCCACCTCCCCACCGCAGACAGCACCCACTTAACTCCACAAATAGCACCCCCTCCCCTCCCAGACAGCACCCCCCCCCCCCCAGACAGACAGACAGCACCCCCTCCCCTCCATAGGCATCGAGCTCCCCTCCTCACCTCTAGCCGGGAGCCGGCGCGTACAGTGAGGCCAGGCGGCGGGCAGAACGAAAGCGCCGCGGTCACGCTCCCGGCAGCAGCCCTAGCAAAGTAGAGCCTAGGAGCTGCTGCTGCTGTAATGCCGCCGAGCACTACGGACCTTGCTCGGCGGCGCAGTTTCTTGCGCCCCAGTTAAAAAAAAAAAATATATATATATATCACCATATATCATCAGCGCTGCGATGGATCAGTGGACAGGGGGGGTTTCCAGAGACTCGGAAACCCCCCCCTGCGTGCGCTAGTGAGGTGGGAGCCGATCCAGCCAGCGAACCACAAGCTATCAATAGCCGGGATCGCCGCTGACAAAGTCCCGCCAGGTGAACACAGGATGCGCCTGCCAGCTTAGTGTGCGCTGCACGGAGGGTTCCACAGACGGCGGTCACAGGAGAGTGCAGCCAGGTGAGAGTCCGATGGAGGGCAGGAGGGTGGCAGCAGGCTGCGGGGACATCCGGAGGCAATGCTGCACTAGCGTGAAGGGAATCTAAAATGGCGGCAGTGGGAGAGCTGGCGTTTTACAAACACCACCATTCCGGGGATAGAAGGAAGGTGGGGAACCGGGACCACCATCCGCTTACCCACCACTATCTCAGATTCTTGCCCAGGTGTATTTGGGGCTCCTCGTGACAAAAGATGTGTTAAAGCACCAGCTTTAGTGGGGAGCTCAAGTAAAAGGTGGCCAGCAGCAAGGTCTGCCGACCAGAAGTCGTCAACATTTTTTATATTGGAACCGCTTCGCTGCCGAACTCTGCAAAATGTCATGCAGTGACTGGATCCTCCTGGATCCAGGCCTGCAGTCATGCCAGCTATCCCCGCTGGGTCCTGCCATCGCTAACGCCCACACCTCTGCCACACAAGCCCGCTATTCACACAGTGGTGACAGCGGATCCATTACTGGACAGCTGTATCCAGTGATGGATCCGCTGTCCAATCACATGTGCATCACTGACGGGGGGGCGTGCTTTCAGTGGTGACAGCGGATCCATTACTGGACAGCTGTATCCAGTGATGGATCCGCTGTCCAATCACATGTGCATCACTGACAGGGCGTGCTTTCATGTGGACTGAAAGCACATACCTGTCACCGTGGCACTTCTAGAGATGCCGCTTTTAAAGGTATTTTCAATGGACTTTTACTGCCTGCGGCTCAGCCCCGCTTCCGCCCCATTCCCATTGTCAACAGGAGGCATCACTATTGGTGCCTCTCAAACCTAATTTCTGCAGCGGGGTACATTAGTTTCCACAGGGAAACATTGGCGGTGTAGAGATGGATCTTGATCCAGGCACCAACAGGCTAAAGCTTTAGACTGTGCCAGGATGCATTGGGCCTCCTCTATAACCCCACCTCCAGGCACTGTGAGCTCCATTTCGAGTTGGTGCCTGCAGAAGTAGGTCACTTAACAGGGGGGCTGCACTGGGCAGCCCTGATAAAGCTTCAAGAAGACTTCAAGGGCCACAGCACTTACATGTCAGGGTGACATTCTGTGCTGCGGCTCCGTCACGTTCCCAGCGGCGTTGCATACTCCCGTTGGCTCTGTTCCCGGGTACTTGTGGCGGAAACGCTCCGTCTCTAGGCACACGATCGCAGACGCTCTCCTGGTTCGCGTGGCTGTTACTAAAGGGAGGAGGTAAGAGGGTCCCCCAGGCGGGACCTGCCATTAAATTGCGTTCCGGTCGCAGTGGAAGGAAACGGACTGCGATGCTGGCATGGACACTGTAACAGAGCAGGGACCACACTATATCCACCAGGGCATAGGAGTATGGGTCGGATATATCCATATCCTCTTTATTAAGACTCCATAGTACCAGGTGGTGAGGACCAGCATAGGGGAGAAGGCGCTTGACCTGTAGCTCCTCCCACAGCTCCGCGCACCATCTACTGCTGATGTTCCCGCCCTGAAGCTTCCTCACACTCTCCCTCACTCCCTAACTGAGACGCTGGGCACCATCTTCTATGATTAGCTGCGACTGGTCACCAGGACTGCAGGGCAAGGTCTCCTCTGTAAATCCGCCTGAACATCAGCGCCATGATTTTACAGACACTTAAGTATTCCATATGTCATTATTAAGACATAGTTAGTTAAGAACAAGTGTACCTGTACCAGAATATATTGTACGAGTATTCTGATATATACATCCGGTCTCGAACCGCGTATTGTTATGCACAGTATATACATATACTAGTCCAGTGCAGTTTTATTGTCTTACTAAAATAATTATCTGCATTGTACCGTGACTGTGTGTGCCTGTATCTGCTGTGTGGATTTCACTTTCAGTGTATCCCAGCTATATCTATCACTGTATTCTGACCCTAAGGGACTAGGTGCATCAGGGTCCATATATAGTGCTTCACAGTATTTACCGTCAAGTGTATTCTACTGTGTACTCAGTCACATAATACCGGATTTATTCGCTGGTGTTGTGTACGGTGTACGCAGTCACATAGTACCGGATTTAGATGCTGGTGTTGTGTACTGTGTGTGCTGTCACATACTAGGGAATTTATTTGCAGGTATTGTAATCTATCTGGCTGTATCGTACTCATACGCTCTGCAATTACATTCACTAAAATGTCTAACACAAAGGGCAGGAAATCCACGGACGCTGCTGTATCATGCAGCGCATGCACCAGGGATTTGCTTACATCTCCCAGTCAGTCCACAGCTCCTGTAACCAATCAGAAGCCACCTTGGGCGGGTTTCTCAACTATGCTCAATACGCTTGTGACACGCCTTATGCCCCCTATGGGACCTCCTGTGCCATTGCAACCACATATTGTCCCTATGGTAAATCCACCTTGGGCGGATAATTTGTCTAGCCAGTTGCAGCAATTTAATCAATCTTTGGTTAGACATAAACCTACTCCAACTCACTCTCATGTCAAGGGGTCATCTAAGCAGGCCACTTCCTCCTCACAATCCACTAATCTCTCTGAAGATTCTTCTGATGAGGATGGGGAGTATACTGACCCGTCAGACACTGATACAGCTTCTTCTGACGAGGAGTCTACTATTCAGGTTGATGTCCCTGATTTAGTGGTTGCTATTAAGCAGATCCTACAGATCACTGATGATGATGAGGATTCCACTACAGTTTCTAAGAAACCTGATAAGTTTAAATGTCAGAAGGTAACTAAAACATTATTACTGCATTCTGACCATTTAGTAGACATACGTCAAGAACCCTGGTCTTCGCCAGGAAATAAATTCTCCCTATCTAAAAAGATGGTAGATCGTTATCCTCTCCCTTCTGAGTTGTGTAACACGTGGGAAAATTTACAGCCGGTGGATTCCCATGTCACCCGTCTCGTGGTGTCATCTACTGTGCCTGTCACCACTGTCACCTCATTGAAGGAACCGACAGATAAGCGTGTGGAGGGATGCATGAAATCTATTTACTCCCTTACAGGTGCTGTACATATACCCACTATAGCAGCCTCTTGGGCTGCAAAAGGAATTGAAGCATGGGTTCAGGCATTAGAGGAAGAGCTGCCTCAGGATATAATGTATCTGACATTGCCAGACAGTACCTGTCTCACATTACCACCGCCGCCTGTTACATTCAGGAGGTGTCCTCTCAGGCAGGTGTGTTAATGGCCAAGGCATCGACTACGTCCATCCTGGCTCGTCGTGTTCTGTGGTTGAAGTCGTGGAAGGTGGACCTGGACTCCAAAAAAACCTTGGAGGTACTCCCTTTTAAGGGAGACATCCTATTTGGGGAAGATCTTAATAAGATTGTGACTGACTTAGCGGCTGCTAAGACTGCATTTCTCCCGAATACTAATCCGTCTGCACAAAAAGCAAAAGGTACCTTTCGGCCTCAAGGTAAAGCAAAAGGTCAGGCATTCCCGAGACAATCTCGTGCTCGCAAAACCACCAAGCCCAAGTCAAAACAATCCTGGGCCACCCATCAGCCTGCTTCTAAACACGACAAGCCTGCTGCATGACGGGGCAGGCCTCCCCCTGGGAGACCCCAGGGTGGGAGGCCGACTTCTGCGATTCACCCAGGTCTGGTTAAAGACCACTTCGGATGCATGGGTGCGAGAAGTTGTCTCTCACGGGTACGCAGTCTCTTTCAAGAGACATCCCCCTTGCCAGTTCTGCACAACGGTTTTCCCTTCGGATCTGTTGAAGGCGCAAGCTCTACATCTGGTTGTGCGTTTCCTCCTGGATACAGGAGTGGTAGTGCCGATACCACTGTCCCAGAGAGGCAGAGGATACTACTCGACCCTGTTTCTAGTCCCGAAACCCAATGGGTCTTTCCGGCCTATACTCAACCTCAAATCACTGAACAAGTTTGTGAGAGTGTCCAAGTTCTGTATGGAAACACTGCGCTCAATTGTTCTGGCTATGGAACCCGGAGACTATATGGTATTCCTGGATATACAAGATGCTTACCTGCATATACCTATTGCCATATCGCATCAGCAATATCTGCGGTTTGCTATTGGCAACTTTCACTATCAGTTCCAGGCTCTGCCATTTGGACTGGCCACGGCTCCTCGGATCTTCACCAAGGTTATGGCCATGATGATGGCTCATCTCCGTTGCCAGGGCGTCAGGATCCTGCCGTATCTGGACGACTTGCTGATTCTGACAAACTCCCACAATGTCCTCCTCAGTCATCGACAAATGACGATAGACTTCCTACAAGCCCACGGGTGGCTCATCAACTGGAAGAAGTCCTCGCTGCTCCCTGCTTGGAGCATGGTGCACCTGGGGGCACTGCTGGACACACACAGTCAACTGCTGTTTCTGTCTCCAGAGAAGGTCATGACACTTCAGGACAGGATCAGATACTTACTCTCTCGCCCAAGAGTGTCGATACACTCGGCAATGCAAGTTCTAGGCCTCATGGTGTCGGCATTCGACATGGTAGAGTATGCTCAATTTCATTCCCGCCCTCTGCAATGGTTAATCCTTTCCAAGTGGGACGGCCTACCTCATCGGATCAGGACTCATATGATCTCCTTGACTCAGGAGGTTTGTCTGTCGCTGACCTGGTGGCTACAGGACCAGCAGTTGAGCAGGGGCTGTCCCTTCTGCATCCCCAACTGGGTCCTATTGACTCCGGACGCCAGTCTGAGGGGTTGGGGAGTGGTGTTGGATCAACACTCTTTCCAGGGTCGGTGGACCATGGAGGAATCACTCCTCCCGATAAACATTCTGGAATTGCGGGCAGTGTTCAATGCTTTGTCTCTCTCCCTGCCTCTGATACAGAACAGGCCTGTTCGAGTACGGTCAGACAACACCACCACGGTGGCGTACATAAACCATCAAGGCGGTGCTCGAAGCCACATGGCAATGATGGAAGTGTCAAAAATCCTTAGTTGGACGGAACACCATCTGCCAGCAATATCGGCAGTGTTCATTCCGGGAGTCCTCAACTGGGAAGCGGATTTCCTCAGTCATCAGGACATGCATGCCAGAGAGTGGAGTCTTCATCAGGAAGTCTTTCAACTCCTAGTGGACAAGTGGGGCCTACCAGATGTAGACCTGATGGCGTCTCGACACAATCACAAAGTTCCGGTCTTCAGATCAAGAACCAGGGATCCTCAAGCAGCATTCGTGGACGCACTGGCAATTCCATGGAACTTTCGGTTGCCATACTTGTTCCGTCCAGTGGAAGTGATTCCGAGTTGTTCGCTCGCAAGCTGCTTTTAGCAGCATTGCACACGCAAAGCCGCCGCCTACTGGGAGTGAATCTTTGCTTATCAAAATTGCGAACGAAAGGTTCTCAAAATTGCGAATAGAGGTGGTCATTCCGAGTTGTTCGCTCTGTAATTTTTTTCGCATCGCAGCGATTTTCCGCTTATTGCGCATGCGCAATGTTCGCACTGCGACTGCGCCAAGTAAATTTGCTATGAAGATTGGTATTTTACTCACGGCATTACAAGGTTTTTTCTTCGTTCTGGTGATCGTAATGTGATTGACAGGAAGTGGGTGTTTCTGGGCGGAAACTGGCCGTTTTATGGGAGTGTGTGAAAAAACGCTACCGTTTCTGTGAAAAACGCGGGAGTGGCTGGAGAAACGGAGGAGTGTCTGGGCGAACGCTGGGTGTGTTTGTGACGTCAAACCAGGAACGACAAGCACTGAACTGATCGCACTGGAAGAGTAAGTCTCGAGCTACTCAGAAACTGCAAAGAAATTTCTATTAGCAATTTTGAGAACCTTTCGTTCGCAATTTTGATAAGCTAAGATTCACTTCCAGTAGGCGGCGGCTTAGTGTGTGTAATGCTGCTAAAAGCAGCTTGCGAGCGAACAACTCGGAATCACCCCCAGAAATTTCTTTGCAGTTTCTGAGTAGCTCGAGACTTACTTTTCCAGTGCAATTGTTATGTACACCAGTGCCTGCAGGAAAGTACTGGTGTCAGAACTGTTATGCACAACAAATGGACTCACAGACAGACTGGGGAATATGACATAACGTACACAGAAGGTGATAGGGTAACAAAATACACACAAAGTGAACAGAGAAGCCCAGAGGCTAAGGAACTGGGTATCTCCCTTGTATTAGAAATGCTCAGATGGGAAAAGCAAGATGTTGTGTTTTAATACATAGAGAACCCGAAATGCTGTTGCTAAGGGCAACAGCAAAACCCTAAAGGGTTACCAACGGGTGTGGCAGTAAACTCCTTGGTCAGAGATGGAATGATAGACACAAGGAGAGTCTCCACAATCCTAATTCTCACTTGCAGTGCACAGGTTCAGTTTACTGCCACTAAACTGACCCCTGACACCTAGCACAGTGAGACAGGATTAGACAGGCAAGTCTTAGAATACAGCCGCAAACTTGCTAAGTTCACAGAGTAGTAACAGAACCCCAGCAAGCTAAACGACTGACTCCAGTCTTACTGCTAGGTCTGGATTGGCAGAGTGTAATACCAAATCCCCAGGCCTATTTGCAGTAAGCAACAAACAAATACAAAGCTACACAGTACTGGCTAACTTTCAGGAACTGACTAACCAACAAAGATTCAGCAGCATCTGCTTAACCTGGAAAGAGGCCTTATAAAGCAGGTGCTGTCCACGCCCCACTCAGACCTCACAGACTGTGAGCACAAAACCCAGCACCGGATCCCCTGCCGTGCACAGAGCCTATAACCACTGCACAGCAAAAGACCCGAACCGGAGTATCAGCTGCGCTCAGGTTACTCCGCTAGTACTTGTCTCCCGGTTGCCATGACGACGTGGCAGCACAGGGCAGGAGACCCTAACAGTACCCCCCCTCTGACGAGGGGTCAAAGAACCCCTACCACCGGGTTTATCGGGGAACTGCGAGAAGAAAGAGCGTATCAGTCTGGGGGCATGAAGATCACAACTGCGCACCCACGACCGCTCCTCCGGGCCATACCCCTTCCAGTGCACCAAAAATGACAGCCGACCCCGAACCACCTTGGAGTCAAGAATCCTTTCAACAACAAACTCCCTCTGGCCAAGTATTAGAAGAGGGGAAGGTCTTCCACTGGAAGAAGGATTCCTAATCGCCCGTTTTAAAAGGGAACAATGAAATGTTTTATTGATACCCAAAGAACGGGGCAGATCTAACTGAAATGCCACCGGATTGATAACCCTGGTGATCTTATAAGGGCCGATGAACCGGGGGCCTAACTTATGAGATGGCTGTCTCAACTTCAAATTCTTGGTAGACAACCAGACGAAGTCTCCTAATTTGAAGCTGCAGGGTCTTTTCCGCTTATCAAAAACCCTTTTGGTCACTAATGACACAGACACAAGGGCTTTCTTCACTTTCCGCCAAATACCTCTAAGGACCGAAACCACAGAGGAACCACCAGGCGTGGAGTCCAGGGGGTCAAAAGAATTGGCCTTAGGATGATGCCCATACACACAAAGGAAGGGAGAGATCCCTGTAGCAGAGTGAGCCGCGTTGTTATAGGCAAACTCCGCCATGGACAGATGAGCAACCCAGTCAGTCTGACACTTGGAGACATAACACCTGAGGAACTGCTCCAAGGACTGGTTCACCCTTTCAGTCTGCCCATTAGACTGCGGATGGTAGCCTGACGACAAGCTGACAGAAATCTGGAGATCGGAACAAAATGCCCTCCAGAATTTGGCCACAAACTGGGATCCGCGGTCGGAGACCACATCAAGTGGCAACCCGTGGAGACGCACAACATGCAGCATAAATAATTCAGACAGGCGTCTGGCCGATGGCAGCCCAACCAGTGGAACGAAGTGCGCCATCTTCGAAAACCTGTCAACGACAACCCAGATGGCTGTCATCCCCGAGGATTTGGGCAAGTCCACCACAAAATCCATTGAAATGTGGGTCCATGGCTTAGATGGGATAGAGAGTGGATGTAATGGGCCAACAGGAACCCCTCTAGGAGTCTTATTTCGGGCACAGATGTCACATGCCCGAACCCACTGATCCACATCCTTAGCCACCGAGGGCCACCACACCGCCCTAGATAGCAACTCCCGAGTTCTGGCAATACCCGGGTGACCTGCCGACTTCTTGGCATGGAATTCCAGGAACACTCGCTGTCTTAACCTAGGAGGCACAAACAAAAGACCTACCGGAAGGTCTGGAGGAGCCTGCTCCTGTGCTCTAAGGACTAATGATAAGAGGTCCTGGGTAATGCCCACTTTAATACATGATGGGGAAACAATGGGCAACGGCTCCTCGGTGGTCTCCTGGATTGGAGCAAAACTCCGCGAGAGCGCATCAGCCTTGATGTTTTTTGACCCAGGGCGATATGTTATCAAAAAATTAAAGCGAGCAAAAAACAAAGCCCATCGTGCCTGCCTGGCATTGAGACGCTTCGCTGACTCTAAATATGCCAGATTCTTATGGTCAGTGAGAATTGAGACCACAAACTTAGCCCCCTCAAGCCAGTGTCTCCACTCCTCGAGTGCATCCTTAATAGCCAACAATTCCCGGTTACCCACGTCATAATTCATCTCGGCAGGCGAAAATTTACGGGAAAAGTAAGCACAGGGATGAAGGCGATTATCAGACACTCCCATCTGAGAAAGCACTGCCCCAATACCCATCTCAGAGGCATCCACCTCCACCACAAAAGGACGCTCTGGATCTGGGTGTCGCAGCACCTTGGCCGAAACAAATGCCCTTTTGAGACGGGCAAAAGCCGCTTTAGCCTCACAAGACCAGTGAGCAACATCCGCCCCTTTCTTAGTGAGTGCCACCAAGGGCGCCACTATAGACGAAAATCCAGCGATAAATCGTCTATAAAAATTCGCAAAGCCCAGGAAACGCTGAAGCGCATTCAAACTAGTGGGTTGCACCCAATCCAGGACTGCCTGTACCTTGGAACCCTCCATTTGGAAACCTTCTGGGGAGATAATATATCCTAGAAATGCGATTTGCTGAACTTCAAATTCGCACTTCTCCAGCTTCGCCCCAAGCCGGTGGTCTCTGAGTTTCTGGAGGACTAAGCGTACATGCTTCCGATGTTCCTCCAGGGAATGGGAGAAGATTAGGATGTCATCTAAGTATACAACTAAAAATCTATCCAAATATTCCCTGAGCACATCATTCATGAAATCCTGGAAGACTGCCGGGGCATTACAGAGCCCAAAAGGCATCACCAAATATTCATAATGCCCTGAGTGGGTATTAAAGGCAGTCTTCCATTCATCCCCCTCTCTTATTCGGATTAGATTGTACGCACCGCGTAGGTCAATCTTAGAAAAAATGGTGGCAGTACGAAGCTGGTCAAACAAGACCGAAATGAGAGGCAGTGGGTATGAGTTTTTAATCGTGATACGGTTCAATTCCCTGAAGTCGATGCAGGGTCGCAACGAACCGTCCTTTTTACCCACGAAGAAGAACCCCGACCCAACTGGAGACTGTGAAGGTCTGATAAATCCCTTAGCCAAGTTCTCCTGAATGTACTCTGCCATAGCCTGAGTCTCAGGACGTGACAGGGAGTACAACCTGCTCTTGGGAAGCTTAGCATTTGGCAACAAATCAATGGCACAGTCATAGGGGCGATGGGGAGGTAGTACCTCTGCAACTTTTTTGGAGAACACGTCCGCAAAATCTGCATAACACCCTGGCAATCCTGGCAAACTTAGCTGCGAGAGCCTGACTGGAAGGCTCAAGCAACTCCTGAAACAATCAGTACCCCAACTAAGAATCTCCCCAGAGACCCAGTCAAATTGAGGATTGTGGGCCCTTAACCAGGGTAACCCCAACACCAATGGGGCAAAAGTACAGACAGTCACATAAAAGGACAATTTTTCAGAGTGTGTGGCTCCAATAAACAAAGAAATCTGGCTAGTGCAAGAGGTAATTTTACCTTGGGATAATGGTTCCCCGTTTAACCCACAAATCTCAATTTCCGATGCCAAGGGTACTAAGGGAACAGAGTGTTTCAGGGCGAATTGGCGGTCCATAAAAACCCCGTCGGCCCCACTGTCCACAAAGGCCTCAGTCTTGACAGTTTGACCGAGGATCTTCAAGGTCACCGGAATGATAAAAGTCTTCTTGGGAAATTCTGACTTCTGGCCTGACAGGATATTTCCCATCACCCTCAGGCCCTGAAGTTTTCCGGCTTTTCTGGGCATGATACTACCACATGACCTTTATTCCCACAGTACAAGCACAACCCCTGCTGTCTCCTCCGCGTCTTCTCACGCGAGGAGAGGCGGGTAGCCCCAATCTGCATAGGCTCCTCGGAAAATTCCTCAGAGTCTGAGGTTTCCTTGGGAAGGAAGGAAATCTCAGTCTCCCTTTCAAGCCTACGCTCTCTCAGCCGTCTATCCACCCGGATGGATAACAGCATGAGCTGATCCAAGCTATCAGGCAAGGGATATTGTACCAGTTGGTCCTTTATCTGGTTAGAAAGACCTCTTCGGTACTGGTGTCTCAGGGCTGGGTCATTCCACTGGGTATCATGGGCCAACCTCCGAAACTCCGTACAGTAAACCTCAACTGGCCTTCGCCCTTGCTTAAGGATCGAAATCTGAGCCTCGGCTGAGGCCGTCTTGTCAGGGTCATCATACAACATGCCCAGTGCCGTAAAAAAAGCATCAACACTTTTAAGCGACGGACAGTCAGGCTGCAACCCATATGCCCAGACCTGTGGGTCTCCTTGTAGCAAGGAAATCACTATGCCCACCCGCTGAATCTCCGACCCAGAAGACTGAGGCCTAAGCCGGAAGTATAGCTTGCAGCTCTCCTTGAAACAAAAGAACTGCAAGCGATCTCCAGAAAAACGATCCGGGAGATTTACTTTCGGCTCCTTAACCCCTGCAGGTGCTGCTCCGCCAGCAGCCTGGGAGGTGTGCATTTTAATGGACAGATCATTAAATTGTCGAGTCAGGACCTGCACCTGATCGACCACCTGTTGCAACGTATTTTGAGGGGTATGCTCCATATTCCCACAAAATTTCAACAGGAGTATTAGGCTGCTGAATATGTTATGTACACCAGTGCCTGCAGGAAAGTACTGGTGTCAGAACTGTTATGCACAACAAATGGACTCACAGACAGACTGGGGAATATGACATAACGTACACAGAAGGTGATAGGGTAACAAAATACACACAAAGTGAACAGAGAAGCCCAGAGGCTAAGGAACTGGGTATCTCCCTTGTATTAGAAATGCTCAGATGGGAAAAGCAAGATGTTGTGTTTTAATACATAGAGAACCCGAAATGCTGTTGCTAAGGGCAACAGCAAAACCCTAAAGGGTTACCAACGGGTGTGGCAGTAAACTCCTTGGTCAGAGATGGAATGATAGACACAAGGAGCGTCTCCACAATCCTAATTCTCACTTGCAGTGCACAGGTTCAGTTTACTGCCACTAAACTGACCCCTGACACCTAGCACAGTGAGACAGGATTAGACAGGCAAGTCTTAGAATACAGCCGCAAACTTGCTAAGTTCACAGAGTAGTAACAGAACCCCAGCAAGCTAAACGACTGACTCCAGTCTTACTGCTAGGTCTGGATTGGCAGAGTGTAATACCAAATCCCCAGGCCTATTTGCAGTAAGCAACAAACAAATACAAAGCTACACAGTACTGGCTAACTTTCAGGAACTGACTAACCAACAAAGATTCAGCAGCATCTGCTTAACCTGGAAAGAGGCCTTATAAAGCAGGTGCTGTCCACGCCCCACTCAGACCTCACAGACTGTGAGCACAAAACCCAGCACCGGATCCCCTGCCGTGCACAGAGCCTATAACCACTGCACAGCAAAAGACCCGAACCGGAGTATCAGCTGCGCTCAGGTTACTCCGCTAGTACTTGTCTCCCGGTTGCCATGACGACGTGGCAGCACAGGGCAGGAGACCCTAACAGCAATCAGTTCAGTGCTTGTCGTTCCTGGTTTGACGTCACAAACACACCCAGCGTTCGCCCAGACACTCCTCCGTTTCTCCAGCCACTCCCGCGTTTTTCCCAGAAACGGTAGCGTTTTTTCACACACTCCCATAAAACGTCCAGTTTCCGCCCAGAAACACCCACTTCCTGTCAATCACATTACGATCACCAGAACGAAGAAAAAACCTCGTAATGCCGTGAGTAAAATACCAATCTGTATAGCAAATTTACTTGGCGCAGTCGCAGTGCGAACATTGCGCATGCGCAATAAGCGGAAAATCGCTGCGATGCGAAAAAAATTGCCGAGCGAACAACTCGGAATGACCACCAGTGTCACCCTTGCCCAGGGTACTGTGGAAGTTCAAAGAAGAAGGAGGAATACTACTTCTAGTCGCTCCAGCGTGGCCAAGACGGCATTGGTTCTCAGACCTGCAGGGTCTATCGATAGAGCGTCCTCTTCTATTTCCTCAACACCCAGACCTCCTCGTTCAGGGCCCTTGTGTCTACCCGCACCTGGCCAGACTGGCTTTGATGGCGTGGCTCTTGAAGCTTCACTCCTAAGGGCCAAAGGATTCTCCGAGGCGGTTATCCAAACTATGCTGAAGGCCCACAAACCGGCATCTGCGCGGATTTATTACAGGGTCTGGAATTATTACTTCACCTGGTGTGCTGCTAAGAATTACAATGCTTACAAGTTCAGTACTTCCAGACTTCTGGCTTTTCTACAACAAAGCCTGGATTTAGGCCTTCGTCTGGCCTCCCTCAAGGTTCATATCTCTGCCTTGTCGTGTGGTTTCATAGAAAAATTGTGTCTATTCCTGATGTTCATACTTTCACTCAGGGTGTTTTACGGAATCATCCTCCCTATGTCCTTCCTGTGGCTCGATGGGATCTGTCTGTTGTCCTGAATGCCCTGCAAGAGTCTCCATTTGAACCTCTTGAGTCAGTGGACCTTAAATTGCTTACGATCAAGGTCCTGTTTCTGCTGGCTATCGCCTCTGCTAGGAGGGAGTCAGACCTAAACGCTTTGTCCTGTCGTCCACCCTTCCTGATATTTCACCGTGACCGGGCAGTTCTTAGAACTCGCCCGGGTTATGTACCTAAGGTGGTGTTAACTTTTCACCTTAACCAAGAGATTGTAGTTCCGGCTTTAATCTCTTCTGGTTTGTCCTCCAAAGAACGGTCTTTGGATGTGGTACGGGCTCTCCGTATATACAGTATGTGGAGAGGACTGCCTCTATCAGGAGGTCAGATACCCTTTTTGTACTTTTTGGTTTTCACAAACGTGGCTGGCCTGCAAGTAAGCAGACCTTGGCCAGATGGATTAGAATGGTGATTGCACAAGCCTATGCACAGGCTGGAATCCTAGCTCCTGCTGCTATTAAAGCCCATTCTACACGGTATGTTGGACCTTCTTGGGTGGCCCGCCGAGGCGCGTCCACAGAACAATTGTGCAAGGCGGCTATGTGGTCCTCAGTGAACACGTTCATTAGGTTCCATGCCTTCGATACTTCCACCTCCCAGGATGCTTCCTTTGGACCCCGTGTTCTCATACCCGCTACGTCGCGTCCCCTCCCATGAGCAACTGCTTTAGGACATCCCCGATGTTTCCCTATGAAAACCAATGTACCCCGCTGCAGAAAAGGAGATTTATGGTAGACTTACTATTGTTAAATCTTTCTGCAAGGTACATTGGCTCCACAGGGCACCCACCCTGACGCACCTAGCTTCTATGGGTTTGTTTGACATTAGCCACTAGTCCCTTCTACTGTCGTGAGAACGTGGTTCTATGTGACTAACATCTACCTTCTCTTTTACCTGCTCCTGCATTGGGCTGGTTAACAAAACTGAGCTCACAGTGCCAGGAGGCAGGGTTATAGAGGAGGCCCCAATGCATCCTGGGACAGTCTAAAGCTTTAGCCTGTTGGTGCCTGGATCAAGATCCATCTCTACACTCCTGATGTTTCCCTGTGGAACCAATGTACCTCACAGAAAGAGATTTAACAATGGTAAGTCTACCATAAATCTTCTTTTAAATGTTAAAATGATTAAAATAATATAAAGCAAATACTTATGACACAGAACAGGTGTCATAAGCATCTTCTTTATATTTTTTTAATCATTAATGACAGGAGAGGCACTGCCTCCCCTGCCTGCACGTCCCTGTATGCTGTAGAGCTTTACAAGTGCCGTAGGAGAAGACAGTTGGCTTCTGATGACCGCAGCCATTACTGCCAGTGTCCTGAATTTTCTCCCTTTCAGCTCTCTTATGGTGCTTGAGAACAGGGGAGGGCGTAAACTGGGTGACTTTTCCACAGGTTCCAAGCTGGTATATGTATGGCTGTGATACGCTATTTTTACATTATATTTATTTTTGCCTAAATTGCACCCAATGTGTGGCCATTATCTGCCTCAGGCCCACTGGGTATCACTCTCTTCCGACCGTCACTAGTGAAACTTCCCAACTTATGCAACACTTATTACAGGTTGCAAACATAAATTGCTCAAATAACCGCATAGAATTCAGTGTTCATTATTCCCATTCAGGCATACATACTGTATATTGGAATTTACCAATGTAAATTGGGCATTTATGTCATTTGTCAAGCTTTGTATACAGCACTGAAGCCTATTCTAAGGATTAAACATCCCAACATGTAAGCAGGGAACACACACTTAAAGCAATAGTTGCTCCCTACATTTTGCACACCTGTCCTCTCCTGTCACCTGAGGTTACCTCCTATTTCGTCACCTGAGGGGTCACTTCCTCTTCTGTCACCTCCTCTACTGTCAACTGAGGTCACCTCCTCTTCTGTCACCTCCTCTCCTGTTATCTGAGGTCACTTCCTTTTTTTGTCACCTCCTCTTCTGTCACCTGAAGTCACTTTTTCTTCTGTCACCTGAGGTCACTTCCTCTTCTGTCACCTCCTCTACTGTCAACTGAGGTCACCTCCTCTTCTGTCACCTCCTCTCCTGTTATCTGAGGTCACTTCCTTTTTTTGTCACCTCCTCTTCTGTCACCTGTGGTCACTTCCTCTTCCGTCACTTCCTGACACCTGGTTTTTTGCACCTAATGTTTTTATCAATGATTTACATGTATAAATTATATTACAAATATAATTTATGGTTTAAGGATAACTTGTTTAGATTATAAAGATCTTAGATATCACCTTGGATTTTCTGATCTTCATAGGATCATAGAAAATGTTGGTGACTTCTGATATCCTTATAACATCAGTACAGAAGCGTTTCCTCTACAGATACTAGGGGTCTATTCATGAAGCATTAAAAAAGAGTGGAGAAGTGAGCCTGTGGAGAAGTTGCCCATGGCAACCAATCAGCTGCTCCGTACAATTGTATTGTATGCAAATTGTAAGGTTACGTCAATGCTGATTGGTTGCCATGGTCAATTTCTCCACTGGCTCACTTCTCCACACTTTTCACTGCTTCATGAATAGACCCCTAAGTGGACACTTGGCCTTCACTAGTTCTAAATCTCTGTATTCGTCTCTATAGGGCAACATGTTTACCTCTCTGCAAAGGTGAATGGCAGTTTGGTGGTTCGGGCGTACACTCCGGTGTCAAGCGATGAAGTAAAAGGTTATGTTGACCTGGTTGTGAAGGTAAATTATCTTTCTGCGGTTCAAAACTTATTGCATTTTATTAAGTGTGACAACAGGGCACATACTGTAGAAGGCTGATTATCCAGAACGCCAGTTATCCTAACACAATCTTTGTTAGCCAAAAATACATTTTAGTTATACTGTAATAAATATTGTGTGCGTTGTACAGTTCAGTGTTTATTATCCTTATTTTTGGTTTCTTTCAATGATGAAATTATTCATTTGATGGTGTATTAGCCCATAAAACTAGGTAAAAAAGATATACAGTTACATATTGTAGTTTTAACCATTAACCTGGTGTGTTGAAGTGCGGAATGGATTCTCTCCTCCTTATTCCACCCCCCAGGTAGTAACCTAGAGGTCTGTGACAGCAGAAATCACACCCGAATTTGCACTCCAGTTTAAGAAAAACAAAAAACCCTTCAACCCGCATTTTCCCGATTCTCTTGTTACAGTCCGGCCTCTTCTCCAAGCCTCACTGATTGGGTCAAATCTCCCTAATTTGAAATAAATGAATAAACTGGCTAGTGTGCCCAGAACCAGCACTAAACAGGCTGAGCTGGTTCCCAGTATATGGCAGGACTAGTGCCTGAGAAACACCATGCCCCTCCACCCAGGAAGCTATGGGCCACTGCCTAGATTGCGGGGTTCTCATGGCTGGTGCAACCTTAGAGATAGGGATCCCTGGAGTGGTGCTTCAGCTTCCTCATTGGTCCCAGTATAATGGAATAGTGTTCCTAAAACATCTGCACACTGGGCCTAATTCAAGGTTGATTGCAAAACAACATGAAATCTAAATTGCAGTGGAAAATAAAGCAGCCAGCATTTACCCTGCATAGAAACAATATAACCCACCCAAATCTAACTCTCTCTGCACATGTTACATCTGCCCCAACTGCAGTGCGACATGGTTTTGCCCATTAGAGGAAAATGTTGTTTTGCAATCAACCTTGAATTGTGCCCCTGAAAGTGCGTCTGATATTCCCACATTTACCGGAACGCTCCCCATCGCTGCCCCAAAACACCTGCAGGGCATATCGACCGGAGCCGCAGCACCATCTTAAGACGCCCACTGCTGCTTCTACGCATGTGCAGTCCTGAAAACATTGCTTAATCAGGTCTGTGTCCAGGGCTGAGTCAGCCACTCCATCCCTATAGACCCTTCTGCTCAGCTGAACGCAAAACGTTTAGCTTCATGTCCAGCTTTGCTGCCAGCCAAAACCCCCACACTGTGCGCAAAGTTAGGGGAGCAGGCGCTTCTACTGGCTTAGGTGATATTTTGGATGCAGTAAGTGGAAATTTGGGCACAACACCATGTGATATTTTTTCTGTGCATGGAATATTCCCCTTATTGTCCCAAAGGGGAGAATTCAATTACTGGCTATGGGCTGCGCGCATACAGTATAGGCCAGTTATGGTAGGGCCGACACAGGGTGTTACCATGTGCACCTCCATGGAGTAAGAGGAAAAGGTTGTTATGTAAGTGGACACAAATTGCACATTGCGTCCAGCCGACCAAATTGAATTCTTCCTAAATTTGTTAATGGTGTGCGTGCTCAAATTCTACATTTATTTCTCTTATGCAAATGATGGTCGCCCTGACCTGATGCCTCAGCGGATTACATTTTTTTTAAAAATGTTTTAAAATATATATAGGAAAAGAGTGATTCGCGTCCACTCACTGGCGGGAACAGTCCAGCCAATCACTAGTGTTTGCTGTCCAAAGGAGAGAGGATTCCAAAGCCTCCTAAAAATGTCTTGGATGTGCAGGTCCTCATGATTTAGAAGTCTTAGTCGTATATTTGCATTCACTTAATTAGCATTTTTTCATGCAGAAACACGGAATAGGTGGTCATCATCTTCCATATGGCTCATCAGTGTAGGTTATGCAGAAACTCTAGTGTAACGGGTTTCATGGGCCAACTGCCCTCTTCCACAGACAAAGGTCGGGTCCTGCTTAATGGACGCCACATCCGCATTGCTCTACGCAGCCTTAATTAAATTGTATAAGAAGCTAAAAAATACATATTATAAAGGGTTTCTAGACATGAATTGGTATAAACAGTCTGAGGAAGTGGGCAGTTTGCCCGTGAAACGCATTGTACTAATGTTTATGCATGGCCCACACTGATGAGCCGTGTGTGAGGTGATGACTACTTTTCTGTGTCATCCCGAGATGCGTTTATGTAACTGGCAGTCAGGGGACCACCGGTCACAATACAGACGCCGGGATCCCTGCATCTGGAAATCCTACCGGTTGGCATGCCGACCAACAGGGACTATTTCCACTAGTGGGTGTCCACGACACCCATTGGGTGGGAATAGAACCTGTGGCGAGCCCACAAGGGGCTTCATTGCGCTCGCCCCCCCCCCCCTGTTGGCCATCCAACAGCCAGGATCCCACCTTCGGTTTTGTGACCGTTGGTCTCCTGACCACCGGTCACACACACCCAAACTGTCATCCCTTGTGACACATTGTTAGAGTGGGTTAGGATGGAGGGTGTCTAAGCCCGCTACTGCAGACACGGGCTCTCAGCTACAGTAGTTTAAGATCGGCATAGCCTTTCAAACCTGTGCAGTATTATTCATCTTGTATCACAGCTGTCTCCAAATGACCCTATATGGTGGCTCTAATAATAGTCTACCTTTCTATACAGGTGTACTACAAAAAGGTGAACCCTAAATTCCCTGATGGAGGTAAAATGTCCCAGTATCTGGACACCTTGAAAATAGGGGATACAGTTGACTTCCGAGGCCCCAATGGCCTCCTAGTCTACAAAGGAAAGGGTAAGTTACCTATGTCTATATCATACTAGGTGATTCATCGCGCCCTACGGGCACTCTTCACACCGTCGTAAGGGGCTACGCCCCCTTAACCCTTGCACACCCTTGTGGCGTGCAATATTTTTATTATATGGAGTATTACATCCAATCATAATTGTGTGAGTGGTTAAATATTGCACGGACAAAGGGCTTGCAATGGTTAAGGCGTGGAAGCCCCTTGCAGCGGCGTGAACAGCGCACGCAGGGCCTGGTGAATCACCTAGTAGGTGCTTTGGTTGGGGGAGTAGGGGGTGCGGGGAAGAGGCAGATGGCATCCTGGGGTGCCATGAGAGGGGCGGTATGGGGTCGCTGCGGGTGGGGAAGGGGGTCCGGAGCTATCGCGGGTGCCGGAGGGGGTGTGTGGGGGTGCCGCGAATGGGGCCCGGAGGTACTGTGAGTGGGGGAGGGGAGGGTAATGCTTATCCTGCTTCTCCTCCTGTCAGCAGCTAAGCTGCTGTCCTCCCTTTGGCAGTGGCTCTCACGGAGAATCGCACAGCAGGCAGTCACTATTGTTGGCGGCGGTGTCCCGATGCGCCGCATTACTGGGAAGAAGATGTACGCAATAAACTACAGCTCCCAGCAGCCCTAAGGGGCGGAATGCTTTGGTGCTAAGGGCTGCTGGGAGCTGTAGTTTATGTAGTGCGTCTACTTCCCTGTAATGCGGCGCGTTGGGACACTGGTGCTAACAGTAGTGACTAGCTGGCAGAACTGTGTGACTGGCTGAATCAATGTAAAAGGTGAGAGTGCTGTGCAGGGAGGCACCAGGAAGGAGAGACGTTCTCCCTGCTTTGCATCCCTGTGCTGAGCTTCTGCTGCTATCCCTGCTGCTGCCGGCTGTTGTCACACATGCAGCGGTGCCGGAAGCACAAAACCTTTTCTCTCCCTCGGCGCCTGCAGTACAAAGCCTCCTTTCCCCCTCGGCGCCGTCAGCACAAAACCTCCTCTCCCCCCTCCCCTCCTGTGTATGTGCGTAATGTATGTACAGTATGTATGTGTGTGTGTTTGTATATATATGTGTCTGTTGTGTGTGTGTGTGTGTGTGTGTGTGTGTGTATGTGTGACTGCTGCATAATGTGTGTAAGCGGCACTGGTACAGAGGGCGTTACGTGTGTAAGCGTCACTGCTACAGGGGGCATTACATGTGTAAGCGTCACTGCTACAGGGGGTGTTACTTGTGTAAGCGTCACTGGTACAGGGGGGGTGTGACATATGTAAGCGTCACTGGTTCAGGGGGCATTACATGTGTAAGCATCTCTGGTACAGGGGGCATTACATGTGTAAGTGTCTCTACTACAGGGGTCATTATGTGCGCTGTGCGTTTGTAAAGTATGCGAGGGTGCAAATTTATAGTTTGCAGGGGGACGCCGAACACTTTAGCAACGGCCCTGACTGCACACCCACTGCACTGCACAGCACTATCACCTTTTACATTGATTCAGCGTCCATACATTACCCTCCGCGATATCACCCTCTCTCTCTCTTGCGGCTTTGGTGGGGAGGCACTTCTGTGACATCGCACGCAGAGCAGGCTCCGGGGCTCAGAGAGTATGCGGCGCAGGGAGGCCTATGAAAGTCTTCCGCTGCGCCGCTTTGATACACATCTATGCCGATGGCCGCAGCAGCTTTTGTTCCACTTGCGGCGCGGCTAGGGAGTGGGGATTGTTGATGCCGGAGGGGGCAGGTGGACTGGCAGCAAGACATTGGTGGTCATTCCGAGTTGATCGCTCGATAGCAGTTTTTAGCAGCCGTGCAAACGCTATGCCGCCCCCCACTGGGAGTGTATTTTAGCTTAGCAGAAATGCGAACGAAAGGATCGGAGAGCGGGTACAAAAAAAATTTGTGCAGTTTCAGAGTAGCTTCAGACCTACTCGGCACTTGCGATCACTTCAGACCATTCAGTTCCTGATTTGACGTCATGAACACGCCCTGCGTTCGCCCAGCCACGCCTGTGTTTTTCCCAACACTCCCTGAAAACGGTCAGTTGACACCCAGAAACGCCCTCTTCCTGTGCGACTGAAAAGCATCACTAGACCCTGTGTAAAACTACATTGTTCTTTGTAATAGTACACCGCACGTGCGCATTGCGCTGCATATGCATGCGCAGAAGTGCTGAGTTTTTGCCTGATCGCTGCACAGTGAATGAATGCAGCTAGCGATCAACTTGGAATGACCCCCATAGGACGCTGCTGTAAAAGGATTGTTTTTTCCCCTATCTACAGCACAGAGACTTGCTGCAGATGCAGTGACATACCCACCAGCTGCACCTTTATGGCAGGTACAGTCCCTTTTTTTATGGTCTGTACCGTTTGTTTTTTTAATCTCCAAGCTTCCATTGAAAGTATAGGAAAAGGGGTGTGGCCACGCAGCTGTACTCGTGGATACGCCCCCTTTTCGAATGTGTATCAATGTTTATGTGTAAATTGTTGGAGGGTGTGTTCCTGCAGATGCAGTGGGACTGTTTTGGGGTGTGGGGCTGGAGCTGCAGCTCCATCAGTCCCATTGCTAATCCTGCTCTGTGATAACACAGCAGGCAAAGGGCAGAGCCTCCCATTGGATGTAACCTGTGTGGGAGGGCGTTTCTCGCCCAATCAGCTGTAGACTTGGTGTGATAGACCTGCCACTAACCCAATGAGAGCTCCTAGCCACGCCCAGCGTGAGGGCCAAGCACAGAGTCACAGGGCTATTATATAGGAGATTATTATGGAGCGTTGACACCATGAGGCCCCCAAACAGCTGTGGAACTACAGTCCTAGCGGGTGTGGATCATAGGGTCGACTTGGAAAAGTCTGATAGTCACTAGGTCGACACACAAAAGGTCGATGTGGAAAAAGGTTGACACAGGAAAAGGTTTTTCTTGGTGTGTATTCCGTGAAGTCACTGGAAACCCCACTTAGTGCACCAAGTTGCCTTGCATGGCTCGCTTCTCTCGCCATGCTGCAGGCAAGGTGCTTCACTTCGCTGCAACTGCCTTGGCACATGTTACTAAGTCGACAGGGTCAAAATGTCGACATGGAAACGGTCAACACACAAAAAGGAAGACACTTTTTTTTTTCTTTTTGTGGGTATGTAGTCACTTTTATGCCATAACAAGCCCCATAAGTGTACCGCTTGCCATGCTTTGTGCAAGGTGCAGGTTGCTATTCCCAATCATAGTCCACATGGTTGGTACAGTATGATAAAGTTGGGGGGAAAAACAACCCCAATGTGTGGCGACCATTTTCATGTCAACATTTTGACCCTGTCGACATTATGAACTGTCTACATTTTACATGTCGACCTTTTGACCCTGTCGACCTAATGTCTATTGACCATAGACCTTTTTAGTGTATCTATAGACAGGATACTGTGCTAAACTGATCTTTAGTAAATTGCATTCATATAAGGCCCTGGGAAATTTGGGACTTTCCCTGTAAAATTAGGGAAAGTTTGGGACTTTTCACAGGTACTTACAGCTATTACATGTGTTAATTTACCACACTGGGAAAAGGGTGGTAGCCGCTAACTACAGCCTGTGGGATGATCGCGGGCTGCCACAGGTTCTAATTGAATAGACCTGGCAGATCAATAAGCCCGCGGTAATTAACTACAGCTAATTGAATCCATCCCTTGTATGTCTCATTAATTACTCGGTTTTTTTTTTGTTTTGTTTTTTTGTTTTTTTTAAGGTAAATTTGCAATCAGACCAGATAAAAAGTCAGAGCCGCAGATAAAGTCCACAAAACACATTGCGATGATGGCTGGAGGGACTGGTAAGCACCGATAACATAGAGCTGCTTTGTTAATGCTGTATAGCTGGTAACACCCCTAATAATTAAACCTGTTTATATGACTTTCTCGGACATATAAAATAGTGACTTAAATCTTCAAAACTAATATTTGCACATCCACTTGCAAAGCCAAAATATGTATAAAGTTCAGCGCCCGGCGTTGGTTTAAGAAGATACATTGGGGTAAATTTACTAAGATGGGAGTTCTATTTAAGATGGGATATTGCCCATAGCAACCAATCAGATTCTACTTCTCCTTTATCTAGACCCTTCTAGAAGATAATACCTGGAATCTGATTGGTTGCTATGGGCAACATCCCATCTTAAATAGAACGACCATCTTAGTACATTTACCCCATTGTATGATGTTATATCAGTCTAATTGGTTCTTATTAGTTACAGATCTTTATTGCTCCTTAATGTCTTGTCACACACCTGTTGTATATGTATATAGTAGCTCAGTCTACAATATGAAGATAATATAATCCAATGCTTAATCAGAACTTCTAGCTGTCTCCAAAACAATAGAGGTCCATGTCAGGTCAGGAGAAAGGTGATCCAGGTATTTCTGCAGCAGGAGATAAGTTGTTATAATGTTCAAATGCTAGCTGATATGTAATTGGCCAGATCCCTGCCCATGTGACACAGGTCTAACCTACCAGGCCTCAAGCCCCAAGCAGTTCCTGAAGCCAGGTCTTTCTACCTGCCTGACGACACAAATGTGATGGATGCTAAAGTAATAACCTCATAGCTTTGAATGGGGCCAGCTCTGGTCTACAGTGGTCATGGTAATACCCTAAAGTATGGCTTCAGTATATCCCTGGCTTGAACCTTTCTATTTAATAATTGGATGACCTAGATGTGAACAAATTGAGTTGTACAAAAACAATACAGTGTTGTGCTCTTTAATCTGAACAATCTGATATATATAATATTTGATCCAAATATAAAATATAAATGTCCAAACAGTTTGAAAAGCAAAAGAAAGGTATTTTATTAAAAGATATCCAATTAAATACATATACATAAGGGATATAGTGGGATCCCGGCGGTCAGAAGGTTGGTGCCGGAATCCTGACACCTGTCAGAATCCCGACAGCCGGAATCCTGAACATAAGTATGCCGGGGAGTGTTAGGGTTAGGCTGCCGGGGGTTAGGGTTAAGCTGCCGGAAGGGAGGAGTAGGATTAGGGTTAGTTTAGTTTCTGGCCCCTGTCAGGATTTTAGCAGTCAGGATGCTGGTGTCGGTATTCTGAATGCCGCCATCCTCACTGCTGGTGTCCTGTACCCAACCCATACATGTAGAGATGCTCGTGTAGAAGGATAACCTCATGCTGCATGAGGACAGGTCATGCCAATGCAGAACTGACCCCCAGCATATGTTTATACATGGATTTTATGCATTTACAGTCACTAGGCAGATTACCTGAACCAACAAATCACATCACACCATATATAGTTACACATTTAGGATACGATAGGGAATAAGGCAATAAGGCTCGGCTCTGGAATGGTGCCCATGCGTCTGGGACATTCTGATCCTAGCAATGGGTGTTATCTGTGCCGAAAACATATTGGTACATTCTATATATGTGTTAAAGGCAGTGCTTAAAGTGGTCCTAGAGAGGTGGTGGAACTCCCCCTCCCCACCCCCCCACCCCCGGCGCCTATGTAACAAAGCGGCGCGCGCCCCAAAAAGGGGGCATGGTCACAATAGTAATAATGCCCACAGTGGTAACATAGAAACATAGAATTTGACGGCAGATAAGAACCACTTGGCCATCTAGTCTGCCCCTTTTTTTAATCCTTTAGGCAATCTCAACCCTTTTTGAACCTTAATTCTTTGTAAGGATATTAATATGCCTATCCCAAGCATGTTTAAATTGCTCTAGTCTTAGCCTCTACCACCTCTGATGGGAGGCTATTAAACTTATCCACTACCCTTTCTGTGAAGTAATTTTTCCTTAAATTTCCCCTGAACCTACCTCCGTCCAGTCTTAGTGCATGTCCTTGAGTTCTAATACTTCTCTTCCTTTGAAGAATGTTTCCCTCCTTCTCTCCTTCAAACTATACATGTTAAGATCTTTTAGCCTTTCCGGGTAAGTTTTGTGATGTAGGCCATGCATCATTTTAGTTGCCCTTCTTTGTACGCTCTCTAATGTATTTATATGTACTAGGGGTAGCACCCCTAATACATATAATGCCCACAGTAGTAGCACCCCTAATACACATAATGCCCACAGTAGTAGCACCCCGTAATACACATAATGCCCACAGCAATAGCGCCCCTTATACAATGCCTACAGTAGTAGTGCTCCTTATGCCATGTCCACTGTACTGGTAGTGCCCACAGTGGTAGTGCCCCTTATATAGGGCCCATAGTAGTGGTGCCCCTTATGCAATTCCCCCAGTAGTAGTGCCCCTTATGTCCCCAGGAGTGATGCTCCTTATTAAGTGCCCCCTTTACAATGCCCTCATTAGTAGTGCCCCCATTAGTAATGCCATTACTGGTAATGCCACTGTGTAGTATTGCCCCCAGTAGCAATGTCGTCCGTAGTAATGCCCCCAGTCATTTAGCCCCAGTAGTTATGACCCTGTAGTTATGCCCCAGTAGTTTAGCCCCCAGTGGTAATGCCACTGCAGTTATGACCCCAGTAGTTTACCCCCCCCCCCTTTAGTTTTGCCTCCCAGTGGTAATGCCCCCAGTAGTTTAGCCCTCATGTAGTTTTCCCCATGCAGTTTAGCCCCCCCTGTAGTTTAGCCCCTAGTGGTAATGACCCCTGTAGTTTAGACCCTGGAGGTATGCCCCCAGTAGTTCAGCCCCTGTTGTTTAGCCCCCATGTAGTTTGCCCCCAGTAGTAATGCCCCCAGTAGTTTTACTGCTGCAGTTATGCCCCCAGTAGTTTAGTCCCCCGTAGTTATGCCCCTAGCAGTTATGCCGCTAGTAGTTTTTTTGCCTGCTTGTAGTAATGCCCCCAGTAGTAATGCCCCCATGTAGTAATGCCACCTTGAAGTTAGCCGCTTTGTAGTTTGCCCCCAGTACTTTAGCCCCTGTAGTTATGCCCCCAGTACTTTGGCCCCTGTAGTAATGCCCCCCAGTAGTAATGTCCCACAGTAGTTTGCCCCCTTGTAGTTTAGCCCCCCTGTCATTTAGCCCCCAAGTAGTAATGCCCCCCTGTAGTTTGCCCCCAGTAGTAATGCCCCCAAGTAGTAATGCCCCTGTAGTTATGCCCCCTGTAGTTATGCCCCCTGTAGTTATGCCCCCCTGTAGTTTGCCCCCCTGTAGTTTAGCCCCCCTGTAATTTAGCCCCCCTGTAGTTTGCCCCCAAGTAGTAATGCCGTCTTGTAGTTTGCCCCCAGTACTTTGCCCCCTTGTAGTTTGCCCCCAGTAGTAATGCCCCCTGTAGTTTGCCCCAAAGTAGTTAAGCCCCCAGGAAGTTATGCCCCCAGTACTTTAGCCCCTGTAGTAATGCCCCCCAGTAGTAATGCCCCCTTGTAGGTTAGTCCCCAAGTAGTTTAGCCCCCAAGTAGTAATGCCCCCAGTAGTTTAGTTTAGCCCCCCCTGTAGTTTGCCCCCAGTAGTAATGCTCCCAAGTAGTAATGCCCCTGTAGTTATGCCCCCAGTAGTAATTCCCCCCTGTAGTTTGCCCCCAGTAGTTAGCCCCCTTGTAGTTTGCACCCAGTAGTTTAGCCCCCAGTAGTAATGCCCCCTTTTAGTTTGCCCCCAAGTAGTAATGCCCCCAGTAGTTTAGCCCCCTTGTAGTTATGCCCCCAGTAGTTTAGCCCCCTTGTAGTTTGCCCCCTTGTAGTAATTCCCCTAGTAGTAATGCCCCCCTGTAGTTTAGCCCCCCTGTAGTTTAGTCCCCAAGTAGTAATGCCCCCAGTAGTTTAGCCCCTGTAGTTATGCCGTCAGTAGTTTAGCACCCCTGTAGCTTGCCCACTTGTAGTTTGCCCCCAGTAGTAATGCCCCCAGTAGAAGCACTCACACATATAAAATAAAAAAAAACACCAACAACAACACACCATACTCAACAAGCCCCGCTCCCGCGTCCTACCGCTTCAGTCCTTCTGGCGTCCGCTCCTCTGCACTATGGTAAAGACGTGATGACGTCTCTCCCATAGCGCACAATAACAGAGCCGGAAGCCGGAGCTGTTCCATTGTTCTGGAAACCTAACCTGTCAGTGTTCCATTGTTCTAGTCCACATCATTTTTAGTGTTCCACTCTTCTGCAATCCTTATTGTCTGTTATCCATTGATCTGGGGCCCTAAATTGTCATGCTTCCATTGTTCTGGGGCCCTACATTTTCAGGGTTTCATTGTTCTGGGATCCAAAGGTGTCAGTGTTTAATTGTTTTAGATACATAGGTCCAGATTTGTCAAGCCCTGGAGAGTGATAAATAGGACGGTGATAGAGTACCAGCCAATCAGCTCCTAACTGCCATGTTACAGGCTGTGTTTGAAAAATGACAGGAGCTGATTGGTTGGTACTTTATCACCATGCTATTTATCACTCTCCAAAGCTTGATAAATCTGGGCAATAATGTCACGATCCCCCATAAGTGGTGGTTTGCAGTAGAATACATTACATCTCTAACAAACCGCTTCTGGAATACTCCATGCCCAGCAGGTGGCACCCTTCTGGAGAATAATTCCCGTATCAAATGTCATTACATTTAGGTCCAAACATATTTCTATCCTATTACAGTGATGTACCAGTGAGCTTTGGTTTGAGGAATTCAAGAATGGATGGCCTCCTGTTGAGTAATAATTGTTACTGTTAGTTATCTACAAGCAGCTTGGTGGTGATATGAAAGGGGCGAGACTGAAAGGAACAGATTCAATGAAGTGTACATTGTGGGTAGGGGTGGTCTTCAGTATGCCGGCGGTCGGGCTCCCGGCGACCAGCATACCGGCGCCGGGAGCCCGACAGCCGGCATACCGACACTTATTCTCCCTCGTGGGGGTCCACGACCCCCCTGGAGGGAGAATAAAATAGTGTGGCGCGCCACCGTGCCCGTAGCGTGGCGAGCGCAGCAAGCCCGCAAGGGGCTCATTTGCGCTCGCCACACTGTCGCTAAGCCGGCGGTCGGGCTCCCAGCGCCGGTATGCTGGTCGCCGGGAGCCCGGCCGCCGGCATATCGTAGTGAACCCTGTGGGTAGTGACGGATGGGGGGAAAACGTTGCTCTTTTTTGCTTGCACATCTGCGAGCGAGGTTATCCTTCCTGAAGCCCCAGCATTGTAGTACCTAATTAGTTCTGCTATAAGATGTACATTTGCAATGACTAATGAGAGCTGCAATTTGCTGTCACCATCATTACACTGTTCTGTGATATCACTTACCTCTGCCCTGCTCCTGGCAAAGCTGCAGTTTGTTATATATAATGATAGATGCTCAATCAGCTTAATGATATTATTCAGGTGCTCGAAAGAGAGGGGTATTTCTAAGCAAGAAAAAATGAGAGACATTGTTTCCCCCAGCACCCTAAATGATAACAGTAACCAGATATAAATCCCACATAATATTAGAATTCAGAGATCTTGGTTACACATATTTGCACAAATGTGTGAATAAGCCCCAAAGCCGCATCAAGACGTCTCTGTATATTTGGGGTCCGAAGCGCTATATCTAGGTGCAGGGTGTGGCACCCCAAAACACCAGCATGCTATGGCTATGTTATCATTCAGGGTGCAGGGGAAACAATGTCTGTCTTTTTTTAAAGCTGCAGTTTGACCAGAAAAAGACAGAAAAGCTCTTAGACACATTTTAGGTTTATAGCACATAATAATTAAAGAGAAATAATCCATATCCTAGGGAAAGTAAGTTTTATGGTGCCCATACACTTGTGCGATGCCCCGCAACGCAACATCACGGGGCATCCCACCGGCAGTTCAGGTGCGATGAAATCGCACCTGAACTGCCAAAGTGATTACCATGCGATCATGCGATAGATCGCATGGTAATCACGTGATGGGCACTTCACCGCCGAGTGGAAGCGGCCTCTGGCCGCTCCCGGCGGGTGCCCATCGCACATCGCAGTGCGATATATAGCATGTGTTTTAAAAACACATGCGATCGCACTGCGATTCGATAAATATTAAGTGCAGCACATACTATCTTGAGACGTGAGATTCAACCAGCGTGCCTGCGCATCGCATCGCAAGGTACCTAAAATGTGCATACAATCCTTCGATTTCTCTCACAGATGCGGTCAAAATCGAAGGTTAGCACCGATTATCTCACAAGTGTATGGGCACCATAAGACGTGGAGTACATTTTGGGGTCTATCGATGAAGCAGTGAAAAGTGTGGAGAAGTGAGCCAGTGGAGAAGTTGCCCATGGCAACCAATCAGCATTGAAGTAACATTTATAATTTGCATAATATACAATTCTACGGAGCAGCTAATTGGTTGCCATGGGCAACTTCACTACAGGCTCACTTCTCCACTCTTTTCACTGCTTCATGAATAGACCCTAATTACACTATTTGCTTGTAAAGTGCAGCGGAATTTGCTGCGCTATATAAGAAACTGTTAATAAATAATTACTCTCTATGGAGCGGTGTGGACATTACATTGTCTCTGGAGTGATACACTCACAGTATAGCAGCTAAATGATTACTGGCTCACAAACAGCAGAAGCTTTACACAAGGTGAGGCAGAGGCTAGTACACAGCACTGCCATGTTTATATAAGGTCAAAGGTCCTGAGCAACACATTCCGGCTCTGTGATATTGCACGTAGCCCTGTGAGATTGTCCTTGTCCTGATCTTATCACCAGATAAACCTGCACCATGCCCGTAATAACCATCTACACATTGTATAACTGTTTAGCATACAGCAGCATGTCCTAGCCCCAGCATGATCATACATAAATATAATAACTATCCAGGGATATCATCAGGCAGTACTATGATTGCACCTCTTCACAGGATTAAGGGTGGCCCTTTGGTGGGTTTGTAGTTACTATGGTGGCATTTAGAATGCCGATGGCATAATGTCGACTTATTCGGAAAACACTTGGCAAATACCATAGGAACATGCAGGTATACTAAATGCTGTGGAGCATGGCTGAGCCACAGTTCAGAGGGGTGGTCTTCAGGTTGCCGACTGTCGGGATCCCGGCGCCGGCATACCGACAGATTTTCTCCCTCGTGTGGGTCCACGACCCCCTTGGAGGGAGAATAAATAGCGTGGCACGCGTAGCGCGCCACCGTGCCCGCAAGGGACTCATTTGCGCTCGCCACGCTGTCGGTATGCCGGCGGTCGGGCTCCCGGCGCTGGTATGCTGGTCGCCGGGAGCCCGGCCGCCTTCATACCATACTACACCCGTTCAGAGAATTGAGTCCAACAAAGCACATGGCAGGCATGCAACAATGCAGAACATCAGAGACCGGCAGTGAAAGCTGGCAGACTGAAATAGGCAGGTCTAATGGTGCCCATACACTTGTGCTATATCGCGCTTCGATTTCCCTTGAAGCTCCCTGTGCGATAAATGGCATTGAAAGTGCCTTTTGGTGCATTCGATGCGCATACAATCATGTGATTTATCGCATGCCACTTGCGACCAGAAATCGGGTGATCGAATGGGATCGCATAGCATGCTGCCCAAAGCACACCAGATTTATCTGTGAGATCTGTTGAAATTTGCGTAGAGGGCTGGGCTATCTGTATCCTGTACCCTGTGCACAGTGGGTAGAAGGGAGTGTCCAGGAAGTGAGCTAAATACCTCATAGATCGCACATCACAGTGCCATAAATCAAATGTGGTAAAAACAGCATGCGATCGCACGTGTGATCCGATAAATATTAAGTGCAGCATATAAGATCCTGAGATGCGAGATTCAACCAGCGTGCCCGTGCATCGCATCGGGGGACACATTCGATGTGCATACAATCCTGCGATTAAATGCACCGATGCAGTCGAAATCAAAGGGTTGTACCAGGTATCTCACAAGTGTGTGGGCACCACAAGGCTGGACACCCTCTATACAATTATCTGGTAGATCATCTCCCAGATCTGGCTGGTTGAAATTAAAATCTGGTAATGGATGAGAGAAATTAAAACGGAAAACGGACAAAAACTCTTTCAGACAAATTGGTTAAATCTGTGATTTTAGAAATTTATCTGAACGACCGTTTTGTCTGTTTTGCAGTGTTTGGGAGCAAATTGCTTATTGTCATTTACTCTCATCCATTACCGCATTTTGATTCCAACCAGCCAGATAGGACAGATGGTCTTCCAGATAATTGTATAGTGTATGCCCTGCTGATGTAAAGCTGGGGACACTCTAGACCAGTGATGGGGAACCTTTGGCTCTCCAGCTATTGTTGAACTACACATCCCATCATGCCCTGCTATAGTTTTCCTATGTGGCCATGCTAAAACTGTAGCAGGGCATGCTGGGATGTGTAGTTCAACAACAGCTGGAGTGCCAAAGGTTCCCCACAACTGCTGTTGATGATGTGGTTGTTAGCCGATGGGATGACTGATGTAATGATACCCGCGCTAGCACGTAATAGTCCATACACACCAGATGATGTGTATGATATATCGGTCCGGTCCGCTGAACCACACGATATATTGTCTAGCGTGTACCCAGCTTAAACTGTAATTGTAATTTATAGTAAACAACTGACCATAGAACAGACCAGGCAGAGTAGGCCTGGTGACCCCTGGTGGTAAAGAATCAGACTGCATGGAAATTTGCCAGAACATAAACAGGCCCAAATATATTAAGCCTTAAAAAGTGATAAAGTGGAGACGGATAAAGAGGGATAAAGTACTGCACGGAAGGTCTGGACTGATATTGAGGCTCTCCTCCCCTCTGTGGATCCCGAGGTCCAACCGGACCAAAATTGTAGTCTCCCACCCCATCATCTCCCGCGCCTTATCTGTTTGGGACTCTGCAAACAAAAAATACAGCCTAACCCCCACTCTATCTCTGATTGTGCCTCTCCTACATAACCCTGCTTTTCCTCCGGGTATGCACAATACATCATTCCTCCCGTGGAAGAACAGGGGCATACTGTTTCTTAATGATATCGCCACAAACGCAAATTTTCCCCAATTTTCTCAAGTTCAGGAGGCTATATCTATCCCCACTAAAAAAAAAAAATTCAGTTCCTCCAAATTAGACATTTTCACTCTACTGTGCACCCAAGTATTACCAAACGGCCACTGGCTGCTTTTGAGGCATTGTGCCTTAGACGTTCTTCCACTAGAAGTCTGATTTCTCTTATATACACATTACTTACTGATGACCCTTCCCCCCCCCCCCCCCCTCTCCCCAGCCTACCTCCTACGAGACGGCTTGGGAATCGGACCTTCGCACTACCCTGGCTGAGGACGAGTGGACAGAGATTTCGGCCAACGCTGCCTCTAGTTCTATATGCGTTAAGATTAAAAGAGAATACTTACAAATTACTTTACAGATGGTACTGTGGGCCTAATTCGGACCCGATCGCTGCTGTGCGTTCGGGTCTGTACTGCGCATGCGTATGCACCGCAATGTGCCGGCACGTCGTATGACTGCACCAGGCAACGGTGCATCCCGACGGGATGGGTGTAAAAAGCGATCGCATGGGCGATTGCAAGGTGACTGACAGGAAGAGGGCGTTTGTGGGTGGCAACTGACTATTTTCAGGGAGTGTCCGGAGAAACGCAGGAGGGACCAGGCATTTGAAGGGAGGGTTGCTGACGTCCGCTCCGGCCCCGATCATCGCACTGGAAGAGTGAGTCCTGGGCTGGGCAGAGACTGCACAAACTTCTGTTTGTGCAGCTCTCCTGCACATGCGATTGCTCCCCTGGACACCAAATTCCCCCTCACCCTAGCGATCAGGTCTGAATTAGGCCCATGTACCTTCTAGACTTTGCAAAATTTATCCTGGTTCTTCTGACAGGTGTTGGAAGGGTTGCGATGCAGAAGGCTCCTTCATACATATATGGTGGTCCTGCCCTAAAATAGTTATGCTATGGAAAGATGTTATTGCCTACATAACAGCTCTATTACAAATGCCTTTTCCGTACGACCCTAAGTTTTTTTTCTTCTGCCATTATATATCCCAACTTTATTCAGACACCAAAACCAATTGATGCGTCATGTGGTTTCTGCGACCACCTGTCAAATTGCGATGGACTGGAAACGTGCAGCTGCTCCTTCCATTCATTCTATATTAGCTCGTATTTGGTATGTGTACCACATGGAATATATGACTAGCATCATTAATAATTCCTCCCAAAAATTTGACTCCGTATGGTCCCCATGGATCTCCCTTCAGCGAGTCGCCTCCCCATTCGCTCTCTGATATGTCGTCCTGTTTTCAGGCTTCACCAATCTTCATTTTGCTCTTTCACAAAGGATCCACACTTCCTATCTTTTCCCATTTTTCCTTTTCTGTTCCTCTTCTATTGGTCTTTTCCTTTGCCCACCTCAACTACTTCGTTATAACTTCTATCCTCTTTCTTTTTCTTCTCTTTTCTTTCCTTCTCTCTCTTTTCCTTTCTCTTTAAATTGTTAAAATTGGTCATATTAAAAATGCTGTCTATGTTGTCTTTTCCGAATTTATACACTTGCTTTTATATCTTTGTATTTTGACAGTTGTATTTTTGTATTGTGTTCTGATCCCCCTAATAAACAAATTCTTATAAAAAAAAAAAAAAGAGTGATAAAGTATCAGCCAATCAGCTCAGAGTAATTTTCGAAAACTGTTGTATGTTACATTAGCCACCGTTACGGTTTTTATTCCAGTTGATGTTTCTTACTGAAACTTTAGTTGTATTTCCACTATATTTGTATTTGTTTGCCGTCATTAGGAACCATGGGGGTAATTCCAAGTTGATCGCAGAAGGAATTATTTTAGCAGTTGGGCAAAACCATGTGCACTGCAGGGGAGGCAGATATAACATGTGCAGAGAGAGTTAGATTTGGGTGGGTTATTTTGTTTCTGTGCAGGGTAAAAACTGGCTGCTTTATTTTTACACTGCAAATTAGGTTGCAGATTGAACTCACCACACCCAAATCTAACTCTCTCTGCACATGTTAAATCTGTCTCCCCTGCAGTGCACATGGTTTTGTCCAGTTGCTACCAAAATTCCTGCTGTGATCAACTTGGAATTACCCCCCTAATTCAGAGTTGCACGTAATGCTGATGTTTTTGCAAATAAGCGATTGTCAACAGACTGCGCAGGTGTAAAGGTGCCTTTGCCATTCCGCTTGCAGTGAGGATTGACAGGAAGAAGCCATTTGGGGAGTGGCAGCAAAAATACGGACATATCATGGCCGCTATCAGGGCGTGTGTATCTGCCATCAGCTGTGATCATGTACGTAGAGAAACATGGCGCCTGCGTCGTTCCTGCCGTGGCCAGTCTGCGTAGCCATAGACCTACTCGAGCAGTCGATGTTCCCCATTGTTGCGTATGGACGCCGTATGTGCACACAGTTGCGAATGGGTTTGCGTTGGCTCAGGTGGGCGGCTCTTTTCATTTCTGGGAGGCAGTTTCACTTGCTAACATTTACCAGTTCTGTAACCTACAGAATCGTATTTGCATTCCCGTGCAACTCTGAATTAGGCCCAGTGTGTATAATTATTAACTCTTTATAAATATGTTCCTATCGTTTCTCGTCATATTGCATAGTCCAGTGGAAGGGCAATGGGAATGCAGTCTAACAGCTTCTTATATATAATAAGAGCTAATCACATGATCTATATCAGACATAGGCCACGGTGACTCTCAAGCTGTTGTCCCACGCTAAAAGTCCCGGTAATATCTGGTAGAGTATATTGGGACTTGTACAGTAGTTCCCATCAGCTGCAGAGTACATACGCCCAGCTGACATGACATCACCTGGACTGAATGTGGCTGTGTATTAGGAAACGGGCATAGACGCAATGACATCATCATGCTCCTACTGTACTCCCCAGGTATTACGCCAATGCTGCAGCTGATCCGTCACATCACAAAGGACCCCAGCGACAACACCAAATGCTACCTCATCTTTGCCAATCAGGTAAACACGGAACAAAACCTGTTTCTCCTTAGCGGTTAACCATGCTGCCGCTTCTGTGACAACCGTAGTAGTGACATCACCGATGACCAGTTCCATAGGGACCAAAATATTATAATATCATAAGCAGCAGAATATGTAACTAAACTACTGAGTTTTTCTGACTGTTTCTAATGAACCGAATGCATCACATGGTCAGCTATTTACTATTGTTGTGTAATGTAGAGGTAACTTAGTGTATTGTTACAGTATATACTATCCCTTTTGTAATGCCTACTGCTACTTTGTGATGCTTAGTTGATGAGTTTATCAGTCTGTTTTTTTGGTTGTTTTTTTTTTTTTTTTACTTCTGACAACTTTTATTTTTTGCTATGTCCTGTAACTTTTACATTGCTTTATAGTGGTTTTTCTTTTGTTATACAAAAGGCTTTATGTAGTTTTGGCAGAGTTTATCTCCTGCTGTCCTTATACACTCAATGTACAGTCTGATCTGTGTGACATGTAAGGACGATGACTATAATCCACCCTAACCAGGTGACTAAGAACCCTTGGGAAAAGAAACCAAAAAACTGCCCCAGGAAATAAGTGTGTGTAACTAAAGGTACCCATACATTTATGCAACTTCTCCGAGGAAGAAGTCGCATAAGATTTCCCTTGAACCGCCCGGCAACTTCCTGGGGCGGCAGGATTGCAAACGATACATTGTATGCAGTACTTTTGCATTCAATGTATCGTATGCGATCCCAGCCATGCCTGCAGGATCAGACATATCTATAGTGCAGTACTTCTGATCTAGGGGCTCCGATCCGATGCTTACGGGACCGCGCATCGGATGGGATCAGAGGTAAAGCACATGTGATTTGCCTGTTTACATCCAATTTATCGTCCCGAAGTGTCGGAATCTGATTAAATCAGGCAAAATCGCACTAGTTTATGGGCACCTTAACATCTCGGGATGTGCACAAACCCATAAATGAAAGTGATCATTAGGTGAAATTTTCTTATCCCCTGATTTACTGTATATTTATAATAAGTGACTGTACCGTAACATTTAGACTGAAGAAGACATCCTGCTGCGTGCCGAGCTGGACAGTGTAGCGAAGGAGCATCCTGATCAGTTTAAGCTGTGGTACACCCTGGACCGACCGCCGCAAGGTAATAATATCTAAATGATTGTCCTACGTATTCCTGTATTGTTCAGTTATTATCCCTGATGATGGGGCCTATGTATCAAAAATGTGATAAGATTTAAAAAAAAAAAATTGCCACTTATCGTGTGTTTTTTGTGACTTTTTCAATTTTTTTTTTTTCAAAGTAGGTATCATTTTTTTTTTATCGAAAATGTGATTGCAATAAAAGCCCAAAAATGTGATAATTATCGCTCTACTTTTTTGGTCATTTTATCGCATTTCGAAAAAATGAATGAAATGCGCATGCCGGACATGTGCAGTGAGTTCCTTGGTGGCGTTCAGCACATACCTGACCTACAGCAATAAAGAATAGCTAGTTTACTATGGGACACTTATTAAAAAACTGAAAGGGGAGGGAACTTTTACAAAGTCAAATTGGTTATTCTAATGATTGTTATAAACATGTCACTAAGATGAAATTCCACTGGCCTTTAGTAGTGTGCTGTATACTTCCAACAGAACTATTAAGAGTCTCACAAACAAAACATCTATATACTGTACACACACACACACACACATATATATATATATATTTCTCTATCGTCCTAGTGGATGCTGGGGTTCCTGAAAGGACCATGGGGAATAGCGGCTCCGCAGGAGACAGGGCACAAAAAGTAAAGCTTTCCGATCAGGTGGTGTGCACTGGCTCCTCCCCCTATGACCCTCCTCCAAGCCTCAGTTAGATTTTTGTGCCCGGCCGAGAAGGGTGCAATCTAGGTGGCTCTCCTAAAGAGCTGCTTAGAGAAAGTTTAGCTTAGGTTTTTTATTTTACAGTGAGTCCTGCTGGCAACAGGATCACTGCAACGAGGGACTTAGGGGAGAAGAAGTGAACTCACCTGCGTGCAGGATGGATTGGCTTCTTGGCTACTGGACATCACCTCCAGAGGGACGATCACAGGTACAGCCTGGATGGTCACCGGAGCCTCGCCGCCGGCCCCCTTGCAGATGCTGAAACATGAAGAGGTCCAGAATCGGCGGCAGAAGACTCCTCAGTCTTCTAAAGGTAGCGCACAGCACTGCAGCTGTGCGCCATTTTCCTCTCAGCACACTTCACACGGCAGTCACTGAGGGTGCAGGGCGCTGGGAGGGGAGCGCCCTGGGAGGCAAATGAAAACCTATTTGGCTAAAAAATACCTCACATATAGCCTCCGGGGGCTATATGGAGATATTTAACCCCTGCCAGAATACACTAAAGAGCGGGAGACGAGCCCGCCGGAAAAGGGGCGGGGCCTATCTCCTCAGCACACAGCGCCATTTTCCTTACACAGCTCCGCTGGTCAGGACGGCTCCCAGGTCTCTCCCCTGCACTGCACTACAGAAACAGGGTAAAACAAGAGAGGGGGGGCAAAATAGTGGCAAAAATTATATTATAAAAGCAGCTATACAGGGAGCACTTATTATAAGGCTATCCCTGTCATATATAGCGCTTTTGGTGTGTGCTGGCAAACTCTCCCTCTGTCTCCCCAAAGGGCTAGTGGGGTCCTGTCTTCGTTAAGAGCATTCCCTGTGTGTCTGCTGTGTGTCGGTACGTGTGTGTCGACATGTATGAGGACGATATTGGTGTGGAGGCGGAGCAATTGCCAAATATGGGGATGTCACCTCCTAGGGGGTCGACACCAGAATGGATGCCTTTATTTATGGAATTACGGGATAGTGTCAACACGCTAAAGCAGTTGTTTGACGACATGAGACGGCCGGACAATCAGTTAGTGCCTGTCCAGGCGCCTCAAACACCGTCAGGGGCTGTAAAACGCCCTTTGCCTCAGTCGGTCGACACAGACCCAGACACAGGCACTGATTCCAGTGGCGACGGTGACGAATCAACCGTATTTTCCAGTAGGGCCACACGTTATATGATTTTGGCAATGAAGGAGGCGTTACATTTAGCTGATACTACAGGTACCACTAAACAGGGTATTATGTGGGGTGTGAAAAAACTACCTATAGTTTTTCCTGAATCAGAAGAACTAAATGATGTATGTGATGAAGCGTGGGTTGCCCCCGATAAAAAGATGCTAATGTCAAAGAAGTTATTAGCTTTATACCCTTTCCCGTCAGAGGTTAGGGCGCGCTGGGAAACACCTCCTAGGGTGGACAAGGCGCTCACACGCTTATCTAAACAAGTGGCGTTACCCTCTCCTGAGACGGCCGCACTTAAAGATCCAGCAGATAGGAGGATGGAAAATATCCAAAAAAGTATATACACACATACAGGTGTTATACTACGACCAGCTATAGCGACAGCCTGGATGTGCAGTGCTGGAGTAGCTTGGTCAGAGTCCCTGATTGAAAATATTGATACCCTGGATAGGGACAATGTTTTACTGTCTTTAGAGCAAATAAAGGATGCATTTCTTTATATGCGTGATGCACAGAGGGATATCTGCACACTGGCATCACGGGTAAGTGCTATGTCCATTTCGGCCAGAAGAAGTTTATGGACGCGACAGTGGTCAGGCGATGCGGACTCAAAACGGCATATGGAAGTTTTGCCGTATAAAGGGGAGGAGTTATTTGGAGTCGGTCTATCAGATTGGGTGGCCACGGCTACAGCCGGGAAATCCACCTTTTTACCTCAAGCTACTCCCCAACAGAAAAAGACACCGACTTTTCAACCGCAGCCCTTTCGTTCCTTTAAAAACAAGAGAGCAAAGGGATATTCATATCTGCCACGAGGCAGAGGAAGGGGGAAGAGACACCAACAGGCAGCTCCTTCCCAGGAACAGAAGCCCTCCCCCGCTTCTACAAAAGCCTCAGCATGACGCTGGGGCTTCTCAAGCGGACTCGGGGGCGGTGGGCGGTCGTCTCAAGAATTTCAGCGCGCAGTGGGCTCACTCGCAGGTAGATCCCTGGATCCTGCAGATAATATCTCAGGGGTACAGGTTGGAACTAGAGACAGATCCGCCTCGCCGTTTCCTGAAGTCTGCTTTACCAACGTCCCCCTCAGAAAGGGAGACGGTTTTGGAAGCCATTCACAAGCTGTACTCTCAGCAGGTGATAGTCAAGGTACCTCTTCTACAACAGGGAAAGGGGTATTATTCCACTCTATTTGTGGTACCGAAGCCGGACGGCTCGGTAAGACCTATTCTAAATCTGAAGTCCTTGAACCTGTACATAAAGAAGTTCAAGTTCAAAATGGAGTCACTCAGAGCAGTGATAGCGAACCTGGAAGAAGGGGACTTTATGGTGTCCTTGGACATCAAGGATGCGTACCTCCACGTTCCAATTTACCCCTCACACCAGGGGTACCTCAGGTTCGTTGTACAAAACTGTCACTATCAGTTTCAGACGCTGCCGTTCGGATTGTCCACGGCACCTCGGGTCTTTACAAAGGTAATGGCCGAGATGATGATTCTTCTTCGAAGAAAAGGCGTATTAATTATCCCATACTTGGACGATCTCCTAATAAGGGCAAGGTCCAGAGAACAGCTAGAGAGGGGATTAGCACTGTCTCAAGAAGTGCTAAAACAGCACGGCTGGATTCTGAATATTCCAAAATCCCAGTTAATGCCGACAACTCGTCTGCTGTTCCTAGGGATGATTCTGGACACGGTTCAGAAAAAGGTTTTTCTCCCGGAGGAAAAAGCCAAGGAGTTATCCGAGCTTGTCAGGAACCTCCTAAAACCAGGAAAGGTGTCTGTACATCAATGCACAAGAGTCCTGGGAAAAATGGTGGCTTCTTACGAAGCAATTCCATTCGGCAGATTCCATGCACGAATTTTCCAGAGGGATCTGTTGGACAAATGGTCAGGGTCGCATCTTCAGATGCACCAGCGGATAACCCTGTCTCCAAGGACAAGGGTATCTCTTCTGTGGTGGTTGCAGAGTGCTCATCTATTGGAGGGCCGCAGATTCGGCATACAGGATTGGATCCTGGTGACCACGGACGCCAGCCTGAGAGGCTGGGGAGCAGTCACACAAGGAAGAAACTTCCAGGGAGTGTGGACGAGCCTGGAAACGTCTCTTCACATAAACATTCTGGAACTAAGAGCAATCTACAATGCTCTAAGCCAGGCAGAACCTCTGCTTCAAGGAAAACCGGTGTTGATCCAGTCGGACAACATCACGGCAGTCGCCCATGTAAACAGACAGGGCGGCACAAGAAGCAGGAGTGCAATGGCAGAAGCTGCAAGGATTCTTCGCTGGGCAGAGAATCATGTGATAGCACTGTCAGCAGTGTTCATCCCGGGAGTGGACAACTGGGAAGCAGACTTCCTCAGCGGACACGACCTTCACCCGGGAGAGTGGGGACTTCATCCGGAAGTCTTCCACATGCTGGTAACCCGTTGGGAAAGACCAATGGTGGACATGATGGCGTCTCGCCTCAACAAAAAACTGGACAGGTATTGCACCAGGTCAAGAGATCCGCAGGCAATAGCTGTGGACGCGCTGGTAACGCCTTGGGTGTACCAGTCGGTGTATGTGTTTCCTCCTCTGCCTCTCATACCAAAAGTATTGAGAATTATACGGCAAAGAGGCGTAAGAACGATACTAGTGGTTCCGGATTGGCCAAGAAGGACTTGGTACCCGGAACTTCAAGAGATGATCACGGAAGATCCGTGGCCTCTACCTCTAAGGAGGGACTTGCTTCAGCAGGGTCCCTGTCTGTTTCAAGACTTACCGCGGCTGCGTTTGACGGCATGGCGGTTGAACGCCGGATCCTAAAGGAAAAAGGCATGCCGGAAGAAGTCATTCCTACTTTGATTAAAGCAAGGAAGGAAGTAACCGTGCAACACTATCACCGCATTTGGCGAAGATATGTTGCGTGGTGCGAGGATCGGAGTGCTCCGACGGAGGAATTTCAACTGGGTCGATTCCTACATTTCCTGCAATCAGGATTGTCTATGGGTCTCAAATTGGGATCTATTAAGGTTCAAATTTCGGCCCTGTCGATTTTCTTTCAAAAAGAATTGGCTTCAGTTCCTGAAGTCCAGACTTTTGTTAAGGGAGTGCTGCATATACAGCCTCCTGTGGTGCCTCCAGTGGCACCGTGGGATCTCAATGTGGTTTTGGAATTTCTAAAATCTCATTGGTTTGAACCACTAAAAAAGGTGGATTTAAAATATCTCACATGGAAAGTGACCATGTTACTAGCCCTGGCTTCGGCCAGGAGAGTGTCAGAACTGGCAGCTTTATCTTACAAAAGCCCATATCTGATTTTCCATTCGGACAGGGCAGAACTGCGGACTCGTCCGCATTTTCTCCCTAAGGTGGTGTCAGCATTTCATCTGAACCAGCCTATTGTAGTGCCTGCGGCTACAAGTGACTTGGAGGACTCCAAGTTACTGGACGTTGTCAGAGCATTAAAAATATATATTGCAAGGACAGCTGGAGTCAGAAAATCTGACTCGTTGTTTATATTGTATGCACCCAACAAGATGGGTGCTCCTGCGTCTAAGCAGACGATTGCTCGTTGGATCTGTAGCACAATCCAACTTGCACATTCTGTGGCAGGCCTGCCACAGCCTAAATCTGTAAAGGCCCACTCCACAAGGAAGGTGGGCTCATCTTGGGCGGCTGCCCGAGGGGTCTCGGCATTACAACTTTGCCGAGCAGCTACGTGGTCAGGGGAGAACACGTTTGTAAAATTTTACAAATTTGATACTCTGGCTAAGGAGGACCTGGAGTTCTCTCATTCGGTGCTACAGAGTCATCCGCACTCTCCCGCCCGTTTGGGAGCTTTGGTATAATCCCCATGGTCCTTTCAGGAACCCCAGCATCCACTAGGACGATAGAGAAAATAAGAATTTACTTACCGATAATTCTATTTCTCGGAGTCCGTAGTGGATGCTGGGCGCCCATCCCAAGTGCGGATTATCTGCAATAATTGTACATAGTTATTGTTAACTAATTCGGGTTATTGTTTAGGAAGCCATCTTTCAGAGGCTCCTCTGTTATCATACTGTTAACTGGGTTTGATCACAAGTTGTACGGTGTGATTGGTGTGGCTGGTATGAGTCTTACCCGGGATTCAAAATTCCTCCCTTATTGTGTACGCTCGTCCGGGCACAGTACCTAACTGAGGCTTGGAGGAGGGTCATAGGGGGAGGAGCCAGTGCACACCACCTGATCGGAAAGCTTTACTTTTTGTGCCCTGTCTCCTGCGGAGCCGCTATTCCCCATGGTCCTTTCAGGAACCCCAGCATCCACTACGGACTCCGAGAAATAGAATTATCGGTAAGTAAATTCTTATTATACACACACACACACACACACACACACACACACACACACACACACACACACACTGTATATTATATATATATATATATATATATATATATGAGAATTTTTATATGTATATAATATAAATCTCAAACAAACAACATATAGAAAATATTGGTAGATTTTTTGACTACTTCAATATATATATAAGTATAATTTACATAAAGGGAGATATTTTTAGCATATTCTTTTTGTAAAAAAAAGTAAATTTAGAGGTGGAACTACAAAAACAATCATGGCCTATTGAAGTAAAAGCTGGCGAAAAAAAGATATGAAAAGTTTCAGACAATTTTCACGATAATACAACGATACATAAGGTTCCCATTAATTTTCAATAGAGGTTTGAAAACTTAGGAAAAAAAATGCGAGAAGTAGATTTTGCAGAAAAAAACCCGATAAATAAAATCGAAAAACGTACATACATACAGACGATACTTAAAAAATGCGAAAAGTATCGAAAATTTCGATTTATCTCATTTTTTTTAGCGCAAAAAACTGTTGATACATAGGCCCCGATGTCATTTGTAGGCTGAACACACCGGAACAGGCAGCCAGCCACTTGCTTACTATCTAGTCCGTGGTTTCCTCTGTCTGCTTCTCCTTATTGTCAGGGCTACTGAAAACAGAATAGCTCCAATTTTTTGAGGAAAAAGTTGCAATATCTGCTCTTGAAAAGTATTTGTTTAACATGATGATACGTATATAACCCTGTGAGAACTGGACAAGGAAGGATTACTTTATGTTATTAGTAGACAGGTGAGAGGCTGCAGTGGTATAAGTCCCCAGAGATCTGCTGTAAACCCAGCATACTAGAAGGACACCCAACCTCTGCAGCTGCACAGTTACCAGTATGGTCTCTTCAGCAGTCGTAAAGGAGCTTTGTTAACTAGGAACACTGTACTAGCACATCACTGATTTGGTTGCTATGGGCTACAGCACCACTGTTTAGAAGCTTTAGGAAATCTACTGCTAAGTCCCATGATGATGGCAACAGTTTTGAGTGACTTGATTCAGGGTAATCCTGCTCTACCTTCATGACCTGACCAGTACAGATGTGTCTGTGGCGTCAGTCTCGCCAAACTGACTCTCTTGGGGCACCTGGTCCTGTGCGACTTGGCTGCGCCGAGCATCCTTTTCAAAATGTGCTTCTTATTTGCAAGTTTAGTTGTGCTTTGCCTGTGACTTTGTACGTGTGTAAAACTAATCCCTGTGCGGTGAACGTCACAGCCTAGTCTCTCACGTACACTGGGAGCGACTATTCACACACAAAGTTCACAGAAAACAACGTTAGGCTATCTCTGGGTGACTTTGCGCTGGCCGACTTTTGTCGTATTGCGTATAGACGCTCAGTGTATGATGACATGTCTGTATCTAAGGCAGAGTTGGTTGTAATTACTAGTATACAACACATACACTATACTAGTGACCTGTATACAATACAGGGGTCAGTCTAGTGACCCATTTACAATACAGAGAGCATCCTAGTGACCTCATCTATGTAACTTTAAATTGTTAATTGCAGATCTCTGTTGGCATTTATAAAGCAGACCTCAGATATCTGATAGCTACCCTTACTGGTATACTTACTGGTTCTGTGCTGTTTTTCTCATGAGATGGCGTGTTGGACGTGGTCGTAACCAGCCAACATTCACCAGTCACAGTGCAGGGAGAGTTGTAACTGGATGCACAGCCAACATAATAGACAGAAAGCACCCTGCTATCTGGCTGTGCTCTGCACCCACTGGTGAGATTGCATAGTCCCCCAATCATTAGACTCTAGGCAGCGAGCGGGAGGGAGAAGCAGTTCCCAAGTTCTCCCATTGACCATCAATCATCTGTAACCCGCCTTTAAGCTCCGCCCCCCCCCCCCCCATTCCAGACCCATTGACTTGTTGCGCCTATGTATACTGTGACATGTGCACTGTAAAGTCTGTATGTGACATAAATAGTGACAAGGAACCACAATACAGGTTGAGTATCCCTTATCCAAAACGCTTGGGACCAGAGGAATTTTGGATATGGGATTTTTCCGTATTTTGGAATAATTGCATACCATAATGAGATATCATGGTGATGGGACCTAAGTCTAAGTACAGAATGCATTTATGTTTCATACACACCTTATACACACAGCCTGAAGGTCATTTTAACCAATATTTTTTATAAATTTGTGCATTAAACAAAGTGTGTCTACATTCACACAATTCATTTATATTTCATATACACCTTATACACACAGCCTGAAGGTCATTTAATACAATATTTTTAATAACTTTGTGTATTAAACAAAGTTTGTGTACATTAAGCCATCAAAAAACAAAGGTTTCACTATCTCAGTCTCACTCAAAAAAGTCCGTATTTCGGAATATTCTGTATTTCGGAATATTTGGATAAGGGATACTCAACCTGTAATACCCAAAATGGATAAGGGTTGTGATGCCATTCTTTATAAGGTGAATTGCTACTCTGAACATAATGATGCCACTACCGTGCATAACACCACTGCCCTCTGATAATAACATGATAAACTGACGTAATATTCGAGGCGGAACTATCATTGGTTCAGCAGGTGCTTTGCACCAGGCCCATGGCTACCCAGACCAGCAATGAGTTATCCGTGGCCCCACTGCAGACCATTTTGAGCAGTGTTAGATAAATTGCCCAGCACAGAGAGTAGGGTGGGTGCCTCTGCCTGAGGGACCTGCCCCTATCACCCACTGCCTCTCCCTACTTTTTGCTGTCATCCTCTGTCTCCCCCTACCTTCTGTTGTCACCCTATGCCCCTCTATGTCAACCTCTGCCTCCCCCTGGTTTGCTCTGTCACCCACTGCCATGTGGCATATTGTGAACTTGGATTGAGGTGGAGGAGGGGGGCCCAAATTATATTTTTGCACCTGGGCCCACCATTCAGAAGGTCCACCACTGGGTAATATTATAATATGAGAGTGCCGCATAGGCTATATCTGTGTGTAAACTTGCCAAGTTTGGCAGCACATAACATTTTGATGTTGATTATGATCCATTTATTATGTTGCACACGCTATCCAGGGTGGAAGTACGGAGTTGGATTTGTCACTGCAGAAATGATTAAGAAGCACCTGCCACCACCTTCAGAAAACCCCCTTGTGCTGATGTGCGGACCTCCTTCAATGATCCAGTTTGCATGCCAGGACAACCTGACCAAACTAAGCTACCCCGAGGACAGGAGGTTTGCCTACTAACTGACCACCACCCACGTACCACAGCACCCGAATGTGGGTAATGGAGAAGCCAGAAGACAAATTGGAATCTGTAGTAAAAGCTACATGTTGGGTTAGTAACCAGTGAATGAATCTGTGTATGAGGTCTACCTCCTTCCTGACCACCCCTGTGACTTCATGCCAGTGGTATGGCTCAGGCTGGACTCTTACTTTCATAGTGGCAGCACTTAAAGGCCCAGGAACATGATCTCTCACTGTTCGCCATTTGGGGTTACCATATTTTATGGGCAATTTTAAACCATTAACAGATACAAAACATATTTCATTAAACATCCTTCATAAAGGGTTACAAAAAGAGCTAAAATAAGTTCGTAATCATACAAAAGGTTTATATGGTTATATATAATGTGTAATTTTCTTATCAGTAGACAAACCTAGAACCATGGAATTTGTTGTTCATTTTTGTTTATAATCTAGTCTGCCTTTTTTTGGGGCAGGTTTTATTGTTTCTGTGGAGGGGTGGGTAGGGGTTGCCTTGTATTTTCCCCCAGTTTCCAAATGTGTCCCTTGTTCTACACTTTAATTTTTTTTTACAACGGATTCCCCTTTTTTGAGCTGTTAATAACTTTTAGGAGAATGTTTTAACCTCTTTTCCCTTCCTGCTACTAGTATCTCTTCCAATACAACCAAGTATTTGTTCCCTCGTATTGCATCTATAACGCACAGCTTCCTCTCTGGTGTTGTGACATCAGCAGTTACTTTAGAAGTTGGTTACTGCTGATGTCTGAGTGTTCATACATACGACCACCACTGTGACACTGATCTGGAGTGTACCATGCAGTAGCCGGAAGAGTGAGGATCAACTCAGGATCATTCTCTGCAAGACATTGTGGATTCTCAGTACATTTTATACCTGGAATTGTCTGGTACATTTCAAAATGCAGCATTGTATAAAACAGTTATTTTTATGATGTTTCATTGTCCACAGACGGTTTAGATAAATAAATAAAAATTTTCTGAACCATGATTGGAGTTGGATTATACTGTATTTCTCATTCTGCAGAACATTGGAGTAAGTACAAGAGTCTGGGGTAGCAGCAGAGGACCCTAGTTACAACCCTGGACATTAATCTAAACAGTGGTCTTTTTATACACTGAATACTGTGTAAATATTTAACACTATTGATTAGTCTCTAGTATAGGCTGTAGCAAATATAGTTAAATAATATAACTAAGTGGTCAGAAAAAGGTTAAACATGCCATAATAAAAAAAATACACAAACATAATAGAAACAGTACTGCACTTTCTAAGCACACATTCTCCCATCACATGGTATGGCTCCTCTCTCTTCTACCTGGCAGCTACTCTCTGGTCCACTGCACTGATTGAGGACTAAGATCCGCACACACAGCAAACGTGGTAGAAGAAGCTGCTACCACTGGGCATGAGAGGAGGGAGTTTCCGAGCAACCAGAACCCCCCCTTCGTTTGCCTATGGGTTACACCTTCTCCTATGGGATCATAGAACGTTTGTTCTGTTGAATGAAGGAGTTAACCTTAGTTAAATTTTTATAAAATCAGCAAACTACCGGCTATGGAGCACTAGCATTGGTAGATTGCCAGTAAGCGCTAATATTTTAAATGATACTTTCACCATTCTGCAGCTGTCTTCTGACTGCCGGCATCATGACTGCTAGCATTTCCTACTCAACGTGTGCCAACAGCAGAAAGGCTGGCACAAACAGGAGAAGGGTGGAGACGCTGGTGAAGAAAGGGGCAGACAGCCTAGTTCAGAGTAGGACAGTAACAGAGAATAATATGCAGAGAGGATGGAACAGGGGCTGTCACAGCAGGGCAAAGTTAGAATGACTTTCAAAGAGAGGGGAAGGGAATGGAGGCTAGGAATACAAAGGTTGGGGGTAGAGGGCAGAGAGTCAGGTACTAAGACAACTGCATAGGGGCATGCATAAAAAGAATAAGGGCAGGAGGCAAGCATGGAGGAATAGATAGGTTGGGGCAGAGAGCCTGGTCCACACGGGGAATTGCATGGGCTAGGGCCAGATAATGAAAGGAAAAACATGTTGCCACAGAGAGGATTTTTAGGGAGCCTGGTACAGAGGAGGACGGGCAGAGGCTTGCACAGTCTAGCACGGCAGACACTGGCACAGACAGGTGATTGGCAGAGCCAGGTCCTGACAAGGGAAGGGGAGGTTGGCTGGGTCAGACTGGGTATGGATAGGCATGATGGCACAAAACAGCAAAAGCGCAGAGATGGAAAGCATAGAGAGGTTGCCACAGGAAGTGAAGGGCATAGAGGCTGGGGCAGGCATGGGTAAGCAGAGGCATTCACAGACAGTAGACCAAGAAAGATACTGGCTCCAACTGGTGATGGTGGGGAGGCTGGTATAGACCACGGTTGGACATTCTGGTAGAAGGTGGTTCAGACGGAAAGGACATGGAGGCTCATGCAGACAAAGATGGGAGGAGAGATTTCCACAAGCAAGAACGGGTAGAGGCTGGTGCAGATGTGACGGGCAAAGGCAAGCACAAAAAGGAGATTTATGGTAAGAACTTACCTTTGTTAAAGCTCTTTCTGCGAGGTACACTGGATTCCACAGGGAATAACATTGGGGTGTAGAGTTAGATCTTGATCCAAGGCACCAACAGGCTAAAGCTTTGACTGTTCCCAGGATGCCTTGCACCTCCTCCTCTATAACCCCGCCTCCAGGCACTGGAGCTCAGTTTTGTTAACCAGTCCAATGCAGTAGCAAGTAAAAGAGACGACAACAGTTAGTAGCCACACCGAACCACATTCTCACGACAGGAGAAGGTACCAGCGGCTAATGCCATACAAACCCAAAGAAGCTAAGTGTGTCAGGGTGGGCGCCCTGTGGAATTCAGTGTACCTCGCAGAAAGAGATTTAACAAAGGTAAGTTCTTACCATAAATCTCGTTTTCTGCAGCGGGGTACACTGGTATTCCACAGGGAATAACATCGGGGATCATGGGAGGGGATGCACTGTAGCGGGCACAAGAACCCGGCGTCCAAAGGAAGCATTCTAGGAGGCGGAAGTATCAAAGGCATAGAACCTGATGAACATGTTCACTGAGGACCACGAAGCCGCCTTGCACAATTGTTCTAGGGACGCGCCACGGCGGGCTGCCCAAGAAGGTCCAACAGACCGAGTAGAATAGGCCTTGATAGTAGCAGGAGCTGGAAGTCCAGCCTGTACATAAGCTTGTGCAATCACCATTCTAATCCATCTGGCCAAGGTCTGCTTATTCGCAGGCCAGCCACGTTTGTGAAAACCAAAAAGAACAAAGAGAGAATCAGATCTCCTAAGGGAGGCGGTTCTCTTCACATAGATATGGAGAGCCCGTACCACATCCAAAGACCGCTCTTTGGAGGACACATCAGGAGAGATAAAGGCCGGAACCACAATCTCTTGGTTAAGGTGGAAAGATGACACCACCTTAGGTAGATAACCAGGGTGAGTTCTAAGAACCACACGGTCACGGTGAAAAATCAGAAAGGGAGACCTACAGGATAAGGCACCCAAGTCTGGAACCCTTCTAGCAGAGGCAATAGCCAGCAAAAACAAGACTTTAAGCGTAAGCCATTTAAGGTCCACAGACTCAAGAGGTTCAAACGGAGATCCTTGCAGGGCATCCAGAACAACCGACAAATCCCAAGGAGCCACAGGAGGGACATAGGGAGGTTGAATCCGTAAAATACCCTGAAGGTGTGAACGTCAGACAGAGTCGCAATTTTTCTCTGAAACCACACCGACAAGGCAGATATATGAACCTTGAGGGAGGCCAAATGAAGGCCTGATTCCAGGCCCTGTTGTAGAAATGCCAAAAGTTTGGCAGTACTGAACTTGTATGCATCAAAATTCTTAGCTGCACACCAGGTGAAGTAAGAATTCCAGACTCTATAATAAATCCGAGCCGAAGCCGGTTTGCATGCTTGCAACATCATCTGAATGACCGCCTCAGAAAAACCTTTGGCCCACAGGACTGAAGCTTCAAGAGCCACGCCGTCAAAGCCAGTCGGGACAAATCCTGGTATACACAGGGCCGTGAATTAGGAGGTCTGGGCGTTGAGGAAGTAGAAGAGGACGCTCTGTCGAGAGACCCTGCAGGTCTGAGAACCAATAGCAAGTAGAATCAGCAGTCCTCCTTCTTGCTTGAACTTCCGAATTACCCTAAGCAGGAGTGACACAGTAGGGAACACGTATGGCAGCCGAAAGTTCCATGCAATTGCCAGTGCATCCACAAACGCTGCTTGAGGATCCCTTGTCATTGCTCCGGAGACCGGAACCTTGTGATTGTGTTGAGATTCCATCAGGTCTACATCTGGTAGGCCCCTCTTGTCCACTAGGAGTTTAAATACTTCTGGATGAAGGCTCCACTCTCCAGCGTGTATGTCCTGATGACTAAGGAAGTCCGCTTCCCAGTTGAGGACACCCGGAATTAACACTGCCGATATGGCTGGCAGATGGTGTTCCGCCCATCGAAGAATCTTTGACACTTCCAACATCGCCAAACGGCTTAGAGTGCCGCCTTGATGATTTATGTATGCCACCGTGGTGGCGTTGTCCGACTGTACTTGAACAGGCCTGTTCTGTACCAGAGACAGGGCCTGTTCCAAAGCATTGCACACTGCCCGCAACTCCAGAATATTTATCAGGATGAGAGATTCCTCCGTGGTCCACCGACCATGAAGACAGTGTTGCTCCAACACCACGCCCCAACCCCGCAGACTGGCATCCATCGTTAGAAGGACCCAGTTAGAGATCCAGAAGGGACGACCCCTGCTAAATTGTTGGTCCTGTAGCCACCAGCTCAGTGACAGACAAACTTCTGGAGTCAAGGAGATCATGTGAGATCTGATCCGGTGAGGCAGGCCGTTCCGTTTGGAGAGTATTAACCTCTGCAGAGGGCGGGAATGAAATTGAGCATACTCCACCATGTCGAAAGCCGACACCATGAGGCCTAGTACTTGCATCGCCGAGTGTATCGACACTCTTGGGCGAGAAAGGAAGTATCTGATCCTGTCCTGAAGCTTCAGGACTTTCTCCGAAGACAAGAACAACCGTTGGTTGCGTGTGTCCAACAATGCCCCCAGGTACACCATGCTCTGAGCAGGGACCAGGGAGTATTTCTTCCAGCTGATGAGCTACCAGTGGGCTTGCAGGAATTGGACAGTCAGTTCCAGATGACAATGGAGAACCTCTGGGGAATTCGCCAGGATCAGCAAGTCGTCGAGATACGGCAGGATCCTGATACCCTGACGGTGAAGCAGAGCCGTCATAACCGCCATGACCTTGGTGAAAATTCTCGGAGCCGTGGCCAATCCAAAAGGTAAGGCCTGGAACTGATAATGTAGGTTGCCAATAGCAAACTGCAGGTACTGCTGATGCAACATGGTAATAGGTATATGTAGGTAAGCATCCTGAATGTCCAGGGATACCATATAGTCCTTGGGCTTCAAGGCCAGAACAATAGAGCAGAGAGTTTCCATACGGAATTTGGAGACCTTCACAAATTTGTTCTAAGATTTGAGGTTGAGAATGGGCCGCGAGGTTCCATTCAGTTTTGGAACTAGGAACAGCGTTGAATAGTACCCCCTGCCTCTCTGAGCCAGAGGCACCGGCAATACCACTCCTGTGTTCAGGAGGGATTGTACCACCAAATGGAGAGTTTTTGCTTTCATCGGATTCGAAGGGATAGTTGTTGAGCAAAACTGGCGAGGGGGACGTTTCTTGAAAGAGATGGCGTATCTGTGATTGACGACTTCCCTTACCCAGGCGACTAAAGTGCTCTGTAACCATACCTGAGCGAACCGTAGAAGTCGGCCTCCCACCCTGGAATCCCCCAGGAAGAGGCCCGCCCTGTCATGCAGCAGGCTTGTCTGGTTTGGAAGCAGGCTGACGGGCAGCCCAGGAACGTTTAGGTTTGGGCTTGGAGGTTTTGAAAGTGCAAGCCTGTTTCGGGTACGCCTGACCCTTTGCTTTACTTGGAGGTCGAAAGGAACGAAAGGTGGTACTTTTAGCCTTCGGAGCCGAAGGATTAGTACTCGGCAGACATGCAGTTTTAGCAGACGCTAAGTCAGCAACAATCTTGTTCAGATCTTCCCCAAAAAGAATTTCCTTTAAAAGGGAGAACCTCCAAGGTCTTTTTAGAGTCCAGATCCACAGGCCAGGACTGCAACCACAGAATCCGGCGAGCCAAAATAGACGTAGTAGATGCTTTGGCCGCCAGGACACCAGCATCAGAGGCCGCCTCCTGAATATAATGAGAGGCAGTGATAATATATGAAAGACACTGTCTGGCATTATCAGAGAAAGTAGAAGGTAGCTCCGCTTCAACTTTTTGAGCCCAGGCTTTAATAGCCTTTCCAGCCAAAGAAGCCGCTATAGTGGGTCTATGCGCAGCACCTGCAAGGGTGTAAATAGACTTCAAGCAACCCTTCACACGCTTATCCGTCGGTTCCTTCCGAGAGGTGGCGGTAGTAACAGGCAGAGTAGATGACACCACCAGACGTCCACCGGTGGCGGTGTTTCCCAATTTTTACTTAACTCTGCAGCGAAGGGATAACGAGCTAGCATCTTCTTAGACAGGGAGAATTTCTTTCCTGGAGACTCCCAGGATTACTGACGTATGTCAACTTAATGGTCAGAATGGGGCAAAACTAATTGAGTGACTTCTGACATTTGAATTTATCGGGTTTCTTAGATGTATCTGGAGGTTCAGAGTCATCATCAATTTGAAGAATCGGTTTGATAGCCTCCAAGAGGTCAAGAACATCCACCTGTGAAATAGATTCCGCATCAGAAGCATCTGCATCAGTGTCTGAGGGATCAGAGTATACGCCATCTTCATCAGATGAAGTATCTGTAACATGTGTGGATTGTGAGGAAGTAATGGCATGCTTAGATGACCCCTTGATCCTAGGAGTGCGAGGGTTAGGTTTTTGTTTAACCAAGGACTGATTTAATTGCTGTAACTGAGTTGACAGAGCATCTTCCCATGGCGGATTAACTGCAGGGACAATATGTGGGTGCAATGGCACAGGAGGTCCCACAGGGGGCGTAAGTCTTGTTACTAGCATAGTCAGCAAATTAGAAAAAGCAGCCCAGGGAGGGTCTTGGTGTGCCACCGGTGCTGCAGGCTGACTGAGGGGTACTGAACCCCCGGTACCTGGACCCTCAGCTGGAATATTTTCCTCAGGTGCATCCGCGGCGTCAGCACTGCATGATGCAGGATCCGCCACGGATCTCCCACCCTGTGTAGCAGACATTATGTAGGAATGTAGCCTTAGGGCGTAACAGTACAATATAGCCAGACACAGTACCTGACAAAAAACCCCTGTGCAGTGTGACTACAAATGCAGAACACAAACAGAGGATTTAAGTGGTATATGGTGACTGAAATACACAGAGAAAAATACCAAGGTAGTATATCCTGTGAAACACTCTATATACAGTCAGGTCCATAAATATTGGGACATCGACACAATTCTCATATTTTGGACTCTATACACCACCACAATGGATTTGAAATGAAACAAACAAGATGTGTAAATACCCTCAAATTAAAGCGGAAATGTATGTATGTATACAGATATACTGTAACAATGCACATTAAATACTGGATGTAGATCACAGGATACTTGTACTGAAATATCCCTATAGTGATGCACTTTTTCTTAACTAACACTGTCTAAACGACATGTAGAATACTTAAGTGTCCTGTAAATGCACAGCGCTGATGAGGCAGGCAGCTTTACAGAGGAGACAATGCCCAGCGGTCCCAGGATCAGCGCAACTCTTGTAATGGTGCCCAAACGCTGACAGAGAGTGAGGGAGAGAGAGAGAGATTTGCAGTAAATGGCGCCTGGGGCTGGGGGAGGGGCTACAGGTCAGAGCCTTATTCCCTCTGCTGGACTTCACCACCGGGTACTGCGGGGCCTATACTAAACGGATTTTAGTAATTCTGAGCTGTGCCCCTTCCCCTGGTGGATATAGTGGGTCCGTGCACGGCCACAGTGTCCACGCCAGCGGTGCGGTTCGTCTCCGGAGACTGCACCGGATTGCGATTTTGGTGGGTCCCCCTGGGGGACCCTTTTACCTCCTCCCTGAACTTGTGGCCACGCGATCCCGGAGAGCAGCAGCGGGTGTGTGCCTGATGAAGCCGAAGCACCTCCGCTGTAAGTACCCGGCAACCAGGGCGCGGGATTTATACAGCGCCGCTGGGGGAGATGTGGGAGCCACAGCACACTATGTCAACTGACATATAGCACTTCTAAGTGCCTGTGCTGAGGCCCTTGAAGTCTTCTTTCTTCATAAAAGCTCTTTCCTGGTCTGCCAAGCGCAGCCCTACCTGTTAGCTGCCTGCACTGCAGACACCAACTTACAAACTGAGCTCCAGTGCCTGGAGGCGGGGTTATAGAGGAGGCGGTGCAAGGCATCCTGGGAACAGTCAAAGCTTTAGCCTGTTGGTGCCTCGGATCAAGAACCATCTCTACACCCCATTGTTATTCTCTGTGGAATACCAGTGTACCCCGCTGCAGAAAAGGGTAGCGGACAAAGGGGTGGGGCCGGCACGGATGCTGGTGGTAAGGGCTGAGAGGCTGTTGCCACAGAAATGTGCAGAATCTTGCAAGACAAGTGATGGGCAGAGAAGGAAAGGGCAGAGGGGAAAATTGAGAGGCTGTACAGAGAGGGCAACAGCACAGAGACTTGTGCTGACAGGGCGCAGGCAGAGAGAGGGAAATCATAAAGAGGCTGTCACAGATGGGATAAGCAGTGAGATTGGCGCAGGCATGGAAAAGACTGAGGCTACTGCAGTCAGGTATATGCAGAGACTGGCACAGCTGGTGCAGTGGAAAAGTGAGTGTGCCTGGCACAGAGCTGGAACATAGAGAGAGGGAAAGCAGAGAGTGTCCCGCAGACAAGACAAGTGTGGAAAGCGGAGCCGAGAGGCTGGCACAGAAAGGGAAGGAGCCGGGGGAATGGTAGCGCCGCTGTCAGAGACATGGCCAGGAAAGGGAGGCTGCTGCAGAGGCTGGCACACAGGAAAAAGCATGTAGAGTTTGCTGCTGAAGGAGGCAAAGAGGTGACGGCAGGCTGGCTGACCAAAGGCTGACCCAGTTTGGAACTACAGAGATTGGGGCAGACAGAGGAACAAGACTGGTGCAGTGAGATGAAGGGCAAAGAGGCAGGTCCAGGCAAACATTAACAAAAGCTGGCACAGATGGGTAAAGTGCAGAGAGGCTGATGCAGATAGGATGGAGCAAGAAGGAAAGTGCAGAGAGGCTGATGCAGATAGGATGGACCGAGAAGGAAAGTGCAGAGAGGCTTGTGCAGATAGGATGGAGCAAGAAGGAAAGTGCACAGAGGCTGGTGCAGATAGGATGGAGCAAGAAGGAAAGTGCAGAGAGGCTGGTGTAGATAGGATGGACCGAGAAGGAAAGTGCAGAGAGGCTGGTGCAGATAGGATGGACTAAGAAGGAAAGTGCAGAGAGGCTGATGCAGATAGGATGGACCGAGAAGGAAAGTGCAGAGAGGCAGGTGCAGATAGGATGGACTAAGAAGGAAAGTGCAGAGAGGCTGATGCAGATAGGATGGACTAAGAAGGAAAGTGCAGAGAGGCTGGTGCAGATAGGATGGACCGAGAAGGAAAGTGCAGATAGGATGGACCGAGAAGGAAAGTGCAGAGAGGCTGGTGCAGATAGGATGGACCGAGAAGGAAAGTGCAGAGAGGCTGGTGCAGATAGGATGGACCGAGAAGGAAAGAGCAGAAGGTTAACAGAGACATTAAGAGTAGATAGGAATTTGTCACCGGAGAGAGGCAGGGATGACCAGAGACTCTGAACAGTCTGTACAGGTATAAGCTGGGCAGGGAAATGGGACAGAGGTGTGTATAAAAATGCAATGGGTAGATCAACTGGCAAGAAAGGTGAATATCAGAGAGGCTGGCACAGAAAATAAAGCACATAGAGGCTGTTGCAGAAGGAGATGGCCAGAGAGGCTACAACAGGAGCGGGTGAGCAGAGACTGGGGCAGATGAGACGGAGATTGGCTCAGAGAAGGGAAAAGGAGAGAGGCTGTTGCAAAGGCTGGCACAGACAGAAGGGCAGAAAGACTGGTATAAACATATGACAGACGTGATAGAAAGGAACAGAACTACCCCCTGACTGTACATGCCCCCCAGTACTATAGCATGCAGCGTGCATGCTACAGTAAACATTGAACAGATATTAAGTACACAGATATATACATAAATAGCAGAATGTTATTACAGGAGAGAGAGAGAGAGAGAGAGTGTGTGTGTGTGTGTGTGTGTGTGTGTGTGTGTGTGTGTGTGTGTGTGTGTGTGTGTGTGTGTGTGTGTGTGTGTGTGTGTGTATATATATATATACATGTGATAGGGAATATAGATTGTAAGATCCACCGGGGCAGGGACTGATGTGAATGGGCAAATATTCTCTGTAAAGCGCTGCGGAATATGTGTGTGCACTATATAAATAACTGGTAATAAATAATTATATTATATGCTATGCAGAGATTAGGAGAGAGGCAGCACTCAGGAGACTGGAAGCAGTTCAAGCATCACCACAAAACTCTGCTTTATTCTATCTACATTTTGAGGTTCATGACCCCTTCCTCAGTAGGGCTTGCACCTCTATCCTGGGTACAAGAGATCTGTCTGAATACAGACTTATCTCTGTGCACACACAATGCAGCATAGTCCATACCTGCGTCCTCACAGAACATAGCCTATATGCAAAATCCTCATTAACAGTGGCATTTCCATTCAGCTACAAGTGGACATGCCACTAAGATACACAAGATCGAAATTGACCATAGATGTGTACTATGGAGCATATGCAATGGAAAATGAGGCAAGAATCGTCCCAAAAATGGACTTGTGGACAGCTTTGCTGCATAGTGGTTATCCATTACTGACCAGTATATATGCACATACAGTAGCCATCCATTCCTGATCAGTGTATGTAACAGCCTCTTGTTGCATTGACAAGAGTCCTTTTTTATTATTACAGGTTGAGTATCCCATATCCAAATATTCCGAAATACGGAATTTTTTGAGTGAGACTAATATAATGAAACCTTTGTTTTCTTATGGCTCAATGTATACAAACTATGTTTAATACGCAAAGTTATTACACAGGCTGCTCCACATCTCCCCTTGCACCTGGCGGCCATCTTGGAGACTCTGGTAAGCTGAGGCAGGGTCCCTGCTGCAGGCAGCCAGCTGTGGTCACTGGCAGGTCCGTGATCCATGCTGGCTGTCCTACCTGGCCAGATTGGAACCTGCTGGATGGGACCCGAGCCCTCATAATCTCTCCTAATCATATCTCCAACTTTTGCATACTGTTTCTTGGATAAACCATATTCATTCACATTGCATCTAATATCTCATCTCATTCACTGAACTCCCTCTGCTGGAGAAACATTATATTGCAACCCATATTATATATATCTTAAGCTGCCTATTGCCGCACTCACTGCTGTGAACATCTCTCTGTTCTGATGATGGACAAAAATATGGCCAAATCGTTGCGGGGCACTCGTAGCAACCAGTCAGGTAGAGGTCGAGGCCGTGACAACTCTTCGGTTGATAGCCCGCCATCACCCCCATTGGGTTCGCATTCTAGCCCCCGAGGCCAACCTGTGTCCGTGTCCACAATGGATTCTACAAAATCCTGCATGACGAATGAGATAACGGATATCCTGTCTGCGTTATTAGACCAAAAATTGGCTCCTGTAAAGGATTCGCTTGACTCTGCTCTCACTCAATTGAACCAACATGCTCAGCGTCTTACTGAGGCAGAACAGAGAATATCCGACCTAGAAGATGATCTCACGACGGCTAAGACGGCTCTTTCTGACCAAGAAAAATTTGTTGCATCTATTCAGGACAAGCTTGAGGACCTTGAAAACCAAAATAGGAGAAATAATGTGCGGCTCATCGGCCTACCGGAATCGGTGAAACCTCGTGACCTCATGACGCTTGTCTCTCAATGGCTGCCTAGGGAGCTGGGTTGCGTTTCAAATTCTGGATCCATAGTAGTGGAACGTGTACACCGTATTGGTCCTGAACGGCAATCCACAAGAGACAGGCCCCGGCCCGTCAACTTGAGAGTCCTCAACTACGCTGACAAGGTCATGATACTAGACGCCTACAGAAAATGTGCCGACTTGAGATACCAAGATGCTAAATTACTGCTTTTCCAGGACTTTTCTTATATGGTTGCTTCCAAACGGAGAGAATTCTCGCCTGTCTGCAAGAGTCTTTTTGAGATGGGCCACCGTTTTGCGCTTCTCTATCCGGCTAAATTGAGAGTCACTCATGCGGGGAAGGCCTACGTCTTTGAGAATCCAAAAACGGCCAAGAACTTTGTTGATTCACTGTCCTCACACTCTTCTGCTGGGATGGATGAAGAGGACTGATATACAATGGCCTTGTGTATTTCCATCTTAATGAACAGTCCCCATTCAGGTTCTTAGTTACTTCTTAAAGTGGGATTTACCACTGGACGATGTTTTTTGATTTCCTCTTTGTATGTTGGTACATCGTCACTTATACCCTATAGCATTCCTCGAAACATCTTGTCCGTCTGTGACCGTTTACCCTGTTGTTCTCAATTTTTCTTGAACTGCTCTTTACTTTCTCTAACTCCTTTTCTTCCTTCTCTTATCCAACTAAACCTCACTCCCCCTTTTCCCTTCTCTTATCTGTTATTGTTATGTTTGTTTGTTGAACGGTTTCCTGGCTCGATCCACCGCTTTACTCATGTTTTAGGTTGGAATTTATTAAGCTTATTGGTGGGCCGCTCCATGGACCTTCACTTTTTGGTTCGTATAATACTTAAAATAATTTTGAGTTGGGATACCGATCTGGATGTTGCTCAAACACATTGTATGTCATTGTCACTATTATTCTGTTTATCTTTATACTGCTTTGGTACAGGTATTTTGCTCGCTAGCCCGCTTGCTGGGACGGGCTGGACGGGTTTACTATTAACGATTATATGGGATTCTTGGCCTAGAGTAGGTATAGGTTAAATGTCATTGAATGCTGCCACCTCCACTAGAGTACAGTCCCATATTAAATTTGTAACTTGGAATGTTGAGGGTTGAAACACCCCGGTCAAAAGGAGAAAAATTCTCTCCTATCTTAAACGTCTAAAGCCAGACATAGCTCTCTTACAGGAAACCCACTGGAAAAATACGGACCCTAATGTTGTGAGAGATTCCTGGATAGGGGAATTTAAATCGGCCTCCTATTCAGCCAAACGAAGGGGTGTACTAATTCTTTTTAGTAAACGTCTCACGTATCAAATAAATGATAGTCTTAGTGACCCAGAAGGCAGGTATTTATTTATAAAAATCACTATTTTTGGAGTTCTATACACCATAGCTACTATATACGCACCTAATGGCCCCAGTTCACTCTTTTTTTCTAATCTTTACAATAAGTTACAAGAATGGGCGGAGGGGGAGATTATTTTAGGCGGAGACTTCAATACTGTCCAGTCTCCGGGTTTGGATAGATCCACTTCTGCTAGATCCCATATATCTACACCACCCCAGTCCCTATCTTTATTGACTGATTCACTGCGGCTCTGCGATCCCTGGAGATGCCAACACCCAGACTCCTGAGAGTACACATTTTACTCCCATCCACATCATTCCTTTTCTCGCCTTGACTATTGGCTGAGTACCGACACCCTATTACAACGCTTGGCCGAAACTAAAATAGAACCCATATCATTGTCTGACCATGCCCCGGTTTGGTTTACCCTTAATTTACACTCCCCTGTCTCTCAGTCATATAATTGGAGATTTCCAGCCTATCTTATGAAATCCTCTGATTTTTGCACACATCTAGAACAAACGTTTCGTAATTATGTAGCAGACAATATTACACATGTGGAGGATATCAATCTGTTTTGGTCAGCTTCGAAACCGGTGATTCGAGGCCATATTATGGAATATGTTTCCAGGAGACGTAAGCTGCTTGCTATCCAATTACGGGACCTTGCTAGTAATCTGACCAGGACTTATGACGCACTCTTATTGCAGGATTCACCCGACAACCGGCAGGCATATCTTGCTGCTAAACAGCTGTACGACTCATTGTATACTGAGCGGGCGAGATTTTCATATGATTTACAACGGAATAGATTTTTTCAAGGGGGAAATAAGTCCGGGAGACTATCGGCGAATCTGGTTCGGTCGTACTCCGCTCCTTTTCGTATCCCTCAAATAATCACTGATTCGTCTGCAACCATCTTTGATATTCCCTCAATTTCTGAGGCCTTCTTACAATATTATAACACTCTCTATGAAGCCCCCTTAGATCATCCGAATCTTGGAATGCAATTCCTTGAGAGGGCAAGACTGCCTGTTTTAACAGAAGAGGAAAGAAAATCCTTAACAGAACCGGAATTACTTTCTCTGATCAAATCACTGCAAACTGGCAAGTCTCCAGGCCCGGATGGATTTGGAGCGGAGTATTATCAATCCTGGCCCCCCATATATCACCCCATTTATTATCTCTTTTTAATGCATTGTTGGAGGGTAAACCTCCTCCCATTGGATTCAGTGAAGCCAGAATTGTGCTGTTTCCAAAACCGGGAAAAGATCCCCGATATACTCAGTCTTATAGACCTATTTCATTAATGAATCAGGATTTGAAGCTTTTTACAAAACTAATTTCAACAAGACTTCAGCCTATATTGAATAGGGTCCTTCATCCTGCTCAAACAGGGTTTGTCAAGGGTAGAACTTCAGTTCATAATATACGTACGCTGGTTGCAGCAATGTATAGTGCACAACAATCTGCCTGCCCAAACGCTCTTATTGTAAGTTGTGATGCCGATAAGGCGTTTGACCGCATCTCCTGGTCTCATTTACTCCGTATCTTTCATGTTCAGCAATTTGGTGAGGAATTCATCCGTCTATTTAGAATGTTATATGCACTACCCCAGGCACATTTAACTATAAATGGTTTAAACTCGTCTGCCTTCACGTTAGGTAGGGGGACACGTCAGGGATGCCCGCTCTCCCACCTGCTATTCAATCTGGCCTTAGACCCGTTGATACGTCATTTCATACTAGATCCCACTTGGCACGGTATTATGGTTGGTAACAACGAAGTCAAGGTATCTGCCTTTGCTGACGACCTGTTACTATATTTTCTTGACCCCAAACGGGCATTTCCATCGTTGCTAACCACACTACATGATTTTAATCTAATTTCAGGATTTCTTATTAATTTTGACAAGACGGAGGCGTTGGCTTTGGGAGGGGAGGCGGCACAGGACTGGGGCGATTTATTTCCCTTCAGATGGGCCTGCCAATATTTAAAATATTTAGGCCTCCGTATCCCACCACTTCTCGCCGACCTATATACAGTGAACTTTTCTTATCACATAACTCAAATGACGAATTACTTTTTGAAATGGCAACATCTCCCTATCTCTTATCTGGGTAGGTGCCATTTATATAAGATGGTCTCCTTCCCTCGACTACTTTATCCAATCCAGATGCTCCCATTTATATTGTCCAAACGCGATGTCCACACTATTGACAAAGCCCTAAATAAATTTATATGGGCGAACAAACGTCCTCGCATTGCACTTTTTAAATTAAAACAACCCCCGTCACTAGGTGTTAATCTCCCCTGTCCTGAAGACTACTCCCTGGCCTCCAATTATAGATATGCTCTGGATTGTATAGGGGATAGTAACAATTTTGTTAATCGAGCCCTGGAGCAGGCTTTCTCACCTCAACACACTCTGGTACATTCATTGCATTTTGCTGACATCCCTCCTCAACATGACCGACTCCATAATCCATTGTTATATGCCCCGTTCATAGCTTGCCGTAAACTGAGGAAACGCTTAGGCCTCTCCCTAACGGATTCTTTATTTCAGCCTTTGTTGTGTAATCCACAATTCCAGGGTGGAGAAGATAATGGGATTGTTCGTGGCTGGCATCTCCAGGGCCTTTCCATATTATATCAATTTTTGAATGAAGAATGCTCTGCGATATTGACTTTGTCCCAACTAAAAGAAAAATACCCCACTCTTCATTTTCCTCTTTTTGCCTATTTCCAAATCCGTAGCTTTGTTACTAGCAAATTGTCACGATTGCGCTCCCCTGATCTCACCTTTCCCCTAGATGGCCTGGTACGACAGTCCCCAGGAGCCCCATATAATACTTCTTTAAATTATTCTCATACTAGGCGGAGGTTGGATCTATCTAAGCTCACAACAGGGATGGCCAGACACCTTCCCAGACACTGATCTTCTGACAGTGATTCGGTGGTGTGGTGTACTAAATAAACAACTAGTTTCATCTTCCTATGCAGAGATGCACTTTAAAATACTACAGAGAGCATACTACACCCCCAGACTCCGGTTTATCACTGGAGCATCTGATAACTCTCTATGTTTTATATGTAATTCCCCCGAAGCCGATATTATTCATTGTCTCTGGGCATGCCCAGTAGTACAAGCATTTTGGACGGCAGTCCAAACATATATTAATGTGGAACTTCAGGTTTCTTTTGATATTACTATGGTCTGGGCTTTCTGGAACTTTATAAATACTCAGGATCCTTCGTATTCCAAAGGGACGAAATTATTGTTGGCTCGTGTGGCGGCTGCCGCGAAGAAAACTATTTTATCCCAATGGATACACTCGGAACCGATACCCCTTTCCCTCATGTTGCCGCGTTTAACTTACCTTTATCAAATGGATTGGGTTGACTGTTCCCTAGACGCAGAGTCCCTCTCTCCGAAATTCTTTGCCATTTGGTTGCCCTACTTACTCATGCTACCAACTGCCACCAGGGAATGTGTGCGCAAAGTAGTTCGATTAACAACATGGTATAATATGGAATCTCTCACTAAAGGCTCACAACCCTTTTAAAATTGTTAGACTGATATTACATTCTACTGCTTGAACTACAGTATATGGCGGACTGTCCTCATAACCTTGTTTATACTATTTCAAATTTTGTTTTTGTTTTGATCAGCTCTTTTATTGACGATTTCTGTACCTTGCAGTGGTTGATTGACATACGACTTGTATTTTTATGGTTTGTTCCTTCTCAATAAACATATATTTAAAAAAAAAAAAAACCTGGACCATTAGAGTGCATTGACCACCAAATTTGAGAACCTCTGCCCTATACTACTGTTGGACACCGCAATATACAACCCAATAAACTCTAAGTAAACACGGAAATTTACAACCAGCTTCTAGAAAACCTGATTTGATTTTACAGAAAAGGCTATTGGGTATCCAAAAATGACTCATTCAAGATTCCAAGCATACCTGTGTTCTAATACTGCAAGTCATAAAACACTAATCGTATGCAGAAATCAACCTCACTTTCAGCATGTCTAAATACATTTAAAAACCTATAATATGATACAACACAATTTTCTAAACTAATGTACTAAGTAGAGCAGAATGGCAGGACACACTCCTAACAGGCAGCTTGTAATATGAAATTACTATGTATGTACATACTGATGGACCGTGCACATGACTAACACTTTTTAGATACTAACAAAAATACACAAATAGACTAACACAATTTCTGTTGATTTGAGATTTGTTTTTGTTTTTTACAGTGAAGTAAAGGGAACAGTAATGGGTGCTTCATGCATGCCTAGCCTCTAAACTTGTTTAGGACCAAATTGGAATAGAATAAAATCAAGATCACTATAACATCATTCACACAACAACTTACTATGAACCACTACAGGAGTAAATATACTGTACTGTACTAAAGCATGACTCGATCTTGATTAGGTCTTCAATTCAAATACTAACACTAGGGGCCAAATGTAACAGAGGGACAGTTTAGGAAAGAGAGAGATTTGGTAAGGTTTTTCAGTTTTTTAAAAAAGTGGTATTCATTAACACTGCAAAACCAGATTGATCTTGCTGTGTAAATGATTGCCACTTTAACAAAAACAAAAAAACTGCAAAACCTTACCAAATTTCTCAATTTCTGAAACTCTCACTCTATTACATTTGGTCCTAGATGTTACTATCTAGCCACAACTATAGTTGAATTTTGTTGTCTCTTTAATTAGATGGAAAAGTAGCAGTAACAAGTTTATAATCCTACAAAACAGACTATTGTAGTACATGGGAAATTAAGTAATTACAATACCCGATTCATACTATACTAACAATTAAAAAAACACAAAAAACAACAATTAAGCTCTATAGTTATTTTATATCAGAGAAACAGTGTTTAGCAGCTACAACAAACATATAATGGTGAACATTTAATGATACCTCATAAAAGAGCAGGACAAAGTAATTTTATATATAATTTATTACAACAGGAAAAAAGCACATCCTAGACATGAGTAAAACCACATTGTCTCTTATAGTTGGATGAATGAGCCTTGCTCAACACCCTCAATTAGCACTGAAAATGCAGAAGCACATTTAAAGCACTGGGCATCAATCCTACTGCTGAGCTTTGGAAAAACATACCTTAGTGTACAATCGGTTCATAAGTGGGGGGAACACTAACATCACTGACCTACACTGTTCTTTTTTTTTTTTTTTTGAAATTCTTTATTTTTGCGTGGTCAGGTACATAAAGAAGGCATTCTAGGAGTACAAGGGACATATGGCCAACATAGCCAGTGTCCAAAATAGACCACAGTTTTCCAGTGAGTAACAGGGTTAATTGGTATGGGAAAAACAATCAAGTTCAAACATGGGAATCGGGGGGGGGGGGGGGGAGAAGAGAAACAGGGGGGGGGGGGGGAAATAACCACATTTGTAACCATACATAATATAAGTCTTGAGAACAGGACGGTCATAATAGGGGGGGGAGGAAACGGAGAAGAGACACGGACAGAGAGGGTAATAGGAGGAAGAGATAATTGAGAAAGATAGGAGATGAGATAAGGAGGAATGTCAAAGGGAGAAGTAAGTGGGTGCCCATGGGTCTACGGGAGGAGCTGGAGCAGGTGGAGGGAGCCGGCTAACCACGTTCAGCGGCGAGCCAGGGAGCCCAGACCTGCTCGAAGACGTGGCCCCGGTCGTGGAGGTAATAGGTTATCTTTTCCATTGAGGCGATGTGCCAGATTTTAGCTTTGAGGGATAGTAGGGAGGGTGGTAAGGGGTTCTTCCAGTTGAGGGCGATCAGTGATTTAGCTGCGGCTAGAATGTGTGAGGTCAGCTTTTGGGAGAATTTATTGAGGAGTGGGGGGGGATAACACAGTAAGGAGACCCAAGGGTCTTTCATTACAGGGGATTCTAGAAGTGAGTTGAGGAGGGAGTGGACCAGATCCCAGAAGGGGACGATAACCGGGCAGGTCCACCATATGTGGAGCATAGTACCTCTCTCCCCACAGTTCCTCCAGCAGGCTGGAGAGGAGGACGGGAAAAATTTGTTAAGACGGTCGGGGGTATAGTACCAGCGGTAATAAACTTTGTAGGCCGTTTCCTTAAAGGCGGTGGCAATAGAGCTTTTAGCAATCCCTAGTCTCATGTCCTCCCAATCCTGAGTTTCAGGTGGGGGCCCGAGGTCCCGTTCCCATGCAAGTTCATGGGGCCGGGATAGGGGCAGGGAAAAATCCAGTAGGAGAGAGTAAAGTTGGGAGATTGTGCCTTTGGAGGAGTGGGAGTTGACACATAGGGATTCAAAGGGAGTAAGGGCACGGAGTAAGGCGGTGGAAGGGAGGGAGGTTAAAAAGTGGCGTATTTGTAAGAATTGAAAGGGGTTGAGTGGCTGTGAGGGGGTTTTCTGCTGGAGGTCCGGGAGGGACAGCCATTGGCCTCGATCGGCAAAGTCGATTGGGAATTTAAGGCCCAGAGTTATCCACGTCCGGGATCTCGTAGCTGAGAGTCCGGAGGGAAACATGGGGTTCTGCCAGATGGGGGTTAAGGGTGAGGGTGTAGTAGTGAGACCCCACTTCAGAGAGAGGGTGTCCCAGGTTTTGAGGTTGAATTTGATGGTGGGAAGAAGTTTAGAGGTTGGGGGTCGAGAGGCAGAGGGGAGTCCCCATAGGGGGGTCAGATCTGGGATGCCAATGAAGGCTGCTTCGATGTCCAGCCAAGAAACCGATCCTGGAGGAGCGTAGGAAGTGACAATGTGGGATAAGTGGGAGGCGAGGTAGTATAATTTGACATCGGGAAGTCCTCTGCCTCCCATGGAGGTTGCTCTTTTCAGGGTGTTGGCAGCAATGCGGGGAGGTCTGTGGTTCCAAATAAAGCGCACAAGGGCTCGTTGGATATTGCGGAGGAAGGGGGCCGGGACCGCCACAGGGAGAGTCTGGAAAAGGTAGAGCCATTTGGGGATTATGGTCATTTTAACTGCTATGATCCTGCCCAGCCATGAGATGAAGAGACTGTTCCAAGAGGTCAGGTCGGCTAGTGTGTTGGTAAGAAGGGGTGGGAAGTTTTCCCGGAAGAGGGAGTCGTAACGCGGGGTTAGGTATATCCCTAGGTATTTTATCTTTGAGGGTTGCCATTTAAATTTAAAATTGGTGCGAAGGGACTCCGCCTGGTGTTGGGGGATATGTAGCATCATGGCCTCAGATTTGGAGTAGTTGATCTTGTAGCCTGAGATGAGGCTATAGGCTTGTAGAACCGAGAATAGGTTTGGGAGTGAAATAAGGGGCTGGGTCAGGGAGAGTAGGATGTCATCTGCGAAGAGGGAGATTTTGGGATCTGTGGGGCCTACCTTTATTCCGTGTATATCTGGATGTGTTCTAATTTGAGAGGCAAGGGGTTCTATAATAAGGGCAAATATTAGGGGGGAGAGGGGGCAGCCCTGACGTGTGCCATTGGAGATGCTAAGTGGGGCGGATGGGGTACCATTGATAAGGACGGTGGCCGAGGGGGTGGAGTATAATGCTAGGATGCTGGTGAGGAAGCCACCGGACAAGCCATAGGCCTCCAAGGTGGGTCTCAAGAAGTCCCAGGAGATCCGGTCAAATGCTTTTTCGGCATCTAAGGAAAGCATGATCGTGGGGCATCTCCTGGAATTAGAGATATGTATAAGGTCAATGGCACGTCTGGTGTTGTCTCTTGCCTGGCGGCCCGGGATAAAGCCTACTTGGTCGTAGTGAACAAGGGAAGGGAGGTATGGGTTAAGACGGTTGGCCAGGATCTTAGCGAAGATTTTCAGGTCTAGGTTCAGGAGGGATATGGGGCGATAGCTTGCGCAATTAAGGGGGTCCTTGCCTTCTTTGGGGATCACCACAATTCTAGCCTCTAGCATCTCAGGGGGAAAAGGGTCGCCTTGGACAATCCCGTTGAAGAGAGAGTGTAGGTGGGGGGAGAGAAGGGCAGAGAATTTCTTGTAGTAGAGAGCGGTGAACCCATCTGGGCCCGGAGATTTGCCGGTTTTTTGCATGAGTATAGTCTGGGTGATTTCTTCCACCGTAATCTCACCGTTGAGAAGGTCCAAGGCGTCTGGGGGTAGTCTGGGTAGTTTAGAAGCAGAGAGAAAGTGGGAGATAAGGTCGGATCGAGGTTGGGGGGAAGAGCCCGGTGGAGGGGGCGGAAGGTTGTATAGGTCGGTGTAGTAGGATTGGAAGGCAGCTCTAATGGCTGTGGGGTCCTGAATAAGTTGGTTGAGAGAGTTTCTGATAGTGACAATGTTGGTTTTGGCTCTTGTGGAGCGGAGTCGAGCCGCCAGGATCCTGTCCGCCTTGTCACCCTTCTCATAAAAGGACTGGCGAAGCCACTTAAGGCGCTTGGCCACCCGTGTAGTAAGAAGAAGATCGAGTTCCGCTTTAATGGTGCGAAGTTCGGACAAGACCGCCTGGTCGGAAGACGCCTTGTGTTGGGTCTCAAGTGCATGGAGTTTAATGGAGAGCCTGTTGTATTGGGAAAGGGATTGCTTTTTAGCTTTTGAGGCTAGGCTGATGAGGTGTCCTCGAAGGACAGCCTTGTGCGCCAGCCAGAGGGTGGGTCTAGAAATATCGGGGGAGTCATTTAAGGTGAAATAATCAGAGATTTTGTCTTGGAGATGGGACTTTGTCTCAGGGTTGTGTAGGAGGGAATCGTTGAGGCGCCATGTCATAGGGCGAGGACGGGAAGCCAGACCTGCGAGGTCGCAGGAGATGGGGGCGTGGTCGGACCAGATCAGTGGGTGGATATGGGCATCGCGGAGGTTCAAAGCAAGATCATGACTGAGCAGGACCATATCAATGCGGGAGTAGGAGTTATGCGGGGCAGAGTAGAAGGTGTAGTCGCGGGCAGAGGGGTCTTTTATCCTCCAGGAGTCGTAGAGAAGTTGGGATCGCATGAGTCGGAGGAGGGATCTAGAGCGAAGGGAGTCTGACGGGGAAGGAGTAGGGGGAAAGGTAGAGCGGTCTAGCTGTGGATTGAGAACGGAGTTGAAGTCACCTGCAAGTATAAGGTCGCCCTGTCGGACTCGAGTGAGGAGATTATCTATCCTTGTAAAAAACCGTTCCTGTCGCTGATTAGGGGCGTAAACGTTAACCAGGGTGCATATATTATTGTTGAGTTTACCCACTAGGACAAGGAATCGGCCGTCTTTGTCAGCATGAGAGTCTAGGAGTTCAAAAGACAGGTGGCGGGCAATTAAGATCGCTACTCCACGTTTTTTGGCTAGGTGATCGCAGGCATGAAAGGAAACGGGAAATGGTTTACATTGCAGGGTAGGGTGAGATTCGTGCACGAAGTGAGTTTCCTGTAGGAAAATCAAATCGCCTCTATGGTGTTTAAGGGAGGCAAATAGCTTGCCTCTCTTTTGAGGGCTGTTCAAGCCCTTCACATTATGGGAGAGTACCCGGAGACCCATGGGCAGGCAGCAGTGAGGTGGTCGGATTTGAAAGGGCGGGAGTGGTTGGGGGTGGAGAAGGGGGAGGGGGAGACAGATCGAAGATATATGAAATGAGAGAGAGTGTGGTCAGAGGAGGGGTGGTAGGGGAAGAGGACCGGAGGGGGTGGGGGGGTGGTTGGTCGTCTGGCGGAGGAGGCCAGGACCGGTAAAGCTGACAAGGGGAAGGAATACTAGGCGTTGGGGAAGCACCTAGGTCAGCGGTAGGGCCCGGGGCCCTGTGGGGGCGCGGCATGGGGCCCCGATCGCGGGTCACGAGCCGCTCGGGGAAAGACAGGAGGCAAGCCTCCCCTGGGGGTACCTGAGGGAGAGAGCTGGAGAGAAGACAGGAAGAGATGATAGCCGGAGCGCCCGCCCCAAGGGGCGGAGAATAGGAGGAGGGGGAGGAGGGGAAAGAGTGGGTCAAGTATCTGCATGGGAACATATCAAGAGAGTAACTTTTGAATATGTGGGCAGTTAGACATTTAAACTACCAAACGATGTAACATTTCAATAGAGGATAACAACAATATTATTGTGAAGCAACCGAGGGGTCAGGAGGTAAGGTCACTAAGAACCTAAGGTAATGTAGCACTTCAGGTGGGGGGGTACGACCAGAAGTGATCGTCCCAATTCAATGTAGGGTGCTGTAGCGTAGAGAGGTGAGAGTTCTCAGGGCACTGGAGGTGGGGCCTGGGAGGCCCCGGAGGACGGCACCGTGAACCACTCAGAACGAGGAGACCGAAGTGAATCTCGCTGTGTCCGTGGTGGGAGGCGTGGAGAGTGGACATCTTGGTCAGGAACGGGGATGCCCAGTTTGGAGAGGAGTGTTTGGGCCTCAGGTTGGTCTCTAGCTGTGAGGAGCTTCCCTTGGTGCCACACTAAGATCCGGAAAGGGAAACCCCAACGGTACTTCACGTTGTGACGGGAGAGCAGGGAAGTGATGGGTTTGAAGTCCCTGCGTTTAGCTAAGGTTAGCGGGGATAAATCCTGAAAAATCTGGAGTGGGGTGTTTTGGAAAGTCACAGATCCCAGCCGTCGGGCCTCCCTCATAACGGCCTCCTTTGCAGTGAAGTAGTGCATTCGGAGAATGACATCTCTGGGCTGAGAAGAGTCCTGGGAGCGCGGCCGCAAGGCCCGGTGGGCTCGGTCCAGGAGGAGATGTTCCTCGGGGGTGTCGGGCGATAGGTGTGCGAAAAGGCGTTTAAGGTAGAGTTCAAGATGAGATGCCTCGACCTCCTCAGGGATACCCCGAATCCTCATATTATTTCTCCTTGCTCTATTGTCTTGGTCCTCGTTCTCCTCCCGGAGGTGGGCAACATCCTGACGGAGTTGATGCAACTCGGTCTCTGCTGTTTGCTGGAACGTTACCACCTCTTCGACTCTTCTTTCGAGTTGGTCAGTTCTGGAGCCGATATCGGCTATATCGGATTTCAGGGAGTGTAGAGCTTGGACTGAGGACTTAATGTCCCGCATCTCCTTAAGGAGGGAGAGGAAGTCCTTACGGGTGAGGGGCGTGAGATCGTCATCTTCGGCCTCCGATTCGGAGGGGGCCTGAGAGGGGCCGGGATTGTCAGGCCTGTTCGTGGCTGGGGTGCCTTTTTTGGTCAGAAATGGTGTGAGGTCGGACCCCTGGGATTTTTTGTTACCCCTGGTCATCTTGGGGGCGTAGGGGGGTAGGTGGAAAGTAGGGTGAGGAATGGGGGTGGCGCTCCCGCTATGAGGCTCAGGGCCAGGGAAGGTGACTCGGGGGCCTTAAGGAGACATTACGGTGTGGTCATCAGCCGAGCCCGGCAGATGGAGTCCGCCCAGGGAGGACCACGAGAGCAGAGGGAGGGCACCCCGGCCCGGACTGGAGAGTGTGAGTCCGAAGTCGCAGGAGAGGGGATCCCGGAGACTATCTCCACCGCTCGGGGACCACAGGGACGCGTCCCGGGCACGGACCAGCCGGCGATCGGGGCAGCCCTGGGGCGGGGACCCGGCGGGGGAGAGGACCGCAGGGTGATGTGAAAGCGGCTCCCAGGTGGGTGCCAGTGGAGGCCTCGGTGGAGTTTAGGTGGATGGAGGCAGAAGGGACCACGGTCCCAGAGACTCACCAAGCGGCCGCCGCTGGAGCGGGTTGCAGAGAGCCGGAGGTTGAGGGTGGTCCAAGCCGGCACCTCCCAAGAGAGCGTATAGGGGCTTCGAGGTGGGTGGCAGGGGTGGAGGAGATCCCTTCAGTCTCAGGAGGGGCACAGAGCCAGTGATTGATTGAGGTCGCAGGAGAGGGGGGATGGAGCTGCGGGTCTGAGTGTTGGGTGCGGGGTATGATAATCGCCGCACGCAGCCGCTAGAGCTATTCCGTCGGCCTTTCTCTGGAGTAGGTGCTGGCTTCAGGAGATAGGAGAACAGGCAGGGTTATAGAGATATAAGTATAGTGGCTGAGTTGACTATACCAGTATTCGCCACAAGAGGGAGCCTTAGTTACAGCCAGCACCAGTCAGGGAGTTTGATGGGTGCTTTGCCAGTCCCAAGATGGCCGCCGCTTATCAGTGAGAGTTAGGTCCACCGGAGGACTCCCAGTCGTCGATCCCCGCCAGCGGGGGAAGAGATCTTGCTAGATCTTGCTTGCAGTGTTGTGTGAGACGGGGGAGGAAGGGCAGGCGCCTGGAGAGGTCGGGAATCGGCCAGGTAAAGTCTAGAGGCCGGGCGGCGCCAACCGCAAGATGGCCGCCGGCTGCCAGCCAGACACTTCTCGGCCCTTACCTCCCGCCGATCGTCCGGTCCCTGGTCTCCTGCGAGGATCAGCGCCCGGTGGGTGAGTCCCCCAGTGCCAGGGAGAGCCTTTCAGGTGGGTGGGAGAGTCTGCAGGGTCGCCGAACCGGGTCCCAGGAAACGCCGGCACAGCTCCAAAATCGAGGCCCCGGCTTCTGGGGTGGAGGTAGGCCGCAATCCGCAGGGGGCAACGCAGGGCCCCCCCGATTCCGCAGCTTCTTCCTCCAGGTGCTGGGTGTAGTGGTGGGGCTTAGGGGACTAGTCCCTTGTCGGTGGGCCTCCAAATCTGGTCAAAAAGTGGGTTTTGATACAGTGCCAGCCGCGACCTACACTGTTCTAACACTGCACTGCAGCATCATTTAATTGCATGTCCAGGTAAGGCATATACAGCAACAGAGAAATAGTATATTATTAGGACTCCCTGTCATTGCAGCAAAGACTCTGACACTGATCCACTGGAGATCTCTTCTATCTTAGAATGGTGTAATCTCTACATGAGTATTGATGATCTTATCTTGACCTCGGCCAATCGGTTCCAGGTATTTGGTGCAATTTGGTTCTGATGGCTCTGATTCAGGGATTTAGATCATTACTGTTCACTGTGCTCTTTAGTATGATCCCCATCACGTCTTTGTTGCTTTGCTCAGCATATCCTTTCATACTCTTTCACTATGCTCTTTTGACCTTTGATCCCTACCTGCGTACTTGGACCTCAGTCTCCCAGAGACTGACTTGCTAAAAAGGGCACACAATAATTCAAGGACAGGAGAATAGCTTAGTAGTATAAGGGTTTTGCATTGGTAGATCTGTTGGATCTATTTAGTAAGTGGACAGGCTTAATTCATGTTTGTATGCATTTGCCGTTTATTTACGCAACAGGGCGGATTACTGGCAGACAGTGCATGTGCTGGGATTGCAATGAGCATAGTCCAAGGTGCTGCTGCAATCCCGCTCGCTGCGAGCTTGCATGTGCTAGAACATGACACACATCTGTATTGGGGTGGTCTTCTGTTTGCCGGCGGTCGGGCTCCCGGCGCTCAGTATACCGGCGCCGGGAGCCCGACAGCCGGAATACCGACAATTATTTTCCCTCGTGGGGGTCCACGACCCCCATAGAGGGAGAATAAAATAGTGTGGCGCGCGTAGCGCGCCACCGTGCCCGTAGCGTGGCGAGCGCAGCGAGCCCGCAAGGGGCTCATTTGCGCTCGCCAAGCTGTCGGTAAGCCGGCGGTCGGGCTCCCGGCGCCGGGATGCTGGTCGCCGGGAGCCCGACCGCCGGCCAGCCGTAGTGAACCCCTGTATTGTGGTGTCCAGTCTGTGTAGCCATAGGTCAACCCGTCGCCTCGATGTTCCTAATTTTTGCTTTTAGGCTGCAAGACTGTACGCAATTGTGAGTTTGCGATTGCTCCGGTGAGCATCTCTTTTCATTTCTGTGCGGCAGCTTCACTTACCAACATTGGCTGCTCTGTAGCCTAGAAATCCGCACTTGCATTAGTGTACAAACATGGGGGCAGATGTATTAACTTGGAGAAGGCATAAGTAAGTGATAAACTAGTGATAAGTGCAAGGTGATAAACGCACCAACCCATCAGCTCCAATATGCAAATTGACAGTTAGGAGCTGACTGGCTGGTGCATTTATCACCTTGCACTTATCACTGGTTAATCACTTCATTATGCCGTCTCCAGGCTTAATACATCTGCCCCATGAATTGGGCCCAATGTTGTAACCTCTGTGTCTCCTTATATATTGGTCTCCAATAGGAGTGTGTGCTGGATGCTTGTGTTAGGGATAGATATAAGAAATAAACTGCTGGAGGATTGGCGCAGGTACTATATTGCTGAAAGGAAAGTAAATTCCAAAACATTTCAAATAGTGAATTCAATGGGTATAAAAATTATTTTTATTTGATTGAAAATTGAGCAACGTATATACACAATCTAAAGGGAAACTACGTAAACTACATAAAAATAATGGTATTACCTAAAAATGGACCACACATAATAGGATGCGGAGGTCAAATATGGCAAACAGTTTAACCGGTCAAATTATCTGAGACACAGCAAATGCTACTTATACTGTATGTGGAATATATAGAACAGAAACATAATTACTGTTTACCCTGTTTTCTAAACACTTTGTAGGTGAACCCCAGTATCTATCTACAGGGTTTTATTAGAAAACTCTTATATCGTATCTTTACCAAAATAATTCCCCTCGGCAAAGGTTCTATAATCAGCAGTAAATCGTAATACACAACACATCCTAAACGCGCCAGACAAAAATTAAAATAAAAAATACAAAATCAGAACCATTATTTTAGTTCATATTTTAGAGGGAAAAAAAGTTAATTCTAAATACTGTATCAAGAAATTGAAGGATGAAACTTTCCTCCCTAATAAAATTATATACATGTAAATTGGCAACCAAAATAAAAATAAATAACAAAATTGCATTTTCAGTTTCTAGATAAAAATAATAATTAAAAAAAAATGTACAGCCTTTTATAATATACACAAAAACATTGCCTGACTGTCATATTTCACCTGTAATGCAATAAATAAAATATAAATAGGATTGAAATGTTTTTGTTTTTGTTTTATTTGTATTAAAAAGTCTTTTCTGCGCCTAAGAAAGAGTCAGAGGCCACTGTGGCCTTCCTGTAGCTTGTTCCTGACACCAGTAGCAACTGTGAGCAGGTGCTGGGGCCTATCTCCAAACATCATAGGCGGAGAGGAACCTGTAGTTATTGAGCAATTCGTCCTCGCTGAGCATGTTCTGAAAGGAAAATGGTCAACACAGTGATACAGATAGTAACGAAGGACAAGCTAAATTATAGACGTAGGAGCAGATTCCATCCACCACGTGCTCTGTCATACGGTTACTTCCTCCAAGTACAGTGATAATGACCCAGTTGATGTTTCTTACTGAAACTTTAGATGTATTTCCACTTTATTTGTATTTTTTTGCTGTCATTAGGAACCTAGGGGGTAATTCTGAGTTGATCGCAGCAGGTACTTTGTTAGCAGTTGGGCAAAACCATGTGCACTGCAGGGGAGGCAGATATAACATGTGCAGAGAGAGATAGATTTGGGTGGGTTATTTTGTTTCTGTGCAGGGTAAATAGTCTGCTTTATCTTTACATTGCAATTTAGATTTCAGTTTGAATACACCCCACCCAAATCTTACGCTCTCTGCACATGTTATATCTGCCCCCCCCCAGCAGTGCACATGGTTTTGACCAGTAGCTAACAAATTTGCGCTGTGATCAGATCTGATTTAGGCCCATACTGTCTCCAGGCTGCTCATGGGCGGATTGCAGGCCTCTAATCAAATAGTTTGGGTCAGTCTAACTGGGAGAAGAGATCGCCCGACACAACCTGCGACTAACTGAATCTGTCCCTTTATTGATGTCAGGGAAATAGGTTTGTTACATCATCACAACATGTAAGCAGGATTTCCATCTGTTTGCCATGAAGTTCCCTTTGCTCTTATATATTTTGCCAGTGTCACACACATCTGCTACACCTACACCTCATAATGACACAACCGTACCTTCCAACAACCCCAATGTAACTGTTTGGGACATTTGGCAAGTTCCACACCCCCTCCCCCTCGCCCCGCCAACACCCTGTCACTCTTACTGTACCTGATCTGTCCAGTTTCACTGCAAATTCACCTAAACACCCCAGTGCTTTCTAACCACACCTCTCAGGGGAAAGTGGGGGATCTCCACACTCTCTGGGGTCACTGTTTAAAGCTCCCCAGGACCCAACATAATGCCCACACCTGCATGAACATAAGCCAGGACACTTGGGTTTATTATGAAGACAATTTACAGTGTGTATTGCCTTTTAATAAAAAATGTCACTTTAAATATCACAGTAAAAGCATCGGAGAAAACCCTAATGAATACTAAACCCCTTGGGGTGCATGATGCGTGGTAGAGATAGTGATAAATATTGGTGGAGCCCTGAGAGATGGTGAAAAACAAAGAACAATTTTAGCCATTTCTCTAAGTTTTCAATTAAACACACATATTAAAATTAAATCAATTAAAAACACATATTGTTCCATTTATACTTTCCCCCCCCTTTTTACCCCCAAAATGTCATTTATGGTATCACTGGCACACTTACCATAGTGATGTTGGCATCCAACTTATATCAAAGCCAGGCAGCAGAGTCCTTTCGCCAATCGGCAGCAATGGATGGACTTACAATTGATACCCAAAACAGGGAGCGGGGGGGGAGGCATTCAGTGTTATACAGGTAATTATGTAGAAGAGGGGGCAGCTCACGGCTGACTGAAGTGGGTGTGGCTTACCAGAATGTGGGCGTGTTTAGGTGGATCACACGCCCTATTCTGTCCCAACTTTAAAGGCAGCCGTAACCTTTTTTAAAGCTTCATATTTATATAAACATTTGGACAGAAAGGCTTTCACTCCATCAATACCGTGAACTATAAAAGGGCCAACACAACTTCTTTTTTGTACAAGTCTGCCCATTTATCTTTGGAAACATCCCTGTAATCCCACCTGCAGGTAGGCACTGTATAATGCACATAGCGCGGGAATACTTTCATTACAATGCTGCAAGCACGCCTGCCCAAGCGCAACTGAATGTGTGCGATATACAGATGTGTCCGCATACACCCTTCCTCAAATTGCACCAAATAGCCCTGATGGCACCCCATGCATCTAAGTCGCGCCAAGCGTCCCACTAAGCCGTATTCTAGAATGTGCATCTCTACTGCCACAAACGTACAATGCGCCGGTACCCTGGAAACTGCTCCTGGCATTGCATGCAGTTGCTGGGCGCGGCTCTGATGCAAACCTGGGAAAAGAGGCAAAAGACGGAGCACCTATATGGGTGAGCCGCACCATGCATCCAGATGCACAGTATAGTCTGCAACTTTATACCAACTCAAAGGCAACAATAATACTAACGTAAGTGCCCAGGACAATGTCTGCGACTTTGGAGGCAACTGTGATGCAAACAAGACGCTAAATTAAGAAACAGGTAAGTTAGTCTGAGAGCCGCTACCCGTGGTGCAGCACCTACTGTAAGTCTCCCCATACATCTCGCACCTATAGCAAAAAAAGGATGTGTGAATGTGGACATATCTGTACATAGAGTAGAAGTGGGGTATTAAAGGCACTGTTATTTTGTGGGTACATCACCGGCAGTGCTCATTGGGAGGAAAGGAGACGGTATTCAGTACTTACGGTGAGGTTATTAATGCCTTCAGAAAAAGCCCCTATTTGCTTTACCATGCCATCTGAATGCTCCATCTGTAAAATCAGTCAGTAGCCTCAGAAATCGGAGTAGAAATTCATCAGTTCACACTGCAGCAATGACATGCATCACATTAAGAACATGGTCTCCCTTACACCCACCATGGCCGGAATCATTACAGTGCATGGAAATAGGACTTTTGTGTCATTACCATTTCCCACTGTGTCTACAGAAAATGTGTAGCATATCCCGATATTTACTTATAGATCATATTCGATATGGTTTTCCGCGTTTCACCGTTCAGCACGCACTCAATGATCCCAATCGTCTGTAATGCAACCTTCGTGCAGTATGCGTCACTTACCTATACACAGTGGAGGAACCAACGTTTGTGAAAAGGAAAGTCACTAGCGGCAGTGCCCGGTTCCAGTAAACAAATAATAAATCTGCTTTTCTGTCCAGTGGTTCAGGCCGTAAGGCAGTTGTCTCCACTGTGTGTAGATGGTGGGCGCACTTTGACAATAAAAACTGAAAATAAGTGTTAGTTGCACCCTGCTAGCACACCAACCAGGCCAGTTATATGAACAGGACACATCAGCCTGGCTTGTATTAAGCAAACATACAAATTAACAGAGAGCACAAAATGCATCGCTGCTGGGCATCTAAAAAAAAAAAAATTGTACTGCAGCGCACAAAGGAAAAAGTGCGGACAGCAACGTGCAACACCCCGGGTGTTGTTCAACTCTGACGTTCTTCGTTCTTAGCTTCCCAGATATAGCCAATGGCCAACAGGTGACATGATAGTTGTAGCTGAAAGAAGGTTATACAAGACCCTTTACCACCTACTCCTTTTCCACCAATATGCTGGGTCCAACCCGAGTTATCAAAGACGTGTCTAGCTGTGTCAGAGCCAGGTCAGACCCAGTTCACACTGGACACAGCATATTGGCGGGTAGACCACTTTCACACTGCACCCATATGCAGTTGGGAATCTGCCGGTGCTTGGAGATTACATCATACCCAAAAACTGGTGATCCGGCTCCCTCTATACATTAGTGTGACCCGGGTCATGCAGTGTACACTGCAAACTACCTGGGGCCGGCCCCGGTAGCTACCTAGCTGGGATTCCCGGGAAACTGGACCAGAGTTACTTTTCAAGGACCCTTTTCCACGAGGTAGACCCAGCAATAATCTGGCTGTCTTGGTGCTTAAGGGATGGATCCATCATGTTAATGCGTAAACAGGAGTCTGGGAAGGCTATGAACGTTGTATTGTCGATGCACGCACGCGTTACTAAATTTGTCTTATTAACAGGTTATATGGGTATAAATGAAATGGTCAGATGGGATGGGATGTCCACATAACGAAATAATCATGTCCATTTATTGTCTTGCCTAATCAATAATGTGTCAGTCCTTTTATAACAATATTTATGTAACATATCCATTTGACAACTCATTTTCGTACAACATAGAACCTAGGTGCAAGCCCAAAATAATAAGACAAAAGTAAAATACTGCAGGAATATTTACACAATAATCCTATTTATATTTAAATATCTGTGGTTAAATTAAACTATGGTAAATTCATCCGATAAAAATGCAGCCTCTGTATAAAATCTGTAAAGTGTCAATGATCAAAGGCAGCTTCCATGCCATGCTCGGTAACATATATAAAATCTAAAAATATAGATATTTCTTTTTATAAAACAAGTCCGTTTCCTGGGTGAAGCCATGCTGGAAGTGACAGTTGGATGAGTTACGCGGTGATGCATGGTTAGAGACACTGACGACAATGGGGAGGGGATGGGATGATGCAGATGCCATCAGATTAGTCTGCCCACCTGCTCCACTTTATCAGCCTCTTTAAAAGGACTGTTGTTGGGTGTTTTGAATTCTCTCTTCTGGGGGGTGGCATCCACCGGGCACACATAGTCTGTGGATTCGTCAAATCTCTTCTTACGCAGGTGGCCGAAGTGAGACAGGCCCAGTTTCTTTGGCTGAAACGGCAACAATGCAAGTGTGTGAAATATGCAATGTTGAGTTTACGTTGCGTCACTTTAGATCACATGAGAGGGTCACAAATATATTTCTATTCAACAATTCTAAAAATTTAAAATGACATGGTTTTCTGTAAGAGCATGTTTGGGGCAACTGCGGTGGCTGTGGTGCCGTGGATTGCCCCATCACGACTCCACCCCACTGCAGGAGTTGACAGGATATGGGAGGTTTGTCTAATCTCCCAGGATCCTGAGAAAGCTCCTCTGAAATCTGTGAGTCTCCCAGGCATTTGGCGAGAGTAAGCAAGTAAGTAAGCTTCAATGGGAATTATGTACACGCAACACAAACAGCCATTATGTCAGTTTAATCATTGTGCAGCCACAGGGCTCCTTTGATGTTGACCGCGTGTGCAGGACTTTGCCGTCCAGACATTAGTGACCATTAATGGACACCTACGTCTTTACAATGTATAAGGGGAAAGTAACATCTGCTTCCCAAAACTAGAGTGGAAGAGTTCACACAAAGGCATTATAACACCAGATTTACATACAGTACAGTATACTGTCACAATCAGAAATAAGGACGGGCGCGTGTAACCCCAATGACTGTAGCCTGTTGCCATCTCCTGTACATTGTAGAGTCATATTCCTACAAGTACATAGCGGACTTCATCTATGAGAAAAACAATGATGCTATTCCTTGCATTATTTTAGGATGAAATCACAGTATGTATGATCAGGATGGGGCACACAGAGATCCCCCCTATGATATGGTAACACCTACCCGGACTTTGGCAGCTGTAGACAGAGGTGTGTAGGTTGTAGAGTCCATGATCTCCCTCTTTTCCTGCTGAGCTTCTGGACCAATCAACAAGCTGAAATTAGTTGCCAGATGTCTCCTCAGAAGGGTCTTCTCTGGCGGAATGTTCAATAGCATGGCAAGAGTATCCGAGTTAAAACGCGGCTCCAGGATCTACCAACAGTACAAAATGATTGGACCAATGTAACAGACCAATGGTTCTCAAACTCAGTGCTCAGGACCTCAAACAGCTCATATTTTCCAGGCAACTCAGCAGGTGTACTCATTACTCACTGACACATTGTAAAGATCCACAGGTGGAGCTAATAATTTAACTTGCAATTCTGTGAGGAGACCTGGAAATCATGAATTGTTTGGGGTCCTGAGGACAGAGTTTGAGGTTCTCCCCCCATCCTGCTAAATATTGGATTAACTAGCTGGATTATTTCCCTTTATTTACAGATCTGATGCTACCTACATGCAACTGCCTTTTATGCATATGTTCCTCAATGGGCAAGCACACTAGATTGTCTTAAAATATATCTAAGATCCAACAGTAATATGAAAATGTATCAAAGCTTGAAATTCCCAAAGTGCAGATGTCTAGGGGTTCATTTATCAAACAGTGATAACCCCTTTCTCCTGATTATTGGTGCTGAAGGGGACGAAATCCTTTTCTCCAGTTAACAAGAGGGAAATCACAGAGGGTTCACAGATGCAGATACATTTGAGGTGTCTATATACTGTACACTAACTCACAGCTTCTCAAACTCAGTCCTCAGGACCCCACACGGTTCATGTTTTGCAGGTCACCTGTAGATTTTTCAAATGTGACTGTCATGCCTTCAGCATTTGCTTTGTGTAGATCTGATTACTTTTACTACAGAAAGTTGTATTATTGCCCCATCTGGTGGTCAGTCCCATCAATTAATTTGACCCTCATAGCCTCTTGTAGCCAGTCTTGCAATGCATTCTGGGATGAAGAAGCTGGGATCAGCCTTTCTACTTCCCTCATGGTCCCAGACAGTCATGCTTTACATGGGTCCAACTCTCATATAGCATTCGATGGTGAGTTTGTATATTAAATGTCTCATCTCAACCTGTTTAGCCAGTGAGTAATGTTAGCTGCACTGTAGTTTATACTTGCACATGTAATCACATGTTTGCACAGCCCATGTTATATGTACTTGTGTATATCCATTTTGCTTTTCACATGCATATCATAATTGCATATTCTTGTTTCATTAACAGTTTTACCTCATTATCACATATCATCATATCGTATTGTACATCAAATCAACGCATCATATCTGTGATCCCTTTACTGAATAATAAAACACCGTTCTACAAACACCTCTTCTGAACAGATTATTGAAAAGTAAAGGTGGTTATACTGTAGGCTTCAAATTTGCCAGAAAGGGCTTAGTGAGAGGCTGAACAGTAAAACATCGAATGCTACAAGCAGATGGACTCTCTTACACTGACTCCGTCAGTAAATCATTGCCTGTCAGCAGTGGGGACATATACTGACTTACAGAGCCGTTACACTGCCAGCCACAGCTATCTGCATATGACAGCCACACAGTTTCTATACAGTCTACCAACTATGGCAGCTCAGCAATAGGAGTACCGCCATTTGACTACACAGAAACCTGTACAAGTCAGTGCAGCCACGCTTATAAGGCAACACAACAGTCTCTTCACAGTCAAGCAGCTTCATAACAGTTCAAAGATACTGACTCCTCAGAGATCTGCGACACAGTCTGAACAGTTACTTGCAGACAGCATTACAGCAGTCTCTACACAATCAAACATCTCTACCAGATCACCATGTCACAGAAAACGATATCCTCATACAAAACAAGGTCCCAAGTCTCTGGTTCCTCCAAATCCTTGTCTGTCAGTAATGCAGCCATCATGGCACGTGCAAAAGCGGAAGCCGCAAAAGTAAGGGCTAACTTTGCCGAGCAGGAGATGCAATTAAAAATCGAGAGCAAACGCTTAGAAGCAATCGGCGAGAAGCTCGCTGCAGAGAAGGAGGCAGCGGCTGCCATAGCTGAAGCAGAAATCTTGGAGACTGCAGAACTCCCTGATATAAGAAGAACCAATGTACTTGACACAGAGAATGGATCTCAGGATTCACTGCAACGCACATCAGAATACGTACGTCAAGTCTCAAAAAGGAGTAGCAACCCTCCATCTTTACAAGGTACGCATTCAGACCTCATGCAAACAAATCAAGTACACTCTACAGCGCCACCACCAGTGGACAACAGACCACACATTTGCAAGCAAGAGAATCCTAGACACTGTGAACCTATGAGGGACAACTCTTCCCCACCTCAGATGTCTGAATCTGCAAACTCCAAGAAAGACACAGCCTACTTCACACAGAAGCGGTGTGATACCAACCGTCGGGAACCAGACAACACTAACAGGTATGACTACACACCATATACCTACCGTGTTAATGTACCGACATCTCCAAGAGCCAATCAGGACACATTAGACTTTGCTAAATTTCTCACCCGCCGTGAATTAGTCACAATTAGTATTTCAAAGTTCAATGATCGCCCTGAGAACTTCAGAGCCTGGCAGTCCTCTTTTCAAAATGCTATCAGAGGAATAGACCTTTCACATAGTGAAGAGATAGACCTCTTAATTAAATGGCTTGGGAATGAATCTGCAGAACATGCTAGAAGGATAAGAGTGATTAACATTAACCACCCTGAGAATGGACTTAGGATGATCTGGGATAGACTTAATGAGTGCTATGGCTCACCAGAGATAATAGAGAGTGCTCTGTTCAAAAGAATAGACGATTTCCCCAGGTTACCCAACAAAGGCTATCAGAGACTCAGAGAACTAAGTGACTTACTAAAAGAACTTCAAGTAGCTAAATGTGAGGGGGATTTACCAGGACTTGCCTTCCTTGACACAGCCAGAGGCGTTAACCCTATAGTGCAGAAACTACCGTATAATCTGCAGGAACAATGGATCAACCATGGCTCCAAATATAAGCGGCAGAACAAAGTGCAATTTCCACCATTCTCAGTTTTCGTGGACTTTGTACACCAGCAAGCTATGACCAGGAATGATCCTAGTTTTGCCTTTACCTTGACAAATACTGCACCTATGGTACCTAACCCCCGCAAAACATCAGTTGCAGTTCACAAGACTAATGTGCATTATTCAGATTCTTTCCGCAGGTCTACCAGCTTTAATCGCCAAGAGACCACAGACAAAGATCCAGCCAAGCAATGTCCTCTGCATCACAAACCGCATCCTCTCCTGAAATGCAGAACCTTCAGAGAAAAGTCCCTGGAGAACCGCAAAGCCTTCTTAAAGGAGAATAGGATCTGCTACAAGTGCTGTTCCTCCACATCACACCTCGCCAAGGACTGCAAGGTTAGTGCTAACTGCACAGAATGCCACAGCACAGACCACAATACCGCTCTACACCCTGGTCCTCCCCCATGGGCTTTGCAACACAGTTATACCGATACAGAGCATGGCGGGGAGCACAGTGTAGAACAAAAAGACACTGTTGCAGTCACACCAGAAATAACTTCACAATGTACCGAAGTCTGCAAAGATGCCATTAGCGGTAGATCCTGCTCCAAAATATGTTTAGTCAAAGTTTACCCCAAAGGCCATCCAGACAAAGCCGTTAAACTTTATGCAATCCTAGATGACCAAAGTAACAGGTCTCTAGCCAGATCAATCTTCTTTGAGACCTTTAATGTTAAAGGACCCAGCACTCCTTACTCCTTAAGATCCTGCGCAGGGAGTTTTGAGACAACAGGAAGGAGGGCAACTGGCTATCAAATTGAGTCCTTGGATGGGAAGACATGTCTCTCTTTACCAACTATCACAGAGTGTGACGAGATTCCAGACAATAGGAGTGAGATTCCTACACCAGATGTAGCTAAACACCATACACATTTGAAACGCATAGCACATCTGATACCAGAACTGGATCCACATGCCCAAATAAATCTACTCATTGGGAGGGATATCCTACAAGTCCACAAAGCCAGAAGTCAGATTAATGGTCCACATAACGCACCTTACGCTCAAAGACTGGATCTGGGATGGGTAATAATAGGAGAAGTATGTCTTGGAGATGTGCATAAACCAGATTCTGTCAACAGCATGCTTACCTGTACTTTAGAAAATGGACGCCCTTCTCTGTTCCAGCCATGTCATAACCATTTCCTCATAAAGGAATTACCACACTGTACCTTCATAGACTCAACTAGTGACAACCATATCTGTGACAACTATCAAGATCATCTGGGGCACGCAGTCTTCCAGAGAACAAAGAAGGATGACCAGGTGGCAATGTCCATAGAGGACAAACTATTCTTGGAAATAATGGAGAAAGGACTAGTCAAGGATGATGCCAACAGCTGGGTTGCTCCTCTACCCTTTAGAACACCCAGACAACGCCTTCCTAATGACAGAGAACAAGTACTCAAACGCTTCTCTTCACTTAAACACAACTTTCACAGGAAACCAGAGATGAAAGATCATTTCTTCTCCTTTATGGCTAAAATATTTGAGAATGGTCACGCCGAGATAGCTCCCATTCTTAAAGACACAGAAGAATGCTGGTACCTGCCAATGTTCGGAGTATATCACCCGAAGAAACCAGGTCAGATAAGAGTGGTGTTCGATTCCAGTGCCCAGTTTGAAGGTGTTTCTTTAAATGACGTACTCCTGACAGGACCAGACCTTAACAACAAACTCCTAGGAGTACTCATCCGTTTCTGAAAAGACTCTATTGCCTTCACAGCTGACATTCAACAAATGTTTCATTGCTTTCTTGTGAGAGAAAAAGACAGGAATTTCCTAAGATTCTTCTGGTTCAGAGACAATGACCCCTCAAAAGACATCACGGAGTATCGCATGAAGGTACACATCTTTGGTAACAGCCCTTCACCTGCAGTTGCCATCTATGGACTCAGACGTTCAGCTCAAGAGGGTGAGCTAGAGTATGGTTCTGATGTTAGACAACTTGTAGATAAAGACTTCTACGTGGATGACTGCCTAAAATCTATGCCAACAGCCGAGACAGCAATCAGCCTCCTCAAAAGAGCTCAGGAAATGCTTGCTTGTTCAAACCTGAGGCTTCACAAAATAGCTTCCAACAGCAAAGTAGTGATGGAAGCCTTCCCTTCCCAAGATCATACCAGCGATTTAAGAGACTTGGATTTAGGAACCGATTCCCCACCAGCTCAACGTAGCCTTGGACTCTTGTGGGACTTAAAATCTGACACCTTTACCTTCCAAGTAAACAGCGAAGAAAGACCCTTCACTCGCAGAGGTGTTCTCTCTACTCTAAACAGCTTGTACGACCCCTTAGGATTTGCAGCTCCTGTCACTATCCAAGGTAAAGCTTTGCTCAGAGACCTAACCTGTGAGTCAATTGACTGGGATGCCCCACTGCCTCCCCAGAAAAGAAACTTGTGGCAAGAGTGGAAAGATTCTCTATCTACCTTAACCAACCTCCGCATTACACGTCCATATGCCCCCGTGCCTTCTACAGCAGTACAAAACCAGAGACTATGTGTATTCTCTGATGCCTCAACCCAAGCAATTGCTGCAGTTGCATATCTTAAGACCATGGACATCAAGGGACAATGTCATATTGGATTTGTCATGGGCAAAGCAAAGTTAGCTCCACGTCCAGAACACACAGTGCCCAGACTTGAACTTTGTGCTGCAGTACTAGCTGTAGAATTAGCTGAGCTCATTTCATCTGAGTTACCAATTGGACTCTCTGAAGCAGATTTCTACACAGACAGTAAGGTAGTATTAGGCTACATATGCAACGAGACCAGACGGTTCCATGTTTATGTCAGCAATCGTGTGCTAAGAATCAGAAGATCCACCAATCCAAAACAGTGGCACTATGTATCTACTGCTCACAATCCAGCAGATCACGCTACAAGAGCTGTCCCAGCCAGTATCCTCAAAGACACTACATGGCTCAGAGGACCTGAATTCCTGTACAAGGCAGATTCGAACAATCCTGAAAGTAGCATATTCAAGCTAGTAGACGCAGACTCAGATGTTGAAATTCGTCCACAAATAACTACAATCCATACCGTAACTTCAGATTGTCAACTTCAGCCTCACAGATTCCAAAGATTTTCAACTTGGAAATCACTTGTCAGAGCCATTACCTGCTTAACTCACATAGTCCATTCATTTAAACGCAACGCATCTGTAAGTGTGAATGGATGTAAAGGTTGGCATCACTGTCAAAATGTTTACGCACCAGAAGAAACACAACGATCCAAGAACCTTATCATCCGTGTTGTGCAGCACCAAATCTTTTCCGGAGAGATCGACTGCATTAACAGTGGAAATCCTATTCCCAAAGACAGCACCTTAAAAAAAGCTAGACCCTTTTCTTGATGAAAATCATTTATTGAGAGTAGGAGGCCGTCTTCAAGAAGCAAACTTGGAGACAAATGAGAAAAATCCTTTAATCATTCCTGGGAGTCACCACATAGCTTCTTTAATTGTGCAACACTATCACAACGAAGTCAAACACCAAGGACGATTGTTTACCGAAGGAGCTCTACGATCAGCTGGGTTCTGGATTATTGGAGCGAAAAGGTGTGTAAGCAGCACAATCTTCAAATGTATCATTTGCCGTAGACTTCGTGGTACTTCCCAAACTCAGAAGATGGCTAATCTTCCAACAGACAGACTTAGTACAGACCCTCCTTTCTCCAATGTTGGTCTTGATGTATTTGGTCCATGGACTGTCATCACACGACATACTAGAGGTGCAAATGCGAACAGCAAGCGCTGGGCGGTTGTATTCACTTGTATGAGCATCAGAGCTGTTCACATCGAAGTTATAGAATCAATGGACACTTCAAGCTTCATCAATGCCTTTAGACGCTTCATTGCTATCCGTGGCCCAGTAAAACACATCCGGTCCGACAGAGGTACCAACTTCATTGGAGCAGCCAAAGAATTACAAATTAATTCGAACATTGACACTAAAAGCATAGAGAGATATCTCAGTGAGCAAGGTTGTACATGGACCTTCAACCCGCCTCATTCTTCTCATATGAGAGGTGCCTGGGAAAGGATGATCGGCATGATACGCAGAATCCTTGATTCCATATTCTTGCAAGTGGGAACTGCAAGACTTACTCACGAGAGTTTAACAACCTTCATGGCTGAAGTCTCAGCTATTGTCAACGGAAGACCATTGACTTCAGTGTCTAATGACCCAGAAGACCCACTTCTACTTACTCCGGCCACTCTTCTTACACAGAAGACCGGGATTACCTATGCTCCTCCTGGAGAATTCAATACCAAAGACCTGTTCAAACGTCAATGGAGACAAGTTCAAAGCCTTGCAAACACCTTTTGGGACAGATGGAAAAGACAATACCTTTCTACCCTGCAGTCAAGGAGCAAGTGGCAAGTTGCCAAACCCAACTTAAAACCAGGTGACATTGTGCTCGTCAGAGATTGCCAGTCACAACGCAACGAATGGCCTTTAAGTCTTGTCACTAAGACGTTCCCAAGCAAGGATGGGAAGGTTCGTAAGGTTGAGGTCAAGATCTGTAAGCGAGGAGAGACTAAGTTGTTCCTCAGACCAGTGACTGAACTATTCTTATTGTTATCTGTTTAGAGTTTAAAATATGGTACCAGTGATACCAGACGGGGAGTGTCATGCCTTCAGCATTTGCTTTGTGTAGATCTGATTACTTTTACTACAGAAAGTTGTATTATTGCCCCATCTGGTGGTCAGTCCCATCAATTAATTTGACCCTCATAGCCTCTTGTAGCCAGTCTTGCAATGCATTCTGGGATGAAGAAGCTGGGATCAGCCTTTCTACTTCCCTCATGGTCCCAGACAGTCATGCTTTACATGGGTCCAACTCTCATATAGCATTCGATGGTGAGTTTGTATATTAAATGTCTCATCTCAACCTGTTTAGCCAGTGAGTAATGTTAGCTGCACTGTAGTTTATACTTGCACATGTAATCACATGTTTGCACAGCCCATGTTATATGTACTTGTGTATATCCATTTTGCTTTTCACATGCATATCATAATTGCATATTCTTGTTTCATTAACAGTTTTACCTCATTATCACATATCATCATATCGTATTGTACATCAAATCAACGCATCATATCTGTGATCCCTTTACTGAATAATAAAACACCGTTCTACAAACACCTCTTCTGAACAGATTATTGAAAAGTAAAGGTGGTTATACTGTAGGCTTCAAATTTGCCAGAAAGGGCTTAGTGAGAGGCTGAACAGTGACAGTTGGTGATACACAGTGCACCTGCCGGGTGACATGGAAAATGTGAACCGTGTGGGGTCCTGGGGACTGAGTTTGATAACCACTGCACTAGATACATTGCAGCTGCCATACTTCTCGTCTGTTCTGGAAGCTATCCATATAAGACCTCATAGGAATTATAGATAGAGATGTCTTACAATGAGACCACCGTGGACGCCACTGCCCCGAAGATTTGGTGCGTATTCAGCCAAGTCTACAGACCTCAGCCACTCCATCACCCTGTGATTGGACCATTGCACCACTTCTGAGGGGGAGAGGTTATTCTGTCATGGGGGGAAAAGTTATTATTAGTTTTACAGTTAAGCGTCAATATCTCATTGTGTTGCCGATCATAGTTTATTTATTAGGGAATACCTCGTCAGCTGGTCTCCTGCGCAGGCAGTTTGAACTGAACTGGTTGGCGTGTAGTACATGAATGGCACATTTAATACTGAGATGGTGGAGTTGACTTGTGACTTTCAGGAAGAGAAGATCATTCTTGAAACACAGGAGAACACAGATTAAATGAGACAAATGCCACATAGCCATATATCATACTGGAAAATGCACATTTATTGGGACACCCTGAAAAATCAGTAGGCCAAGTGCATTATGGGGACACCATGTCATCCAGTCACCCAAATGATGCCTAATTGGGCACATCAGTCATATGCAGTGGTGTTGAGGGGGGGGGGGGGAGGGAGAGAGTTGGTACAAATTACCCAGGCTCGGGCTGCTGGAGTGGGGGGGTTGCAAGTCCGCTAACACCAACCCTCCCCCTCCCGAGTATACCTGTGCTGTGGCCGGTTGATGGTGGCCCCTTCTTCTCGTGAGCCTTTGCTCTCTAGTGACAAGCGCCATCTTCCGAAATATCACTGGGAAGATAGCGCTGCACAGGGACTAGGGACCTGCTTCCAGGTCAAGTAAGGTAGGAAGCGGGTTCCCTCCCAGCCCATGTGTTAAAATGGCACACACCCCTTGTGGAAGTGGCCCCATAATTATTTTATATTATAGGGCATAGTAACGCTCACTTTCTTAAGCCACACTCCCGCCCCTTTACCAAGGCCCGGCGTGGCTCTTGACGGCCCTGGTCACACGGGGCTCAGGCCACGCTACCTACATTTATGAATTATGGCCATCTCAATATGGGTAATGCTACAGGTGTGGACCTCACGCATACGGATAAGTTAGCAATACATCGTGCTTCATTCTCATGGACAGAATGGTATTTTTTGTAGGGTGTGAATGAGCTATAGTACAGTTCTTGCTTCTCATTTTAATAATATTAATAAAGTTAGCATGTCATGTGACATTCTGTACAGCATGGCCTTTCCTTTATACACTACAGTAACGTAGTAGATTGCGGAGCATACACTGGCAAAGGGGAAAGGTCCCATTTAGAAAGGTTCCTCTTCCAGTCAGACTTATTTCCCTGCATTGTCCTTGGATGCAATGTCAGGTATGTACTGTAGGCACAGGTCGGTTGTCACACCTTATGGAACGGATCATAATTATTTGCCTTGAGGGTGGAGTGCCCCTTTAAATTCTGCTGGAGCTTATTCAAGTTTATTTTCTGAGGACTCTGGAGAATGTCCACTTCCTCTTCCACGTTTTTGGTCTGTCTCAGGCCAGTCTATTGGATTACCGCGTCCTTATTTAGCATGGAATCACTAAGCCTTCACTTCCTCCACTCCCAACAATCCCCAAATGGGCTTGGCCAGAGCACCTGTCTCTGAACCTTGTGAGGAGAGGATCAGATTTAATCTGTAGCTGTAAGATCCTAAATATATGTTGCCAGGCAAAATATTTACATTTGCAATAACATAACTTCAGGCTACCAGAAATAGACCTCACTGCAGTAACTGGTTTTCTTCCTGGGAAGAGGAAAGTAGCACAGAATTCTGAGACTTTTATACACCATTCATGGGCATGTTTAATAACATGGTGCAAACAGCACAGATTTGCTGTAACCCATAGCAACCAGATATATTTATCAGGCTAGTGCAAAACAGATTGCCAAAACAAAGAATGTGATTGGTTACTATGGGCCCTATTCAGTAAGGATTGCAGATTGTGCTTTTTAGCATGCTACCAGCCGCACACCTACTGCGTTCACGCTCTAATTGCGATCGCATGATCGCAGAAACTGTGTATGCCTCCTGCCGGGGCAGCCTCCTTAAAAACGCTGCCTGCACGCCCCCATTTTTCCATCGCCGCCCCTCGAATGCCTCTGTCTGTCAATTAGGCAGACGCGTTCACAATTAATGTGACCCAGTCGCATAAACTGCGTGCGCAGGACAGAACCTGTGCAGTGCTGTCGGGGTTATTGCAGTCGCCCTATGACCATTGTATAAATAATAGTGTATAAGAGACTGAGGGAGACATGTACTAAGCAGTGATAAAAGTGGAGAAGTGAGCCAGAGGAGAAGTTGCCCATGGCAACCAATCGGCTGCTCTGTATATGTTTATAGTATGCAAATTATAAATGTTACGTCAATGCTGATTGGTTGCCATGGGCAACTTCTCCACTGGCTATCTTCTCCAATTTTATCACTGCTTAGTACATGCCCCCCTGAGTGCAATATGAGCAGCTAGCAGGTGACCACACAGACAGGCTCTGTGATCCGCGCACTTATCCTGAGTACTGAATGACTGGATACGTGGAGATATATCCGATACAGTCGGCTCCAAGGAGGGTTGGCCTCAGATCTATACCCTGCAAACGAACATCACTGGGGAGATGTGCTAAGCAGGATAAAAGTAGTTACCTGTCCTATAAGCACAAAGGAGAATGCTGTAATGTGGGTTATATCAGATGAATAAGAATTAAGGGGTCTATTCACGAAGCAGTGAAAAGTGTGGAGAAGTGAGCCAATGGAGAAGTTGCCCATGGCAACCAATCAGCATTGACACAACATTTATAATTTGCATACTATACAGGTATACAGAGCAGCTGATTGGTTGCCATGGGCAACTTTCCACTGGCTCACTTCTCCCCTTTTATCACGGTAGATGCTAGAATCAAGTGGGCTGAGGGACCTTTTCCGTCTGGGGGAGGAGCCACGACTCAAGGGGGAGGAGCTAGGCCAGCTGGATAGTTCCTCTACTATCCACACCACCAACTATTACCTTTAGTAATCGCAAAAAAACAAAAAACACCTGCGCTCTGTTGCTATTAAAAGGGGTATATCCCCCTAGTAGATTAAGTAAAAAATTAATTAATAATCAATATAAAGGACGGTAGGTTTAAGTTGAATTAATATATAATCAATTTAATTAGAATAATGTCTAAAAAACACAAGATGTCTTTCACATAAAATCACCTCAATAAATGAATTCATAGGTCAAAGAACATTCACCAAACCCCTTAGGAGAAATATGTCATACCCCAGGCTAGGATTCCCTCCAGAATTTAATCCACACTGATGGATAGAATTGCAAGAGAGTGGTAGAGTTCAATGGGTCCCTTTTAAGCACAAAGTGCAAGCTTTTCCATGCAGGTAGGGATGTCTCCAATCTCACCGTAGGTGGTAGTGTCCAGAGGAGAGAGTCCAATTAGTGCCGTCCGGGTAAAATTTAAAAGAAGATTCTCCAGTTCCAAAGAGGGGATAATTGTGAAATGTCCAGCAATATCGTCTCAACGCATTTCGCTGATGTTGACAGCCAGCTTCCTCCTGAGGAAACGCGTTGAGACGATATTGCTGGACATTTCACAATTATCCCCTCTTTGGAACTGGAGAATCTTCTTTTAAATTTTACCCGGACGGCACTAATTGGACTCTCTCCTCTGGACACTACCACCTACGGTGAGATTGGTGAGATTGGAGACATCCCTACCTGCATGGAAAAGCTTGCACTTTGTGCTTAAAAGGGACCCATTGAACTCTACCACTCACTTGCAATTCTATCCGTCAGTGTGGACTATATTCTGGAGGGAATCCTAGCCTGGGGTATTACATATTTCTCCTAAGGGGTTTGGTGAATGTTCTTTGACCTATGAATTCATTTATTGAGGTGATTTTATGTGAAAGACATCTTGTGTTTTTTAGACATTATTCTAATTAAATTGATTGTATATTAATTCAACTTAAACCTACCGTCCTTTATATTGATTATTAATTAATTTTTTACTTAATCTACTAGGGGGATATACCCCTTTTAATAGCAACAGAGCGCAGGTGTTTTTTGTTTTTTTGTGTTTCCACTTATTGGGGATTACCACCCCCTGCACCAGCGGCTATTGACAGCGCCTTCCATTTTATTCTTCTGTACCTTTAGTAATCAGGTGGCGAGCGTAGCGGAGCGAGCCACCGAGCCCGAAGCGTGGCGAGCAAAGCAAGCCCGCGAGGGTACTTTTCGGGTACCCGGTTCGCCCGTAGCTCCTCCCCCTGGTGACGTGTCTCCTCCCCTAGGTACGTCAGAAGGTCCCTTCTCCCACTCCGATATAGAATCAACCCTTTTATCACTGCTAGGTACATGTCCCCCTTAATCATTGTGTTGATTATAGCTGCAATATGTGTACAGTTTTCAAATATGCTGCGACTCAGGTACAGCGGTGGTGTTTTGCTGCATCTTCGGTGCGAATAAGATACAAAAAAAGAAAAAATCACTATATTACCCCACCCAGTGTGGTTCACTCACGTCAGGGGTCTCGCGTTACATGGTGTATTGAAGTTAGGTGTATTGGGACACACATCTCTATATACACATATATTGACAGTGCTATGTATGATCGGCATTTCCTAGATAACATTACTTTAGCATATGCCACATACCACTGACCCCAGCCTCTTATGCTGGATGACTGACTTGCAATATGGGGAATAGATATGACTGACCCCCCTTGGTCCTTACCACAGTTAAGTATTGTAGCATTCTGCCATCAACGCGGGATTCATGGAACTGGTCCTTGTATTGAGGTAAGCCGATATCGTCCAGCCACCCTGTGCAGGAAAAGGGACTGTTGTGAGACTAATATCACACTTACACCAATCACTGCTTAGTGAGGACATGATGCACTTACGTGTCACCCACATGTGATCTAGTTGGCCGGATTTTTCATCTTTTTTGGTACTGATGGCATTAACGGCCAGCTGGAGCTTCTTTCTGTGCAGGGGCTGCTTTATTCCTAATTCCTTTAAGAAACAAACAGGTTAGTTTAGGAGGAAATCCTATCTAGATCAGCGTTTCTCAAATTTACTGTACAAAGAGGTCTATTCATGAAGCAGTGAAAAGTGTGGAGAAGTTGCCCATGGCAACCAATCAGCTGCTACGTATAATTTTATAGACTGCATGTTAGAAATGTTACCTCAACACTGAATGGTTGCCATGGGATGTATGAAGTTAAATGGGCTTGCTCATTGGTTACATAGAGCCAGACAGACTATACTAGAATTCACCCCTGGACGATCACTCTGCCAGTTCTCCATGTCTCACCTTCTCCAGGATCTGCGGTGTGGCCGTTAGTAACGTGTGACCCGTGCTCACCCACTGCCTGGCAAACATGACATATTGCCCCAAGCCAAAGTCTTCCAGCCAATTGCAGACCTGCTCATTACTCCACTGAGAGAACGGAGCGTTATAATCACTGTCAACACAAGACAAGGTATTAGTCTTAGGTCAGAAACCTCATAGACAAGTCAGATTGTTATAAAATGTTAGAGACGCTGAGGGATACCACCAAACTGTGGCAGAAAGTGAAAGTAACAAATTTGTAATATAAAGAAAGTAATACAATATTTTTCAAAGGAAAATGCCATATACAACATTATATTCTGTTAAGCACAAGGAAAAGTTTTTTATTCTGTTAAAAATAACCAATAATGGGTATTCTCAAAAATTACTGTTAAAATAATAAAAATAATCTTTGAGAAAACCCGTTATTGGTTCAAATATTCAAGTTACTTTAGTTTTAACCACCCAAGAGGAGCTGTCTTGTCACAGTATATGCACTGTAAAAGGACAGATGTATAGGAAACGGGTGTGGTTCATCAAATCGACAGTGTCTAGGTCGACAATGTTTAGGTCGACCACTATAGGTCGACAGTCACTAGTGACCGGGATCCCAAATTAGTGCACCGCTTCGCTCGCCATGCTTCGGGCATGGTGCCTTCGCTCGGCACACTTTACTGTTCCAATCGTAGGCCACGTGGATCGTTAAGTATGAAAAAATTCAAAAAAAGAAAAAAAAATGTGAAAAACTCATGTCGACCTTTAGACCTGTCGACCTAGCACATGTCGACCTAGAAACCCTGTCGACATTCCATCCATGTCGACCTAGTGACTGTCGACCTATAGTGGTCGACCTAAACATTGTCGACCCAGACACTGTCGATCTTCAGATCGAATCCCATAGGAAACGGTGCGTATTTATTGTATTATATCACACTGCCTGCAGGTGTCACTGTTGCTTGCACATTGGGCATCTTGTGGGAAATGAGAGCTCTAAAGCATAGGCTGACGTGATCACTGTGACGAGTCTATCAGATAACGTATTTGCTGGGTCCTGATTATCATGCGGAGCGCCGGTTGCAGAACTGAACGTAGCCTTGTTGGGAAAAGCAGGATGCTTCATACAACATGACATTTCTTTTTTATTTGTATTATATGTACCATTATAAAATAGTCAAATATAGATATGCGATGCATAGGGTTACCTATTTTTGTTTCGGGGATCTTTTGATCTGGAGAGCCTGGGCCCTGCTGTCGCCCGCATGCCCCCTCTTTTAAATTCCGACAATCCTAAATCATCCGTGTTGAAGTGTCCTGAGGGAGATCTTCTGATTCTGAAATGGACACACACAAACAAAAGTAAAATATAACCCAAAAAGAGACAAAAACGCATTTTATGAAAGCACAACAGCAAGGTGCGGATTGGCTGCATTAATGAACAGTAATATTTCAATGGGTCATTTACTGACACAGGCGAGACCACCTTAAGGCTTATGACAACCATTCAGGACCTCCCGGTATAGCAGCCTGACCAGTAATATAAAGATGTACGTAAGATATACAGCTCACACACAATAACCTCATTAACACACTACATTAACAATCATCATGATTGATATTGTCCGGAGACCTGTTACCTATAAAGTTATAATTAAAAAAAATAATAATAAAATAGCTACTGTTATATGTAAATAGATACTTCATATGCAAAGAAAGGACCAACAAGTATCAGGATGGTATCGTGTGACGCATTGAGATGTCCGGCAGGGGGGATACGGTCGTTAGGTCGACACAACTTAGGTCGACAGTCATTAGGTCGACATGGTCAATAGGTCGACATGGACATTAGGTTGCCATGTACTAGGTCGACAGGTCAAAAGGTCGACATGAGTTCTCACATTTTTATTCATTTTGGGGATTTTTTTCATACTTAACGATCCACGTGGACTACGTTTGGAACGGTAACCTGTGCCGAGCGAAGGGTGGCACCATGCCCGAAGCATGGCGAGTGAAGCGAGCCATGAGAGGGAACACGATGCACTAATTGGGGTTCCCCGTCACTTTACGAAGAAAACGACACCCAAAAAAGTAAAAAAAAACAAGTCGACCTTTTGACCTGTCGACCTAGTACATGTTGACCTAATGACCATGTAGACCTATTGTCCCTGTCGACCTACTGCATGTCGACCTTCCATGGTCGACCTAATGACTGTCAACCTATGTTGTGTCTACCCAACGACCCATACCCGGCAGGGGGAAGGAGGGTGAGGGCAATGAAGCCCCTTGCGGGCTCGCTGCGCTCATCACGCTGAGGGCTCTGTGGAGAGTATGGGTGACGTGAACACACACGAGTGGGAGTAGGAGTAGTCTGCTTGCCGACTGTAGGGATTGTGAGGGGGCGGGATGTAGGTGCCGGTATTGTGACCGCCGGTCACATAACTACATCCCTTTTAGTTATGGTGTTCCAAAGTTATAGCGAAAAATAACTCCAGAAAACTCCAAGCATTCTGAATATTAATAATAATAATAATAATAAAAATAATTATTTTATTTACATAGCGTTCTCTCTCTAATAGGACTCAAGGCACTTAATAGATACCATCATTGTACATGCATGTTGGTGTGAGCAGTCTTTGGGGTAAATTTACTAAAGATTCTTAAACAGAGAATTTGTGATGTTGCCCATAGCAACCAATCAGATGCTGGCTATCATTTTCTAAAAGGCAATAGAGAAATGATAGCCAGCATCTGATTGGTCAATATGGGCAACATCACCAATTCTCTGTTTTAGAAGCTTTAGTAAATTTACCCCTTTGAAAGGTAACCAGACAGAAGAAGTTAGACGGCAAAACTAAACTTACTTTCCCCAGAACTTTTTGATGCCTTTTGGGCTCTTCTTGCCTTCGGGAGTGAGCGGGGAGCGTGGTGCGGAGTCTGTGCCCGAAGAGAGGTCATTAAACGTGATGTCCAGGCTGTTTTCTGTCTCACCTGAATGTCAGAGAAGACACTTTAAGTATACGCAGTGCGGTAAGTCATCATTAGCGATCACAGTTGACATTTAGCTCACAAATATATAAAGATAAGGCGCCTGGATTCACTCTGGATTAGCAATTGTTTCTAGTGTTGGTTGCTGGAAGCGCTGATAATATATTACTAGAGGGCTGTAATGATCGTCAGAGCTCTAAACAGAATATCAGGTCTGAAGTAGTTGCCTGTCTGATCTCCATTCAAAACAGGAGCAGAGGGCATCTTAGTCAGGGTCCATAAGTCAGATAATCAAACGAAGGGGTCTATCCATGGCAACCAATCAGCTGCTCCGTACAATTGTATAGTATGCAAATTATAAATGTTACTTCAATGCGGATTGGTTGTCATGGGCAACTTCTCCACTGGCACGCTTCACTCTTTTCACTGCTTCATGAACAGACCCCTAAATGCCACACAGCTGAAGGGGACATCAAAGTTGCCAGAAGACGGACAACTTCAATGGGGAAGTGAGCAAGATCTGGAAGATTGATTCTCTCTCCTGGCAATGTGGGAGAACTCCACAAAACATGCGAGTCTACTGGCCATTCCGGCACAGTAGGCAAGTATGCTCTAGGTGGCATGGTGACACAGTGGTTAGCGCATCCACGTGGAATTTTTATTTTCTCTGGGTGCTCCAGTGTCATCTTACAGACCAAAACAGTGGTCGGATAATTGGCTGATGACAGAATGGACCCTAGAGCAGATCTGCGTTTGGCAATTTAAGCTGGTAAACACTATGCAATTTTTGGGATAAACGGTCAATCATCAGTGTTTTTCATGCCAGTGGAAGCACCCGATATCATTGGTACAAATTAAGCCTGATGCCTTTTTTGATGAATTTGCTTTTGTCTATCCACCAGGAGGATGATGTAGTCACGAAAAATATGAGTATAAAAGAGCAGATTGTCGAGATTGCCCAAACACTGCACAATGGGGGTACTTAAGAGTTGATTGCAGCAGCAAATTTGTTAGCAATTGGGCAAAACCATGTGCACTGCAGGGGGGCAGATATGACGTGCAGAGAGAGTTAGATTTTGTTTCTGTGCAGGGTAAATACTGGCTGCTTTATTTTTACACTGCAATGTAGATTTCATTTTGAACACACCACACCCAAATCTAACTCTCTCTGCACATATTATATCTGCCCCTCCCCCCTTCCCCCCTTGCAGTGCACATGGTTTTGCCCAACTGCTAACAAATTTGCTGTTGCGATCAACTCTGAATTACCCCCGATATTCTTATGGATGATATCTTCTGACAAGTCTGACCGATTCGATAATCGAAGCCAAACCTTTCTGGATGTTATCTGAACATTTTATCAGCATTTGGCCAAAACACTCATGCCTACACACTACTCAAAAACAGGCCGATCCCTTGATTATTGGAAAATAATTGCATAATGTACATCTACAGATGGAGCCACACTAATCGTGGCTCAGTCTGTGCCTAGTCGCGCCTGACGAGGCAGACCGCTGGGAGCGAACAGGACGCGCGTGCGTCGCAGACGCGCATGCGCCCCATTCAAAGTGAATGAGAGCGTCTGTGTATGCTCTGTGGTGGGCCGAGGTGCAGGCGAGCCTACGCACGCCGCTCACCCCAACCTCTGATGTAGCCATGCTCAATGAGCGTGGCTCCATTAGACCGTATTCACTAATAAGGCAGGGACGGATATAGCCAATTAAAGTTGGTATAAGAAAAGTCTGCATTCAGAATGACGACACGGACAATAGGTCGACAAACAATGTTGACGTGTTCATAATGTTGACATATAGTTTTTTGCATGTTTAAGCCTAACCTCAAACCTGACCTTAAAAAACACAAAAATATATTGTCAACATTTTACTATCAACCCAATTTCCATGTCGACATTCTGACTGGATACCGATTAATATATTATTCGTAAAGTGCTGACTCATAGGGTGGCACTATACAAATAATAACACAATCTGCTCTAGTGTTTCCCAAACTTGGTCCTCAAGGCACCCCAACAGTCCAGGTTTTAAGGATATCCATGCCTCAGGACAGATGACTCAATAAGTACTTAATAATAATATGTATTTAATCATCTGTGCTCAAGCATGGATATCCTTAAGACCTGTACTGCTAGGGTGCCTTGAAGACCGTGGGCAGATGTACTAAGCTTGGAGAAGTGATAAAGCAGTGATAAGTGGAAGGTGATATCGCACCAGACAATCAGCTCCTGTTAATTAACATATTGGAGCTGATTGGTTGGTGCGTTATCACCTTGCATTTATCACTACTTTATCACTTCGCCAGGCTTAATACATCTGCCCCTCTGTGTGATATGATTTCTGCTGCTGTAACCGAGCTCAGACGGAGGGGCCCCTGTGTATAGACCCTAGTTTGTTCATGGATGTACAGTACAACATGTGCATACATCAGCTAGATCGTAAGCGTACAAGCAATGGGAAACCCGCCATGGCACAGGAACACTTAAACATATACTTGTGGATGTTACATATGCTAATTATTTTTATATAGAATTTTGCCAAATCTAGAAATATAGTAGGTTTAACTTTAAAATAAATATCTATCATATTTGGTACGGAGTTGCCCAGAGACCCTAACTGTGAATGTGGACCTTTAAAGAACAAGAACCTTTTTTTTATTCTGGGAAATATTTGGCAAGAGGATGGACAGAACCTGCCAAAGGCTTCCTGTTAAATGAAAACCAACACCGAGCATGCAGAGATGGATCTTAGTAATGTCTGGTGTCACTGGCACAAAGGGACAGTCAGTGAGGACACTGGGGACAAAACAGGACATCACACAATTTTACAACTTAAAAGTAAATACTGTAGTTACATACTAAATGCTAGGGAGTATCATTTCTCTTCTAAAAACAAAGAAAGAAGCAAGTTTACCCGTATAATAGTAAAAAGCCGCACATGCATTTATTCATGGTGCAGTTATAACTTCGGATACTCACTGGTATCATGTATGAGCTGGTTATGGATAATGCATACCTTTGCACAGCATAAACATACAAAGTATATATGCTTTTTGGCCGCCTGGGATGGGACGGCATCACAATCTGCATAGACCGGCAGCAGAGGGTTAGGGGTATGTACTAGGGGGTAAGTTAGGGTTAACAATACTCAACACCAGAAGCACCACTATATCCGCCGCAAGTCATCACTAGCTGACTGCAGGACCAAGAAGATACCGCTGGAGCCAGTAAGTTACCACTAGACCAACAGGGACGTTTTGTCGATATTATAATCATATCGACATTTTATCATGGTCAACATGAGGAATGTTGACGTGGTCAAGGTCAACAAAATCTACCACACCCAAGCCCAGGGAGCTGCATGCGGAAACAGTAGAAAGCTACTAGCGTGTTTATGGTTTCTTATTGGTCTATGCAGCTGCTCCCCCCAATTTACTGCCACTCCTCCAGCTTATAGACACTCCCCCAGTTTACAGACACGCTCCTAGCTTAAAGCTAGGCAGTGAGACAAATGTTTTATCCTCTTTATTAGTAACGCCAGTATGTAATAGAAGAAATGGGTCGCATCTTGTACAAGTTTTTGGTTTATTAAATACAATTTTTTCATTACATTGTTTTTCTCCTAGATCAGAGGTTCTCAAACGTGGTCCTCAAGGCACCCCAATGGTCCAGGTTTTAAGTTTATCTATGCTTGGCCATAGGTGACTTAATTAGCACCTTAGTCAATTTGATTTAACCATATATATTGAGTCATGGATATACCTAAAACCTGGACTGTTGGGGTGCCTTGAGGAGCGTGTTTAAGAACCTCTGTACTAGGTGCTTTCTATGGAAACTCATAATAAGCATCAATCTGGAAGATTAGAAACAAGTGCCACTCTTCCAGATTTATCCAGTAAACACCTCTTTTGAGCAATTAATAGTTACAATTAAAAAGCCAGTTTTGTGTTGTCTTTCTTCAAGGCCGAAACTAGGGTTTCTGTCACCCGGGGCAAGGCAGTCATTTGTCGTCGTCCCCCTCCCAATATACAGAAATACATCCTCCCGTACATCAATACACAGTACGGTACCATATATACACAGCCCCTGAATATACACATACCACCCAAATAAACATATATACATGCCCCTGTATATACACATACCCCAATACACTGTGATTAAATACATCCCTCCTATACTGTACATACAAATTAAGTACCCACCCCGGGTACTCCAGCATACACACACACACACACACACACACAACACCGGGTTACGCTGCACTGCTTCAGTACACACACACACACTGGGTTGCACTGTACTTCTCCAGCACACACACAGGGTTACACTGAACCGCTCCAACACACACACACACACAGGGTTACACTGCACTGCTCTAACACACACAAACAGGGTTACACTGAACTTCTCCAACACACATACACACAGGATTACACTGCACTGCTCCAGCACACATATACACAGGGTTACACTGCACCGCTCCAACACACATACACACAGGGTTACACTGCACCGCTCCAACACACATACACACAGGGTTACACTGCACCGCTCCAACACACAGGGTTACACTGCACTGCTCCAGCACACATACACAGGGTTACACTGCACCGCTCCAACACACATACACACAGGGTTACACTGCACTGCTCCAGCAGACAAACACTAGGTAACACTGAACTGCGCCAGCACATGCATGCACACACACACACACACACACACAGGGTTACACTGCACTGCTCCAACACTCATACACACAGGGTGACATTGCACTGTTCCAACACACATACACAAAGGGTTACACTGCACTGCTTCAACACACACACACACACACACACACACACACACACGGTTACACTGCACTGCTCCAACACACACACACACACACACACACACACACGTTTACACTGCACTGCTCACACACACTAGGTTAAAGTACAACACTGCACACACACATATTATACATATATAGCTGTCCGCCTCTCCCTACCTTTACACACTTCTAGTGATGATCAGTCAGGGCCCCGTCCTCTCCGTTTCTGAAGATGGCCGTCACACACACACAGCGCTGGCAGATGATTATGTGAGTGTGAAGTGGCGCCTCTGTGTTTCCGGGAAGCAGACTATACGGAGCATCCTGGCGCAGCGGAGCGGGGAGGCGCGACTTCACCCCTGCGCCGTCCTACACTGCATGTTTCCGCTTACCGCCCGCGCCGGCGCCCTCTCTCATTCCGCGCCCAGGTCGCGTGCCCCCCAGCCCCCCCCCCCCCCCCCCTAGTTGCGGCGCTCTGCTTTCTTTAATAGATCATACTTGCCAACATTTATCCAGGCAGAATTGAGACAAAAGAAGCAAAGCCCCCAATCCATGCAAATCATGCACCTAATTAACCCCAAAACTACTCTTGCTGCACCCCACTTCCACTTTCTGTAGGCCATACCCCTTTCTGAATCCAGCGTGGACAACATGCTTAATGGTTTGAGCGTGGTCAATGTTTCAAACTCTGTGCCTTGCTGTTGAACATAAGCAGTCAATGGCAATCTTGGATTTTGCTGTTGTGCATGTTGTAAGTTGCTCAAATATTTCATAAACCTCTAGCAGGCAAACTTTACATCACAAGTTATGTCTGGCAGTCCCAGTACGGGGACCAACAATACTTTACGCTATTGTGCACATACGCAGACCGGGAACAAGATGCATCTATGCCTGGGAAAGCCATATTATTTGTGGGTAGTCAGGGCAGTCGCAAATACTGGATGGGTTGTGTCTATGTTACCTTCGTGCTAAGGACCTGGACGTGACAAAACGAGAGGGCAGGAGAGAACTTCCGCCCTTACAGCACCTAAATGTCTTCTTCGTTCTCCGTTCGTTTGGGGGATTTTTTTTTTCTATGCAGCATTGGACGCTCACCGCGCTTCGGGCTCGGTGTCTCGCTCCGCTTGCCACACTATACTATTCCAAATAGATTGCGACATGGACCCAGGGTGTTATGGGAAAGGTCCTCTCCATGAAAATAAACTAGACGCTACCATACCGGATGATGAGGAAGACGATTGCCATAACTAGGGAGCCACTTGTGATTGGCTGGTTGTGAATGCTCTGCTGACACTGATTGGTGCTTTCTTTGTTGCTTGGTTACAGGGAGCTAAAGTATTTCAGCTGTTTTTGAGCTTTATTTAGTTTAACCCTTGCCTAACAGCAACTGCGCATAAAATAAATGGTTCAAAGCAACATGGGCGCAAGTAGGACCTAAGTGTCTGTGACGTGTACCTGGCTTAAACCAGATGCAGACGTTACTCGGGTACATCTCCCGCTCTGCATGTAGGCAGAAATAGATTTTTTTTTAAATTAACTTTTTACAAATTTGACTTAAGTAATTTACGCCCATTTTGCAATCAGTCCAATTTTAACCACTGCAGAAATATTGTATGTGCTATATAAATATATGTACACACAAACACAGAGAAGCATCACACCCTCTTCTAAACTAATGCTCGGTATCCGCTAAACGCCTTTCATGTACATACAGTGGCGGTGACAAACTAATACTGATGAGAATGCAGCCTATATGCTCACAATGAACCAGTGTCTTTCAATGATTATTAGTCCGGCCTCATGAATATCAACCATGAAGTGCTTCAGTGATATCCCTAGGAATAGTGATTGGATAGATTTAGGGGTCTATTCATGAAGCAGTGAAAAGAGTGGAGAAGTTGCCCATGGCAACCAATCAGCTGCTCCGTACAATTGAACAGGATGCAAATTATAAATGTTATTCAATGCTGATTGGAATAGACCCCTTAATTCTCATTCATTTGATAGAACCCACATTCAAAGTGTTCACCTTTGTGCTTATAGGACAAGTAACTTCCCTACAGGTAACATCCCTGTAAGAACAGTCAGTATTTAGCTTCTTTGTGTGGTGGGTTCAGGAAAAATGGTGGCGGGTATATTACTGTAGGCAACATAGTCTAAGGACTAAACCTGTAGACAATATTAAGGTCAGATATCTATATCATGGACATAGGTAATGATGTTATAGCTACCAAAATAAATTACAGGATCATATCTTTTGAAATGTCTTTTACATAGTTATTTAGGACTCCTGAGGTTCGATATTGAGCAGCGGATAAAATAACGTCAGTAATATGAATGAAGAGATCATTTAGGAATGGCGGGAAGTGCTCACCCATAATTACTCCCATTTAATCTCTTTGAAGCTCAGACCTAACTCAACCTATTCCTTGTACATTGGTTTTCGCTACTCCCAACTGTTCACAATGTTACCAGGTAAAAACGAGGTTTATAGTAAGAACTTACCTTTGTTAAAACTCTTTCTGCGAGGTACACTGGGCTCCACAAGAAATGGACAATGGGGTGTAGAGTAGGATCTTGATCCGAGGCACCAACCGGCTCAAAGCTTTGACTGTTCCCAGAATGCATAGCGCCGCCTCCTATATCACCCCGCCTCCCTGCACATGATATCAGTTTTTAGTTAACCAGTCCAATGCAGTAGCAGGAAAAGAGACGACAACGGTTAGAAGCCACAACATCGCATTCTCACGACAGGAGACGTGTCAGCGGCTAATGCCATACCAACCCAAAGAAGCTAAGTGCGTCAGGGTGGGCGCCTTGTGGAGCCCAGTGTACCTCGCAGAAAGAGTTTTAACAAAGGTAAGTTCTTACCATAAAACTTGTTTTCTGCTGCGGGGTACACTGGGCTCCACAAGGAATGGACAATGGGGATGTCCTAAAGCAGTTCCTTATGGGAGGTGATGCACTGTAGAGGGCACAAGAACCCGGCGTCCAAAGGAAGCATTCTGGGAAGCGGCAGTATCGAAGGCATAGAACCTTATGAACGTGTTCACAGAGGACCACGTAGCCGCCTTGCACAATTGTTCAAGGGTCACACCACGTTGGGCCGCCCAAGAAGGACCAACAGATCAAGTAGAATGGGCCTTAATGTGATCAGGAGCCGAGAGACCAGCCTTCACATAAGCATGTGCAATCACCATTCTAAGCCATCTGGCCAGAGTTTGCTTGTGAGCAGGCCAGCCCCGTTTGTGAAACCCAAACACAACAAAAAGAGAATCTGATTTCCTAATAGGAGCAGTTCTCTTCACATAGATACAGAGAGCCCGTACCACATCCAAAGACCACTCTTTGGGAGACAGATCAGGAGAAACAAGTGCCGGAACTACAATCTCCTGATTAAGGTGGAACGAAGAAACCACCTTAGGTAGATAGCCGGGACGAGTCCTAAGAACCGCCCGGTCACGGTGAAATATCAGATATGGGGTACTACAGGACAAGGCACCCAATTCCGACACTCTTCTAGCTGAAGCAATAGCCAGCAGAAACACCACCTTAAGGGAAAGCCACTTAAGGTCAGCTGAACCAAGAGGTTCAAATGGAGACTCTTGTAACGCCTCCAAAACCACCGACAAGTCCCAAGGAGCCACCGGCGGGACATAGGGAGGTTGGATACGCAACACGCGAGTAAAGGTATGCACATCAGGTAAGGTCTCAATTTTTCTCTGAAACCACACCGACAAGGCAGATATTTGAACCTTGAGGGAGGCCAGATGTAGGCCTAAGTCCAGGCCCTGCTGAAGAAAAGCCAACAAATTGGCTATACTAAACTTGGAAGCGTCATAATCGTTAGATGCGCACCAAACAAAGTAAGAATGCCAGACCCTATAGTAAATCTGAGCCGAAGCCGGTTTCCGGGCCCACAACATAGTTTGAATGACCACCTCAGAAAACTCTTTAGCCCTTAAGACGGAAGCTTCAAGAGCCACGCCGTCAAAGACAGCCGGGCTAGGTCCTAGTAGACACAGGGGCCCTGAACGAGGAGGTCTGGGCATTGTGGAAGTAGAATTGGACGCTCTGACGATAGGCCTTGCAGGTCTGAGAACCAGTGCCGTCTGGGCCACGCTGGAGCTATGAGAAGCAGAATTCCTTTTTCTTGCTTGAACTTCCAAATTACCCTGGGCAGGAGTGACACCGGAGGGAACACGTACGGCAGCCGAAACCTCCACAGTACCGCCAGCGCATCCACGAATGCTGCTTGAGGATCCCTTGTCCTTGCTCCGAAGACCGGAACCTTGTGATTGTGTCGAGACGCCATCAGATCTACATCTGGAAGGCCCCACCTTTCCACTAGGAGTTGAAACACTTCTGGATGGAGGCCCCACTCGCCGGCATGCATGTCCGGACGACTGAGAAAGTCCGCTTCCCAATTCAGGACTCCCGGAATGAATATTGCCGATATGGTCGGTAGATGGCGTTCTGCCCACTGTAGAATCTGTGAGACTTCCTTCATTGCTAGGCGGCTTCGAGTGCCGCCTTGATGATTTATGCAAGCCACTGGTGGCGTTGTCCGACTGTACTTGAACAGGACGGTTCTGAATTAAATGCTGGGCTAGGTTCAAGGCATTGAAGACCGCCCACAACTCCAGAATATTGATCGAGAGGAGGGACTCCTCCTTGGTCCACCGCCCCTGAAGGGAGTGTTGCTCCAGCACCGCGCCCCAACCTCTTAGACTGGCATCTGGCATCAACAGGACCCAGTCGGATATCCAGAACGGATGGCCCCTGCACAGTTGTTGGTCCCGGAGCCACCAGAGCAGCGACAGACGGACCTCCGGAGTCAATGAGATCATTTGAGACCTGATCCGGTGAGGCAGGCCGTCCCATTTGGCTAGAATCAGCCTCTGGAGAGGGCGAGAGTGAAATGGAGCGTACTCCACCATGTCGAATGCTGACACCATGAGGCCCAGCACCTGCATCGCCGAATGTATCGACACTTGCGGACGAGATAGGAAGCAACGAATCCTGCCCTGAAGTTTCAGGACTTTCTCCTGAGACAGGAACAACCGCTGGTTGTGAGTGTCCAATAGTGCTCCCAGATGCACCACGCTCTGAGCAGGGATCAGGGATGACTTCTTACAGTTGATGAGCCACCCGTGGGCTTGCAGAAACCGGACTGTCACATCTAGATGACGCAGGAGAAGTTATGGGGAATTTGCCAGGATTAACAAGTCGTCCAAATACGGCAGTATCCTGACCCCTTGACGGCGGAGTACCACCGTCATCACCGCCATGACTTTTGTAAAGACTTGCGGAGCTGTTGTTAAACCAAAAGGTAACGCCCAAAACTGGTAATGGCAGGTGCCAATCGCAAATCTCAGGTATTGCTGATGAGCCACTGCTATAGCAATATGCAGGTAAGCATCCTGTATATACAGGGAGACCATGAAGTCCCCAGGTTCCAAGGCCAGAACTATAGAGCGAAGGGTTTCAACCCGGCACCTGGAAACCTTCACAAACCTGTTCAATGCCTTGAGGTTGAGAATGGGCCGGGAGGACCCATTTGGTTTCGGGACTAGAAACAGCGGAGAATAGTACCCCCGGTCCCTCTGCGCAAGGGGCACCTGTACCACCACTCCTGTATCCAGGAGGGTCTGTACCACCGAATGTAGAGTGTTTGCCTTTGTCTTGTCCAACGGGACATCTGTCTGGCAAAATCGATGAGGGGGTCGGTTTTTGAAGGCTATGGCGTAACCTCGAGTGACGACTTCCCGTAACCAGGCATCTGAAGTGGTTTTCAACCATTCCTGGGTCTACCCTAGAAGCCGGCCCCCCACCCTGGGATCCCCCAGAGGGAGGCTCGCCCCATCATGCGGCAGGCTTATCTGTCTTGGAAGCTGGCCGACGGGCCGCCCAGGCTCTTTTGGGCTTAGGCTTACCAGGTTTGGAAGTGCGGGCCTGCTTGTTGTACGCCTGACCTTTTGCTTTACCTGAAGGATGAAAGGGGCGAAAGGAAGTACCTTTAGCCTTCGACACAGAAGGAGCAGTACTTGGCAGACAGGCAGTTTTGGCAGTAGCCAAGTCAGCCACAATCTTATTTAAATCCTCCCCAAACAGAATATCTCCCTTAAAACGGAGTACCTCCAGGGTTTTTCTAGAGTCCAGATCCACAGACCAGGATCTCAGCCACAATATCCGGCGAGCCAGGACTGACGTAGTAGAGGCCTTGGCTGCCAGGATACCGGCATCAGAAGCTGTGACAATATAAGACAAGCATTGTCTAGCATGGTCAGAGGAGATTTCAGCATCTACCTCCAAGGCCCATGCTTCAATGGCCTCTGCAACCCAAGTAGCTGCAATAGTGGGCCTTTGTGCAGCACCCGTGAGGGTGTAAATCGCTTTCAGACAACCCTCCACACGTTTATCCGTAGGCTCTTTTAGAGACGTGACAGTGGTGACCAGTAGAGCTGAGGAAACTACCATCCTAGCCACATGCGAGTCCACTGGAGGAGGCGTTTCCCAATTCTTAGACAGCTCCGGCGCGAGGGAATAGCGAGCCAGCATCTTCTTTTGAGGCACAAACTTCGTACCAGGGTTTTCCCAGGGTTCCTGACGTATATCAATTAGGTGGTCAGAGTGAGGTAAAACTTGTTTAATCACCTTCTGACGCTTGAACCTATCTGGTTTCTTAGCAGGAACGGATGGCTCGGGATCATCCGTAATCTGTAAAATTAACTTAATAGCCTCCAAAAGATCAGGAACATCTACATGTGAACCACCCTCCCCATCAGCCGTATCTGAGTCAGAACCTGTGGGGTCAGTGTAAGTGCCGTCTTCATCCGACGAGGTGTCAGTGACAGCAGTGGATTGTGAGGAGACAAGCGCTCGCTTAGAGGACCCCTTGGACGTAGGCAAGTGACGGTCAGACTTTTTAGAATTTAGGGACTGGTTCAACTTCTCTATTTGAGCAGATAAATCGTCCGCCCATGGCGGGTTAGCTGCAGGGACCACAAACGGTTGCACCGGAATTGGGGGTCCCATAGGGGGTGTTAGTTTATGAACTAGCTTATGCAGAAGCGTGGAAAAAGCGGCCCACGGCGGGTCATTATTTGCCCCCGTTGCCACAGTCCCACTGGGGGGCAAGGAGCCCCCAGAACCAGAGCCCAAAGCTTCTATATTCTCCTCATAGGTATCTGCGGCTTCAGCAACACCGGCAGTGTGTTCAGCCCCAGAACCGTTACCCTCAGAAGCAGACATGATATAACTTGCAGTATCAGGTAACACAGTACAATTTGTCAGCAGCACAATACCTCTAGCCCAAACCCATGCGCAGTGTAATCAGCACCAGCAGAGATAAAGGAGAGATATGGTGACTAAATCACAGAGAAAAATACGTAATACAGTATATCTTTGTGAAAATCCTATATTAGATAAAACCTGACGCACCAAGCCCCCTCAGGTTATAGAATATAGGGAAAGCAGGTTGAGTGAAAGACACGAAATGGACACCACTCAGCTATCAAATGCACACACAAATAGTCACAGTCTGTACAATGCAGAGGTTATTACTAACAATAATACTGCACTGGACTAGCTTACACAGCTATATAACAATAGATATAACAGTACACAGTAAGAACTGGATGTATATCACAGGGTAATTGTACTAGGAAACCCTGACTAAATGCACTCTTTCTTAACTAACACTGACTAAAAAAGGCAGGTAAAATACTTAAGTGTCTTGTAAAGTCACAGCACTGACAACCAGGCGGCTTTACATAGGAGGATTTGCCGAAGCATTCCCAGGAACAGTGAGCTGAGGGATAATGGCGCCGCAGACATTGCCAAGGAGTGAGGGAGAGACAGATATGCAGCTCCAGGGCGGGAACATTTGCAGAAAATGGCACCCTGGGGCTGGGGGAGGGGCTTCAGGTCCAAGCTCTATCCCCCTGATGGCAAAACCACCGGGTACTGCGGGCTCTAATAAAACGGTTTATAGAGAAAACCTGACCTGTCCCATGCCCTGGTGATCTAGTGGGATCGCCTGTACTGCCACAGTGTCCACGGCCAGCGTGCGCGGCCTGCCTCCCACTGACCGCGCCGGATCGCGATAAAGACCGGGTCCCGCAAGCGGGACCCACTTACCACCTCCCGAAGCGCGGCCACGCGATCCCGGAGAGCCCCCGTCGTGTGTGCCTAACAAGAAGAAAACCGGAGCCTCCTGCTGTAGTTACCCGGCAACCAGGGCTTGGGAGTGAACAGCGCCGCTGGGGAGAGCCGGAGCTGCAGCTGTGAATGTCCACTGACATGTAACACTGCTGCTGCTCTTGAAGTCTTCACTTTTTTCCTCAGAAAAAAAGCTCTTCTTAGGGCTGCCTGGAGCAGCCCCTCTGTTAAGTGCCTGCTACTGCAGCACCAACTACAAAACTGAGATCCTGTGCAGGGAGGCGGGGTGATATAGGAGGCGGCGCTATGCATTCTGGGAACAGTCAAAGCTTTGAGCCGGTTGGTGCCTCGGATCAAGATCCTACTCTACACCCCATTGTCCATTCCTTGTGGAGCCCAGTGTAACCCGCAGCAGAAACTGTAATAATATAGTTGACCGCAGCAGCAAATTTGTTAGCGAACGGGCAAAACCATGTGCACTGCAGGGGGGGCATATGTAACATGTGCAGAGAGAGTTAGATTTGGGTGAGGTGTGTTCAAACTAAAATCTAAATTGCAGTGCAAAAATAAAGCAGCCAGTATTTACCCTGCACAGAAACAATATAACCCACCCAAATCTAACTCTCTCTGCACATGTTATATCTGCCCCACCTGCAGTGCACATGGTTATGCCCAACTGCTAACAAATTTGCTGCTGCGATCAGATCTGAATTACCCCCATAATCCCCTTAGTTACTAAGCACAATTATCCAGTTATCTACTCCTAGAACACTGTATTGGGTATGTGGAACCATTAGCTTAAAGAACACAAATGCCCCCATAAGTCAGGAAACATGGCACACGCATGCGGTGTTACCAACGCGGGTACAGTACCTATTACTGGGGCACTGACGCTTCTGCTGATATCTTTAAACCAATCCGAAAACAACAAATTAGGAAGAAAAGAAAATGAAAGTTGAAATTTAGGAACTGAAAGGAAGAGGAATCTGAGTAAATAAACAGCTGAGATGAGCAATGAGAGGAGAGAAAGATGACAGGTTTTAAAGTCAAGTTTACTTAATTCTTTGTAATTAATAACATATTGCTATAGCACGCCTCCGGACAACCGGTAAAGGGATTGGTGTGCCTATTACAGCATTACTAGAATGATTGTGTACAGTGACACAGATGGACTACACCAACTCCTTTATCAATGCCGTAAAGCATGGGTCTTCAACCTGTGGCCCTCCAGATGCTGTGGAACTACACGTCCCAGCATGCCCTACCACAGCTTTACTATTAAGGCATTCTAAAACTGAGGCAGGGCATGATGGGATGTGTAGTTCCATAGCAGATGGAGGGCCACAGGTTGAAGACCCATACCGTAAAGGAATCAAACAGTTGGTAAGTTGTATATCCTGCCTTACCTCTCATACATTCTAAATGCAGACAGCCGAGCAATGTGTATATACCTGGAACGGACATCACTGCTGGGGTGCGACCACTACATGGACTGAGGGTGAGAGGTGACAACACCTCCACTTGACTCTTTAGAAGGTATGACCATTTTCCCCCAGAATCATTATGCCATTCACTCATTGTTCCCACACGTTCTGCTGCTGATGTCACTTATTAATTCCAATATGGTCAACAAACTATAATAATTTCTCTAAAAACATATATACTGTACCAGTGCTAAGCATCACGGAGCCAGTATCTATCCACTATGTTACTCACTATCAGTGCAAATACCTATCTGATATTCAGGATCTGTCCAGCCAGAGTAATTTGGGCATTTTCCCGGATTACGCCAATAAATACATAACTTACGCAAGCTCTGCAGTCCGTTTGATTCGCTCTTGAAGTGCAGAGCATTCTGGGATTCAGGATTCCTGTAGCAGTCATGTGACCCATTGGGAGTGGTGCGAGAGAGTTTTCCCGGCAATGTCTGGTACCTGGGATCAGCGTTACACTGATATGGAGAGACATGAACAGGTCACTTAGAAGGAGGTCTGAGTTAGGATGTTAACAGAAAACACTGCAAATCCCAGAACTGCAGACTACCATAATTCACATGCCAGCAGAGAGCACTATTACCCTGGGGGAGATTAATCAAAGCTTGGAGAGAGTGAACCAACCAATCAGCTCCTGACATACAGGTTGTGTTTGAAAAATAACAGGAGCCGATTAGTGGGTAAATTCTCTCTCTCCACGCTTTGCTACACCCCCCTCCCCCCCCCCCCCTTCCCCTCCTTTTGCCATATATATCTGGGTAAATGACTATGCTGCTGTAAATGGGTAAATGGTTGGTATACCTGCAGCCAATCCTTGTTCTGTTCATTATATAATGACGTGATTTGGGAAATAAGGACACCTAGACTCTATGCCAGTCAGGTGATTTAGGGGTCCATTCATGAAGCAATGAAAAGTGTGGAGAAGTGAGCCAGTGGAGAAGTTACCCAAGGCAACCAGTCAGCTGCTACATATCATTTTATAGTATGCACTTTAGAAATGTTACCTCAAAACTGATCGATTGCCATGGGCAACTTCTCCACAGGCTCACTTCTCCACTCTTTTCACTGCTTCATGAACAGACCCCCTTAGTCATAGGACAGGGCAAGCAATGAAGGCGCTGTATATGTTAGTTCATATCTTTGGTTCCATGGTTATATAAAGCAAATCTCTCAGACACCATTTTGGCTCAGACAAGTGGGTCACCCATTATCTGTGAAGCAGCTGGTATCTCTAGAACAAACAAAATACACAGGCCAAATGTATACTGAATAACACATATAGCTATTTTTGATGAAACAATTAAATAGAGAAGCTGATTTGTAGCAGTGGTTCTCAGCTCCAGTCCCCAAGTACCCCCAACAGGTCATGTTTTCAGGATTTCTGTCTGTGGAAACAGGCCCTCTTCCCTCATGTGCTTATCCTTTTTCTTACTTTAATAATCTTCAGCTGCACCAAATCCAGCAGTCTACTGCCACCTGATACTTATTTCGGTGTAATTTGCTGATGTAGCTATGTTTATTTACCCTGTACTTGTCCTATATTGTCTTCAACTGTAAGTTGCTGTTTTGATTATTTGTTTATGTACTCTGTAATTGGGTGCTGCGGAACCCTTGTGGCGCCATATAAATAAAGGATAATAATAATAGACTGGCAAAAAACAAAGCGGATATGGCATGTGGACATATTGGGGCACACTTCCAATTGCTTCAAGTACTTGTTAAAAAAATAAATAAATAAAAAAAAATATATATATATATATATATATATATATATATATATATATATATTGTAGATGGTCCAATGAGTCACAGGGGAGTGTGCCATCCCACTGTCTTGTTGCCCCTCTGTAAATAAAGGATTATAGCCCTTAGATCCTGCTCCCATAGTCCTTCCCCCCAAAAATAAACATTACTTTCACTGTAGTGGTGTGGCTCTACCAGATCCTCGCCCAACCCCACTTGCACACAAGACAAACCTATTTATAAATCCAAGACTATGGGGGACATTTACTAAGCAGTGATAAGAGCGGAGAAGTGAGCCAGTTGCCCCATCCACCAATCAGCAGCTCTGTATAATTGTATGTATGCAAATTATAGATGTTACTTCAGTGCTGATTGGTTGCCATGGGCACTTCTCAGCTCATATCACTGCTTAGTAAATATCCCCCTATGATTGAACCCCCCCCCCCCCCCCCCCTCAAAGTCAGCAATTAAGTACTTACGGGAAGTAAGGATTAAGGTTTTAGAAGGGCCTACGTAGACTTGAATACTGGGCCATTCCATGAAAATTTGTAAAAATGTCCCATACATGACACTATAAAAGAAAAACCTGTAGCTGTGTATCTATTGAGTTTTCAACATAGGTTGCCAAGTTAAATTATAACTCTCTCATAGGTTATTATAAAAAAAATAACACAGGCTCTTAATTTGGAGTTGGAGGGAATCATCGAGTAGAAGTTTCCTTTACAAAACCGTGGTGGACTTGGTTTGTCCCATGGGCGAAAACAACATTTTGTGATACTGTGTTGGGTTTAACGGATATTTTTTTCTACCCAAACAATAAGCCTAGTTAGGCACTTACATACATCTATCTTTTGTCAAAAATAACTTTGTCGTGTTAAGTTTTAACAAAAATGTATATGTTAAAACTTACAGTGGAATAGCTCTATTACTGAAATTTATTACATGCAAGAGGACAACAAATATTTCTCAGCAAGGAAGAGTGGGAACACGTTCCTAAAGTAAGAATAGAAATTCTGTTTAGCAACAAGAAACTTTTGGATTACGGACTGACCAGTTGCCCCAACCTCTGTGCTTGCCAGGTTCACTTTAATTTATTTATTTTATTCCATCTGTGCTAAAATATCAGGTGTAATCTTGTACTCTGCAACGTTGTATAAAGCTATTTGTACTTGGTGAGTCAGTGAAATAAGCAGTTCAACCAGAGGCAGCAATAACCAGATAATGCTGCAATATCCCATTCACGCTGCTTCAGCTTCTGGTCTAGGTTGGGTTACTGAGCAAACTCATATCGTGGTGAACGTTTTATAAATGGCAAGAACTGAGGAGATGTTGATTTGTGACACTCATCATCCGTCAGCTAGTAGTGTAAGTGGTTGTAAAATGTTCTTTGGAAAAAAAATAAAATCCAAACACTGCACCATGTAAAATGTAGTAACATAAAACACAACAATGTTTAATAGAGTTAATATACCTCAGGTGTTACAACAGGCTCAGGGATTTCCCCATCATCATGCTATGAAGTGTCAAGGAGGGAAAGGTCAAGATGCAAAGGAAAAAAGTAACAAGAACAACCGGTTAGTATTGTGTTCAAACACAACATGGTGAATTGTTAGACACTACGGATCCCAGGGCTGCCACCAGCCACTTACTGTCAGCTCTGGGACGGTATCCGTTCACATGGTCGACCATGTTATGGTCGACAGTGATTAGGTCGACCACTATTGGTCAACATTGACATGGTCGACATGGACACAAGGTCGACACATGGAAATGGTCGACACATTAAAAGGTCGACATGAGTTTTTTTACTTTTTTTTCTTTTGGGGAACTTTTCCATACTTTACGATCCACGTGGACTACGTTTGGAACGTTAATCTGTGCCAAGCGAAGCGGTAGCGGAGCGAAGGCACCATGCCCGAAGCATGGCGAGCGAAGCGAGCCATGCGAGGGGACGCGGTGCACTAATTGGGGTTCCCAGTCACTTTACGCAAAAAACGACACCAAAAAAAACTAAAAAAACAACAACTCATGTCGACCTTTCATGTGTCGACCTTTCACGTGTCGACCATTTTCATGTGTCGACCATGTGTCCATGTCGACCATGTCAATGTCGACCAATAGCGGTCGACCTAATGACTGTCGACCATAACATGTCGACCATTCATACCGGAACCCTCTGGGACTCAGTAACTTCAGTGGCATTCAACCCTTTTACTCATCAAGACCTCAATGGCTGCAAAGGGATCAATGCCCGATTGAATGAGTCCTATCATTTTTGCAGGTATTTAAAGAAGATTTCTGTCCTTTACGGTGCTCCATCAAGTCGCACAGCCTGCAGCACTGGATAATGGGGCATTATAGCAATGCTCTAAATACAAGCCAGTAATAATTATTAAAGCTTGTATTTCCCAATAAGGTATTTTGTATGATATGGGATGTTGCAGGCATTTATATTAGAAATTTAGTGATAGGCAATATATTTTTAAGACGCTACTAAAAAAAAATAAAAAAAAATACTATAATATATATATTGTATATACTAAATAAATAAGTTAAATACTGTATATTTTGAGGTCACAACACGAGTAAAGGAGTTAGACTAATGCCACATATACTGTATATTAATACACCAGATTTGCTATATATTAATAAATGAAATCTTTAATAATGATAATTAACACAAAAAACATGCTGCTAGTTAAAAAAAAGATTTCATAGCACAGATAATGTAAAACACACCCAACACACAGAACTGCCAATCATTAACACAGAGGTGAGACGGACATTTATGACAGTGTGGATCCAGGTTAGAACCAGTGATGAACCCACTACTAGGATATGTGGATTCCACCTATGTGTGCATGACCTGAGGCAGGAGGGGGAACAGGCATCCTACTCCGTAACAAGATGGGAAATGTCACCAGTGATGGGGTTGGCCAAGTTGAATGCCAGAGGTTCCAAGCACACATCTGTAGAATCATTACGAAAACTTGCCCTAAAAACAAACTTGAATCAAATAAGCCCCTTCCGATGTATAGAGCTACACAGGGCCAACGCCCTGTAATGTAACCGAGTCCCTCACTCGGTATATGAGGCCTTATCTAGGTAAACTGTGTCCATTGAATGTTTGTCAGTGCCGCTCTATGGGGGATATTCAATTAGCAGCGATAACGGACTTTTCGCGTGAAAAGTCCGGTTTTCGTGCGAAAAAACAGACTTTTCCTGCGAAACGCAATTACAGCCTATTCAATTTTCCGGAAAAATGTACCGGTGATAATTTTTTCACTAATTTCACTTCACCTACTCTGAGCAGGTGAAAAGTTGGGAAAAGTCACTATTTTAAGGTAAAAATGTTTGGATATGGTACAGAAACCCTGGGACACCCCCCTTAATCACTAATTAGGCACGTTTATATTTTTAATTGGCCAATAATGACATGTCATTTTTGGGGTGAAAAAGTACAAAGTGATGGAAATTGGGGTTCAAGGTATGGGACAGGTATATTGGGGTGCTTTATGAGTGGGACAGGTGTTTTTAGGCTTGCAGGTGGGAGTAATCGGTCTGTTTCCACTTTTTTTTTAAAGTACCCTAAAATGACCCAAATATATACTTATACCCATTTTCATGTACCCCAAATTTAATGAGAGCACTTATTTTGCACAAAAAAAACTTGCTATAATTTTTTTGCATTTTTAAAAAAAATGCATATAACAACCATTTCACACAATTTAAGTCCCCCAAAACTCTCTAATGTGATCTCTAATACACATCTCTTCTGTTTTCCTATGTTAGTTTAGCATTTTTTGGGGTACAGGCTGATTTTCCCATCTTCACCTACACTTTTCACTGCAACAACTTTCACGTGAAACTCGTCTGGAATTAAATAGGTCGAAAAACGGGAGCGCGCATACCCGCGAAAAGCCGTTTTCGCAGCAATTTTTGGGCGAAAAATTGCTGCGAATTTGCGAATAATTGAATACCCTAGCATGACTGTCTGCAGCCGCTGCCCAGTCACTCCAACGACAACCCTTCAATAGATCAATTTCACTTTACGTCGTCTTCTGGAGCTTTTCCTATGCAAATATTTTTACTCTGCACGCTACTTCATACTGTAATAAGTCATTCATATTAAATACCCCAGAAGTGGTGTGTATCATTTAATGGTAGTACTAAGTAACACGGAGAAGACAAACTCTAGGATACATTTACATGACATGTATTAAAAAAGATTTGTGGTCATGCATCAAACTATAAGCAAAAGTCCGTGATCCCACCACCAATTGAGACAGATATAGAAAACAAAAATGAAAATAAATAAATAAATAAAAATAATAATATATATATATATATATTTGTTATCTTTGTCTGTTAGTCATGCACACAGTCTTCTAACAGCACAAATCCATGAAACGTGTTGGCGGTAGATCAATAGCTCACGACGTGGCACACATGTAGGTTGCACACACACGTCATTCAGCAAAGGAGGTAAATACGCTTTTGTTTAAAGGGCACATCTTAAGCTGGGGGTGGGTTCAGATAGAAAGCGTGCAGCTTTAAATGTAATGACCTGTAAGACATGACTTTGAATAGTTTTTTTTGACTGGTGCTGGGTTGTTAAATTACATGAGCTGCCTGAATATAAACTTCAGCTCAATTTATAAATGAAAAAAAAACGTTAAATTTTTTTTTTTTTAAATCATTTCGGAACTTCAAAACAGATATTGCAGTGTGTGGGGCCAGCATGAGAACTTTCATGTTGCCTGTTCTGATTCAGTTTCTCACAAATGGAACATATAGCCATATTTAAAAAAACAGAGAAGTGCGTATAAAAGAATCAATGGTAATATTTGATTGGTTAATATGGGTTACATCACATTTGTGCACTACGGGGGAGAATTAACAAACCTACTAAAGTGTAACTGTTGCCCATAGCAACCAATCAGATTTTAGCTACCATTTACCTAGTACAGGTATGTTCATCCACCATACTGTTTGTCACATTATAAATGACTGCACATTATCAACTGGTCTGTGCTGTAGTTCACTGCACCCAGGAGAGTGTCCAATGCAGATAAGACTGCATAGTACCCAATATATACCAGCATATGTTCATGTATACATGTCAAACTTGGCTCTAGAACATTTCATGAACGGATCATTGCACCTTTTCCGTAGGTCCAGTTTGCAAATCTTCCAGACTGGTTGACAGTGTTCTGGGCTGAGCTCTATAAAATGAAGACAAATGGCTAAAAGTTTAGCTTTTATGGAGTTTCAAGAAGTCATATAAAAGAAGATATATATTTTGACAATAATTTCATTGTGCGACACTAAAGCGCTCACCTATTCCTGTACTCCAGGTGCTCTTCTTGTGGTGAGCTGCCATTTTCATGTGGGCTGTGCGTGCTATTGCTGCCAAGAAATATTAGGGTCTATGGTTTAGAATTTCAAAAAATCCTCTCATGATCTAACTACAACATCAATGTAACAAGTCCTCTTAGGCTAACGCCCCATAACAATGAGAATAACAGGTCAGTGGCAAACGCAGGATTTGCAAGGGGGGGTTTCCAGAACTGGGCGGAGCCAATCACGGGGGTGGGGACTGAGGTGACCCAGTATATGCTGGGTCCGTAAAACTAGTGTGTCTGTATATATATATATATATATATATATATATATATATATATATATATACACATACATACATACATATATCTACACATATATATATATATATATATACACACATACATACACACACACATACATATACACGGGTGGTCTTCAGTATGCCGGCGGTCGGGCTCCCGGCGACCAGCATACCGGCACCACGACCCCCCTGGAGGGAGAATAGAATAGTGTGGCGCGCGTAGCGTGGCGAGCGCAGTGAGCCCGCAAGGGGCTCATTTGCGCTCGCCACACTGTCGGTAAGCCGGCGGCCGGCCTCCCAGCGCAGGTATTCTGGTCACCGGGAGATCGTAGTGAACCCATATACACATATACATAGCATATTAAACATGCATACATATATATATATATAATATGTACACACACATACAGTACACATATATACACATGTATATATATGTATATATGTATATCATATGTGTGTGTGTGTTTAAATGTATGTATGTATGTATGTATGTGTATATATGTATGCACATGGATATATGTACTTTAATTAAAATAAAGTCAACTTTTATTGCACTTGCAAGTGCCACCAGGAAGACAGCAGGCTGCAGAGGATGCAAGACAGTCATTAATAATACTCATGCAGCTAAATTAAAAAAAAAAAAAAAAAAAAATTTTTTTTTTTTTTTTTTTTTTTTTAGTGGAGGGGGGTTTCTGGGTACTCGGAAACCCCCCTGGGTGCGCCACTGCAGGTAGGTCATATTTGACTAGAATAATCACTCTAGAATGCAATGAATAATCCTTTAAGATCACTCTACCTTGAAGCCTTCATTAAGAATCTACTGTTCAGCACAACCCCGCAGAATGACTCCCCTCACTCCTGTCTTCTTACAATGTTCTACAGTATCTTACAGTGGTCCGCTTAGAGAGAACAGTGAAATGCACAGGCATCTTAAGAGGTCTAAGCCTCGGATGGATATAAAGTGAATGAAGATAAAGTACCAGCCAATCAGCTCCTAACTGTAATTTTTCAAACACAGCCTGTGGCATGGCAGTTAGGAGCTGATTGGCTGGTACTTTATCTCCAGCGACTTTATCTCCATCCAAGGCTTAGTAAATAGACCCCTTTGGGCGGGATTTACTATAAGCAATCGCCGCCTCTCGCCGCCTACCGCAGCGATACTAATGGCATATGTACTAACATATGCGATTAGTATCGCAATGCGGTATAGGAGGCCCCCCGCGATGATGTCTGCCGGGGTCGGCAGGGGTCTCCGTCACCTCCCAGACTCGGGAGGTGACGTGTGCAGGGAGTCCCCAGGCTCCTCCTCCTCCCCCCTGCAGCCGGAAGGAGACAAGGCTGTGATGCGGGGGAGAAGGAGGAGGGGGGCCGCACCAGCAGGCAGCAGCAGCTCAGGTATGCCGGGGGTATCGTCGTGAGCGGCGCGGGGCGGCGGCGGTAAGAATCCCATAGGCTTCTATAGGGTATTGCCATAAAAAGATGGCGATACCCTATGAGGCGAAAACGCGGCGGTCAGGAGTTAGTACATATGAAAATGCGGTAAAATGGGGGTTTTACCGCATTTTCCCTTTAGTAAATCCCGCCCTTAGTCTTTAATGTTAGTCACACGTTGAAACATGGTGCAGTGGTGCTGTGTAAGCCGGAGCTGTATAAATAAGCTATAATCAGAATATATTGCTGCATATTACGCGTCAATGAAGTTGCAGCCATTATGGTTAATAGTTCTCCCGAGCAAATAGCTCTGTGATAATTGACACAGGCATGCCACATAACAAGTGGACAAGAGGAAGTCACAGGTCTCATTGAGCTACACATCATCGACACTCTTACCCATTTTCCAGGATGTTTTGGGGAGGTGTTGTTGGCACAGTTGGTGAGGACACAGTGGAAGAAACCTACAGAAGGCAATATAAATATATAACTTTTATTGATGCGATTAATCTCTACTACTTTAGCCACAGTTATCCCATATTCCAGTGAGGACTGATTAATACATCACAAAATCTATCACAATATATTAACCACAGAAGACAACAAACTGGCAACAGCAGAGCTACTGTACATTTGTACATCGGAGGTGACAATATGCAAAAAAGCAAACAGTGAACACATTGTTCCGCATTCAGAAATAAAGGCAAACATAATCCTATAATGTATCTGGGAGAAAAAAAGATTTGCTACCTATTCAGAGCTGGCCACATATGGAAATCGGCAACTGCAGCTCCCTTCCCTTCATGTACCTATGTCAGATGGTCCAGGAGAGTCCCAGTCCAGGCGAGTATACAAAATGCTCCACATTACAGTACACAATGCATACACATTACATTCAATTGCCGTACAGTGCAGATGTAAGCACACAAGTGCCTTGGAGCATCTAAAATGCTAAGTGATTAATGCTAACTTACTGTATATATACAGTATATTTAAAGCAAAACAAACAAAAAAACAACAACACTCAAAAACATATGGGTAACTTTCCCTTTCCTCAATGAGGTATGAAGCATACTTTTTGCATATAAGTTATTGCAGTGTGATTTAACTTTAAACATACAGTACAGTTGCTATGGTTTCACTGTTTGCATTGATGGGTGTGTTTTAGTCACTTTTGTCCAATCAGACTCAGCCTTCATCATCACCACAAGCTTGCAACTTGCACCAGGGTTTCAGTACTGCAAGTCAGGTCCCTCCATGCAGATGGCATCTTTTTGATGGTCATTTTATCCAAAAGTAGCACCAACTGTTCTACTCCAACGTGGATGTGGAAAAGATGTTCAGAGCGGAAAGACACGCAATTACACTGCTCAAAAAAAATAAAGGGAACACTAAAATAACACATCCTAGATCTGAATGAATGAAATATTCTTATTAAATACTTTGTTCTTTACATAGTTGAATGTGCTGACAACAAAATCACACAAAAATGATCAATGGAAATCAAATTTATTAACCCATGGAGGTCTGGATTTGGAGTCACCCTCAAAATTAAATTGGAAAAACACACTACAGGCTGATCCAACTTTGATGTAATGTCCTTAAAACAAGTCAAAATGAGGCTCAGTAGTGTGTGTGGCCTCCATGTGCCTGTATGACCTCCCTACAACCCACACAAGTGGCTCAGGTAGTGCAGCTCATCCAGGATGGCACATCAATGCGAGCTGTGGCAAGAAGGGCTGTGTCTGTCAGCGTAGTGTCCAGAGCATGGAGGCGCTACCAGGAGACAGGCCAGTACATCAGGAGACGTGGAGGAGGCCGTAGGAGGGCAACAAACTAGCAGCAGGACCGCTACCTCCGCCTTTGTGCAAGGAGGAACAGGAGCCCTGCAAAATGACCTCCAGCAAGCCACAAATGTGCATGTGTCTACTCAAACGATCAGAAACAGACTCCATGAGGGTGGTATGAGGGCCCGACGTCCACAGGTGGGGGTTGTGCTTACAGCCCAACACCGTGCAGGACGTTTGGCATTTGCCAGAGAACACCAAGATTGGCAAATTCGCCACTGGCGCCCTTTGCTCTTCACAGATGAAAGCAGGTTCTCACTGAGCACATGTGACAGACGTGACAGAGTCTGGAGACGCCAAGGAGAATGTTCTGCTGCCTGCAACATCCTCCAGCATGACCGGTTTGGCAGTGGGTCATTAATGGTGTGGGATGGCATTTCTTTGAGCGGCCACACAGCCCTCCATGTGCTCGCCAGAGGTAGCCTGACTGCCATTAGGTACCGAGAGGAGATCCTCAGACCCCTTGTGAGACCATATTCTGGTGCGGTTGGCCCTGGGTTCCTCCTAAGGCAAAACAATGCTAGACCTCATGTGGCTGAAGTGTGTCAGCAGTTCCTGCAAAACGAAGGCATTGATGCTATGGACTGGCCTGCCCGTTCCCCAGACCTGAATCCAACTGAGCACATCTGGGACATCATATCTCGCTCCATCCACCAAAGCCACGTTGCACCACAGACTGTCCAGGAGTTGGCGGATGCTTTAGTACAGGTCTGGGAGGAGATCCCTCAGGTGACCATCCGCCACCTCATCAGAAGCATGCCCAGGTGTTGTAGGGAGGTCATACAGGCCACACACACTACTGAGCCTCATTTTGACTTGTTTTAAGGACATTACATCAAAGTTGGATCAGCCTGTAGTGTGTTTTTCCACTTTAATTTTGAGGGTGACTCCAAATCCAGACCTCCATGGGTTAATAAATTTGATTTCCATTGATAATTTTTGTGTGATTTTGTTGTCAGCACATTCAACTATGTAAAGAACAAAGTATTTAATAAGAATATTTAATTCATTCAGATCTAGGAAGTGTTATTTTAGTGTTCCCTTTATTTTTTTGAGCAGTGTATATAAGAAAGTTCTATTTACATTTATGGACAGCTCTGAAGTAGGTCTTAATGTTTCAGTCAAATGTATGTATGACACACACTTACTATTAGTACATAAGAGAATATAAAACCCTTTGTTATTGGTACATGTGGCATTCCTCATGCTTAAAATACCTGGTTATGATTATTCCCAGTGACACTCCAAGGTTCTTCCAAGCTAACATTGAACCAGTCCTGCAGAAGGTTTGAACTGAAAGTCTGGAAAGACCTCTGCCTATCTTGGGTTGGCTGACTTCTTGTAAAAATGATTGCCCTCCCCAAAATCCTAAAGCCTTACCAGTCTGTTGGGATTCTTCAAGGAACTGCAGAAAACAGTGGGGGCCTTTGTTTGGGGTGGCAACAAAGCTGGACTGAAAATGGAAACTCTCTGTAGGAGGGACCAAGGAGGTCTTCAACTCCCTGACCCATTATATTATTATTATTATTATTATTATTATGTTGCCCATCTGACTCAGATTTTTGGTGTGGGAAAGCAATGGCCCACATTCAGGAATATTCTCTTTATCTACCTATAGCCTTCGCTCCCTGGCTTCCAGTTGTCCCTCTGATTTCTCATCTGACTATATGCCCTACTTTAGCCTGCTGGCTGAAGCTTGGAAGCCTACCTAGTGTTCCCTCCCCCATTCCCCCTTAACCTCGCTAATGCACAACTGGATGTTCTGTGGGAACGATGGGACTGTGGAACAGGGATGGTCCTCTCTGGGTCTGTTAGCTGGTAGCTGTAGGGACGTGATATCCACTTTAAGTCTTACATGTCAAACTGAATTTGCCGGTTAGTGAATTCTGGACCTGTTGCCAAGTTCATTTTCACTATTTACAGTCTTTGACTAAGGGGATACCCCTAAGAACTTAACTGACACTCTTTAAGTCACGGTGTGTCCCTAAGACTTTAGCGGCACACCCCATTTCGCTGAACTATAAATTGTTGACTGAACACAGACATGAGGGTCTTCCCCCTTAGTCCTATGGCAGTACTGTTAGAATGCAGCATTGATTTTAGTGAGGCGGACTGGCTGAGGGTCTTCCAGTACACATTCGTAAGCTCACAAAGTGTATCTGTTCTCGAGACTCAATACAAATTTTTATCCAGGTGGTACCGGAGCCGTACTGTATTATCAGTGTTAAAAAGATTGGCAAATATCTGTTAGAGATGTGGCCTTTAATCCTGGCTCTCCTTTGCATATCTGGGGGTGTGCCCTGGAATTTTCCTGGCCTGTACGGTTAGAATCAAAGCAAGATTCTCCAGTCTGCCACACATACAGTCAAATTAAGCTGTCATGGTACATGCAGAGACATCAGTGGCCCCAGCACATGGTAATCCAGCAGTGGTCTCAACATCCAGCGCACTGGAATTACTTAGTGGTCTCTAAACCCAGCACATGGGAACCCACTAGTGGTCCCTATGTTTAGCACACAGGAATCCATCAGTGGTACCCATATCCAGTACATGGGAATCCACCAGTGATCCCTAAATCCAGTATACTGGAATCCATTAGTGGTCTCCAAGTCCAGCACATGGGAATCCACCAGTGGTCCTTATATCCAGCACACAGGAACCCCACCAGTGATCCTTAATCCAGTACATGGAAATCTACCATTAGTGTTTTTTCTTCAGTTGACTAAGGGATCTATTTACTAAGCTGTCACGACGCTGCCGGCCAATTCCACAAATAAGCCAATTTGAGAATTGCCACATGCGTCGTGCGGGGTCACTTTTGACACACAGGATTCCTTAAATACCTTCAACTGCCACCAGCAAAGACTTTTCAACGTATAACGGACGTTGCAGGCGTCTTTGGCTTTACCTGTCACACACACACTGCAATACTTAGAAAATAGGTAGACATGAGCCACACAGGCCTTGAGTTCATAAGAACAACAGAATCAGAACTAAAATTAGATCTTTAATTTCAAGAATACTTCAGAGCTTTAGTTGCAAAAAGGTTACAAAGATTATTAAGAATATTTTAAAAACACACACAGAATACAGCAATATCAATAAATGAAAAGGAATAAAAACTGCTGAAACACTAATTCACTTACGCAACGAATTCAGTTGTTTCTGTTGTGGGGAAAGTCACAGACTAACTCCAACGTATTGTTGAGTCCCCAAGAGATCACACCTTCTGTCTTCATGAGGGAGACAGATATAGTCTCCAGCTTCATCCGGCCCCCTCCCTTGGGATTTTTAACTACCTCCCTGCTGGACACTACACATATACCAGGTTTACATACTTGGTGCTTGGCAACAGCAAAGGGGGGAGGTAAGGGGTGTAGCCCAAAGGTATACTGTATGAATCTCTTTCAAAGAGAGTGAGGATTATGACATTAGCCAGGAAATAGGATTCCTGACCATTCCAAACAGGACATTTGGACACACTTCCCTGGTCTGTTTACAGCTCCTCTGTTGACATAACAAATGAATTGGCCTTATCAGCCCTCAATGTCCAGAGCTTGGTAATATCTGCTTTTGATGTAGAAATGTAATCCCCCTTTACAATGGTAATGTCAGGATCCAGGCCACAGATAATTTTGTATTTTGGACAATATACAATTCTCCCTCTTATCAGTATTTATAACTTCTGGAGGCTGTGTGGCCCCCCAAAAGAAATGCCACCCCACACCATTACTGACCCACTGCCAAACCGGTCATCCTGGAGGATGTTGCAGGCAGCAGAACGTTCTTCTTGGCATCTCCAGTCACGTCTGTCACATGTGCTCAGTGAGAACCTGCTTTCATCTGTGAAGAGCACAGGGCGCCAGTGGTGAATTTGCCAATCTTGGTGTTCTCTGGCAAATGCCAAACGTCCTGCACGGTGTTGGGCTGTAAGCACAACCCCCACCTGTGGACGTCGGGCCCTCATACCACCCTCATGGAGTCTGTTTCTGATCGTTTGAGTAGACACATGCACATTTGTGGCTTGCAGGAGGTCATTTTGCAGGGCTCTGGCAGTGCTCCTCCTGTTCCTCCTTGCACAAAGGCGGAGGTAGCGGTCCTGCTGCTGGGTTGTTGCCCTCCTACAGCCTCCTCCACATCTCCTGATGTACTGGCCTGTCTCCTGGTAGCGCCTCCATGCTCTGGACACTACGCTGACAGACACAGCCCTTCTTGCCACAGCTCGCATTGATGTGCCATCCTGGATGAGCTGCACTACCTGAGCCACTTGTGTGAGTTGTAGGGAGGTCATACAGGCACGTGGAGGCCACACACACTACTGAGCCTCATTTTGACTTGTTTTAAGGACATTACATCAAAGTTGGATCAGCCTGTAGTGTGTTTTTACACTTTAATTTTGAGGGTGACTTCAAATCCAGACCTCCATGGGTTAATAAATTTGATTTCCATTGATAATTTTTGAGTGATTTTGTTGTCAGCACATTCAACTATGTAAAGAACAAAGTATTTAATAAGAATATTTAATTCATTCAGATCTAGGATGTGTTATTTTAGTGTTCCCTTTATTTTTTTGAGCAGTGTATATAAGAAAGTTCTATTTACATTTATGGACAGCTCTGAAGTAGGTCTTAATGTTTCAGTCAAATGTATGTATGACACACACTTACTATTAGTACATAAGAGAATATAAAACCCTTTGTTATTGGTACATGTGGCATTCCTCATGCTTAAAATACTTTTTTGAGCAGTATATATATATATATATATATATATATATATATATATATATATACACACACACATACATACATACATACATACATACATACATACACACACAGTCACTTGAACACATCATTGGTGATTATTCCTGCAGGTAATAACCTAACCACACCTTAGATCACATATAATTTGTGATCCTCCTTTCTGTATTTAACATGACATAAGCTTAGGATGGAGATAAAGTGAATGGAGATAAAGTACCAGCTACTAACCGGCATGTCACAGGCTGGGTTAGAAAAATGGGTGGGCATGACATGCAGGGCGGACTAGCCCTGTGTTGGACGTCCCCCCGCATGTCAGAGTAAATGTTTGTAGATGTGCTAAATTTAGCATATCTACGATCAACTCTGAATTACCCCCGTGGTTTGTAGGCTGCACAAATAAGTATCTGGTTTATTTCAAACTTACAATTATCTGGCCCAAACAAATGACTGGGCACCAAATCAAAGTGAACACAGCACACACTATATATTACCTCTGAGTTTAGTAGCTCCATAGACTGATTATTTCTTGGAATTATTTTCTTAATTGTAGATTCAACTTCATCTTCACTGCATGCGGACAGTATTCTTTCAGAAGAGCCTTAAATGAAATTATAAAAATGTAATGCCAAAACAGAGGCATAAAGAGACATACCTCAGCTATCCAATAGGTTGATTTATTCATTTGTGTTTAAAACGAAAAATTAAACAACTTTTAGTGAAATAACCTTATTGGATAATACAAGAGGATAAAATATTCTCAGTAGAAAACATTTCCAGATTAAAGAGACATTGAAATTAGTCCAAATAAAATAAGATTTAAGGCGACACAGTCATCTGACGCAACGGACAGTGCGGCAAATGGGGCATCCATAAAACATACAACACAGGTCACATCTGGCACACCAGCTGCCGTGGAACTATATATCCCAGCATGCCCTGTCACAGTTTTAGCATGCCCTTTGTGCAAAACTGTGTCAAGGCATGCTGGGATGTGTAGTTTTTCAGCAGCTGGAGTGCCGCATATAGCCTACCCCTAGTATATACTGTACAATGGCTAAAAACACTATTTAGAAGCACAATTACACAATCTCCATAGTGAATGGTTGGAGCTGTGTCATACTGTGATAATAAACATTAGAATGTAGACTCTCATACGTATCCTAAGTAACTAACGCAAACCATGAAGTTCTCATTTCTTCCAATAAGCAGCAGCAAATAGTAAACACATGCAAGACATATGTAAATGCTGCTAATGTCCCAAGTTATAAAACTGTTAACTTGCTGGAACGGTGTTTGGAAACTGCTGGAATGCACAAGCCTGCTGCTTATTTTAAGACTTGCAGGAGAACAGCAAAACTAAATGACAGAGCTGTGTGCAGTCAAAGCTCGGTAACGGAGACTAAGGGGGACATTTACTAAGCAGTGATTAGAGCGGAGAAGTGAGCCAGTGGAGAAATTGCCCCATCAACCAATCAGCGGCTCTATCATTTTACAGTAAGAGAACGGAGGACATTTTATATGGCTGTAGTGACATAAAATTCTGAATAGCAGGCTGAATGAAGCAGCTGGAGAAGTGGTAGTATCCATGGTAACGATGGGCCTATGAGGTGACTGAGGAGTCTGGTGATGGGAGGGGCTTAGGCCTTATAAGGAGAGGACTGATTAGGTTCTCCCTCCCTTTTTCCTCAGTGAAAATTGAACAGTGAAGTGCTCTGCATTTGTTGTACTGTATTGTGTATTATTTGTGATTTTGTGGTGTTTTTCTTCTCATTTCCTTTCCATCTTTACTAATCTTTAAGCTTTTCATCCTCCTTTTATTCTTGAACTTTCTCTTATTTATCTTTCCTATCTTTTAACATGCCGAGGCCCAGTCGTGCTGTGCGTCCCCCTGTTCGTTTTATCGACAGTGGGGTAAGGGATGCTGCTGGCTTAGTGTCAGGTAGTGGGCAGCAGAGGTCAGTACAGACAAGAAGTCAGGTTAGAAATAATGTGGGGAATGTCGCCACCAGGGGTCGGGCTCGACCACCTGAGAGGCTTTTGGCGGGCGAAGGTGCGTCACGCAGAGGCCGGGTCAGTAGCGAGTCTGTGACACGAGCTGCTGTTGTGAGTGACAATTCTAGAAACTTCTCAAAGGAACCAGTTTCCGTGAATAACATGTCGCGAAGTGTGGGAGCGACGGGGGAGTCGTCGAGCGGGGTGTTAAGGAGAATATTAACATCCCGAGGTGTTACCTCAGGAGTTCATGTGCCGGAGGTACGCCGCGGTCGCCCCGTGGGCCCGCGGGGGTCCGTGGCTGCCAGAGGTGGTCGAAGAAGTTCGATTCTTAATAGAGGTGAGCACATTGGGAGATGTACAAGATTTCATGAGTCGGTGCAAGGAGAGGGGGCACCCAATAGTGGCATTACAATGAGATCGGTTAGTGATATAAACAACAGCGCTGACACGGTTGTAGCGGGACAGGGCGCGAGCACATTGGGTATTAGTAATGCGGGAAGACAGCTTGTAAGGCCCTCCACGGGTAATATTAGGAGTAAAAAAGGAACAGGGGAGCTACGTGGTATGAGGGGCACAGTACCGGGGAGATCTGATGCTCATGCGGTATGCTTGGGAGGTAATGGAGCTGGATTCAATTCGTCTGAGGTAGCGTCTATATGCACCTCGGTTATATCAGCGCTGGTCCCGGTGCTGAATGCCAATAATGCTGAAAGGAATTTTTTGTGGGGGCAGAATCCTGCCGATTTGCAGAGGGATGGAGTTGATGAATCAGGGGCGGCTGTTTTACAGGCCAGATCGGGTGGAGGTAATAGGGGCAATATGAATGTTAGTGAATTTTTGGTAGATGTTTCTCCTTGCTTTTCTACAGAGGAGTCCCTTGCAGCACCTGAGGTGCAGGACGATTCTGGGGAATCAGCTGCGGTGGTAGAATCTGCCCTGGACGAGGGTGGTCTTTATGGTGAGTCGATGGTGCACCCTGCAGCGCGCCAGAATGATTCAGCGGTAGGGTCAGGTAACAGGGGAGCAGTCACAGATAAAGTATGTGGTAAAAAAGCGTCAAAAAAGCGTAAGCATAGGCGCAGAGGGCACAGGGACTCATCTACTTCTTCCTCTGAGTCCACGGGTTCATGTGATAGCAGATGCAGGGGTTGCAAGGGAAAAAATAAAAGGAGGCGCAGACATAGTAGCTCCAGTATGTCCTCGGAGGAGGGTCCTGAGGATTCTTTGCAATGCGCTAATACTGCAGTGTTGAGAGGAGTTCGACCTAGAATTAGGGAGCGTATTAGACTAGGAAAATTCGTTAATATATTTGCTTTAACCAGCAAAGGGAGAAAAGCATTAGAAGAGGCGAAAAAGAAATCAGGTATAGGTGAGGAGGCTTATAAGTCTTACTCTAACTGGCAGAAGGGCATGCTTATCTTTGCAGCCTGTTATTTGGAATACAGGCCTCAGGAGCACATGAACATTATTAAATATATGTATTTGCTACACGAATTGGCCAGATCCGGGCGCGGGACAGCTTGGAGGTCCTATGATGAGGAGTTTCGGAGAAAACAAAATGGGAAGGAGATTATGGATTTTGGTAAAAAAGATGTGGAGATTTTTGTAGATGTTACCCAGCCTCTTAAGAGTGGTTTAGAGGGTCTGGTGGACAAACAAGGTAATTCCAGCAATAAATGGTTGTTGGGTAAGAATCGGGCAGGCAAGTGCTATGCCTTCAATAATAGTCAATGTACCCTAGGGTTCAAGTGTCGTTTTCGTCATGCTTGTATCCGCTGTGAAGGAACACATCCCATAAAAAACTGCCAGCAAACAGTTAGTGGAAGAGGTAGTTGGCAAAAGCAGGATCAACGAATCCCAGCCGCGGCAGTGTCCAAGTAAGGCACTTGCTCCAGTTAAGTTAACAGGTTTACAATTAACGTGGGGCTTGCAGTTTACAGTTTAAAATAAAAAAAAAAAAAAAAAAAAATTTATAAAGTAGTTGCATTGGGTAGGATAGTAGGTCTTTTTAGTTGCCCTCCTTTGCCTTATTTAATTTTTCACAGTTGGGGTTGTTCTTAAAAAAATTTCAGGTTAATTACGATTAATTTAGCATTCATCATTTCCAGTAGCATGTTTTAGGGAGATTGTTCTCTGCCCCATGGCAAAAAATTTTGGGTGGAAAGGGGTCTCACTAGTAACTTGCGTTAAGCATGTTCCGGGCATTGGAAACGAAGTGGCAGATGCGCTATCGCGTTCTAGTGTCACAGGTTTAGGGTGCTAGCTCCGGATGCGAAGGTATCTGGTGACCCTTGCCCGTTTTATGCCTGGCAGGTTATTCGCCCGGATTGGAGGGCTTAGCTTTTCGAGCCCTGGCTCCCTCCACTCTTCGAGGGTACAAAAATGCCATGGGAGAGTGGGAAAGATATGTGCGCCTGCATCAAGATCAAGGTAAGACCGATTACGCAATGTTATTGGATTAGGTGTGGGAATGTTTTAGAGCAGGCAGACCAAGAGGGTTCGTAACACGTTTACTGTCTGCTCTTTCTTATTTCTTGAGACTTTATGGCCGGCATGATTTTACTAAATCTTTCTTTCGAGCAAAGATTTTTAAAGGTTGGACTCGAGTTATGTCCCCTGTACAAGATGCACGTAGACCAAGAACTATTTCAATATTGCGGCGCATGGCGGTCGTGTTGCAGGATGTCTGTGCATCTAATTACGAAACACTTTTATTTACATTGTGTTTCGTCATGGCCTTTTTTGGGGCCTTTAGAGTCAGTGAACTGGTGGCTGCTTCGAAATCAGCAAGGTCACCTATGCTTCGTGAACACGTGTCATTGGAAGAGGGAAGCTTATGGTGCAAAGTACAACGTTCCAAAACGGACCAATTGGGCAAAGGTTGTTGGGTTGTTTTGAATTGTGTTAATAACATAGAGATTTGTCCTGTGTCTTTGGCGAGGATTTATTCGAAGACAAGGTCTGATGTGCCAGGTCCATGGTTGCAGCATTTGGATGGTATGCCGGTGACTCAATTTCAATTTAGACGGGTGATGGAACGTTGTATTTGCGCGATGGGTTTGCTGGTATCGAGATATGGTACCCATTCGTTTCGAATAGGTGCGGCGACAACAGCAGCTGCGGAAGGCTGTTCGAACGGGAAAATTAGAGCCTTGGGAAGGTGGAAGTCTGATGTATTTCGGAAATATATCAGGTTTTGACCTGTTTTTAAAAAAAAAAAAAGAAAGAAAATCAGACTTGAGGTTTCAGCCACTCGCCATATTTGGGGGTCTTGAGGAATTTTTTATCCTGTCAGGTGCCTTAAGCCTGGGGGATTCAAACCCGCCTGGCAGGTGTGTTTTTCGCCTCTCGTCAAGTCTGATCCCCCCCCCCCCCCTTATCTAACTCCCTTTGTAAAAGGAGAACAATTCTCTTCAAAAAATAATCACATTAGAGGCCAAATTAAAATATGTAAAAAAAAAAAAAAAAAAAATGTTAAACCATTTTAGCAAGATTTTAAAGGGATGTTTTTGGGGTTATGTTGTTGCAAGATTTTGTTTTAGGGGTTTTTTGTTCAATAAGATTTGTGAATGCTTTTGTATTTTCAGATTTGCGCTTGGATGGGTGTCCGATTTGGATCATGGGGCACTCATACATTTATTATGGTGAAAGGTCTGGTGTTGAGTGCCTTCAGTCCCCGGAAGCTAATCTGGTCAGATGGTTTGGAGTGAGGGGACTTCGGTGGGAGCAAGTCATCCCGCTTTTTTGGCAGCAAGTGGAGAGGTCGGGATACCCCCTGAGGGTGGTGTTCCATGTTGCTGGGAATGATCTGACCAGGAGGTCTGGTTTAGATCTTCGGAAAACCATAGTTAGGGATGTAGTTAGTCTTCAGAACAGGTTGTGTTTTTTGAGTGTAGGTTGGTCGGAGATAATCCCTCGTTTAGTGTGGAGGGGTGCAGACAGACCCGCTGCCATTGAGTTGATCCGGCGCCGGATCAATTCTGTGGTTGGCAGAGCTGTTAGCGAGAATTGGGGGTTTGTGGTCCCACATCCCTCAATTTCAGTTTCTGCTCCTCATCTTTATATGGCCGATGGTGTCCATCTGAATTTGAGGGGCATTGAAATTTTTATGGGTGATTTGTGGTTAGCAATTTTTTCTCAGGAGTTTTATTGATAGGTTGAGGGGTTTTAGGAGTAGTTAAGGTTAGTTGTAAGGTAGAGGTATGGTGGCGGGGTTTCGTTGAAACTGTGGCGGGTTGGGACGGCCTTAAATTGTGGCTGTAATTTAAAGAGTTTTATAGGTGCTCAGGAGATGTGAAGGTGGTGGAGTTTGATACATTACGGGGCCGGAGTTCCATCGGACCAGGTGGGCTTCGGTCTCCGGTGGAGTTTGTACACACCTGAGCACCTTTGGGTTGAAGTTGGGGAATACCTTGAGTGGAGAGTTGGCCACGGTATTCCCGATAAGGAGAAAGAACACAAGGGGTGGCAAATGGCCCATGGTGGCCCCTTGTGATGAGTGGGGGGCTGGGCTGAAATTGGGCCCCTTAAGAGCCTCCCCTTGGGATGTATGGGGGCTGGGCTGAAATTGGGCCCTTAATAACCCCCATTTGTTATGCGATGGAGGCCGGGCTGAAGTTGGGCCCTTGCCTCCTCTTGTGTTGTTATCAGCCACAGTTAAAAGGGTAGAATAAATAGGGACATTTAAATAGGCCGTCCCTCCTTGCCACCATACCATTTGGTTAATAAAAGCTGACAATTTTATTGGCAAACATATCCTGGTGTCAGTGTCAGTTATTTCTTTATGGATGTTGGTGTATGCGCATGAATGAAGAACAGTCTATGATAGACATTTTAAGAGAACGGAGGACATTTTATATGGCTGTAGTGACATAAAATTCTGAATAGCAGGCTGAATGAAGCAGCTGGAGAAGTGGTAGTATCCATGGTAACGATGGGCCTATGAGGTGACTGAGGAGTCTGGTGATGGGAGGGGCTTAGGCCTTATAAGGAGAGGACTGATTAGGTTCTCCCTCCCTTTTTCCTCAGTGAAAATTGACCCACCCACCCGCCCTTGAGGAGTTTATTATTGGTGTCGGCTTGGCGGGTTGGGACGGCCTTAAATTGTGGCTGTAATTTAAAGAGTTTTATAGGTGCTCAGGAGATGTGAAGGTGGTGGAGTTTGATACATTACGGGGCCGGAGTTCCATCGGACCAGGTGGGCTTCGGTCTCCGGTGGAGTTTGTACACACCTGAGCACCTTTGGGTTGAAGTTGGGGAATACCTTGAGTGGAGAGTTGGCCACGGTATTCCCGATAAGGAGAAAGAACACAAGGGGTGGCAAATGGCCCATGGTGGCCCCTTGTGATGAGTGGGGGGCTGGGCTGAAATTGGGCCCCTTAAGAGCCTCCCCTTGGGATGTATGGGGGCTGGGCTGAAATTGGGCCCTTAATAACCCCCATTTGTTATGCGATGGAGGCCGGGCTGAAGTTGGGCCCTTGCCTCCTCTTGTGTTGTTATCAGCCACAGTTAAAAGGGTAGAATAAATAGGGACATTTAAATAGGCCGTCCCTCCTTGCCACCATACCATTTGGTTAATAAAAGCTGACAATTTTATTGGCAAACATATCCTGGTGTCAGTGTCAGTTATTTCTTTATGGATGTTGGTGTATGCGCATGAATGAAGAACAGTCTATGATAGACATTTTATGCAAATTATAGATGTTACTTCAGTGCTGATTGGTTGCCATGGACATTTCTCCACTGGCTCACTTCTCCACTCTTATCACTGCTTAGTAAATGTCCCCATTACTTCTGTATTGTGCTTATGGGAATAGTTTTACAGGAAAGTACAATACACGGGTTGACCGCTGGTCACATAAACGCAACCCCAATACACAATGCTCTAGTTACTGAGCAAAATTCAATGATCTTCATATTAAAAGAAATACCATTATTTAGTGTACATAAATAGGCTCTACGTTGATAGAGATTATCTGTACAGATTATGTAGAGATTGAACTGTACAGATTATCAGCAAATTATTATTCTCTTATGCGACAGTCCTAAAATAGGGGGCTCCTATGTCAAAGTGTAAGACAGCCAATCACCAAAAGGATCTGGCTCTGCCAAACTGAGGTCTCTGCAGAAGGAATACGGTATGTTCACTGCTATCAGTATTAATGTAGATATTAGGAATGTAAACAAGAGAGGTCTCTAGCAATGTGTTCTGCATCGATATAAGGAAATAGCAGAACTGGTTACCATGCAGGACACAGCAAATTATTCATATATTGGTCAAAGTTACAAGCACTTTCCTGAAGTGTCAAACATCTGAGTGAATGGCTTGCTAAGTCAAGATACTCCAAGATACAGTGTCAAATGTGCTGTATAATTGGTGGATTCATGGCATCACGCATGGGGCGTCAACCACTGATGTCATTGCAAATCTGCAGGGTGAAGATGCTCCGTGCATAATTAGTTTGCCATGGGTAAATATATGGATTATTATCAAATGATCTACAGATTTAGCCTTGCTCATCTCTCATTCTTGTGTTGCGCCTAGGTGCACCAAGGTTTATTAGCATAAGTCTTTCATCTATTATTCTCAGCTGCAATACAATACAGAGAGAACAATACAGCAGGGGATTAAGTCATTACAGCAGGGGATTAAGTCTGACAGCACTGGCTCAGTAAATCCTATGAAAGGGATAGATGAGCAGGGCTCCATCTGTATTTCCACCCTCCAAATTTCAGATAAACAAGTTATATGTATGAACTTGAATTTATACAGATGTGCGTTCCTGTATCAGTGCGACCGAAGCCTTACATCAGTACTGTGCTGTTCAGAGTTTCTGTTCCACCCACTAACTCTCAAGTCTGCGGCTTACCTCCATTATCTCCTCATATCATGTCACTGCCTGTCACATGCAGCCCTGTCCTCTCCATCATACTGTATACACATGAATGGACAAGACACTGCCCCCACAATATCAGCACATGTATCTCCTGCTGCTGTCAATATTCTGATGATCGGACTGGCCAATAATCAGGCCACACAGTGACTTGCAGAAGATGTAGAATACAATCAATTATGTGCTCAAACTCTTGACAAATGCACCCAATAACCCTGAAGCACCCTACGTCACAATGCATTCTAGATAAACGCACCCAATAACCCTGAAGCACCCTACGTCACAATGCATTCTAGATAAATGCGCCCAATAACTCTGAAGCACCCTACGTCACAATGCATTCTAGATAAATGCACCCAATAACTCTGAAGCACCCTACGTCACAATGCATTCTAGGTAAACGCACCCAATAACTCTGAAGCACCCTACGGCACATGCATTCCAGATAAATGCACCCAATAACTCTGAAGCACCCTACGTCACAATGCATTCTAGATAAATGCACCCAATAACTCTGAAGCACCCTACGTCACATGCATTCTAGATAAACGCACCCAATAACTGAAGCACCCTACGTCACAATGCATTCTAGATAAACGCACCCAATAACCCTGAAGCACCCTACGTCACAATGCATTCTAGATAAACGCACCCAATAACCCTGAAGCACCCTACGTCACATGCATTCCAGATAAATGCACCCAATAACTCTGAAGCACCCTACGTCACAATGCATTCTAGATAAACGCACCCAATAACTCTGAAGCACCCTATGTCACAATGCATTCTAGATAAACGCACCCAATAACCCTGAAGCACCCTAAGTCACAATGCATTCTAGATAAACGCACCCAACAACCCTGAAGCACCCTACGTCACATGCATTCTAGATAACGCACGCAATAACCCTGAAGCACCCTACGTCACATGCATTCTAGATAACGTACGCAATAACACTGAAGCACCCTACGTCACAATGCATTCTAGATAAACGCACCCAACAACTCTGAAGCACCCTACGTCACATGCATTCTAGATAAATGCACCCAATAACTCTGAAGCACCCTACATCACATGCATTCCAGATAAATGCACCCAATAACCCTGAAGCACCCTACGTCACATGCATTCTAGATAACGTACGCAATAACACTGAAGCACCCTACGTCACAATGCATTCTAGATAAACGCACCCAACAACTCTGAAGCACCCTACGTCACATGCATTCTAGATAAATGCACCCAATAACCCTGAAGCACCCTACGTCACATGCATTCTAGATAAATGCACCCAATAACCCTGAAGCACCCTACGTCACATGCATTCTAGATAAACGCACCCAATAACCCTGAAGCACCCTACGTCACATGCATTCCAGATAAATGCACCCAATAACTCTGAAGCACCCTACGTCACAATGCATTCTAGATAAACGCACCCAATAACTCTGAAGCACCCTACGTCACATGCATTCTAGATAACGCACGCAATAACTCTGAAGAACCCTACGTCACATGCATTCTAGATAAATGCACCCAATAACCCTGAAGCACCCTACGTCACATGCATTCTAGATAACGCACGCAATAACTCTGAAGCACCCTACGTCACATGCTTTCTAGATAAAGAAGACCCTAGATATACACTACATGGAAATTAGGCAGTACATGTGCAGGAAACACTTTCAGAAACCCTGTCACCCTTATCATGGGTAAGAATACTTTACCATGTGTTGCCATCACAAAGTTCTTCACCCGTCTATATTGGTTTAGCAGCAACGTGAGTTCTTCTATCCGAAGGTCCTACGAAGTAAATATGAAACTTATTAGAATAATACAGCATTACCCACAAGCAATCCAGTACATTTATTTGCACGCCTTGTCCTAACAACAAAACTAAACTAAACAAATAGGATTCTATGTAATGAAATACAGGATTTATTAAAACCCTCAGTTGCAGTTAATGTTTAGAAGAGTTTCACATTAACTGTAGGCGGCATTGGGAGTATAGGTATTTGATCTAGTTGGGGTTGTTACAGTATGCTATATTGTGTATTGCTTTTTTATACACACTAGGTTGGGTAATGGTTACACCATAGCTGGGTTTTGAGTACTTCAGCTATTACCTTAGTGAAGTGTCGTAGTAATTAAACAGTATTGTCTGGGAATGTGAGTGGTCTTAATACACAGAAAAATGTGAACACCGAGGTATATGCATCTATGCGACCACACCAACCCTATCCTTAAGTAGTGTTTCATACCAGTCGTCATCATTACCATTGTGCATAGCGCACTGTGTTGTGCCTGAATATAGCGCTTTGAAATACTATTCCATGTATCATTAGCTCTGTACAGCCACATCAGACAAACAAGGCGCACCAGGATTTGGCAACATCCAATATTCTGCTTTGTTAAAAGGAACCCAGATCCCAGGTCAAAAGTTCCACCAGTCTTATAATGGATCTTCACTGGGCTCCCCATTTGTATTGCCGAAAGGCACAAAGAACTAAGGGGTCTATTTACTAAGCCTTGGATGGAGATAATGTGGACGGAGATAAAGTACCAGCCAATCGGATCCTAGCTGCCATGTCACAGGATGGGAGACGATTGGCTGGAACGTTATCTCCATCCACTTTATCTCCATCCAAGGCTCAGTAAATAGACCCCTTAAACATCAACTCTTGCGCTACCCTTAGACAGTGATGCCTTAAGCAGATGCCTAGATGGGCTATACTGGAAATACATTCCTGGTGCCGTCACCTTTTCTTCATTTGCAGCCAACAGAGTCTCCATTCCCAACTGTAGCCGCTGCACTTCATGATCTGTAGGTCAGAGAGATGAAGGGTTGTTATTCCTTTGGCATTTTTCATGATTGCGGGGGGGAAAACAAAAACAAAACACAATTGGTAGAATCAAAAGTAATCATAGAATTTGGTGATTATATTTGCTGAACGCACAGATTTCCAGGACAACAAAGCAGCACAATTAAATACCATAAAGTGAGATTTGCAATGGTGTGTTACATAAAATACAATAAAACAATGTCTTCCAGCAAATGGCCCATTTCTTGCACAAAGAAAGCAATATCTTTAGGAAGATTAAACCCTCATTTGTGACAATCCGCTAAAGCCAAAAGGAGTTTTGGCACGCCAAAGTAGTGTATGCCTCCTACAAACGGTATCCAGACTCTAGGTCTACACCAATTATGTCGACACCCATTGGTCGACATCAACAAGGTCGACAAGAAAAAAGGTCGACATTAGTTTTTTACATTTTTTAAATTACTTTTTCATACTTTACGATCCAACGTGGACTACGATTGTGAATGGTAAACTGTTCCGAGCAAAGTGGTAGCGGGGCGAGGCACCTTGCCCGCAGCATGGCGAGCAAAGCAAGCCATGCAAGGGGACGCAATACACTAATTGGGGTTTCCGGTCACTTGACGGAGAAAACTCATGTCAACCTTTTTTCATACGTTCTGGTCTACAATTGCAGCATGCGCACCAGATGTAAGACAGGCACACATAACAGACCCTGACACCCAACTTTTGTCCATGTTTTAAACCACTTCCCAAATGCAACAAGCACATTTACTATAACCACATAACTTAAACGGCTAAAACTTCCCTAAAACATCAGAAAAAAAAATCCCTGTTTTATGCTGGCCATACACCAGGACGGCTGGCATCCAATCCGATTCCAGGCATGATTTCCCTTCAATTCCCCCGGCAGCTCTGGACACACGACGGTCAATAAACAAACGATGGTGTGCCTCACCAAAAAAATAAAAATTAAAAAACATCCAGTGAAATGCTCCTCAAAATCGTACGATGCATCGTATGTACATCAAACATGGTACAATGTGTATACGATTACGACGGATAATATGGGCTGCACGTATGATCATTTGATGCGACGTGCGACCCACGAGGCTGCGCATCACATCGTAATCGTGCATAAAACATGCACAATCTGCACAAAATGTGCCAATTGACGCATCGATATCGTCTATTTGCACCCATCTACTGTTCAGAGAAGTCTGGTCAGTAGTGGCCTTTATGGAAGAATTGTGGCCAAAAAGCTATATCTTTGATGTGGAAACAAGGCCAAGTAACTCAACTATGCACAAAAACATAGGAACTGGGATACAGAAAAATGGCAGCAGACGCTCTGGACTGATGACTCAAAATTTGACATAAAAGAAGGCAGTATGTTCACCAATGGGCTGGGAAGTATTACAATAATGACTGTCTGCAGGCAACAATGGAGCATGATGGAGGTTCCTTGCACGTTTGGGGCTGCATTTCAGCAAGTGCAGTTGGGGATTTGGTCAGAATTAATGGTGTCCTCAATGCTGAGAAATACTGGCAGGTACTTATACATCATGCAATACGATCAGGGAGGCGTCTGATTGGCTCCCAATTTATTCTGAAGTAGGACAATGACCCCAAACATACCATTAATGTCATTAAGAACTATTTTCAGCATAAATAAGAACAAGGAGTCCTGGAAGTGATGATATGGCCCCCAAAGAGCCCTAATCTCAACATCGAGTCTGTGGGTTTACACGAAGAGACAGAAGGATTTGAGCAAGCCTACATCCACAGAAGATCTGTGGTTAGTTCTCCAAGATGGTTAGAACAACCTCCCTGTCGAGTTCCTGCAAAAACTGTGTGCAAGTGTACCTAGAAGAATTGATGCTGTTTTAAATGCAAAGTGTGGTCACACCAAACATTGATTTAATTTAGATTTCTCTTTTGTTCAGTCACTTTGCATTATGTTAATTGATAAAAATAAATTATTGACACTTCTAATTTTGAAAGCATTCATACTTTACTGCATTATATCCACACCTGCCTAAAACTAATGCACAGTAGTGTGTATATATATATATATATATATATATATATACACACATACACACACACACACACACACACACACACATACTATGTTATTTTACTTATTTTTAGATGAAGTTAGTCAAAATTCTTTACACAGCTATTTCTGAGGTATATAATATAACATACACACACACACACACACACACACACACACACACACACGAATTTCAGCTACATTGCTAATTCCAGATGTTTGAAACCCATGACATGAACTCACCAACGCTTACTAAAGTGATTTTGCAGAGTCAGGGGGAGAGAGGGTAGAAGGAAGCACGTTAATGTTAGCGGCCTGTTTGCTGCTAGTACATTGCAATCAGTGACATAGAACAAAGGTTATTGCAACAATGTAGCATTATAGACAACGGGCGGACAATAATGAAAAAGGACAATGGCTTACGTTTCTCTTTTATCCTCCTCCTAAATACTTCTTCTACGTGATGGGAAAAGGTAAAGAAAGCAAAATAATGCAAAGTTACATCTTTATGTAAAATATGCATTGTTTATTCTTATGAAAATAATGGTGATTTATTCTTCAGTTCACATTTGGGATGTTATATACCCCCTATCTCTGTCATACCCTTCTCCCATGCAGTGCTGCAGAAACCACTAGACCAACTGTTATGGGTGGTATGGAGGGAGACACAGAGCAGATAGCAAATTCTTATTCCAAGAGGAACTCAAATCAGGTCTAATGATCAGGGGCAGATTTATAGAGGGTACAATAGCTACAGGGCAGGCAGGAGAGCTGGGCCTGGCAATGTAGAGTCACCTTCATCTCTAATGCCAGGTGAACACGGTGCGATTCAGGTTACGGCTGATATGGACTATACGATTTGCCCAGAGGCATGGACCTTCAATATTGGCCTGAATGCAGAGTCTATTTTTCCTTGCGATGCCAATCCCATGGGACCACGCTTCGGCATCACAAGTTGTTTCCACACGGTGCGATATGTACTATGTTTTCTACCGATATGGACTATATAGTCCGTATTGGTAGTTAATATCGCACCGTGTGCAGGCCCCTTAAGTCCCACAGAGCAGAGAGAAGACTTATTCTGAACAAGGCCAGATGGAGCATGTTGCCAAGAGGTTCCACAACACTGAGAGTGGGTTCCTTACAGTCATAAATTGTCCTCGCCTCTGCTTAGGTCTGCTGAATTGGGGGTCTTTGGTGCAGACCTTTACTGGTTGGGAAAAACAAAATTCTAGTAATATTCTTAAGGTTTAGACTTGGCAGTGCTTAGAACAAATATTACTGGACGTACAGTATGTCTTGCTGGCAGGAAACCTGGTACACTTCCTTGGACAGGTATGGCAGGTTAGGTGAAGAAGGTATATTGCCATGCTGACGGTGTACCTACTGTATGGGGAACCTAGAAACTTGCACGTCTTATGGCTGGTAACACATGGGAACCACTGGCTTATCTATAATAGGTGCAAATTGTGCAGTGCACACAGGACCCCGAGTCCAGGGGGGCCCACACACCGCATAATCTGCACAATCGGCCCGATGCTGGCTGCAGAGATGCAAATATCACTGGGAAAATGTCCTCAGCGGGCATTTAAAGGTGATTTGCGCATACGCAATAGAGATGTCCCTGGGAATGCGTTGCGGGTGCCATGTTCCTGGAGGCCTGCGCTTGCACAGCGCCAGAGTCTACTGCACCACCGGAGAAGTGGGGAGCCCGTTCGTAGCCTGCATATGGTCCTCCGATTGGAACCTAAACCCAGAGCCGTCTTAGCAGCAGTGTAGGCCCCTGGGCACAGCAATGCACTGGGGCCCCTACCCACCCATCAGCGGTAGGGATGGGGGGTGCTATCAGCGGCAGCTTTGATGTTCCGCGGGTGGTAGGGGGGTTCTATCTTTCGCTCAGCATGTAGGACCTGGAGAAATAATTTCTGCTAATTACTCCTTTACTGCACATATGGGGCGGGAAGGAGAACACTAAACTGTAGAAGGGGACATTGTGCTGAATGAAGGGGCCCTGGTACATGACTTCCAGGGTGGTAGGGGGTATTTAATACACAGGGGAGGGGTGGATAGTGGAGTGGGCTAAATATTCATCATTTTCCGGGGGTCAGGGCAGCTTGCATTATTGCAGATATCTCCAGTTCCTGGAAATAGATTGCTTAGCTTTAATGGGATAAAAAAAACTAGAGAGTGCCACCTTTCAGGAGGTACTGGGGACTTGGGGATCAGACTTCAGGAACCAGAGCAATCCACCAACAAAAATATAAAACTGCATATTAGGAGTGTGGAGCTGGAGCAGGGACCAGCTGCTTGAAAACTGATATCTCTGGTTCTGGGCACAGTAGAGACAAGCTGTTTGTGTCTACTAAAAGGGGAGAGTCCCAGCTTTTGTAGTATACCCTCAGAAAAACTATAAGTCAGACAGAACCCGAGATATCTGGCTGGGAAGAACAATTAACAGGCTTGGATGGGGACCACTGCTTTGAAGTCGGATATCTCTGGATCCCCAGGGCCGGTTTTCAAAAATCTGGTACCCCTGGAAAGAGGGGACCCTCAGCTATCAGTCTAGGGCCCTTTTACTCCTGGGGCCCTTGGGCAAGAGCCCATACGAAAAGACGGCCCTGCCTAAACCAGGTCAAACTGCCAGGACTGTTAAAACTAGCATCAGACTCACTGGGTCATACGGAGAACCTAGGACCGTTTGTTTATGTGACATATTTAGTGGATCTTAATGTAGGTGATATTGGCAGCTATTCGTTATACACAGAGATTAGGTTAAGGAAAATTACGAGTTCCATTGGAGTACTTGGAACCTTCTATAGCTTAGACAATGGGGGTTATTCAGAGTTGATAGAAAACCAAAAAAGTTAGCAATTGGGCAAAACCATGTGCACTGTAGGTGGGGCAGATGTAAAATGTGCAGAGGGAGTTAGATTTGGGTGGGGTGTGTTCAAAACTAAAATCTAAATTGCAATGTAATAAAAAGCAGCCAGTATTTACCCTGCACAGAAACAAAATAACCCACCCAAATCTAACTCTCTCTCTCTACACATGGTACATCTGCCCCACCTGCAGTGCACATGGTTTTGCCCAATTGCTAACAACTCGGAAGAACACCCAATGGCTTAATAACCAGCACTTACTCATTTTGCTATTTATTGTCACTAACATAGTGAGTTTAGAGCTTTCCCTCAGTGTGTACATTCTAGCACATATTTTAATTTTGAAGGGCAACATTTTAGACGTGATGTATCGCTACAGGTATAAACTTTTGCCCTGCAAAATTAAAATATGCCCTGCTCAATGATTAGGTCCAGGGTGCTAGAATGAACTCTACAATACAGAATGGGACAACATATAATGCACATTACCTCTCTCAGAAGATTCATTTTGAGCAGTGGTTCTTGAGGATACTTGGCTTTGCAGGCGAGCTATTTCAGCATCTTTCAAAGCCAGCTTCTCCTGCAGTTGTGCAATTTCAGCCTGGAAAACAGAGATAAATATGGAATGAAAATAAATACAATATGAAAAGACAGCGCTTGTGCCACAAGATAAGACAGACAGCGGGACCATATTAGGAAGAGCACAAGGTGATAATAACACAGCACATCTGGCTATGGTTAATAAAAAAAAATATTCATAAAACGAAGTGCTGTGTACTTTGAGCAGATTTGGCCGTGACAAATACTATTGGTCAACATTCTATATATTAATAATCACCACCTTCCAACAAAGTCCAATATGAAAGCAATTATATTGTATACTGTATGTCGTTAAGCGATGGAGAACAAGTGCTAAAAACTTATAAATCAGATTCCCATGGGGAGAAGTTCTACAAAACTTGAGCTGTGTAGGAGCTTTCAAACACAGCGTAGGGCAGTGGTTCTCAAACTTTTTTGAATCACTGCACCCTAGAGTATCAACATTTTTTCACGGTACCCCATAGGCCAAAAGATTCATATTGAAAAATTCTGAAAAAAATATAAAATTAAGTAAATTGTGTTTATAGGTCATCCTTATGTTCAATTGTGTAGTGAAGGACAGGATTCTCCTCTGTTTGTCCACATATTTTATAATTGGAATCCAAAAGCACTGGTATTGTCTATTACACTCACCATAAATAATTTGAATTGGTCCTAGACCACCAACCCAGGGCACCCCTGCAAGTACCCAGAGGCCCCAGGGACGTGCGGTGAGCTAAATAGCTCAGGAGGCACTGGCTAATACCAGACTCAGATTTTCACACACACACACACACACACACACACACACACACACACACACACACACACACACACACACACACACACAAATATGGACCAAAGGGGCTATGTGGTCATTATACACAGGTGCAGCAGCATACTGTAATACTGCTGAAAATTTGGTGAGATTTGATCGGAGATGTGCAGAAAAGTTAGGCCATAGACATTTTACTCCAGTGTTTGATCTATAAAAATTATTAGAATAATACAAAGAAGATATTTCTAATATATTATTTGTATTTTCCATATACTTTATATAGTCAAACCTCTGGTTTACATGTTAGTATGACAGGAAAGGCTCTGCCTCACCTGCCTCTCCCCACTGCTAGGAAGTTAGGAACACAGTTTGAGAACCACAGGCGTAGGGTATTAAGCAAAAAAATAAATAAAAAATATGACAAAAGTAGTAGCCTTTACAGAATACAGAAAAATAAGATTTTACTTACCGATAAATCTATTTCTCGTAGTCCGTAGTGGATGCTGGGACTCCGTCAGGACCATGGGGAATAGCGGCTCCGCAGGAGACAGGGCACAAAATTTAAAAGTTTGACCACTAGGTGGTGTGTACTGGCTCCTCCCCCTATGACCCTCCTCCAAGCCTCAGTTAGGATACTGTGCCCGGACGAGCGTACACAATAAGGAAGGATTTTGAATCCCGGGTAAGACTCAAACCAGCCACACCAATCACACCGTACAACTTGTGATCTGAACCCAGTTAACAGTATGATAACGTAGGAGCCTCTGAAAAGATGGCTCACAACAATAAACAACCCGATTTTTTTGTAACAATAACTATGTACAAGTATTGCAGACAATCCGCACTTGGGATGGGCGCCCAGCATCCACTACGGACTACGAGAAATAGATTTATCGGTAAGTAAAATCTTATTTTCTCTGACGTCCTAGTGGATGCTGGGACTCCGTCAGGACCATGGGGATTATACCAAAGCTCCCAAACGGGCGGGAGAGTGCGGATGACTCTGCAGCACCGAATGAGAGAACTCCAGGTCCTCCTTAGCCAGGGTATCAAATTTGTAGAATTTTACAAACGTGTTCTCCCCTGACCACGTAGCTGCTCGGCAGAGTTGTAATGCCGAGACCCCTCGGGCAGCCGCCCAAGATGAGCCCACCTTCCTTGTGGAGTGGGCCTTGACAGATTTAGGCTGTGGCAAACCTGCCACAGAATGTGCCAGTTGAATTGTGCTACAAATCCAACGAGCAATCGTCTGCTTAGAAGCAGGAGCACCCAGCTTGTTGGGTGCATATAGTATAAACAGCGAGTCAGATTTTCTGACTCCAGCCGTCCTTGAAATATATATTTTCAATGCTCTGACAACGTCCAGCAACTTGGAATCCTCCAAATCGCTAGTAGCCGCAGGCACCACAATAGGCTGGTTCAGGTGAAACGCTGATACCACCTTAGGCAGAAAATGAGGACGCGTCCTCAATTCTGCCCTGTCCGAATGGAAAATCAGATATGGGCTTTTGTATGATAAAGCTGCCAATTCTGACACTCTCCTGGCTGAAGCCAGAGCCAGTAGCATGGTTACTTTCCATGTAAGATATTTCAAATCTACCGATTTGAGTGGCTCAAACCAATGGGATTTGAGAAAATCCAAAACTACATTGAGATCCCACGGTGCCACTGGGGGCACAACCGGGGGCTGTATATGTAGTACTCCTTTTACAAAAGTCTGAACTTCAGGAACTGAAGCCAATTCTTTCTGGAAGAATATCGACAGGGCCGAAATTTGAACCTTAATGGACCCTAATTTGAGGCCCATAGATAATCCTGTTTGCAGGAAATGTAGGAATCGACCCAGTTGAAATTCCTCTGTCGGGGCCTTCCTGGCCTCACACCATGCAACATATTTTCTCCAAATGCGGTGATAATGTTGTGCAGTCACCTCCTTCCTGGCTTTAACCAGGGTAGGGATGACCTCTTCCGGAATGCCTTTTTCCCTTAGGATCCGGCGTTCAACCGCCATGCCGTCAAACGCAGCCGCGGTAAGTCTTGGAATAGACACGGTCCCTGCTGAAGCAGGTCCCTTCTTAGAGGTAGAGGCCACGGATCTTCCGTGAGCATCTCCTGAAGTTCCGGGTACCAAGTCCTTCTTGGCCAGTCCGGAGCCACGAGTATCGTTCTTACTCCCCTTTGCCGTATAATTCTCAGTACCTTGGGTATGAGAGGCAGAGGAGGGAACACATACACTGACTGGTACACCCATGGTGTTACCAGAGCGTCCACAGCTATTGCCTGAGGGTCTCTTGACCTGGCGCAATACCTGTCCAGTTTTTTGTTGAGGCGGGACGCCATCATGTCCACCATTGGTCTTTCCCAATGGACCACAATCATGTGGAAGACTTCTGGATGAAGTCCCCACTCTCCCGGGTGAAGATCGTGTCTGCTGAGGAAGTCTGCTTCCCAGTTGTCCACTCCCGGAATGAACACTGCTGACAGTGCTATCACATGATTTTCCGCCCAGCGAAGAATCCTTGCAGCTTCTGCCATTGCCCTCCTGCTTCTTGTGCCGCCCTGTCTGTTTACGTGGGCGACTGCCGTGATGTTGTCCGACTGGATCAACACCGGCTGACCCTGAAGCAGAGGTTTTGCCAGGCTTAGAGCATTGTAGATTGCTCTTAGCTCCAGTATATTTATGTGAAGAGACGTTTCCAGGCTTGACCACACGCCCTGGAAGTTTCTTCCTCGTGTGACCGCTCCCCAGCCTCTCAGGCTGGCATCCGTGGTCACTAGGACCCAGTTCTGTATACCGAATCTGCGTCCCTCTAACAGATGAGTACTCTGCAACCACCATAGCAGAGAGACCCTTGTCCTTGTCGACAATTTTATCCGCTGATGCATCTGCAGATGCGATCCGGACCATTTGTCTAGCAGATCCCACTGAAAAATTCGTGCATGGAATCTGCCGAATGGAATCGCTTCGTAAGAAGCCACCATTTTTCCCAGGACTCTTGTGCATTGATGCACAGACACTGTCCCTGGTTTTAGGAGGTTCCTGACTAGTTCGGATAACTCCCTGGCTTTCTCCTCCGGAAGAAATACCTTTTTCTGAACAGTGTCCAGAATCATCCCTAGGAACAGCAGACGTGTCGTCGGGATCAGTTGGGATTTTGGAAAATTCAGAATCCACCCGTGCTGTTGGAGCACTACTTGAGTTAGTGCTACTCCGACCTCCAGCTGTTCTCTGGATCTTGCCCTTATCAGGAGATCGTCCAAGTAAGGGATAATTAATACGCCTTCTCTTCGAAGAAGAATTATCATTTCGGCCATTACCTTGGTAAAGACCCTGGGTGCCGTGGACAATCCAAACGGCAGCGTCTGAAACTGATAATGACAGTTTTGTACCACGAACCTGAGGTACCCTTGGTGTGAAGGGCAAATTGGGACATGAAGGTAAGCATCCTTTATGTCCAGGGACACCATGAAGTCCCCTTCTTCCAGATTCGCTATCACTGCTCTGAGTGACTCCATCTTGAACTTGAATTTATGTATGTACAGGTTCAGAGATTTCAGATTTAGAATAGGTCTTACCGAGCCGTCCGGCTTCGGTACCACAAATAGCGTGGAGTAATACCCCTTTCCCTGTTGTAGAAGGGGTACCTTGACTATCACCTGCTGAGAATACAGCTTGTGAATGGCTTCCAATACCGTCGCCCTGTCGGAGGGAGACGTTGGCAAAGCAGACTTTAGGAACCGGCGAGGGGGAGACTTCTCGAATTCCAACCTGTAACCCTGAGATACTACCTGCAGGATCCAGGGGTCCACCTGCGAGTGAGCCCACTGTGCGCTGAAATTCTTGAGGCGACCCCCCACCGCCCCTGAGTCCGCTTGTAAGGTCCCAGCGTCATGCTGAGGCCTTTGCAGAAGCCGGGGAGGACTTCTGCTCCTGGGAAGGGGCTGCTTGGTGCAGTCTCTTACCCTTTCCTTTGCCTCGGGGCAAATATGAATATCCTTTTGCTCGCTTGTTCTTATAGGAATGAAAGGACTGCGGCTGAAAAGACTGCGGCTTTTTCTGTTGGGAGGGGACTTGAGGTAAAAAGGTGGACTTCCCGGCTGTTGCCGTGGCTACCAAATCCGATAGACCGACCCCAAATAATTCCTCTCCTTTATACGGCAATACTTCCATATGCCGTTTGGAATCCGCATCGCCTGACCACTGTCGTGTCCATAGACTTCTTCTGGCAGATATGGACATCGCACTTACTCTTGATGCCAGAGTGCAGATATCTCTCTGTGCATCTCGCATATAAAGGAACGCATCCTTTAATTGCTCTATAGTCAATAAAATACTGTCCCTATCCAGGGTATCAATATTTTCAGTCAGGGAATCCGACCAAGCCACCCCAGCACTGCACATCCAGGCTGAGGCGATTGCTGGTCGCAGTATAACACCAGTATGTGTGTATATACTTTTTAGAGTATTTTCCAGCCTCCTATCAGCTGGATCCTTGAGGGCGGCCGTATCAGGAGACGGTAACGCCACTTGTTTGGATAAACGTGTGAGCGCCTTGTCCACCCTAGGGGGTGTTTCCCAGCGCGCCCTAACCTCTGGCGGGAAAGGGTATAATGCCAATAACTTCTTTGAAATTAGCAGTTTTATATCAGGGGTAACCCACGCTTCATCACACACGTCATTCAATTCCTCTGATTCAGGAAAAACTACAGGTAGTTTTTTCAGACCCCACATAATACCCCTTTTTGTGGTACTTGCAGTATCAGAGATATGCAAAGCCTCCTTCATTGCCGTGATCATATAACGTGTGGCCCTACTGGAAAATACGTTTGTTTCTTCACCGTCGACACTGGATTCAGTGTCAGTGTCTGGGTCTGTGTCGACCGACTGAGGTAAAGGGCGTTTTACAGCCCCTGACGGTGTCTGAGACGCCTGGACAGGTACTAACTGGTTTGCCGGCTGTCTCATGTCGTCAACCGACTTTTGTAGCGTGCTGACACTATCCCTTAATTCTATAAACAAAGCCATCCATTATGGTGTCGACTCCCTAGGGGGTGACATCACCATTACAGGCAATTGCTCCGCCTCCACGCCAACATCGTCCTCATACATGTCGACACACACGTACCGATACACAGCAGACACACAGGGAATGCTCTGATAGAAGACAGGACCCCACTAGCCCTTTGGGGAGACAGATTGAGAGTTTGCCATCACACACCCAAGCGCTATAAATATATATAGGGACAACCTTAATAAGTGTGTTCCCTTTATAGCAGCTCAAATATTATAAATATCGCCAATAAGTGCCCCCCCTCTCTGTTTTTACCCTGTTTCTGTAGTGCAGTGCAGGGGAGAGTCCTGGGAGCCTACCTCGCAGCGGAGCTGGGCAGGAAAATGGCGCTGTGTGCTGAGGAGAATAGGCCCCGCCCCCTTTTCGGCGGGCTTCTTCTCCCGGTTTTTTTGGAACCTGGCAGGGGTTAAATACATCCATATAGCCCCAGGGGCTATATGTGATATATTTTAGCCAGAATAGGTATATTACATTGCTGCCCAGGGCGCCCCCCCCAGCGCCCTGCACCCTCAGTGACCGCTGGTGTGAAGTGTGCGGAGAGCAATGGCGCACAGCTGCAGTGCTGTGCGCTACCTCATGAAGACTGAGACGTCTTCTGCCGCCGGTTTCTGGACCTCTTCTCTATTCGGCATCTGCAAGGGGGTCGGCGGCGCGGCTCCGGTGACCCATCCAGGCTGTACCTGTGATCGTCCCTCTGGAGCTAGTGTCCAGTAGCCTAAGAAGCAAATCCATCCTGCACGCAGGTGAGTTCACTTCTTCTCCCCTAAGTCCCTCGTTGCAGTGAGCCTGTTGCCAGCAGGACTCACTGAAAATAAAAAACCTAACAAACTTTTTCTAAGCAGCTCTTTAGGAGAGCCACCTAGATTGCACCCTGCTCGGACGGGCACAAAAACCTAACTGAGGCTTGGAGGAGGGTCATAGGGGGAGGAGCCAGTACACACCACCTAGTGGTCAAACGTTTAAATTTTGTGCCCTGTCTCCTGCGGAGCCGCTATTCCCCATGGTCCTGACGGAGTCCCAGCATCCACTAGGACGTCAGAGAAATATATGTTTCACCCACTAGGCCCCAAAAGAGCTTTATACCTGCATTTAAAACAAAAAATCTAAAATAAACTTAACAGAAAAGAGAACTAAGCATTTGGGTTGTATTTTATTTATTTTTTAATTCAAGATCTAAAGGGACATTAGTGAAATGCATGAGCACACAGGAAAGTCTTGGGTCTGTTTTTGAAGGACCCTAGAGTGGATGTCTCTCAGAACTGTGCGGGGAGGAGAGTCGGAGCCGCAAAGCCAAAAGCTTGATCCCCACATGAATTCCGGCAAATTCTAGGTACTGCTAATGGTATGCGTTCAGGATCCCGGCAGCCGTAATACAGACACTGGAATCCCGCCAGCCGCCAGAATACAGACGCTGGCATCCAGAAGAGATCAAGGATCCCGACGACAATATCCCAACAGTCAGAATCCCGAAGATAAGTATGCACTGCCAGGATGTAGTGGACAAGCTGCTACATCAGACCTTGGAGTGAGGGGGAGCATAAAGTGTAGAAAAGAGTACCTACCAGCTTCTGCAATTTTCCAGACACAGCCTGTAACATGGCAGTTAGAAGATGATTGACTGGTACTTTGGGGCTAATTCAGATCTTATCGCTGCTGTACATTTTCAAACAGCGTGCGATCAGATCTGAGCTGCGCTTAAGTCTGACCCGCACTGCACCGACGCAACGGATGGCTGCAACGGGGATCGGCACCCTGCGACGGGATGGTGTGAAGGATCCAGTCACACAGGCGTTCGCAAGAAGATTGACAGGAAGAGGCCGTTTGTGGGTGGCAACTGACCGGTTTCCAAGAGTGTCTGGAAAAACGCAGGCGGGCACAGGCGTTTTGAGGGAGATCGTCTGACGTCAGCTCTGGCCCAAATCAGGAGGATTCAATCGCAGTGGCTGAGTAAGTCCTGGGCTAAGCAGAGACTGCACAAACTGATTTTTGTGCAGCTCTGCTAACGAAGCGATCACACACTTGCACAGGCTTCCCCCTCCGGCGACTATCTGATCGCAGGGCAGCCCATCGATCAGATCTGAATTCCCCCCTTTATCTCCATCCACTTTCTATCTCTGAGGTTTGATACATCCTCCCACCATGGTAGATAGCAGCTTTCCACCTTTTGTACTAAAATACTTATTAGTAATTCTAAATAGGGGGAAAAAAACTGTCTAATTAATTGCTTACTTTTGTTGCTTTTAGTTTCCATTCATACTGTGCTCTCTCATTTTCCAGTTCTTCCACTTTAATTTTTAGGCCTTTGAGTTCCTGTAGCAGCATCTGTGAACAAGACCAAGAAACATAACCCATGTGTAAGACGCAGCCGGCACATGTAAACACACACATACTGTACATTGATATATCGGCAGATCAACCTCATGCAGAAAACATTAAGTCAGCACTAAATCGTTCACGCATCCTCGGAGCTGACCTGTCCTCACTTGAGTCTGATGCTATTCAGTGATTAGAGACATTCCAACCAATTTCAACCATAAATGCATGAGAACAAGTGACAGTGTTTTACAAGTGAAATGTTTCAGCAAGTCAGTATACAGCTCCAGGCAACAAACATGTTATTATGATGCTTTCAATGTAAAGGATAAATGGATATAGAAATAGTAAGCTGGTGGAACCATTTAATTCCACTATAACTCAACCTAAGACATATGGTAGTTTATAATAAAGACCACCACTTATTGGTATATAATGGTCTGGACTTAATAATATTAGGATTCTATAGGCTTCCACAGCTACCTACTCTTTAACACATATTATTGCACAGATACCTAAGACCTATAAACAAGCTATTGCTATACATATATTAAATGGGATCTGCCATTAATATATATTTCTAAGGGTCGCTGGAGTCACGGAGGCTTCTCCGTAGCCTTATCACTTCCGGTAAATACAAAAAAAATAATTATATATATATATATATATATATATATATATATATATATATATATATTTATATATATTTTTTTTTTTTTTTATTACAGTGCCCGAACACCAATAAAAACTGGCTCATGTTATTTAGACAACAAACATATATGAATCTAAAACAAATATTAGTTTGTTGATCGCTTTACATACTGTAGGTTTAAAAAAAAAAAGAATCTATTCATGAATCAAAATATAATAACCCCAAATTAATTAGCACTTATAATACTTCAGAAAGTCTACATTAGTGACTGTTTGCTCTGAAGCCAATTTAGCTCCTAGCCTCTGATGAAGTTGTTCTTGTAGAGCAATGAAACGAGTTAGTTCATTCAAGCATTGACAGGACTATGAACATCTCTGAATACCGGACCTGGGTAATATAGTTATGTTTTGTACTCTGCATCTACTACGAGCATCTCCATATGAATAGTGTAAGTTTGCAACAGCTACATTATTTCTGATATATCACAGCAACACTGACCACCATTCACTTCAGAGCTATTTGAAGCCAATATTTATTTTAGAATTTAATATATGCATTAGACTGTTTGTTCTATTATTATTATTAAATAGCTACTCAGCTCAGTTTTATATTGTTGCAGATCATAAATGTGACTTTTCTTATGATATTTTTGTTTTGTAAACAGTTTTTCATCGATGTTAAACGATTCACAAACTTTCTTCCCTTAGATTCATATAGATGTTCTATTATTAGGCTAAATAATAGAAGCCACTTTTGAAGGGTGTTCAAGTGCTGTAATTTCTTTGTTGTATTTGTTGAGTCTAATAATCCATTTGTGTCAATCACAAAGGAATGGAACAAGCAGCATTTGGAAAAACGCAATACTAGTACATGCAAGTAATGATGCAAGTGGGTAAAGGATCACCAGCTACAATGGATTCCATGCTCTGGTCTAGCATTAAAAACACAGGATTCCCAACCAATAAGGACACAAAAAGGTCTAGAATCATTTTTAACCAATAAGGACACAAAAAGGTCTAGAATCATTTTTAACAGATATAGGCAATGTACTGTAACGCAGACAATGATTTCAGATCTTCCAACAATTCATGGGGGTTGATCCTATTAGCCGTGATGATATCACGGGTGCGAATCATCGCAGCAGCACTTTACGGCGGCCTGAATTTGCACAAAAGTGCTCCCTGCCCCATAGGGCTCCAAGCACTTTTGTGCTAGTTCAGGCAGAAATGAGACCGCGAAGGGTGCGAGATCGGGTGACGTTGCCAGCGTTTAAACACCGCAGCAACGGCACATAGCACCCTACATGGATAATAGGATCGACCCCATGTACTGTATGAATGAGTAAAGTAGGCAGCCTCTGAGAAAATGCCTACTTTGTCAACTTCATGAGATGCACTGTTTGGCGTCTCCCGTTACTGTCCGAAAAGCCTCACCATACAGTTACCACTTCACAGTGGCAGGAGCCACCATCTCGTAAGCCCATATTTGCTAGTGTTAGAACTGTCTGTTTTGCGGTGTTTTCCAGCAATATGTTTCCCCGCCACCAGAGGTGCTGCTCTCTGGGCTCTGTTCTGCACCCAGGTGTCAGGTAATTAATGATGCAATTACCAGCATGTTCTACACCTGACTCCTGGCTAATAAATCTGCTTGAGCACAGCAATGAGTACTGGGCTTACTCATTGATGGTAATGTTTTCTGGATTCCTGGTCCTGTTCTTGTTTTCCAATTCTGCCATGCAAAGGAACTCTGGGGGTCATTCCAACCCGCAGTGCGCCGGCGCATGCCAGATGGCTGATGGCCGTTGTTACCTAGCAATCGCCTCTGCCTAATTGACAGGCAGAGGCGTTCCCTGGGTGGGAGGGGGCGGCACGGCGGCGTTTAGCCGCTATTTTCAGAGTGCGGTGGGGCGGGCTGCAGTGGCTGCGTGACATCACACGCAGCCGCTGTGACCCGGGGCAGCGACGAGTAACTACCGGCCAGCCGCAGGTGCTGCGCTGGCCGGGAGTTACTCTTCAAGTACAAAAGCATCGCCGCTGTGCGATGCTTTTGTACTTGTGTGGGGGGAAGCTGGACTGACATGCGGGGCGGACTAGCCCTGTGCTGGGCGTCCCCCCACATGTCTGGGAAGATGATCGTAGCCATGCTAAATTTAGCACAGCTACGATCAACTCGGAATGACCCCCTCTGTTCTGATTCATGTTTTGCCTTGCCAAGATTTCTGGATTCCTGTTTACACACCTAATGATCTTCTGTGCTAAGTCTTTCAGCCTTGTCAAAGTAATCTGCATGTGAAGTTATTCCGCCACGCCAAGAAAACCTGTCCTGTCAAAGTACATTGCATATCTAGTTTACCTGCACCCTTCTGTCATTGTAACTTCCTACAATAAATGTCCTACTAATATGTACTACTACAATGTGTGACTTGTGGATTAACCAGCACCCAGTGGGTTAATAACAGCTAGGAAGAGAGAACAAATGCAGATTTCTAAATTCTCAACAGGGATTGCAGTGTCGTAAACAGGTGTATGCCAGTGATGCCTGGCACACAGCACCTAAGCACTGTGGGCACAGAACTGCCAGCAACACCTGCAGGTCCATGCCGCAATGCGTGTCTGCACCAGCTGCAGCGCCGCGCAACTTGGCACAGTGTTACATAGAACGGTAGATGGGCAGTGCTGCAGCTTGCTGTCTGGCACTCTCGAACCATTCCCCGGCTTCCTGCTTTGTTGCTGCAGCGTCTACTGTAAGGTAAAGTTGTGTGCTCCGGGGAGGGGGGGGGGAGGGGGGATTTTGAAGACAACAACAACAACAACAACAACAACAACAACAACAACAACAACAACACACACAACCTCACCCTTCCCGACCCCCCTCCACCTGGCAGGGGCTCTACCTTGCATAATGTGTATCAGGGGCTCTACCTGACAATGTGTATCAGGGGCTCTACTGCGGTGTAATGTGTATAAGGGGCCCCTACTTTGCCGTGTAATGTGAATTAGTACTATTTTGTGTACACGCCCCCTTCCCCATAAAGGCACGCAAATTAGGCGCGCACTGTACCTATTTTAAATATGGAGGGAGTGGGGACACCAATTCTTTTTCTGGCACAGGGCACCAAAAATGTCTAGCTACTGTACTGAGGGATTGTGCCCTCAATGGGCCATCCATCCCAACTTGGGGCTCACAAGGTATCTGCTCCTGAAACTGCTCAAATTAAGGATACAAATTAAGAGAGATTGGCATATAACCATTTAACTAAGTTCGTAACCCTGAAATTACCTGTTGAAGCCTCAGAAACGCATGCTTGTTGCAGTAGGACAGACAAGTTGGGCATACCCAAACCTTCTTAGAAAGATCTGAATTGCACCGATAGCTTTCATGGTAGCTAAAGAAGGGCAGTTATTTTAAATCTGTGTAATTATAGTGGCAATAGCTCAAAAGGCAGATTCCATATTTGAACAACTGGATACAATTCCAGAAAAATGCAGTATCAGGTAGAATTTAAATTAAACAAAATAATTTCTGAGTAAATCCCTTTTGTGGAGCCCTGTTCTGCAGTTACATCACATCCTTATGAGATGATGTTGTGGAAATCTGCTTAAAACAAGACCATGCACTGCCTTCAATACATACAAACAAATGAAATGAAAAGAAAGAAAGAAAGAAAAAGAAAGAAAAAGAAAGAAAAAGAAAGAAAGAAAAAGAAAGAAAGAAAAAGAAAGAAAGAAAAAGAAAGAAAGAAAGAAAAAGAAAGAAAGAAAGAAAGAAAGAAAAAGAAAGAAAGAAAAAGAAAGAAAGAAAAAGAAAGAAAGAAAAAGAAAGAAAGAAAGAAAAAGAAAGAAAGAAAGAAAGAAAGAAAAAGAAAGAAAGAAAAAGAAAGAAAGAAAGAAAGAAAAAGAAAGAAAGAAAGAAAAAGAAAGAAAGAAAGAAAGAAAGAAAAAGAAAGAAAGAAAAAGAAAGAAAGAAAAAGAAAGAAAGAAAAAGAAAGAAAGAAAGAAAAAGAAAGAAAGAAAGAAAGAAAGAAAAAGAAAGAAAGAAAAAGAAAGAAAGAAAGAAAGAAAAAGAAAGAAAGAAAGAAAGAAAGAAAGAAAGAAAAAGAAAGAAAGAAAGAAAGAAAGAAAGAAAGAAAGAAAGAAAGAAAGAAAGAAAGAAAGAAAGAAAGAAAGAAAGAAAGAAAGAAAGAAAAAGAAAGAAAGAAAAAGAAAGAAAGAAAGAAAGAAAAAGAAAGAAAGAAAAAGAAAGAAAGAAAGAAAAAGAAAGAAAGAAAGAAAGAAAGAAAGAAAAAGAAAGAAAGAAAGAAAGAAAGAAAAAGAAAGAAAGAAAAAGAAAGAAAGAAAGAAAAAGAAAGAAAGAAAGAAAGAAAGAAAGAAAAAGAAAGAAAGAAAGAAAGAAAGAAAAAGAAAGAAAGAAAGAAAAAGAAAGAAAGAAAAAGAAAGAAAGAAAGAAAGAAAGAAAAAGAAAGAAAGAAAGAAAAAGAAAGAAAGAAAGAAAGAAAGAAAAAGAAAGAAAGAAAGAAAGAAAAAGAAAGAAAGAAAGAAAGAAAGAAAGAAAGAAAGAAAGAAAGAAAGAAAGAAAGAAAGAAAGAAAGCACCACCACACAAAACACACAAAAACTGTCACTGTAAAATCTATCTTTTCAGTACAGCACTTTACAAGATATGGGCCGGATTCATTTACAGTTGCTGTGGTTAATCACCAAGGGCTAATTCATCTGTAGAGGCTATTCAGTTATAGCCCGCAGTCTGCAGTTAACACAGATTTCTGTTTGAGCCAGGAGAGGCTCAAACAGAAATCCACATTAAAGCCCAGATTTATCGAGCCTTGGAGAGTGATAAATTACAGGGTGATAAAGTATTAACCAATCAACTTCTAACTGACATTTTTCAAACACAGCCTGTAACATGGCAGTTGATTGGTTGGTACTTTATCACCGTGCTATATATCACTCTCCAAGGCTTGATAAACCTGGGCCTAAATGCCCTGACTGTGGGCGCTGCGTTAACCCATAGCTCTGGGAACTTAACCCAGATTCCATGCGTTAACGCGCGTTAGCGGGTAATTTACAGAGCAAGGAATAGGGACTGTAATTGAATAGCCCTGGGTGTTGAAGCCCGGGGCTACCACCCTTTTCCCAGGTACATTACTGCATGTAATTGCATCAGGCCCAGTTAGATTATCTAAGATTCTCAGAATGGTTGACCAATATGAAGCTAAAATACTATACACCTAATAATTAATTTGAGCATTAATTGTTTTCTCTACCAGTGATGGAAACTAAGGATGCCCTTAACTGGGTGCTAACATAATGCCCCGTAGGAGCCACGTGTAACGTCTCTCTATGTGGGATTTTACTTACGAGCAAAAATTAGCAATGCTTGCAACCCCGTAATATACATAAAAGTGATTCAACTGCCCTTATTACCCTACTGCCCTTCATGGATTACGAAGAAGGAGAGAAGTTGTGGTCTTCATGTATGGTCATTACGAGCTGTCGGCACATCACCTGCAAATGAATTGCCCCCTAAATGCCTGGCATGCAGTGCATTAGTACATATCCCAAAACAAAACCCATGCAAGGTTCAGAATACTTCTCGTACATCCTTCCCTTCACAACCGGGGCACTTCATATGTTGTAGGGGGTCAATGGGACAACTTGTGTTGATATGGAGAGGCTCAGCTAGATCGGATGTGCTAGCATGGCATTCCCTCTCTTGTATCTTAGTATTGATCTCGAGCTGAAGCTTGCACATCTGTTCCTGAAGTTCATTTATCATATTGACTACCGACTGCAAAAAGGCAAGATTATAAATAAAAATATTACTTAGATTAGGCACCAAAACCCCCCCCCCCCCCAACAATTTATAAATAAAAAAGGGGAAGTACAGATTCATAGTTGTTTATCTCACGTCCACATGCCTAACTTCCTGCACCGGTCATTAGTATATGTCCCTACGGTTTCTTCATTTAAAAAGGAAGATTGCTTGTAAATTTGAATCAAAATAAAAATAGGCTTCAAATGATAATATAATGCAGATCACTATTTCTTCTGTGTTGTAGACTAAAATTAAAAATGAAACATAATATTATCTGCAGCACAAAGGGTTAAGCATTTGTTTTCCAAAGTATTACAATATTGTTTCAAGAAGGTAGAAAGCGGACAATAGCTGTGGCAGTCAGAAAGTTCTGTTGTAGTGAAGGGGAGCAAGTGCAGACAACTAGATTTCCAAACACAAGTGATGCGTCTCAAACAAGCCACTTCAACACATTATACATACAGCAGTTAGTAAATCGCCTGCCTATTATGTGGAATTCCCTTGCTGCTAGTTTGCCTTCTGTTCAGTAACACATAGGAGGCTTAGGGCTAAAACACACTACCCGGCTTTTGCCGGCCGGGAAAAAGCCGGACGGCTTTTTCCCGTGCCGGCATTGTAGTTAACAGTGTGAGGGGTAGGGTCCCTTCACACTGCACGGCCCCGGCCCGGCTGCCGGGTCTCACCACTGGAAGGTCCGGCTGCCGGGCCGTCTTTGTAGCCAGTAAACCGTGTGTGTGTGAAGGGGAGCTTTCACACACAACGGTTTTTTCTGAAGCCGTGTCTGATGCTGCGCATGCGCACAGCATCACACACGGCTCAAAGCCGTCCTGTGTGACAGACTCTGCCGGTTTCTTCCGGATGGCAAAAAGCCGGACAAAGTTTGTCCGGCTTTTTGCCATCCGGGAAAAACCGGAGTGTGTGTTACAGCCCTTAGGGGGACATTTACTAAGCAGTGATAAGAGTGTAGAAGTGAGCCAGTGGAGAAGTTGCCCCATCAACCATTCAGCAGCTCTGTATAATTTTATAGTATGCAATTTATAGATGTTACTTCAGTGCTGATTGGTTGATGGGGCAACTTCTCCACTGGCTCAGTTCTCCGCTCTTATCACTGCTTAGTAAATGTCCCCCTTAATCCAGCAGGTAGCAGTTACATAGAAACATAGGAACATAGAATTTGACGGCAGATAAGAACCACTTGGCCCATCTAGTCTGCCCCTTTTTTTTTTTTTTATCATTTAGGCAATCTCAACCATTTTTAAACCTTAATTCTTTGTAAGGATATTTATATGCCTATCCCAAGCATGTTTAAATTGCTCTACAGTCTTAGCCTCTACCACCTCTGATGGGAGGCTATTCCACTTATCCACTACCCTTTCTGTGAAGTAATTTTTCCTTAAATTTCCCCTGAACCTCACCCCCTCCAGTCTCAGTTTATGTCCTCGAGTTCTAATACTTTTCTTCCTTTGAAGAAGGTTTCCCTCCTGAACTTTGTTAAGACCCTTGATATATTTGAAAGTTTCTATCATGTCCCCCCATACGCGCACGCAGGGGGGGTTTCTGAGTACCTAGAAACCCCCCCTGGCCGCCGATCCATCAGCGCTGCCGTCCGTTTTTTTGGGGGTTTTTTTGAGGAGAAGTTTATATGCAGCAGCTCCCTCCTCCTTACACTGTCCGAGTGACAGTGAGAATGAGAACCTGGCTGCTGGCTGCCTGTAGGGGGAGCTGCAGCGGAAGCGCGCAGCTCCTCTCAGGCAGTTCAAGGGGCAATGAGACATCACAGAGCTGCTAGCTGAGGCAGTGGCTGCTGTCTACGGCTCCCATTGTGTGAGTGTATGTGACTGCAGAAGCAAGGTGCGTCTCTCACATACTACATGTGTGTGGGGGCGAGGGGGATTTTATAATAAATTTTTACCAATTACTGCAGTAGTTTGTGAGTAGCCGTGTGTATAAGGTGAGGAGGGGGTTCTGCATACTGTTAATGGGTGTGTGTATTGCTATGTAAATGTATAGTGTGTGTAACTATATTTATGCAGTGTGTGTGTAACTATATATATTTATGCAGTGTGTGTAACTGTATGTACAGTATGCTGTGTGCATGTATAATGTGTATGTATATATATATATATATATATATATATATATATATATATATATATATGCTGTGTGCATGTATAGTGTGTATGTATGTATATATGCTGTGTGCATGTATAGTGTGTGTAACTATGTATGCTGTGTGCATGTGTTCTGTGTGTATATATACATGCTGTATGTATGGTGTGTGTGTATATATGTATATATGCTGTATGCATGTATACTGTGTGTATGTATATATGCTGTATGCATGTATACTGTGTGTATGTATATATGCCGTGTGCATGTATGCTGTGTGCATATGTGTGCATGTATACTGTATGTATGCTGTGTGCATATATATATATATATATATATATATATACACACACACACGCTGTGTGTATGTACAGTGAGTGTGTGTATGCCGTGTGCATGCATACTATGTATGTATGCATGTATACTGTGTTAGTATGTATGTACTGTATGTATACTGTGTGCACTTATACTGTATGTGTATGTATGATGTGTGCACGTATACTGTGTGTGTATGTATGATGTGTGCATGTAAACTGTGTGTACGTATGTATGCTGTGTTTGTAAGTATGCTACTATTCAGTATGTGTGTGTATATGTCTATGTACAGAGGGTGTGTGTGTGTGTATGCATGCATGCATGCATGCATGTATGCATGTATGCATGTATGTATGTATGTATGTATATATATATATATATATATATATATATATATATATATATACACACACACACACACACACACACACACACACACACCCCTTCTGGCTACTCAATTACGAACACACACACGTACGGAAACCCCCCCATGAAAATCCTGCGTTTGCCACTGCCCCCCTTTCCCTTCTCTCCTCCAAACTATACATGTTAAGATCTTTCAGCCTTTCCGGGTAGTTTTGTGATGTAGGCCATGCACCATTTTAGTTGCCCTTCTTTGTACACTCTCTAATGTATTTATATCCTTCTGGAGATATGGTCTCCAGAACTGGACATAGTATTCCAGATGGGGACGCACCAATGACCTATACAGTGGCATTATTACTTCTTTTTTCCTGCTACTGATTCCTCTCCCTATGCAACCAAGCATCTGACTTGCCTTTCTCATTGCTTTGTTGCATTGCTTTCCTGCCTTCAAGTCACTTGATTTAAGTCCCATTGATTTATCCACTTTTAGTTTTGAAAGTTCTGTTAGGACCTTCTACTCTGTAAATGTACTTTCATCTGCCTTATTTTTATGAATGTCCTTGCAACTTAACTGTGGCCCCATCCCTTCCTCTGTAGTAAATACGGAGCAAAAATAATTATTTACCAGTTGATTTACCAAAGGACACAATATCGACGGTCACAATCCCAACAGCCATTGACCGACATTCAAAATACCGGCATTCATTATGCAGACATGTTCAAAATGCCGACATGCGTTTTTAAGGCATTTGTGCCCAAAAACAGACTTGTTCATACGTTACCATCCCAGTGGACCTGGAGGGGGAATAGAATAGTGTGCTGAGCTCAGCGTGGCACCGTGCCAGAAGCACGAGACATGCGAGGGGACGCGGCACGACGGTGTCCATGTCGACATCGAGGGGGGGGGGGAGAATCACAAAAAAGACAATGTCAATATTTTGACATGTCGGCATTTCAAATGTAGGTATTGTGACTGTGTCGGCATAATGAATGTCTGTATTTTTACTGTCGGTCAATGGCTGTCGAGATTATGACTGTCGGTAAATCATACTGAACCCAATCTGCAATCGGCACAAGTTACCGTTCCCAATTGTAGTCCACGTGGATCGTAAAGTATGAAAAAGTTAAAAAAAAAATGGGGGATACGGAAAAAGGGGAAAAACCTTTTTCCATGTCGACCTAATGACCGTATCCCACACCACGCTCCCATTCTATTTCCTGCACGCCTTTCACAGGTGAATGGGACTTACGTCACCAACTACCCTGCCCATCGGGACAGTGCATTCGCGATTGGGAAGGTGGGACACAGCCCTCAAATCAGGACAGCTGGGAGGATTGTGTCCACGTCATTTGCTGAACTCCAATAAAAGTAGCGCAGTGATTATGTAAATGAGGGGAATTAGACGGAACACAAATGTTACCATGCACAAAAATATTTTTTGACCAAGATCTTTTCACAACAATTTTCTCAGTAAAATATTTCTAAATCTGATAAACTAGATAAAGAGATTGCGTAATTGCGATCGCTCAATCTGTCCACTCTGCAAGCAAAACACACAAACTTGGAGGTCTTATTTCTAAATGATCTTTTCTATAAAGATCTTTGGATTAAGACATTTTGTGTGCCACACAGTAATGCCTCATCTACAGTATTATGATTGCATCATGACAAGGGGAAAAAGTAACAAATATTGTACCAATCTCAGACATATGACCTCGGAATATCACTGCTCAGACCCGGGTTTTTGCTCTTTGCCCCCGGTAGCTAGGGTGTGCCTGCTGATTTTACACACTGCAGCAGGATGACCACCCCCTCCTGGCAAAAACCCAGGATTCTCTCTGGGGTCTATTTACTAAGCCTTGGATGGAAATAAAGTCACTGGAGATCAAGTACCAGCCAATTGGCTCCTAACTGCTTTGCCACAGGATGTGTTTGAAAAATGAAAGGAGCAGATTGGCTGGTACTTTATCTCCATCCAAGGCTTACTAAATAGACCCCATGTCTGAAAGGCATACAGTACCAGTCAAAAGTTTGGACACACCTTCCCATTCAATGGTTATTTATTTATTTTAATTATTTTCTACATTGTAGAATAATACTGAAGACATCAAAACTATGAAAGAACACATATGGAATTATGTTGTAAACAAAAAAAGTGTTAAACAAATCAAAATATGTTTTATATTTTAGATTCCTCAAAGTAGCCCCTTTTGCTTTGATGACAGCTTTGCACACTCTTGGCATTCTCTCAGTCAGCTTCATGAGGTAGTCTCCTGGAATGGTTTTGAATTAACAGGTGTGCCTTGTCAAGAGTCAATCTGTGGAATTACTTGCCTTCTTAATGTGTTTGAGACCATAAGTTGTGTTGTGCAGAGGTAGGGTTAGTACACAGAGGACACCCCTATTTGACTACTGTTGTAATCCATATTATGGCACGAACCACTCAACTCAGCAAAGAGAAACGACAGTCCATCATTACAGACATTAAGGTCAGTCGATATGGAAAATTTCAAGAACTGAATGTATCCTCAAGTGCAGTTGCAAAAAACCATCAAACGTTATGATGAAACTGGCTCTCATGAGGACCGCCCAGGAAAGGAAGACCAAGAGTAACCTCTGCTGCAGAGGATAAGTTAGAGTTACCAGACTCAAACATCTTTACTTAACGGCACCTCAGATTAGAGCCCACATAAATTCTTCAGAGTTCAAGTAGCAGACAAATCTCAACATCAACTATTCAGACAAGACTGTGAATCACGCCTTCATGGTCAAATTGCTGTGAAGAAGCCACTACTGAGGATGAACAACAAGAAGAAGAGAATTGTTTGGGCCAAGAAACGCAGGGAATGGACATTAGACCAGTGGAAATCTGTACTTTGGTCTCATGAGTTCAAATTTGATATTTTTTGTTCCAACCGCTGTGTCTTTTTGAGACGCAGAGAAGGTGAGCGGATGGTTTCTGCATGTGTGGTTCCTACTGTAAAGCATGGATGAGGAGGTGTGATGGTGTGGGGGTGCTTTGCTGGTGACACTGTTGGTGATTTATTCAAAATTCAAGGCACACTTAAAGAGTGTGGCTACCACAGCATTCTGCAGCACCATGCCATCCTGTCTGGTTTGTGCTGCTCTTACTGGGACCATCATTTGTTTTTCAACAAGACAATGACTCCAAACACACCTCCAGGCTATGTAAGGGCTACTTGACCAAGAAGCAAAGTGTTGGAGTGCTGCGTCAGATGACCTGGCCTCCACAATCACCCGACCTAAACCCAATTGAGATGGTTTGGGATGAGTTGGAACGCAGAGTGAAGGAAAAGCAGCCAACAAGTGCTCAGCACCTCTGGGAACTCCTTCAAGACTGTTGGAAAACCATTCCAGGAGACTACCTCATGAAGCTGATTGAGAGAATGCCAAGAGTATGTAAAGCTGTCATCTAAGCAAAAGTGGGCTACTTTGAGGAATCTAAAATATAAAACATATTTTGATTTGTTTAACACGGTTTACAACATAATTCCATATGTGTTCTTTCATAGTTTTGATGTCTTCAGTATTAATCTACAATGTAGAAAATAATTAAAATAAAAACAATTGAATGAGAAGGTGTGTCTAAACTTTTGACTGGTACTGTATGTTGGGGACGACTTAACAGCCCATCACTATCATTAATGCTATAAAAGGCATCCTATAGTGTATGCCCACAACTAGTTTAGTTCACAGACAAATACAGTACTACAGCTAACTTAATCCTACATCAGTAAGCTTTCCATTCATCGGTAAAAGAAGTTTATAGGGGCAGGGCTTTGAAAACCCTCAAGTCAGCCTGACCATAGACTCTCCTACTTGGGATCATTACAGGCATCACAGCTCGCACAGAATAGGAGAATCTGGGATGAGCTGGTAAAGTCTTGCTTATTTTAGTAGAATTTGGAGGTAACTGACTTTCACCCAACCCAATATTGGTTATTTACACTATGTGCAAATTTGTACAATGCATTAATTCAAGGGCGTAGGTACCATAGGTACTGGCAGTGCAGCTGCTATGGGGCCCAGAGCTGAGAGGGGCCCACCTTCCCTGTCAAAGTTACATTTGTTATATACATTTTTCGTCATTGGGTGATACGTAGGGTTCCTTTCAAAAAATTTCCTTGGGGCCCCTGGACCTGCTTATTGCAATGTGGTATAAAATTAACTGGATGGCATTTTAATGTTAAATAATATGAATCGGTGCACTGTAATGTGGCACAATATGTCATAATGTGAATTGGGGGTACTGTGCGGCATAATGTGTACTGGCAGCTTTGAAATGTGACATAGAGTGAACTTAAGCACTACTACGATTCATAAAAGAAACTAGGGCACTACTATGGGGCATAACATTAAATAAGGCTCTACTATGGTTCAGAAAATGAACTAGGGCACTATTATAGGGCATAAAATTAACAACTGCTACTGAGAAGTGTCTCTCTAGAAGCATTGGGACGGGCCCCCTTCAAAATGTTGCTATGGGGCCCACAAAGTTCTGGTTACGCCCCTGCATTAATTCCTTCCAACTAAGCACTTTCGGTTATTGGTCTGTCTTGCGCTAAACTACTGTACTAACAAGCAGAGCCACCTTTGGGAGGTCCCAGGTGATGGGGAGGTCCCAGGTGATGGGGAGGGGGGTGGGGCATAGCAGTAGCTACACCCCCTTGCATACATAACTGCGGTGCATACGCATCAGGGGGCATAATTGTGTCATCACTGGAGTTGTGTGGCTACATCTGCCCTCACAGGGTTCTGAGCCCAGGTAAGCCTCCTTTCTCAGTACCCATACAAAATATGCTAATAAGTACCCCAATAAATAGGATACTTGTGCAAAGGTCTTAAAAAAAAAAAATGTGATCCTATGGCACATTTTAGTTACCCCCAAATCACCTTGGCATTCCCTAGCATATAACACAACATATTTGCTAGCAATGTACGCATATAGCTTGTACTCATGACAAGAAGCCCAGAAATAAATTGTGCACTTATTACAGGTTCTAGTGTTTGTTACTAGCACGTACAGAACATTAAGCAGCTGCAAACTGGCCAGCATGCCTGAAGTAACCACAATCTGGAGGGTGGAATTGCTGGACGGTTTAGTCCAGCAGAGAGCTATACTTATGTCTAGCAAGGTCATATTTAAAAAAAATAACCCAAACTTTCTAGGCGCTGTGATTGGGGGATGTGACAGCAGGGACCAGCTATAATTAGTCTGGATCATTGGAGGGTAAACATTATGTATAGTAAAAGACGGCCGACAATCACTCTGAATAAGTGTAATAGAAAATGTCTGCTTTTCTCTTTGTTCAGGTTAATGATTTCCCTTAAAGGAGAATAATACATAGGTGGCATACAAGAGGGACTTTATCATTTAGATAGCGAAAATTGTTGTCCCGGGTAACACTGTGCTGCTGATATAAGCTACGTACACAGTGTCGGACTGGGGCATGTAGGGCATGTAGGGCCAACCGGGGGGATATAGTGGTAGGGTCCGATGTTTAGGGGTGTGGCCAGTCTCTAATGGGGGTGTGCCAAGCTGCCACATTGGTTTGCCTAACCATTTTTTGCCAGTGTTGGTCCCCTAGATAAATACTGTATATACAGTAAATACTGTAGTGCATGCATGATAATGTACTAGATTAGTAACAGCACAGTCTGAAACCTGATCCCTAGAGGAGAGGATGGGCCCACAGGTAGTAGGGCCCACCGGTGGTTTCCCCTGTACCCCTGTGGGCCAGTCCAACCCTGTACGTACACTACACACATATTGGTTTTGTCTTGCTGCAATTAAATATCCTCCCCAATCGTGCCACAAAACACCCCATATACGTCAATCGTCAATGAAAAATGAATACGCAAAAAGTATTAATTTCCCCTGTAGTCTAAAGGCTGACAAACTTTTAAATGAAATTAGCTTCTCTGTAATGTTATGGGGTCTTTTTATTAAAAAGGGATGAAAATGTAGATTTAATATAGCTGCATAAATATAGATTCACCCAAATTACTCTTAGAGCCCACCGGTAGAGTGCAAGGGTCATCGGCGTATGCCAATTTACACATGCGCAGAGTAAAAAACATTGAAGTAACTGCAATCATAATGTATAATCAACATTTCTTATACTTTAAACTTTTTTTATTCTACTATTCATATTAAAAAAAAAAAAAAAAAAAAAAAAAAAAGGAGGAGGAGGAGGATGTGCAGCAGAGTAACTGACCATCTAATACTGTGTCTCTATATTTACATCCACTTTAGGGAGTCAGGCACGAAACAAAATAAATTATCTGGCACTTAAAGAAAAGAAATTGGATAAAAGAAAGAACTTTCTTAGTGCTGCCGCAGGACAGATCTGAGAATAAATATGATCACACACTCCGGCCTCAAAGACGCAGCTTCAGTTGGGATAAAGTACAACAGCCACGGGAGTCAGATGTCAGTCCCTGAGTGAGAGCTCTAATCAGGCACACAGTCCAGCAGATGTGCGTTTATATATAAACTATACGTCAACAGAAGAGAGGTGGGACGCAGGGGGCTACTAACCTCCGCCTTACTCTGAGACTCTTCACAGTTGTTCTTCTCCTTTTCCAAACCAACCAGCTTTATTTTCAGGTTTGACATCTCAGCCATCAGGTCCAGCTTTTGGGTTTCAAGGGACGTCCGACTCGAAAGCTCCTGCGTAAATAAAACAATTAATCTATTTGTTATTCAACAACAGGTGACTCAACTAGTTATCATTAATGGATCTACCATGTACTATGGTTTACCATAAAAGTAAACCAAAAATCGCAGCTCAACATAGGTTGGCTACTAAGGAGGCAAAGTTGTAGTGCATGAGGGGGCAGATGTACCAAGCTTTCTAAAGAGTGGAGAAGCTGCCTATGGCAACCAATAAGCGTCAACCTTTAATTTTTAGAATGTACTTGATAAATGCCAGCTAGTAGCTGATTGGTTACTACATGCAAGTTCTCCACTCTTTAGAAGGCTTGTTACATGCCCCTCCCAGCAGAGCTGCTTGTAGTCTAGCCTGACATTACAGTTCCCCAGTCACTAACTTCAGTGTTGGACTGGGGCCTGTAGGGCCCACCGGTGGAATGCAGGGGTGTGGGCAGTCTGCAGAGGGGGTGTGGCCTGCCACCTCATTGGTTTGACTAACCATTAGAAAATGCAACGTCTGGGCCCCTTCATAAATATATACAGTAAATTCAGCTGCTACATGCATGATAATGTACCAGATTAATAACAGCAATGCATTGTAGAAAATACACCATAGTCCAGTATAAGGTAACATATGTATAATGTATAATTCAAGTGCACAGTCTGGAACCTGATCCTTAGAGAAGGAGGGGGCCCCCAGGCAGTAGGGCCCACCAGTGGTTTCCCCTGTACCCCTGTGGGCCAGTCCAAGCCTGACTAATTTATAAAGGATGTCCTGTAGCTGGGTTTTTTTTAGCCCAATTGCTTTTCACGGGAATATCAATTCACTATGAATATGTGACTTCACGGACGAAAACAGGATGCAGTTTATCAATGTACTACAAATTAGTAATATTACAAAGGCATAATAAGAAAAGATCCTACTAATTTGTAATCAACAATTACTTATATATCATAATGTACTACAGTGCTTTATAGTTGGGATCAAGCACAGTAATATAACAAGACGGTGTTAACTGACAGAGAGGTAAGAGGGCCCTGCTTGCAAGCACACAATCGCTAAAACGCCATACATCTGGCATCGCGTTCCCAATCTATCGGGGGGGGGGGGGGGGGGGGCAGGGATTTTAAGCATGTTAAAAATTTAAAATACCCCCAATCCAGGTCGGGGGGATTGGGATTTTTTTTATACATGTTTAATATTCCTAATCCCCCGACCGTCAGAGGATTGACCCATTGCCCCAATACATCTTTGATGTATGGGGGTCTTTAGCTACAGTACAGGAAGTTAAGTGTCAAAGAAATTATGCATGTAGGCCCAGTCAGACTGCAATGAGATTGGAACAGTGCTTTGTTGGTCTGTGTGACCTACTCACACAGCAATAGTGCTCTGGGGGCTTAGATGGTTATTTGAGTACAGAATGAAAATAAATGAGATATTAAGGGGGTATTTATTAAACAATAATTGTGGGATATCCCTGGGATTTAACATGGTGGGACAGAAGCAGAATTCTGCAATTTCTGTTGTGGTCCATTCCTGACTGCAAAGCAGTCCCCACGTGTTTCTATGGGGCTGTTAATACAATTGAATTCACCAAGCTGATGGGCCCAGATAGCCTTTGGGCCACTGTATCGGGGATAATTTTGGAGAGGAACCCACCAGATCCCTTTTCGTAGTCCCCCACTGACGCATGGACCAGTTGATGTACGCCATAACAGATAGCAGAGTGATAGCTCAAGTTATCACTCTGCTTCCAGCAGGGTGTCTGTTATCGAAGCACTTCTCCTGCCAAAAGCTCGATACTAAACTTCGTGAAAATTAACAAATTTCCACTTCGCGACTTTAGACATAAAACGTATCACATGCGGATTAAAAATGCTGATTTTGATAAATATGCGGCTAAGTCATCTCTGTAGTTGGGTGGTAACAAGTAGAATAGCTTGGGGTGTTAAGGTGGTAGCTGAGGATATTGCTAAGCTTTCCTGAATGGGTGAGATTTCAGTAAATGCTGTTTTAAGGTTGGTATACTAGAGAGAAGCCTTGCTGGATGAGGGAGAGGATACCACAGGGTGGGTGCAGCCCAAAAGAGTCCTGTAATCTGGAACAGGAGCTATCCATGAAACAATGAAATCACTGAGGATTGTTTTAAATGTAATTAATTACCATGAATGACCACACTTCCTTTTATTGCATACGACCAATAGATCATGTCAGAGAAGCCTACGCCTTTCATCTGCCCCCTCTCCCGCTAGAGAGAAAGGAGGAGGCAGATGCAACAAGTGCACTAGTTTCATATAAATGTTTACCTATCGCTACATCTTTACCAAGTTGGAAAATAATTATAGTAGACCATTGATGCGCTTAGCGTACATCAAATATCTCAATAATTATGGTGCAGATTCTGAATCAGACGCAAGGGGAATTGTGGATGGATCTCTAAAATATCTGCAAACTATGCATGCAACATAGAAAGTGATTGCTGACTGCGCATGCCCCATGCCATGCATATGGACAGAGATAGCAAGTGCGGACGGACTGCATATGGCCCATTCTTTGAAATGGGTGTTTCAGGGCAGTACGTGAGCGGCAACCATGCAGACGGGTGGAACTGTTCTGTCTAGTGGCAGTGTCATGGGCGTGTAAGCCAGGTTCTGTAGCGGGCAGCTGGAGATGGGACATTGTTTCAGACTGATCTATTCACCCAGCACGGTACAGATCTAGATACCAACGATGACTTTTGCAGATGGAAAACAAAAAAAAACAGTGGGTGGGCTGCAGGGGCTTATTAGCGCCCAAAGGAGCTTTGGTGCAACAGGTTCCCCCACACGGCATCTTACCATGTAGCGGCAACTGGCTCCCACATCCCGCTGTGGAACAGTCATCCCAGTGATATTTGGAAAGATGGAGCATGCCCACAGGAGAACAAAGGCAGGGTGTGTGTTGCAGGCCCTCTTGAACATAGGCACCCGAGTGCACCATCTCACCCTGCACACATTATAAATATGGTGGGACAGCATTCCCTATATGCAAGCAGGATGCCGCAGACGTATGGGAAAGAGGACGCAGATTCACCTGACTCAGACCAGAATTTGTGGATTACACACTCGTGCTACTTTGTGTTGGGAGAATACAGGAAAAGCAGAAAGTGAAAGATGCTCATGTCTCATGCACTGAGAGCACCCATACACTAGTATTATTACTGGAGTGGAAACATTCTAATAATGCTTTCTCCAGATGTCTGACAGACATGTAAGTATGCTTTGCCAATTACTCTGCGATGTTACCAAAGGAATTCTGCCCCCTGATTATGTGTAATAATAGGTAATTCAATGCAAGTTCTTGTTCCTAATCCCAGAGTTTTGTACCTGGATTTCTAAGTGGTGATGAGAACATGAGAGCCGGACAGCATGGTACAGACTTGCCTGGTTAGAACAACTCCTGGCAAACTCATTATGCGGCTCCGGAGCCAACCTGATTCAGTTACTTGCATTCTTATTTCTTGCTGTGTATTGTATGTTCTCAACTTTGTGAATAGAAAAGTTTATCTGCCTTAATGACATTTTTGTTCCTGTAATCCAGTGCTTCTCAGCTCCAGTCCTCAAATTCCCCAGCAGATCATGTTTTCTGGATTTCTGTCTGTGGAAACATGTGGGATTATCACGGACCTAGCAAAATAAATCACCTCTCCTGTGCATGGTTAAATAAATCCAGAAATCATGACCCGTTGGGGGTACTTGAAAAACACTGGTGTAAGATATCTGCGTGTGTATGCACTGAAGGCAGATATTTTGTTGTTCTGGTTCACTAGGAGCTGGTGACATCACAGCACCTCATGAGGTCATTAGCTCCTAGAAGATAGACAGGCTGCATTATTATAATACAGTCAGCGAAAAGGACAACATACAAATAGACAGGATCTGCCAATAGGCTGCCAGATAAGACTGTCCAATAATATGTTATTGTGGCTACAGTGGGTGACATGTCCTATATTATATCAAATTTAACACAGCGCTATACAGAGAGTACTTCACTTAATATCCAATATCGAATTGAATCCACATTGGATTGTGTGGGGGAACTGGAGTACCCGGAGGAAACCCACACAAACAGGGAGCAAATACAAACTCCACATAGCTAGGGCCTTGGTGGGAATCGAACCCAAAAGCTCAGTGCTGCGATGCAGCAGTGCTAACCACTACACCAAAACTGTCCAGTTGAACCAATCAACCAGTGACTCTCAGCCCTTCCCAGACACATTTCTCCTCCTGAGGTCACAGGCCTGCAACCTGTATTATCATCACTCATCTTATCTGTAAGGAGAGGAGAAGGTGGCTCCCAGTGGTAATGAAATCTATTTTCAAGAGAGGAGACTTTGATCATTTTTCCACACCGTTCACCCATCCTGAGCGGAACAGGAGAGACTGAGGCTGCCATGCAGCTACTGGAGTGCTGGGCAAACCCCCAGAGTGACGAGAAACAGGGGTGTGACTAGTCACCACACCCCCAAAACATCCTCAACCAGGAAGCGTTGCCTAACATACATGAGGCCGGGCCCTCTTTTGCGCACGCAAGGAGTATGATATCTCACTTGCAAGTCTAAGGGGGGGATTCAGTTAGTCATAGTGATTTACCTTGGATAATTGATCTCCCTGGGGCTATCCAATTAGCACTGAAGGCAGCACGCAGGTTGCATTTAACCAGGATTTTTTCCTGGGTCTGAACATACCCGAAAAGAGATTCCCGATAAAACGACGGTTATCGGGTGCCACATTCGCGTTAACTCATGGGTCCAGGAACTTACCCCGGATTCTATGTGCATTTTCCCAAAGACAGTTAATTTAATGGGCGAGAGAAAATAAGGGCTTTAACTGAATAACCCCGGGAGTGAAAGCACAAGGCTACAACCCTTCTTCACAGCTGGTAAATTAACGGGGCTAATTGAAGCCCCCCCCTAAAGCTCCACAGCAGTGACCCCCACCCGAAAGCATTGTAAAGTATCAGGCTTACATTTACTGCCCCTTTCATGGTAATGTAGCTTTAAGTAGAGACTGAATAGATGATGTTGACATTAATTCAGTAGATAGACTAGAGAAAATGAGGATATGAGATCATAACTTGTATTTGTCAGAATATTAGGAACATGATACACTCTACAATTAAAAATGTATTTAAAACTAAATGAACAAATCTTTAAAACCGTGCAGCTGTCAGACCTACTATTACAGCCATTTAGCAATTATCCTGGGGTGGAACAGTCACCAACTCCCTTGGTTTAGGCTGTATAATCCCCTGGGAAGTAACGTTGTCAGTCACTGCCATACTCGCTGGGGTTCAGGCCAATGTACTGGTGCGGGGGGATGATTGGCAGTTGTCTCCCAGCATGACTTTACTGCAAGTGAGGGTTTAAACTACACTAGTATCTGTCACTGACAAATCCACCAGCACAAGTCATACTATGTCCCACCGCCCACTCCTGACTGTGCCTGGTGGAAAGTGTCTCGGCATCAAAGTAATTGCCCTGGAATACCTTATGGGAAGAAAATGTTTAGAAAGAGAGGAGGCGGATTCTGGCAACAATCCTCAGTGACATAGGAGCAGATGTACTAAGCCTTGGAGAATGATAAAGTTAGGAGAGATAAAGTATCAATCAGCTCCTGTCATTTTTCAGTTACAGGGCAGGATGTACTAAAGGAAAAATGCGGTAAAACCCCTGTTTGAGGTTTTACCACATTTTCAAATGTACTAAGACCCGGCCGCCAGGTTTTCGCTGCCCAGGGTATCGCCATCTTTGGATGGCAATACCCTATAAAAGCCTATGGGCTTCTTATCGCCGGCCGCCGCAACCCGCCGCAGATGCCTCCCCCATCCCCCGGCATACCTTCCTCCAAGCAGCCTGGACCTGGAAGGTAATCTCCTCCTCCCCATAGCAACGCAGCCGGAGGGCCTTCCGGCTGCAGGGGTGAGGAGGAGGCACCGGGGACAGCCTGCTGCCTTGTTACCGGCAGCTGAGGAGAAGGAGAGCCCATGGAGGTGATGGAGACCCCCCTGCAGATCACCTTACAGGTATCGCGGGGGGGCCCCGTCACCGCATTGCAATGTTGATCGCATATGTTAGTACATATGCAATCAACATCGCAGCGATGTATGTTAATACATCCCGTCCACAGTCTGTAACATGACTGTTAGGAGCGGATTGGCTGGTACTTTATCACTCTCCAAGACAAAGGGGTCTAGTTACAGGTTATAGTTAAAAACCTGGTGACGGTGTGAGGGGACGCCAGGCTGGGGGAATGAGGGAGGTCTCTCACCTCCATCTTCCCCGGACGGGCAGCGGCGGGACGCAACGGGAAATGGCGTCGCGGCGGGTTTCCGGCACAGAGGGGCTTGCATCCGCTGGGATTCAAGCCCCTCCAATCGCATCGCGGCTGTTTGAATTTGGCACCGGGCAGGAGCCAATCGGGGCTCGCGCCCGGTCAGCCAATGGGAACGGGACGCGACGAGCCAACCAGGGCTCATCGCGTCATAGCGCCGCCCCCTCCCAGCGTCATATAACAGACGCTGCGGAGCGGAAGCAGTCAGTCGGCGCCGGACACGGAGCGGTGAAGAGCTCCAGAAGAAGGAAGAAGCGGCGGCGAAGAAGTGGCGGCCAGAAGGAAGAAGAAGCAGCGGCAGCCGGAGAAGAGGAGGAGCCTGGGATCCGACGCGGAGGTCCGGCGGAGAGCGCTGCAGTGTGTGGGTAGCAAAAGAGCTAACGAAGCTCCCCACTGCAGCCTCTCCCAACGTTCTGGTAAGCGGCTTCAGGCCGAGAGTGTTACCCCTAGACCACCAGGGTGTCAGGCATTAGGCCTGTGGGCACGGACGGGCAATAGGCCCGAGCGACAGATAGGAAAAAGGGGCCTGCAAGCATCGAGCAACCTTGGCGTTAGGCCAGGGTTGCCAAGGTACCCGGGGGAGGCAGGCGCTAGGCCTGAGGCTGCAATCAGGCACTAGGCCTGCGCCGCAGTAAGTAGGATAAAGGGCTATCTCTGGAATAAGTGGTCTTGGCGTTAGGCCAAGACCGCCCACCACTGGATAGGCAGGCACTAGGCCTGAGGGTGAATATCGGTAGTAGGCCGTGGGAAAGCTAGGATTAAAATCGTGATCTCTGCTGTGGAGAGCCCTGCTCCAGGGAGGTCGCACTGGGGGAGGAGTCAGTGGTACGGACTGATCCCCTCTCTTTAGTTGGGTACCCCGGCGGGTGGGCTGTGCGGCAGCTCGCTTGGGGCCCTTGGTAGGTCGGGTACGGAGGGTCGGCTGACCCTCGTATCCTGGATGGCCCTTTGGGGTTCGGAGGGGCTGTGGAGGGACTGCCCGGTTTCACACGGTCTGTCCCCGGACGCCAGAGTGGGCTGCGGTCCTCGAAGGGAGTTAGGTTGTATCAGTGCTTTTCCTCCGGGCGCGAAGCCACCATCAGACCGGACCTGAAAGGTAACTTCCATTCTGTTATATTGTCATACTGTTATATTGTATCTGCTTGCACTGTTTGCTGGAGCTAGATGAAGTAGCCAACCAAGTTGCACTGTTTGTAGTTCATAGTAAATAGGCTCAGTTCCGTTGTTTGCCATTTATTATTTCGTAGGGAGGCTGCTGTCACTCTCTTTCCAGGAGCAGGGACTCGCGGCAAGCAAGCTGACAAGAGTACCAGTGTGAGTATACTCTGTGGGTGTGTGTCTTTGTCCACATTGAGCGCCGGTCGCGAGACCCTGCTAGGCCTAGCAGGCTCGCTCTCACCTAGGTGCGCAAGTGCCGAGTAGGTGACATTTTGGGTGGCTGAGGCCCGTGGGCCAATGATGACATTCACCTAACCGGTGAACGTCGCGGCCGCCCCGGTGTGCCGCTCTTTCCCCGTTGTGGAAGGGGTGAGCACACGGTGATAGTGTCTCTTTTTCCTTTAGCCGTCGGTTCCCGTCGGTTCTCCAGGTCGAGTTTACGGGTAGAGGCCCCGAGGGAGAATTTCGCCCGGGCAACCAGCATCTGGAAACAAGGAAAAGCATCTTGAGGTAAGGAACAGTACACCTGCACGGCCGCAGGCATTACACTGTATCGGGCACCCTTACAACGGGACAGATGTCAGAATGCCAACACCGTAATCACGAACATACGTATGCAGGAAGGGTTAGGCTGCGGGGTAGGGAGGGTTAGGATTAGGGTTACTTTGCCCCGGCGCCCCTGTCGGTATCATGATCAGCAGCATCCTGACTGCCAGTATCCCATATCCAACCACTATTTACAAAGACTTGGAGAGAGATAAAGTACCAACCATCTCCTGTCATTGTTCAAACACAGCCAGTAACCTAACAAGATATGATTGGCTAGTACTTTATCATTTTCCACGACTTAGTACGTTTCACGCATAGGGGGCTATTTATCAAAGCATGGATTGTGGGGGGGGAAATGGAGAAAATAAATAAATAAACTCCTGTCATTTTTGAATCACAGCCTGTAACATTAGTTAGAAGCTGATTGGTTAGTGCACAGGTTCTCAAACTCGGTCCTCAGGACCCCACACAGTGCGTGTTTTCCATGTCGCCTCACAGAATCGCGAGTGACATAATTAGCTCCACCTGTGAACCTTTTAAAGTGTGTCAGTGAGTAATTAATACACCTGTGCACCTGCTGGGTTACCTGCAAAACACGCACTGTGTGGGGTCCTGAGGACCGAGTTTGAGAACCTGTGGGTTAGTGCTTTAAATCTCAACTTTGTCTCTCTCCATTCTTTGATAAGCAACCCCCATCATAAAATGCACATACTCACTGCATTTTTACTTTATTTTTTGTATGCACACAGGTATTATTACCAGTAATTTATATAGCGCACACATATTCCGCAGCGCTTTACAGAGAATAATTGCCCATTCACATCAGTCCCTGCCCCAGTGGAGCTTACAATCTACTGCAGGCATTCCCAACCACGGTCCTCAATGCACACCAACAGTGCAGGTTTTAGTGATATCCAGGTTTCAGCACAGGTGACTTAATTAGTAGCTCAGTTATTTTGATTTAACCATCTGTGCTGCAGCCTGGATATCACTAGAACCTGCACTGTTGGTGTGCCTTGAGGACCGTGGTTGGGAATGCCTGATCTACAGTATATTCCCTACCACATGTACATGCACACACATTCACATTAGGGTTCATTTTTGTTGGGAGCCAATTAACCTACCAGTATATTTTTGGATTGTGGGAGGAAACCGGAGTACCTGGCGGAAACCCACGCAAGTACGGGAGAACATACAAACTCTACACAGTTAGGGCCATGATGGGAATTGAACCCATGACTTCAGTACTGTGAGGCAGTAATGCTAACCATTACACCATCCGTACTGGTATGTGTGTAATCAGGCTTACCATACTATCCCTTTAAACCGGGACACTAAAGAATTACACAGGTGCTGTAGCTGGCTGACCTCAAGCCTGAATTTCACCTGGTTTTAAATCAGCGTATATATATATATATATATATATATATATATATATATATATATATATATATATATATATATATATATACATATACACACACACACACAAATAATATACACGCACACATATATAAGCACACACATTTTAAAGCCTATGAAATGACAAAAGCTTAACTCTCTCCATGTTTTTGATAAATATACCCCCAAATCTCCAATGGGCATCTAGTGCTAGAAGAAATACAATACATGCATGGCTTCAGGTGTATATACACACAATGGCTCAAAACAACAAAAAATGCAAACACGTTACCAATAAGTAAAAAATATTCAGTGTCATAGTACACATTACATTTTCAAAGGATTCCATCTCTCTAAACTTCAGCTTACATTAAGAATAACTTTTTCATCTGGTTTCTTATAATTAATACACTCAAAATAAATAGGAACAAACAGCAATACAACAAACACACACACACAAAAGCAAAACTCACTTCAGTGATATTTATCCGTCTCCTTAAAGGGTTCTCCCCATTAGTGTTCCCAAGACCCCTAAGCTCTGCAGATCCACCTGTCGCAGGTAGGTGCTCTCAGCAGCTCAGGCATGACCACCAGAAATGCTTGGGTGGAATGAAAACACTTTGTATAAAATCCTCCAGACAGAGAGAGCGACTTCCACGTGGAGCTTCAAAAACTTTTTCTTTTTTTTATAGAAACTCTGCACTCTAGGCTGCCAAGAATATGGAAACCCCGAGCCATACGCTGCAGTCAGGAGATAATTAAAAGCTACTCTCTCCTACAAACTAATCTTAGGTTTGCTTATTCATCCTCAGTCCTGACCATAACAGCACACAGAGGGAATTACTTGCAGCGCACAGCTCTGCAAATGAAAACCAAATGTGCGTTGCAGACAAAATCCAGCACAAAGTGCAGGAACAATGGGAATATTGCCCCCACATGGAACCCTTTGTAGCCTGCCAAGGGGAACACACCAATGCTCTAACTGACTGATGAGCTGCAGGACTGGTATTTTTAGTTTGCAGAGGCTTTAGCAGAGCCAATGTGCTGTCATCAGCATTAAAGTGTCTGGAGCATTTTGGCTTTTTGCACACAGGTGGAACAAAGAACAATCCTAATGGGAAACTTACACAGTAGCTACTCTGGCCCTATATGTGTTGTGCTGTCCAGTGGTGCAAGTAGAGATCTTTTCTAAGTGGTACTGATAGTAAAAACGGGCGTGGTCACACAAAACTAGGGGAGTGGCTACATGACAAAAGGGGCATGGCCACATTATGCCACACAGCGTAATGCCCCTTACACATTATGCCAAAAACGTAATGCCCATTACACATTATGCCACACACCGTAATGCTTATTACACATTATGCCACACACCGTAATGCCCATTACACATTATTCCAGACACAGTAACACCCATTACACATTATTCCACACAATATAATGCCTTACATATTATGCTGCACACCATAATGCCTATTACATATTATGCCACACACCATAATGCCTATTACATATTATGCCTATGCCACTGACACCATTTTATGTCCCACACACAAAAATGCCCCTTATCAATTTTTCCCAGCGGTGGGCTGGTGGTACTGCGTACCACCACCATATTTCTTAATGGTACTCCGTACCACCCTACTTTCAGCACTGGTACTGTCATTAGATAATGTGTCACCACATGACATGCTTCTTATCTATAACTGCGGAATATTGTGCTGCCTGTAATTAAAGGGTTACCACACTCCTGGCAAATAGTTTTAGATAGCAAGATTTTCTACTTTTTTTTTTTTGTTTACTGCTGAGGATTATACTCAAATCTTTCCATCTATACTTTCATACAAGTAGTTAGTGCCTACTTACCTGTACATATTAAACAACAGGTACGTGCTTGTCTTATGTAGCCCATCCCTGCAATGCAAGTTTTGTTCTTCTGGAAGGTCTCCTAAGAAAATTGGGGCAGATGTATTAACCTGGAGAAGGCATAAGGAAGTGATAAACCAGTGATATGTGCAAGGTGATAAAGGAACCAGCCAATCAGATCCTAACTGTTAATTTACATATTGGAACTGATTGGCTGGTGCTAAACACAACACAGGGGTGAGTATCTACTGCGCCCACAGACAGCTGCGGTGAAGGCGTCCAAGGAGATGTCACTCTCTCTCCGAAAAGAACAATCACAAACAATACAATGGTACGCCTTCTACTGCGCTACCCGCCAGTTTTAGAATGTAAAATAATGGTCACTTTTCACACGGCTGTAATAAAGTCCCAAACACAAGGAGAAATAGCTTCCAACAGTTCAAATGATTCAGGCAGAGTGGTGTGTTAGAGTCTATATGGATGGTAATTGATAGATGTAGGTCGTATACAGGTACGCACCGTACTCACATGTGCGGTGTGCATGAACTGTTCATAAAGGTATCTTTCTCCTTACGTGGCGTGGATTCCCTCACTCTTCTTTCTTTTTTCAATCGCCGCTCATAAAACAGAGAAGGGCAAAGAAAGGGGGTGCAAAAACCCCGATGGTGTAATACGTTCAATATACGATTATCAGGATGATATGTGTAAAGCTAAGAAATCGATATTATATCAGGAACATACCCAACTTACATCAAAATAAGCGGGTTGCTCATATAAAGGTATCTTTTCACGTATTACACTATTGGGGTCTCTGTACTCCCTTGCTCTTCTCTTTTGTGAGGGTCCGAGCATCCTGTGGCCTCGACAATAGCACGGAAGGAGGTGAATAGGAAATAATCCGCTAAAGAAACCTTGATGTGCCTATGTGATATATACAGAACGTGAGTTTGGGGTACGCATGACCCTCTTTTTTCATCAGTACTTGTGAAAAGATACCTTTATATGAGCAACCCGCTTATTTTGATGTAAGTTGGGTATGTTCCTGATATAATATCGATTTCTTAGCTTTACACATATCATCCTGATAATCGTATATTGAACGTATTACACCATCGGGGTTTTTGCACCCCCTTTCTTTGCCCTTCTCTGTTTTATGAGCGGCGATTGAAAAAGGAAAGAAGAGTGAGGGAATCCACGACACGTAAGGAGGAGAAAGATACCTTTATGAACAGTTCATGCACACCGCATATGTGAGTACGGTGCGTACCTGTATACGACCTACATCTATCAATTACCATCCATATAGACTCTAACACACCACTCTGCCTGAATCATTTGAACTGTTGGAAGCTATTTCTCCTTGTGTTTGGGACTTTATTACAGCCGTGTGAAAAGTGACCATTATTTTACATTCTAAAACTGGCGAGTAGCGCAGTAGAAGGCGTACCATTGTATTGTTTGTGATTGGCTGGTGCCTTTATCACCTTGCACATATCACTGGTTTATCACTTCCTTTCGCCTTCTCCAGGTTAATACATCTACCCCATTGTGTGGTGCATGGCATACAAAGGGTTACACTGTTTGGATTCAGGTGTTACTGATGTGGTTGTGTCCAGTGCTTAAAGTGGTCCTAGAGAGGTGGTGGAACTCACCCCACCCCCTCTCGCCGGCACCCATGTAATAAAGGTATTGCCCGAACCCCAATAAATGGGCGTGGTCTCAAAAGGAAAGGGCTGTGGTCACACAATAGTATCCCCAATTAAAATTATGGCACACAGTAGCACAATCTTATTCACATTACACAACATAGTAGTGTCCCTTATTCATGTTATGACACACATTAGTGCCCCTTATACACAAAGCCCACAGTAGTAGCACCCCTTATACACATAATGCCCACAGTAGTAGCACCCCTAATACACATAATGCCCACAGTAGTAGCACCCCTAATACACATAATGCCCACAGTAGTAGCACCCCTAATACACATAATGCCCACAGTAGTAGCGCCCCTTATACAATGCCCACAGTAGTAGTGCCCCTTATGCAATGTCCACTGTACTGGTAGTGCCCACAGTGGTAGTGTCCCTTATATAGAGCACATAGTAATGGTGCTCCTTATGCAATCCCCCCAGTAGTAGTGCTCCTTATGTACCCAGGAGTGATGCCCCTTATGAAGTGCCCCCTTTACAATGCCCTCATTAGTAGTAATGTCCTTAATGGCAATGCACCTGTGTAGTATTGCCCCCAGTAGTAATGTCACCTGTAGTAATGCCCCCTGTAGTTTAGCCCCAGTAGTAATGCCCCTGTAGTTATTCGCCCAGTAGTTTAGCCCCCAGTGCTAATGCCCCTGCAGTTATGACCCTGTGTAGTTTACTCCCCCCTTTAGTTTAGCCTCCCAGTAGTAATGCCCCAAGTAGTTTAGCCCCTGTAGTTATGCCCCCAGTAGTTTAGCCTCCCTGTAGTTTAGCCCTCGTGTAGTTTGCCCCATGTAGTTTAGCCTCTGTAGTTATAGCCCCTGCAGTTATGCCCCCAGTAGTTTAGCCCCCCAGTAGTAATGCCCATGTAGTTTGCCCCCAGTAGTTAGCCCCCCAGTAATAATGCCCCTGTAGTTATGCCCCCCTCTAGTTTGCCCACCCCCCAGTAGTTTAGCCCCCCAGTAGTAATGCCCCTGTAGTTATGCCCCCCCTGTAGTAATGCCCCCAGTAGTTTAGCCCCCCTGCAGTTTGCCCCCAACAGTTTTGTTCCCCAGTAGTAATGCCCCTATGTAGTTTAGCCCCTGTAGTTAGCCCCCCAGTAGTTAGCCCCTATGTAGTTTGCCCCCAGTAGTTTAGCCCCCTGTAGTTTGCCCACAGTAGTTTAGCCCCTCAGTAGTTTAGGCCCTGTAGTTAGCCCCCCTGTAGTGTGCCTCCAGTAGTTTAGCTCCCTGTAGTAATGCCCTTATGTAGTTTAGCCCCTGTAGTTAGCCCCCCAGTAGTAATGCCTCCAGTAGTTAGCTCCTATGTAGTTTGCCCCCCCTGTAGTTAGCCCCCTAGTAGTAATGCCCCAATTAGTTAGCCCCTATGTACTTTGCCCCCAGTAGTAATGCCTCCGGTAGTTTAGCCCCCTGTAGTTTGCCCCGAATAGTTTAGCCCCCCAGTAGTAATGCCCCTGTGTAGTTTAGCCCCTGTAGTTAGCCCCCCAGTAGTAATACCACCAGTAGTTAGACCCTATGTAGTTTGCCCCCAGTAGTTATGCCCCCCTGTAGTTTGCCCCCAGTAGTTTAGCCCCCCCCCCCGTAATAATGCCCCCAGTAGTTAGCCCCTATGTACTTTGCCCCCAGTAGTTATGCTCCCAGTAGTTTAGCCCCCTGTAGTAATGCCCCTGTAGTTTAGCCTCCAGTAGTAATGTCCCCAGTAGTAATGCCCCTATGTAGTTTAGCCCCTGTAGTTAGCCCCCCAGTAGTAATGCCCCCAGTAGTTAGCCCCTATGTAGTTTGCCTCCAGTAGTAATGCGCCCCTGTAGTTTGCCCCTGTATTTAGCGCCCCAATAGTATTGACCCCAGTAGTTAGCCCCTATGTAGTTTGCCCCCAGTAGTTTAGCCCACCAGTAGTAATGCCCCCAGTAGTAATGCCCCTGTAGTTTAGCCCCCAGTAGTAATGCCCCTATGTAGTAATGCCCCTATGTAGTTTAGCCCCCCAGTAGTAATGCCCCCAGTAGTTTAGCCCCTGTAGTCAGCCCCCCTTTAGTAATGCCCCTAGTAGTAATGCCCCTATGTAGTTTACCCCCAGTAGAAGCGCCACTTACACAAACATATGGAAAAAAAAAACACAATACTCACCAAGCCCCGCTCCCGCGTCCGACCTCTGTGGTCCTTTCTGGCGTCCGCTCCTCAGCACTATGGTCTCTCCCATAGCGCACACTGACAGAGCTGGGAGCCGGAAGCCGGGGCTCAATAGTGAGCTCCTGCCGCCGGCTTCCGCTATGGAGTGGGAGCCGGGCGTCCACTGGTAATACAATCTCACCGGGCGCCCAGCCTTCCCTGAGATGTCGGTCACACTTTGGGTTAGGTGAGTTGGAGGAGGCAGAACTGCGTTACGTCTCCAAGTGGAACCGACGGAACGCAGTTCTGCCACATTCCGGCTCACTTTAACTCCTGGTTGTGGCCAATAATGGGACATTGGTGGTAGATTTACTAAAGTTCTAAAAATGAAATGACGTGGTGTTGCTAATAGGCAAACAATAAAATTCTAGCTATCATTTCTTTTGCATCCTAGAAAATGCTAGACAGAGTCTGATTGGTTACAACAACGCCACCACTATAGTAAATCTAGCCCTTTGAGATAAATGGGATGAGGGGTAGTGGTTTGAAGATTATTAGATATTTGGCTATACTGAGGGGATGCGGTCAGGATGCTGGTGGCCATAATGCAGACGCTGGAACTCCGACACGGATGAAATGCCGTTGCCAGATTCCCTACCGCTGGTATACCGTAAGTATGCGGGGACTGGTTACATTAGCCAACGGCAGGGTGGAGTATAGGTACCCCCCCAGGGAGCGGTGTGGGGTGAGCTTTAGCCACCACTGGGGATGGTTAGGGGGGGTATTGGGGGACGGTAGGTATACTTACCTAGCCCCTGTCGGTATTGTCTCAATCGGGATGCCGCGGTCGGTCATCTGACCGCCAGCACACCGACTGCTAGACAAAGAAGTGTGAGATAATCCCTAACCAGAAGCCGCAGGTACATACTGTATATAATGTCTGGTTAATACAGATATTACGGGGATTAATCAGTTTAAATACATGACTGATTTATTTTACATTTCATAATATACCCAGGGGTGCTTTAATTTAAAAAAAATGAATCATTAGAAAATAATTCACTGCATCTGATGATGTAACATTGGCTGCAACGTGAGGTGGGTCCTGTCCAAATGAATACTCATGTGGTTAGTCATTTCCATTACAGCTGCCCAAGGGCAGTCTGTTACTGTACAGTAGCCTGCAGTAAAAAGTGCAAGATAAAAAGGTATCTTAAAAGTATGAAAGAGACAAATAATAAAAAATGTTACCATCAATAAAGTTGCAAAGTCTTTATATAATACAGGTCGAGTATCCCATATCCAAATATTCCGAAATACGGAATATTCCGAAATACGGACTTTTTTGAGTGAGAGTGAGATAGTGAAACCTTTGTTTTTTGATGGCTCAATGTACACAAACTTTGTTTAATACACAAAGTTATTAAAACTATTGTATTAAATGACCTTCAGGCTGTGTGTATAAGGTGTATATGAAACATAAATTAATTGTGTGAATGTAGACACACTTTGTTCAATGCACAAAGTTACAAAAACTATTGGCTAAAATTACCTTCCGGCTGTGTGTATAAGGTGTATATGTAACAAAAATGCATTCTGTGCTTAGATTTAGGTCCTATCACCATGATATCTCATTATGGTATGCAATTATTCCAAAATACGGAAAAATCCGATATCCAAAATACCTCTGGTCCCAAGCATTTTGGATAAGGGATACTCAACCTGTAATACAAAAAAAATATATACAGTATATACTTTTTTTTTTACTTCTAGTGATCAGCTTTGGCATGCAGCAGGCAACATCTGATGTCAATTTCTGATTTGCTGGCCTCAGACAAAAAATGTTAATAAAAATTGTTTCCAAAGGATTTTGCAGCAGCTGAAGCCTGAGCTTGTAGAAGCTGTCGCTTTAGGCAGGTGCATGGTGGGGAGTCACTTGTTTGAAATCCCCCTCTAGATCAGAAATCACTAACCAATACTAAGATGAGCGTTTGTACAGCCATTGCTAGCACGGCCCAGGAATTGGTTCCTCTTTCCATATCTGTGTAAGCTGCAGACCTCGCATATAAGGCAAGGAAAGCTCTGCTAAAAGACAAAGATCAAACTCCTAAAAATCGAGATACGTTTAATTTGCCGGCTGACCGGATCCCGGCGGTCAGGCTACCAACGCCGGAATACCGACAGTCGGTAATGCTGCCAGCCGGAATACTGGCATTACAGGACTATTCCCACTCGTGGGTGTCCACGAGTGGGAATAGTCCTGTACAGTGGGTATAGATCCTGTGGCGAACCACAGAGCCCACAGCGTGGCAAGCACACCAAGCTCGCAAGGGGACTCTTTGCGCTCGCCCCGCTGCCGGACGGTAAATCATACTGAGGGGTACATTTACTAAGCAGTGATAATAGCGGAGAAGTGAGCCAGTGGAGATATTTCCCCATCAACCAATCAGCTGCTCTGTATCATTTTATAGTATGCAAATTATAGATGTTACTTCAGTGCTGATTGGTTGCCATGGGCAACTTCTCTACTGGCTCACTTCTCTGCTCTTATCACTGCTTAGTAAATGTACCCTTATATGTCTAAAAATCAGCTGTCCATCCAGTTGTGTAGCCATTATTACGGGATGTTGATATGTGACCGCCGGTCACAACACCACCTCCTCCATCCCGCCCCCTGAGAATCCCGACAGTCGGCAAGCCGACTAGCAGGGACCACAACACCCATAGAGTGGGAATAGAACCTGTGGTGACCGTAGGTCGCCACCGAGCCCGCCATGGACTTGTTGTGCCCCCCCCCCCATCCCCGCGCTAGCATTCTGCTGCCGGGATACTGGCGGTCACGCATACCCAACCCATTATCGCATGTACAGTATGATGAAAGCAGCAGGGCTGTGAATATATTTAGCAAGCAGCAATATATTGCCTCGAGCTGTTTTTGGACCTCCACTTTAGGATCCAAGGAACAAGTGGTGTGGGTGGTGAAGACGCAGTTTGCCTCATACCTCCCAACATGACCCATTCCAGGAGGGAAAAAATGCCCTCTTCATGTATTTCCCTCTTAACTAATGATTGGTGTCACCTGTGATGATCTAGTTAACCACTTGCCTGGCTTAGGGGGTCATTCCGCCCCGATCGCTCACTGCAGTTTATCGCAGCGATCGGGTCGGAACTGCGCATGCACTGGCGCCGCAGTGCGCTGGCGCATGCAAGACAGCCGAAGGCCGTCGTTGCCTAGCGATTGCCTCTGAGGCATGCGGGGCGGACTAGCCCTGTGCTTGGCGTCCCCCCCGCATGTCTGAGTGCCTGATCGTAGCTGTGCTAAATTTAGCACAGCTACGATCAACTCGGAATGACCCCCTTAGTCACATGTGATGCCACCAGAGCCAGGTGTACGTTACCTAGCAAGGTGGCATCACATTCGGCACAACGCAGTGTCCCTGTCGTGTTGATTAGGTGATCACAAGTGTATAAATGGATCTCCTCTGGCTCCCCAGATCTCCTGGAGTGATGTGGCCATCTCTGGCACTTCACTGGGGGTGGGTGATGGGGAATATCAAGTAAATGATGCTAGAGGGGGTAAAATAATAATTCAAAATCACATCGGTCACAGGGTGCTGTAGGGTGCATAAAAGGAGCTTTTTATAGGGTGGGAGGTTTAAAACATGGACTTATGTTTTGTAACTAAGTGGGTGTAGGGAGTACTAGTATTAACTTTTTGGAACACTGGCGCCAATGGGAGATGGGAAGTTATTTTAGAGTGGAGGCCTATGGACATGGTGGTGGTGGTGGTGGTGGGGATTATGGGGGGGGGGGGTACATATTTTTTTAAATAAAATATTTTAATACTAATAATACTGTTAAAGTTTTATAAGTAATTAAAAAAAACCAAACAAACACATTTTCTAAAAGGTTTTAGAAAAATCGTCAGTTAAGTGATTAATGGATAAAAAAAGCCGTTTCACCACAGGTGATGCCAATCATAAGTTACAGTAAGAGGGAAGTCTAGGAACAGACCACTTTGTCCCTCCTGGAGTGGCTCATGGCCCTCATTCCGAGTTGATCGCTCGCTAGCTGCTTTTAGCAGCAATGCACACGCTAGGCCACCGCCCTCTGGGAGTGTATCTTAGCTTAGCAGAATTGTGAACGAAAGATTAGCAGAATTGCTACTAAATATTTTCTTGTAGTTTCTGAGTAGCTCCAGACCTACTCCTAGATTGTGATCACCTCAGTGCGTTTAGTTCCTGGTTTGACGTCACAAACACGCCCTGCGTTCGGCCAGCCACTCCCCCGTTTCTCCAGACACTCCCGCGTTTTTACCTGGCACGCCTGCGTTTTTTAGCACACTCCCAGAAAACGCTCAGTTACCACCCAGAAACGCCCCTTTCCTGTCAATCACTCACCGATCAGCAGTGCGACTGAAAAGTGCCGCATGAACAACAGCAAAACTGCTAAGTTTTTAGTTAAATAATTAAGCGCATGCGCCCTGCGTACCATGCGCATGCGCATTTAGCAGCAAATCGCAGCATAGCGAAAATCGGCAACGAGAAAACAACTCGGAATGACCACCCATGTTGGGAGGTATGTGGTGTTGTGCTGCGGGAGGCAGGGCCATGGTTATAGGAAGGCAAACTCTGCCAAAATGCTCCCCCAAAATGAAAGACTGCGTAGGTCATGTAATATGGCCGAAAGCAACATAAACTCACCGGATGGGCATGCGGCACGCCTCTTAGTGCATCACTCTGGCACGTAAGGGGTTACAGTTTTTGTGGGAGGAATGGAAGAAAAACTGCCTGGATTGTGATTGGCTGGATTCTGCATAGGGGCCGGTCTGACATACATATAGTCTTCAGACCCAGCACATCCTGCCTCTCCCAGCTTTTTCCATGGACTGCTAAGTACACTTATTTATATTGGCCCTCATTCCGAGTTGATCGGTCGCAAGGCGAATTTAGCAGAGTTACACACGCTAAGCCGCCGCCTACTGGGAGTGAATCTTAGCTTCTTAAAATTGCGACCGACGTACGCGCAATATTGCGATTACAAACGAGTTAGCAGTTTCAGAGTAGCTCCAGACTTACTCTGCCTGTGCGATCATTTCAGTGCTTGTCGTTCCTGGTTGACGTCACAAACACACCCAGCGTTCGCCCAGGCACTCCCACCGTTTCTCCAGCCACTCCTGCGTTTTTTCCGGAAACGGTAGCGTTTTCAGCCACACGCCCCTGAAACGCCGTGTTTCCGCCCAGTAACACCCATTTCCTGTCAATCACATTACGATCGCCGGAGCGAAGAAAAAGCCGTGAGTAAGAATACTTTCTTCATAGTAAAGTTACTACTTGGCGCAGTCGCAGTGCGAACATTGCGCATGCGTACTAAGCGGATTTTCACTGCGATGCGATGAAAAAGAACGAGCGAACAACTCGGAATGAGGGCCATTATCTGCTTATTTTCCTTGCTCCATCTCATTTCCCTAGCTCTCTTTCTCTCTTGTGCTTTCCCTAATCTTCCTTCTATCTATCCCTGTGTCTCTTCTTTTGCCTATCTTTTTCTTAACCTTTATAGTAAGAGCATAGCTCCCAAACAGATGAGCAGCTTAGATCCTGCTGTACCATAAGTACGCAGCAGGATCTTCATAGTGCCGTAATCATGCTGTCCCAGCGCGGCGCGGCCCCCCCCTTCCCCCGGCTCATGGACTCCGTTATGGTCCGCCCGGCCCGGGGGAAGCCTGCCACGCCTGCAGTGCGGGAGCGTGTGCGGCCACCCACCCGTGCTCACCTTGTTCTCTCCATCCCCGCCGCTGGCTGCGGCTGGGGACGGAGCGCCGGGGGTCCGTGAGTGGCTGAGGCACCCTTCCAGGGACGGGGTTAAGCCGTCCCTACACCCGCCTCTGCCGCGTATTGCTGGTACGTCGGGGCGGCTGGCGGGCACGCTGGTCCTGGACTGACGGATCGGCGCTCCCGCCCGCCCCCCTCCTCCCCCCCCTCCTCCACCATCAGCCCCCACATGTTTTTACCTCTACGGAGGGCAAGGGGGGTTTTCCACCATCTCTCACTCCTCCTCCATCTCTCTCTCTCCACTGGGTGGGCGGGGGGGTCGCGCTGCTGCCGGACGTGGTGGGTCCGGGCAGCGAGCGCGTGCTGCAATACAGTTACCCATCACATCCCTCCATGACCCACTCCCCCTCCCCCCCTTTCCTCTTGCGGGCGGGGGGTCACGCGGCTGCCGGACGCAGTGGTTCCGTGCAGCGCGCGCGTGCTGACATATGTCAGGCCCACACCAGTGTAGCCCCAGGGAGGCCCCCTCTTACTGGGCCCGGTAGGGCTCATAATGTCCCAGCTCAGAAACGGGTTGCGTGCTCCCGCAGCGTCTTGGCGCGCCGTGCCTGCTCTGCCATGGCTGACGGGCCGGTACCGCCGGCGGACCATTTCGGGGGTGTCGCGCAGGGATGTTCTGCGTTCGCCCACGGTGGGAAGGGCCACCAGGCCTCTCCTGCAGTGGTTGGACCTGTGGCTCCGCCCCCATCTGTGTTTACACCCGCGTTTCATAGTAACGCTGCCAGTCTTGGCCGTGCGGCCCCGGCCGGTCCTATGCGGGCACCGGGTTGTCTGCCCCTCGCCGCGTCCGTATTGATAACTCGGACGCTGTTGCGGACAGCCCTCTGTCGGCCGATGCGCTGCATCTTTTTAGTAGTGCCGGCATTCGGGTATTTTATTCCAAGTCCAATGCCCGAGATAGGAGTAGGTCCCGGCGCAGGAGGATCAGGCAGACCTCTTTGCAGCGGGGCAGCTAGGCCGGCATACCCTACAGTTAGGGTCCGCCCAGGTCCTTGCTCCTTACGGGTGGTGTGCGAACCTCCCTTGGGGGCGCGGGACTCGCGTGCCGTGCCTAAGCTTACAGCCACGGCGTCCGCACCTTTGGTGGACGCCACAGTCTTGTCCATCATTTGTTCCGCATTATGCTGCCTCCTTGGCTTATGGCATCGTGCAGACGTTTACGCCGTTCCTGTCCTCTGGCGGAACGGCCAACCCGCCAGCCCCGCTCGCGGCGGCTGCGGGACTGGTGGGGTCCACAGGAACAGGGTCTTTCTTTTGTCTCCCCAGCCGTGGACATCGGGACTGGAATGGAGTCGGCCATTACCTCAGCAAGTCATCCGGGGTGCAGGGATGGATGGTGTTGCTTCTCGTGCAGGTGAGTCTTCATCGGACCCTGACGGGTCCCAGGGTAGTGCGGTTACCCCCCCCCATAGCGGGTTGGGATCTAATACTCAGTCCCGCTGCTCTAGCGAGGGTAGCATTACGCATAGGGTTTCTGGCTAGCACAGTAGATGCAGGCGCAGGGACACGGGCTTATCCCTTGGCTCCACATACTCTGAGGGGGTTTCCTTCTCCGACGGCGGCTTGCACAGGGCAAACGGCGCATGTGCCGGTGTTCAACCTCTTCCGCCTTGCAAGTTTCCGTCGAGTCGGACACCGGTCACCGCGCTAACACGGTGGTGCAACGTGGTCTTAGGCCCCGGGACCGGGACAGGATCCGTAAGGGCCAATACGTCAATATCTTCGCCCTTACTGGCGATCATCGTGAAGTTTCGCTTGCGGCTAGGTAATAGGACAGGGCAGCTAAGGTGCTTTGCTATCATACTCTATTTGGTCAGGCGCATGTTAATCTTCACGGAGTGTTCTTTAGTGACGCGCACGGACGAGCACATGACCCTAGTGCGCTATCACTTCCTTCTACACATACGGTACCATAAGTATAACTGGTCGGCTTGGCAACGTTATGATTAGGACTTCCGGCGCAAACTTCACGGCCGGGAGACCTACAATTTCGGTAAACCGGACGTCGAATCGTGCTCGGAGCCGACACGGGGCGCCGAGGGGGGGCATTTCTGCGAGTCTATGTCCAACGCGGCCGGGCTCTCAATCTGCCGCTTTTCGAGTGGGTCCGTCGCGCACGGGGCATCGTAACCGCTTCGCTTTTAATAATGCCCAATGTGAATTTGGGGGTATGGTGGCATTTTTCCTCCGCTGCATGGGATCAAGGACTGCACCAGTCCTGGGACAGGGGGTTATTCCGGCCCGCAGAGTCGCATTCCCACGGGCCAAGCGCTGGCCTTGGCCCCCGCCCAAAAATTAGATTACTTGCGCTCATACCCTGGCTGCGAGGGTACCCCAGGTGGTGTGGATGCCCAATTTTGGTTCTAGGGTTTCGCATACGGGTTCCCATTGCCGATATCTGGGCTAGTGGGTCCCGGGGCTGGTCCGACCCTGCGTTCAGCCTGAGAGTTTCCGGACGTGCTCCGACGGGATCTTCAGGCCGCGGTGATGTTGGGCAGGGTGATAGGCCACTTTTCGAATTCCCACCCCTTACCGGATTTGGTCTTGTCCCCCGTCGGGACGGTGCCCAAGAATACCTCGGGCACATTTATGCTCCCACAACATCTTCCTTTCCTCCGGGGTCATCGGTACATTATGCTACCCCTGAGTATCAGTGTAGGGTCATTTACCTGTCCTTTGATTCGGCCATCACCACCATTAGGTCTTTTGGACCGTGGGCCGTGATGGGTCAATTGGACATCCAGTCAGCATTTCGTCTTCTCCATCTGCGCCTTTCGGCCTTTCGGTATATGGGTTTTACATTGGACTATGGCCTTACATAGATCGGTTCTTCCCTATGGGTTTTTCCATCTCTTGCGCATACTCCGAGAGATTCGGTTCTTTCCTCCATTGGTACCTGGAGCATGCAATGGGCGAACGGGGACTTTCGCACTGCTTGGACGGTTTCCTTTACATCGGGCCACTGGACTTGCTGTGGAGGAGACTCGCCCTCTTTGCACACTTTGGGGTTCCGGTGGTGCCTGGGACGGCTGGGGGGCCCTCTACATCCTTGGTTTATCTCGGAATCCAGATTGATACGGTCACCAGCCTCTGTAGGCTCCCAGGGGATATGGTGTTGCGTCTTCACGATGATATCCTTTGTGCGCTTGCTGCGGGCAAGCTTACTTGCATGAAGGCTCAATCCCTATTGTGCCTGCTTAATTTTGCTTGCAAAGTTATCCCCATAGGTAGGGTTTTCTGTAGAAAATTGGAGCGGGCGACGGTTGGAATTCGACGCCCGCATCATTTTCTCAGATTGTCCCTCGAAATTAGCAGGGAGTTACGTACATGGGGTGACTTTCTAGTTCGTTTCAACGGCATCTGTATTGGGCAGAAGGCGGTCGTGTCTAGCTCCTCCCGGAAGCTTTTCACGGATGCCTCTGGTGCTTGCGGTTTCGGAGATTCTTTCGCTACCGGTGGTGCGCGTCTCCTTGGCCGAGGGCCTGGATTAGCGAGCGCATCACGATTAACATGCTGTTGCTGAAAAACTTTCCTGTTATGGACGCATTGCAGCTATGGCGCGATTCACTGCGTATCAAACTAGTGCTTCTGCGTATCAAACTAGTGATCTTCTGGTGCGACACTTTGGGCGTGGTTTTTTGCCATCATCAGGCAAAGATCCGCATCCTTGCCGGGCCTACGGGGCATTGCGCAGATAGTCTTGCGAGGCTTGGTGAACAACATTCCGTTGCGAGCCAAGTATGTCCCAGCCGTGCGCAACGACATTGCTGATGCCCTTTCTCGCGGCGCTTGGCAGCGGTTTAGGTGGTTGGGTCCTGCAGCTTTACTCCAAGGGGAATTATGTTCTGCTTATGTGTGGCAGGTTATCCGCTCGGATTGAGGCTTTAGCCCACAGGTCGTTGGCTCCTGTAACTTTCGCGGCTTATCTGGTCGCCTGGGAGCGGTGGAGTCGCTGCCTTCTGGAGAGGGGCCATAGTGGTAAGACACCCCACGACTTACTTTTCGTTTACATCTGGGTTTTGTACACCAACTGAGGTTTGCGGGCGTACGTTGGTAGGGTTCTAGTGGGTATATCATAATTTCTGCAACTTCGGGAGGAGGTGGCCTTTATTAAGTCCATTTTCCTCCAGAGGGTGTTGAGTGGATGGGCTCCTGTGATCCCGTCCCCAATCACTGGGTCTTTGTTGAGGCGCATTTTAGGATCCCTACGGAGTATTTTCTCTTCGGGGTATGAAGTTCGCCTCTTCATGACGGCCTCTACAATGGTGTTTCACGGTGCGTTCAGGGTGGGCGAGCCGGTGTCCGTTTCTCTGACTTCTGCCTCGCTCATGCTGGCGGCCTACGTCGACGTACGTCCCGACGGTTTGCGGTGTGGGATTCAGCGCTCCAAGACTGCTGTAGCCGGCAGGGGCAGTGGGTTCGAGTGGATCGGGCTTGGGTGCGGGGCATTTGTCCATTTGCCGCGGCCCGGTCTCATTCGTCCGTACGGCCTCCTATGCCTGACGGGTGGCTCGTCCATTGTGACGGTTACCTGTTGACCAGATATCATTTCCGGTCGGTTTTGGGGCGTTGTATTTTATACCTGGGTCTAACTCCGGCCGACTATGGGACTCACTCTTTCCGCATCGGCGCTGCTTTAGCTGCTGCTGCGGCGGGTTAGTCCAGAGTTGATGTCCGGGCACTGGGTAGGTGGAGGTCTGTTGCAGTCAGTCGCTATACCAGGCCTTTTCCTCCCAGTGCGCCCCTTTGAGGATTAGCCGCTCGTCACATTCGCCCTTTGCGATTGTGGGGGCCTTGAGGAATTTTTGCTTTATCGTTGGTTTTAATTACGGTTTTTGCCGGCTGACGAAGTTTTGTGTTTTTGCCTCAAGTCAAATTGGGCGACCCCCCCCCCCTCCCCCCCTCCCTGTTAGGGACGCAGGTTAGGTTTCCCAGTTTCCACTATATTTTGTTTATTAACCTCAGTCACAGGGACGCAGGTTAGGTTACTCATTTTCTCCATACTATATTTCATTTATTAACCTCGGGTGGCAATGATCTGGTACGCCGGGTCTTGAGGTCTGTTTAGCTTCGGTTCTGTTTTCTTTAGTTTGGAGTTGAGTTTTTCCTCATTTTATGCTTTGTTTAGTTGAGTGGAGTTTTCGGTTCGGTGGCGGTGGCAGGTTGGTAACCTGGCAGTTGGCCGGTTTCTGAACGGTTATTTTAGTTTAACTTAAGGAGTTTATTGTTAGTAAGTTCGGGTGAACTTTTAGGTATTTTTATAGTCTTATAATTAAGTGATGGGCTCCACCGTACTTGGTGGGCCCATATGATGGATCATAAACATGTGTGGATATCGGGGCCGGAGGCCCAATTTTTTATCCCGTAGGGGCGGAGCGTACCTCCGTCCCTACAACTGTTGGTGGGCAGGGGTAGTGGCAGAAGGTCGACCCCTGGCCTTGGATTTTGGATTTCTCTAACGTCCTAAGTGGATGCTGGGGACTCCGTCAGGACCATGGGGAATAGCGGCTCCGCAGGAGACAGGGCACAAAAAGTAAGCTTTTAGGATCACATGGTGTGTACTGGCTCCTCCCCCTATAACCCTCCTCCAAGCCTCAGTTAGGTTTTTGTGCCCGTCCGAGCAGGGTGCAATCTAGGTGGCTCTCCTAAAGAGCTGCTTAGAAAAAGTTTTTTAGGTTTTTTATTTTCAGTGAGTCCTGCTGGCAACAGGCTCACTGCATCGAGGGACTTAGGGGAGAGAATTTCAACTCACCTGCGTGCAGGATGGATTGGATTCTTAGGCTACTGGACACCATTAGCTCCAGAGGGAGTCGGAACACAGGTCTCACCCTGGGGTTCGTCCCGGAGCCGCGCCGCCGACCCCCCTTATAGATGCTGAAGATTGAAGGTCCGGAAACAGGCGGCAGAAGGCTCTTCAGTCTTCATGAAGGTAGCGCACAGCACTGCAGCTGTGCGCCATTGTTGTCACACACTTCACACCAGACGGTCACGGAGGGTGCAGGGCGCTGCTGGGGGCGCCCTGGGCAGCAATATATAATACCTTTTATGGCAAAAGAATACATCACATATAGCCATTAAGGCTATATGTATGTATTTAACCCATGCCAAATGTCTAAAACTCCGGGAGAAAAGCCCGCCGGAATAGGGGGCGGGGCTTATTCTCCTCAGCACACAGCGCCATTTTCCTGCTCAGCTCCGCTGTGAGGAAGGCTCCCAGGACTCTCCCCTGCACTGCACTACAGAAACAGGGTAAAACAGAGAGGGGGGGCATATTTTGGCGATATTTTTTATATATTTAAGCGGCTATAAGGAACAACACTTATATAGGGTTGTTCCCATATATATTATAGCGCTTGGGTGTGTGCTGGCAAACTCTCCCTCTGTCTCCCCAAAGGGCTAGTGGTGTCCTGTCTTCGATAAGAGCATTCCCTGTGTGTCTGCTGTGTGTCGGTACGTGTGTGTCGACATGTATGAGGACGATGTTGGCGTGGAGGCAGAGCAATTGCCGATAATGGTGATGTCACCCCCCAGGGAGTCGACACCGGAATGGATGGCTTTGTTTATGGAATTACGTGATAATGTCAGCACATTACAAAAATCAGTTGACGACATGAGACGGCCGGCAAACCAGTTAGTACCTGCCCAGGCGTCTCAGACACCGTCAGGGGCTGTAAAGCGCCCTTTACCTCAGTCGGTCGACACAGACCCAGACACAGACACTGAATCTAGTGTCGACGGTGATGAAACAAACGTATTTTCAAGTAGGGCCACACGTTATATGATCACGGCAATGAAGGAGGCTTTGCATATCTCTGATACTACAAGTACCACAAAAAGGGGTATTATGTGGGGGGTGAAAAAACTACCTGTAGTTTTTCCTGAATCAGAGGAATTAAATGATGTATGTGATGAAGCGTGGGTTAACCCAGATAGAAAAATGCTAATTTCAAAAAAGTTATTAGCATTATACCCTTTCCCGCCAGAGGTTAGGGCGCGCTGGGAAACACCCCCTAGGGTGGATAAGGCGCTCACACGCTTATCGAAACAAGTGGCGTTACCGTCTCCTGATAGGGCCGCCCTCAAGGATCCAGCTGATAGGAGGCTGGAAACTACCCTGAAAAGTATATACACTCATACTGGTGTTATACTGCGACCAGCCATCGCCTCAGCCTGGATGTGCAGTGCTGGGGTCGTCTGGTTGGATTCCCTGACTGAAAATATTGATACCCTGGATAGGGACAGTATTTTATTGACTATAGAGCAATTAAAGGATGCTTTCCTTTATATGCGAGATGCGCAGAGAGATATTTGCACTCTGGCATCGAGAGTAAATGCGATGTCCATATCTGCCAGAAGGAGTTTATGGACGCGACAGTGGTCAGGTGATGCGGATTCCAAACGACATATGGAAGTATTGCCGTATAAAGGGGAGGAATTATTTGGCGTCGGTCTATCGGATCTGGTGGCTACGGCAACTGCCGGAAAATCCACTTTTTTACCTCAGACCCCCTCCCAACAGAAAAAGACACCGTCTTTTCAGCCGCAGTCCTTTCGTTCCTATAAGAACAAGCGGACAAAAGGACAGTCATATCTGCCTCGGGGCAGAGGAAGGGGTAAGAGAGGGCAGCAAGCAGCCCCTGCCCAGGAACAGAAGCCCTCCCAGGGTTCTGCAAAGCCCTCAGCATGACGCTGGGGCCTTACAAGCGGACTCAGGAACGGTGGGGGGTCGACTCAAGAATTTCAGCGCACAGTGGGCTTGCTCACAGGTGGACCCCTGGATTCTACAGGTAGTATCTCAGGGTTACAGGTTGGAATTCGAGAAGTCTCCCCCTCGCCGGTTCCTAAAGTCTGCTTTGCCAACGTCTCCCTCGGACAGGGCGACGGTATTGGAAGCCATTCACAAGCTGTTTGCTCAGCAGGTGATAGTCAAGGTACCCCTCCTACAACAGGGAAAGGGGTATTACTCCACGCTATTTGTGGTACCGAAGCCGGACGGCTCGGTAAGACCTATTCTAAATCTCAAATCTTTGAACCTGTACATACAAAAATTCAAGTTCAAGATGGAGTCACTCAGAGCAGTGATAGCGAATCTGGAAGAAGGGGACTTTATGGTGTCCCTGGACATAAAGGACGCTTACCTGCATGTCCCAATTTGCCCTTCACATCAAGGGTACCTCAGGTTCGTGGTGCAAAACTGTCATTATCAGTTTCAGACGCTGCCGTTTGGATTGTCCACGGCACCTCGGGTCTTTACCAAGGTAATGGCCGAAATGATGATCCTTCTACGAAGAAGAGGCGTATTAATTATCCCTTACTTGGACGATCTCCTGATAAGGGCAAGATCCAGAGAACAGCTGGAAGACGGAGTAGCACTAACCCAACTAGTGCTGCAACAACACGGGTGGATTCTGAATTTTCCAAAATCTCAGTTGACCCCGACGACACGTCTGCTGTTCCTGGGAATGATTCTGGACACGGTTCAGAAAAAGGTGTTTCTTCCGGAGGAGAAAGCCAGGGAGTTATCCGAACTTGTCAGGAACCTCCTAAAACCAGGGACAGTGTCTGTGCATCAATGCACAAGAGTCCTGGGAAAGATGGTGGCTTCTTACGAAGCGATTCCATTCGGCAGATTCCACGCACGAACTTTTCAGTGGGATCTGCTGGACAAATGGTCCGGATCGCATCTGCAGATGCATCAGCGGATAACCTTATCGCCACGGACAAGGGTGTCTCTTCTGTGGTGGTTGCAGAGTGCTCATCTGTTAGAGGGCCGCAGATTCGGCATACAGGACTGGGTCCTGGTGACCACGGATGCCAGTCTGAGAGGCTGGGGAGCGGTCACACAAGGAAGAAACTTCCAGGGAGTATGGTCAAGCCTGGAGATGTCTCTTCACATAAATATACTGGAGCTAAGAGCGATTTACAATGCTCTAAGTCTGGCAAAACCCCTGCTTCAGGGTCAGCCGGTGTTGATCCAGTCGGACAACATTACGGCAGTCGCCCACGTAAACAGACAGGGCGGCACAAGAAGCAGGACAGCAATGGCAGAAGCTGCAAGGATTCTTCGCTGGGCGGAAGATCATGTGATAGCACTGTCAGCAGTATTCATTCCGGGAGTGGACAACTGGGAAGCAGACTTCCTCAGCAGACACGATCTACACCCGGGAGAGTGGGGACTTCATCCAGAAGTCTTCCACATGATTGTGAACCGTTGGGAAAAACCAATGGTGGATATGATGGCGTCCCGCCTCAACAAAAAACTGGACAGGTATTGCGCCAGGTCAAGAGATCCTCAGGCAATAGCTGTGGACGCTCTGGTAACACCGTGGGTGTTCCAGTCAGAATATGTGTTCCCTCCTCTGCCTCTCATACCAAAAGTACTGAGAATTATACGGCAAAAGGGAGTAAGAACGATACTAGTGGCTCCGGATTGGCCAAGAAGAACTTGGTACCCGGAACTTCAAGAGATGCTCACGGAGGATCCGTGGCCTCTACCTCTAAGACGGGACCTGCTTCAGCAGGGACCGTGTCTATTCCAAGACTTACCGCGGCTGCGTTTGACGGCATGGCGGTTGAACGCCGAATTCTAAAGGAAAAAGGCATTCCGGAAGAGGTCATTCCTACACTGGTAAAGGCCAGGAAGGAGGTGACTGCACAACATTATCACCGCATTTGGAGAAAATATGTTGCGTGGTGTGAGGCCAGGAAGGCCCCCACGGAGGAATTTCAACTGGGTCGATTCCTACATTTCCTGCAAACAGGATTGTCTATGGGCCTCAAATTGGGGTCCATTAAGGTTCAAATTTCGGCCCTGTCGATTTTCTTCCAGAAAGAATTGGCTTCAGTTCCTGAAGTCCAGACTTTTGTAAAAGGAGTACTACATATACAGCCCCCGGTTGTGCCCCCAGTGGCACCGTGGGATCTTAATGTAGTCTTGGATTTTCTAAAATCCCATTGGTTTGAGCCGCTCAAATCGGTGGAGATGAAGTATCTTACATGGAAAGTAACCATGCTACTGGCCCTGGCTTCAGCCAGGAGAGTATCAGAATTGGCGGCTTTATCATATAAGAGCCCATATCTGATTTTCCATACGGACAGGGCAGAACTGCGGACGCGTCCTCATTTTCTGCCTAAGGTGGTGTCAGCGTTTCACCTGAACCAGCCTATTGTGGTGCCTGCGGCTACTAACGAGTTGGAGGATTCCAAGTTGTTGGACGTGGTCCGGGCATTGAAAATATATATTTCAAGAACGGCTGGAGTCAGAAAGTCTGACTCACTGCTTATATTGTATGCACCCAACAAGATGGGTGCTCCTGCTTCTAAGCAGACGATTGCTCGTTGGATTTGTAGCACAATTCAACTTGCACATTCTGTGGCAGGCTTGCCACAACCTAAATCTGTCAAGGCCCATTCCACAAGGAAAGTGGGCTCATCCTGGGCGGCTGCCCGGGGAGTCTCGGCATTACAACTCTGCCGAGCTGCTACTTGGTCAGGGGCAAACACGTTTGCAAAATTCTACAAATTTGATACCCTGGCTGAGGAGGACCTTGAGTTCTCTCATTCGGTGCTGCAGAGTCATCCGCACTCTCCCGCCCGTTTGGGAGCTTTGGTATAATCCCCATGGTCCTGACGGAGTCCCCAGCATCCACTTAGGACGTTAGAGAAAATAAGAATTTACTTACCGATAATTCTATTTCTCGTAGTCCGTAGTGGATGCTGGGCGCCCATCCCAAGTGCGGATTGTCTGCAATACTTGTACATAGTTATTGTTACAAAAAAATCGGGTTGTTATTTGTTGTGAGCCGTCTGTTCAGAAGCTCCTACGTTTGTCATACTGTTAACTGGGTTCAGATCACAAGTTATACGGTGTGATTGGTGTGGCTTGTATGAGTCTTACCCGGGGTTCAATATCCTTCCTTATTGTGTACGCTCGTCCGGGCACAGTACCTAACTGAGGCTTGGAGGAGGGTCATAGGGGGAGGAGCCAGTACACACCATGTGATCCTAAAAGCTTACTTTTTGTGCCCTGTCTCCTGCGGAGCCGCTATTCCCCATGGTCCTGACGGAGTCCCCAGCATCCACTACGGACTACGAGAAATAGAATTATCGGTAAGTAAATTCTTATTTTCCGATGTCTGGGATGTAGGCAGGAGGCCGATCCCGGAACATCTGGGGCAGAAGGCCCCCTCACACATATGTTTTATTGCTCGGGATGGAGGCAGCAGGCCGATCCCGGAACATCTGGGGCAGAAGGCCCCCTCACACACACATGTTTATTGCTCTATTTTGTCATATAATTTTGGATCACCCTTATTAAGTTGTTTATCATGCTTAACCGTTCTTCTCCCCGCCACCTTAGTTAGAGAGGGAAGTCTGCATTTTTAGTTTTAGTTTTAATAGGCCTTCCTCTCAGTCAAAATAAAAAGCTGACCCCTTTCACGCCAATTACAGTTGTTGTGTCTTCATTTATTAGGATAAGTGTGCTTGAGTGGCGTGCGGATGCATCTGACGTGTGAAGTTTAAGACTGCGTAGGTCATGTAATATGGCCGAAAGCAACATAAACTCACCGGATGGGCATGCGGCACGCCTCTTAGTGCATCACTCTGGCACGTAAGGGGTTACAGTTTTTGTGGGAGGAATGGAAGAAAAACTGCCTGGATTGTGATTGGCTGGATTCTGCATAGGGGCCGGTCTGACATACATATAGTCTTTAGACCCAGCACATCCTGCCTCTCCCAGCTTTTTCCATGACCCACCCTCCCGCCCTGGGGAGTTGGTTTTTGTTGCTCCAGTAGGGTTACTTGTGTCGGCTTTTGGTGGCCGGTTTCTGAACGGTTATTTTAGTTTAACTTAAGGAGTTTGTTAGTAAGTTCGGGTGAACTTTTAGGTATTTTTATAGTCTTATAATTAAGTGATGGGCTCCACCGTACTTGGTGGGCCCATATGATGGATCATAAACATGTGTGGATATCGGGGCCGGAGGCCCAATTTTTTATCCCGTAGGGGCGGAGCGTACCTCCGTCCCTACAACTGTTGGTGGGCAGGGGTAGTGGCAGAAGGTCGACCCCTGGCCTTGGATTTTTGATTTCCGATGTCTGGGATGTAGGCAGGAGGCCGATCCCGGAACATCTGGGGCAGAAGGCCCCCTCACACATATGTTTTATTGCTCGGGATGGAGGCAGCAGGCCGATCCCGGAACATCTGGGGCAGAAGGCCCCCTCACACACACATGTTTATTGCTCTATTTTGTCATATAATTTTGGATCACCCTTATTAAGTTGTTTATCATGCTTAACCGTTCTTCTCCCCGCCACCTTAGTTAGAGAGGGAAGTCTGCATTTTTAGTTTTAGTTTTAATAGGCCTTCCTCTCAGTCAAAATAAAAAGCTGACCCCTTTCACGCCAATTACAGTTGTTGTGTCTTCATTTATTAGGATAAGTGTGCTTGAGTGGCGTGCGGATGCATCTGACGTGTGAAGTTTATAGTCCCCCCCTCATGTTGCAGCAGGACAGCAGGCAAGAATGGAACAAGCCATAACATTGAACTGCAATTATTTTACAGTTGATTAGATTACACTAGTTAAATGTAAAAATAAATTACCCCAATGTACACATCAGACATTGGGGGTCATTCCGAGTTGATAGCTCGCTAGCAGGTTTTAGCAGCCGTGCAAACGCATTGTCGCCGCCCACTGGGGAGTGTATTTTTGCTTTGCAGAAGTGCGAACGCTTGTGCAGCAGAGCGCCTGCAAAATCTTTTTGTGCAAAACAAGACCAGCCCTGTAGTTACTCTTCATGTGCGTTGATTCTAACGACGGAGGGAAGGCTTTTGACGTCACACACCCGCCCAGCGAACGCCCAGCCACGCCTGCATTTTCTCCGACACGCGTGCGTTTTTCGAAGCACTCCCTGAAAACGATCAGTTGACACCCAGAAACGCCCCCTTCCTGTCAATCTTCTTGCGGCCGCCAGTGCGAATTAAAACGTCGCTAGAACCTGTGCAAAACCAAAAAGGACTTTGTACCCGTACGTCGCACGTGCGCATTACGGTGCATACGCATGCGCAGAAATGCCACTTTTTAGCCTGATCGCTGCGCTGCGAACAACGGCAGCTAGCGAACAACTCCGAATGACCCCCTTAGAAACATAGAATGTGACGGCAGATAACAACCGCTTGGTCCATCTAGTCTGCCCCTTTTTTACCATATTTTTACCTCAAACCTCATTTGATCCTTATTTCTGTGTAAGGATATCCTTATGTCTATCCCATGCACTTTAAATTGCTCTACTGTCTTAGCCTCTACCACCTCTGATGGGAGGCTATTCCACTTGTCCACTACCCTTTCTGTGAAGTAATTTTTCCTCAAATTTCCCCTGAACCTCCTTCCCTCCAGTCTCAGGGGTATGGGTCTTTGGGTCGACACGCATTAGGTCGACATGCATTGGGTCGAACACTGAAGGGCGACATGCACTAGGTCGACAGGGTCGTTAGGTCGACATGTGCAAGGTCGACAGGTCAAAAGGTCGACATGTTTTTTTTAAAACTTTTTTTGTGGTGTCGTTTTCTTCGTAGAGTGACGGGGAACCCCAGTTAGTGCACCGCTTCGCTCGCCATGTTTCGGGCAAGGTGCCTCGCTCCGCTACAGCTGCGCTCGGCACAGATTACCGTTTCCCATTAGTAGTCCACGTGGATCGTAAAGTATGATAAAGGTCAAAAAATGGAAAAAAAATCATGAAAAACTCATGTCGACCTTTTGACCTGCACATGTCGACCTACTGAACCTGTCGACCTAGACACCCTGTCGACCTAGTGCATGTTGACCTTTAGTGGTCCACCCAATGCTTGTCGACCTAATGCATGTCGACCTAACGACCAGTCTCAGTGCATGTCCTCGTGTTCTAATACCTCTCTTCATTTGGAGAATGTTTTCCTTCTAGACTTTGTTAAAACCTTTGATATATTTGAAAGCTTCTATCATGTCCCCCCTTCCCCCATGTTACACTGGATGCAAAATGTAATGATTTATGTTCCTAGGATGTTTCTGCCCCGCTAAAACAATGAATTCAACTTGATCAGAAACTCACATGTATGTGACCTCTTACATCTTTGCTCCGTGCGCTACAAGTTGCGTTACACGTGAGTGCCGTGTGACTCTATAGCGCTGATCATCTTTTCTTTGTGTTTTTTTTTTCTGTGAAATTGCATTTTAGACGCAAAGTAATCTGTAATAGTACACACAAATGGGTGGTGTTCAGTAGGCCGGCTGTTGGGATCCCAGCGCTCAGTATACCGGCGCCGGATCCCGACCCCCTGGATACCAACACCTATTCTCCCTCTTGGGGGACCACGACCCCCATGGAGGGAGAATAAATAGCAACGTGCCTGTAGCGTGGCAAGTGCAGCGAGCCCGCAAGGGGCTCACTTGTGGCCGCCCAGCTGTTGGTATGCCGGCGGTCGGGATTCCAGCGCCGGGATCCCGGCCGCCGGCATACCATACTACACCCCACACAAACAGCTTCTGCTGATTAAAGTGATATGCAGCATGCCTAAATTCTGTGTGTGACTGCAGCTGTATCTGCATACAAAATGCTGTGCTTTCATGGAAAACACTGTAACGTGGCATTTCGGATGCAGATAGAGCCGCAATTACACACAGAGTATATGCATGCTGTGTATCTTTTTTTTTTTAAATCAGCAACAGCAGCTTGTGCGTCCTATTACATTACTTTGCGTCTAAGATTTCACGGGAAAAAACACACACGAAAAAAAAAAAGCACTCAGCACTACCCGAGTCCGGAAACGGCATGGTGCGACTTCAAGGGCTCTTTAGCGTTACTGCAGCAAGGATGTAAGAGGACACACCTGTAGACAGGAAGAAGGAAAGCGATGGAAACAAAGTTAGGACAACGCAAAATGAATCTGGCATCTATCGCAGGCCACAGGTTCTCAAACTCTGCCCCCAGGACCCCAAACAGAGCATATTTTCCAGCTTTCTTCACAGAATCACAAGTGAAATAATAGGATTTTAATACCTACCGGTAAATCCTTTTCTCTTAGTTCGTAGAGGATGCTGGGGACTCCGTAAGGACCATGGGGTATAGACGGGATCCGCAGGAGACATGGGCACACTATAAGACTTTGAATGGGTGTGAACTGGCTCCTCCCTCTATGCCCCACCTCCAGACCTCAGTTAGAAAACTGTGCCCAGGGAGACGGACATTTCGAGGAAAGAATTTATCGTTTAAACACGGTGAGTGTCATACCAGCTCACACCAAGAACATACCGCAGAACGTGGCATTCAATAGAACACCAGCCAAGGGCATGAAAAAATACACAGCCACATGCTGATAAAATATGTAACACAACCTGTGTGTCAACCCAATCAATAATAAGATACTGCATGCCATGGCATGAACAACGTCAGCAACAGCCTGACAGAAAAGACACACCACAAGAGTGGAACCATAACCAATACCTGCAGACACAGTACACACTGGGACGGGCGCCCAGCATCCTCTACGGACTAAGAGAAAAGGATTTACCGGTAGGTATTAAAATCCTATTTTCTCCTACGTCCTAGAGGATGCTGGGGACTCCGTAAGGACCATGGGGTTATACCAAAGCTCCAGACCGGGCGGGAGAGTGCGGACGACTCTGCAGCACCGATTGAGAAAACATGAGGTCCCCATCAGCCAGGGTATCAAACTTGTAGAGCTTAGCAAAAGTGTTTGAACCCGACCAAGTAGCCGCTCGGCAAAGTTGAACCGCCGAGACTCCTCGGGCATCCGCCCAAGAAGAACCCATCTTCCTAGTAGAACGGGTCTCCACCGACTTCGGTAACGGCAATCCAGCCGTAAAACGAGCACGCCGAATCGTATCACAGATCCAGCGTGTAACAGACTGCATAGACGCAGGCGCCCCAATCATGCTGGGAGCATACCGGACAAACAGAGGCTCTGTTTTCCCAATCTGAGCCAAATTGGCGATATAAACATTCAAAGCCCTGACTACATAGAGAGACTTTGAATCAGCCAATGCGTAAGTAACCACAGGCATCAAAATAGGCTGGTTTCTGCGAAACACAGAAACCACTTTTGGCAGAACTATTATCCAAGTTCTCAATTCTGCTCTATCCACATGGAAGAGCAAACAGGGGCTCTTGTGAGACAAAGCTGCTACTTCAGACACCCGCCTTGCGGACGCCAAGGCCAATAGCATGACCACTTTCCAAGAGAGAAATTTTAAGACAACCTTTCATAAAGGTTCCAATCAGTGTGACACAAGAAAATTCAACACCACGTCAAGGTCCCACGGTGCCAATGGGGCACAGATGGAGGTTGGATGTGCAGTACTCCTTTCACGAAAGTCCGAACTTCCGGAAAGGTGTCCAATTCCTTTTTTTTTTTAAAGAAAATTTAGAAGGCCAAAACTGCACTGAAATGGAGCCTAACTTTAGGCCTGCATCCACACCTGCTTGCAAAGAATGGAGAAGAACGACCCAGCTGAAAGTCTTCCATAGGAGCCTTCTTGGATTCACACCAAGAGACATATTTACGCCAAAAACGGCGGTAAGGCTTTGCCGTTACTTCTTTTCTAGCCTGAAGAAGTGTGGAAATGACTTCACTGGGAATACCCTTTCGGGCCAGAATATGGCGCTCAACCACCACGCCGTCAAACGTAGCCGCGGTAAGCCTTGATACACGCCCGGATCTTGCTGTAACAGTTCCTCATGTAGAGGAAGCAGCCAGGGATCTTCTATGAGTAAATCTTGAAGATCTGGATACCAAGCCCTCCTTGGCTAGACCGGAACAATGAGGATCGCCTGAACCTTTGTTCTTCTTACGTTTATCACCTTCAGAAAGAGTGAAAGCGGAGGGGACACATAGACCGACTGAAAACACCCAAGGTGTCACGAGGGCATCCACTGCTATAGCTTGAGTGTCCCTTGACCTGGAACAATATCCCTGAGGTCTCTCGTTGAGGCGAGACCCCAACATGTCCAATTGAGGCACACCTCAAAGACTTGTCACTTCTGTGAAAACTTCTCGATGACGACTGTATTTCTCCCGGATGGAGATCGCGTCTGCAGATTAAATCTATTTCTCCGTCGTTCACATCCGGAACGAAGACTACAAATATAGCGTTTACCAATCTTTTCACCCAGCGGAAAACATTTGCGGCTTCTGCCATTGCAGCTTTGCTCCTAGTTCCGCCCTAGCGGCTCACTTACGCCACTGCTGTCAAGTCGTCCGACAGAAGCAAGACGGCAGATCACGAAGAATATGTTCGTCGAAAATAGCTCTTAATTCAAGAAAGCTTATTGCAGACAAGCTTCCCAGCTTGACCTTTTACTCTGGAAATACTTCCCTTGGAAGGACTGCTCCCCAGCCTCGGAGATCTGCATGCATGGACACCAGGATCTAATCCTGGATCCCGAACCTTCGTACCTCAGGGAGGTGAGAACTGAGCAGACACCTCAGGAGCGATATCCTGGCCATTAGGATTATATTCCGGTGCATGTGCAGGTGAGACCTGGACCACATTTTCAACTGGTCCCGTGAAAACCACTCTGGCATTTGACCTGCACACCGAAAAGGCCTCTTAGGCCGCACCCATTTTCTTCATCAACGGAACACATTGATGGATTGTCACTGCGACTCTGATCCAACTCCGGATCCTCAGACCTCTTTCCACAGGAAACCACAGAACCTCAACCGTTCAGTATCTACTCTGATACCCACCTCCGATATCTGCATCGTTGGGAACAACAGCCAATCCCTGTGTTGGAGAACAGTCAGAGGGAAACAACGATTTGCACCACTTGTTTCTTGACCTCGCCTTAATCAGGAGAGTGTCTCAGTACAGAATAACAATGGCTCTTACTATTGAAAGAATACCATCCTACTGCCATCACTCCGGTGAAATGGCAAAGACAATCCTGGATATCAACCCAGGTAAGCTGAATGCAGAGAAAAACGCAATTAAACCCTTTTCTACCTTCACTTTTTTTTGTTTGTTTTTTTAAACAGAGACAGCAGGACAATGTCCTGAACGTGACGCAACTCTGGTATGGCGTCGCGTTCTACCTCCCCTTCCAGAGGAGAATCGGTAAGATCTATTTGAAAAATCAGTAAGGGGAATCATCTGTAAACTCCAGTATGTCCCCCTATGGATTCTATTATTAACTCACAGGCCCAAGTCCATTCCCGGACTGCCTGAAGAGTATTAGACGAGTTCCCACCGGTGTGGGCTCCAGCCAGATAGACCCAGCGACATACGGTGGATGTGGTAGACACAGAAAACAACATCCGCTTCTGCGAACCTAACAAGGCTGCAGAGCTCTTACCTTTTCACCTTCCACTATCTGCACAGAAAGGGAAAAAAGAACGGTAACGAAACGGTTAAATAACTGCATCCCACAACAGAATGCGTCACCAACCGTTGTGAGGGAATCTAACTCAGGAAGTTAGACTTACCAGTGGTATCCGCCGAGATTGACTTAACTGAGGCATCCCGAAACAGCGGTACTCCAGTATCTCTCGGAGTCAGCCTCAGCATTCCCCCGGCCACACCTCCTGTATACGCACGGTAGCCTGCCGCAATGTTATAGAGAAGAATCAACAGAAGAAACATCCCCTCTCTCTTTAGGGTAATTCTATCGGATGCCTTTCCGAATACAAACACTCCCCCATGCGCATGTAATGCAAATAACTCCAAAGCATAGAAATAAAATATCACTTAGCTTCCTGTGTAAAATCCTTTGTGACAGGGCCCCGTGTCGACCAGGAGTTGACTTTCACAGTATTCTATCCGCGGCGGGAAAGGAATAATCATTCGGACTCCTCGTGAGGATCTGAGACCAACTCGTCACGGCCGACCTAGAGCTTTATCAACAGAGCGACCAGCACATGAGAAGGAATACTGTTACTTCAGCATTCATTAGAAATCGTAATATGAATATACATATTGTAATACACATATACACACATATCCTAACTATATATATATATATATATATATATATATATATATATATATATATATATATAAAACATATAACATACATATAAGCGGATTGTCCGGAACCGTCGGGTCCCTAGTGACATTAATGTGTTCTGAATGTGTATGACCATGTACTGAATGCCCCAGTTGTGGATCTAGCAGGAAACGTTATGGTCGACAGAAAACCTAGTATTCGTCGACAGCATGGAGTAGCAACCAGGCAAAATAACATTCTTGCGACCCCGAGGGGTCTGAGGGAAGTATACATATACAATTTTAATAACACTCCACCACATATACTACCATGTCTGTGCTCGAGCTACAGACCCATGGAACCGTACCATACATATAAATATATATACAGGTATAAGGCAGTTACAGCATGTTAATTTACACCCAGTAATAACAGTTGGTGCCGACACGGTCACCCACATACTACTGTGTCTCCCATACAGTGTTTACTTTTGACAAGTATACAACTACCGACCTGTTGACTCTGCATTCACTGTATCAAGTACCAACAGGCGTCGGCGATGCCGACAGTGATCACCATAGCTGTTTGTGACAGAGCACTACGCATGTTGACACATGTGGACTATAGTGGGTATATCTGACAGGGAACACACAGAGAAATATGCACAACAATGATTACATGCCCATTTCTAAAAAATAGTGCTATATTTCCCTCAATATAACACTAAAACACTGTGCCCCCCCCCCCCTTTTGCACTGTACACATTCTTGGCGAGGACAGAGAGAAAATGGCGCTGAACACTGTTGTGAGGGCTTAGCCCCGACCCTTTTCGGCGCGCTTCAGCCCCGTTATAATATCGTTTTTTATGCAGGCAGGGGACCGTATATAGTGTCTACGCACTGTATACCTACTCAAATGATATATATATTGCTGTCCAGGGCGCCCCCCCCTGCGCCCTGCATCCATGTAAAACCATTGGTGTGTGGGAGCAATGGCGCGCAGCGCGACCGCTGCTTTATACTGGCGGGGGTATCGTACACGGTGCCCGGGCCCCGAATATGCTTTCTTGCCATTGTAACAGAGACCCTCAGTAACTGCTGCCCAGGGCGCTCCCCCCCAGCGCCCTGCACCCTGTGAGTGCCGTTGGTGTGTGGGAGCATGGAGCGCAGCGCTACCGCTGCGCTGTACCTCCGTTACTGAAGTCTTCTGCCGTCTGAAGCCTTCTGTTGTTCTAATACTCACCCGGCTTTTTTCTTCTGGCTTCTGTGAGGGGGGTGACGACGCGGCTACGGGAACAAGCAGCTAGGCGCACCAAGTGATCGAACCCTCTGGAGCTAATGGTGTCCAGTAGCCTAAGAAGCAGAGCCCTTGAACTCAGAAGAAGTAGGTCTGACTTCTCTCCCCTCAGTCCCACGAAGCAGAGAGCCTGTAGCCAGTAGGTCTCCCTGAAAATAAAAAACCTAACAATAAAGTCTTTAGAGCAGTGGTTCTCAAACTCGGTCCTCAGGACCCCACACAGTGCATGTTTTGCAGGTAACCCAGCAAGTGCACAGGTGTATTAATTACTCACTGACACATTTTAAAAGGTCCACAGGTGGAGCTGATTATGTCACTTGTGATTCTGTGAAGAGACCTGCAAATCATGCACCGTGTGGGGTCCTGAGGACCGAGTTTGAGAACCTGTGCTTTAGAGAAACTCTGTAGAGCTCCCCTAGTGTGTGTCCAGTCACTCCTGGGCACAGAATCTAACTGAGGTCTGGATGAGGGGCATAGAGGGAGGAGCCAGTTCACACCCATTCAAAGTCTTATAGGGTGCACTGCCCATGTCTCCTGTGGATCCCGTCTATACCCCATGGTCCTTACGGAGTCCCCAGCATCCTCTAGGACATAGGAGAAAATTAGCTCCACCTGTGGATCTTTTAAAAAGCGTCAGTGAGTTAAGGCCCCCATACATCAGCAATCAGTTGGGGCAATTTGGTGTTTTGCAGATGATTGTACAAATAAATCTGCAATGTATGAGTTCATAGATTGTAGATTGAGACCAAAAATTGATTGGGATTGTATAATCGGGCAGTCAAATGAATTGGGGCTGCAGATTGCTACTGTATGGTAACACTCAGCAGATTTGCAGACCATTTCTAGTAAACTGATGAGCCTTTCCAGATTGGCAGATCTGTATTTGCTGAAAATGATCTGCAAATCACTGAAAAATATCTGTAATGTCTGTGCGCAGATTGGTGGATTGGGCAATATTTAAATCTGGGGGGGGGGGGGGGGAATCTCAGAATCTGCATATAAAATGTTTTGTGATTGCTGATGTATGGGGGTCTTAAGGAATACACCTGTGCACATGCTAGGGGACCTGGGTAACTTGTCAATGAGTAATGAATACATCTGTGCACATGCTAGGGGACCTAGGTAACGTGTCAATTAGTTATGAATACACCTGTGCACATGCTAGGTGACCTGGGTAACGTGGCAATGAGTAATGAAGACACCTGTGCACACGCTAGGGGACCTGGGTAATGTGTCAGTGCTATGTGGGGTCCTGAGGATCTACTTTGAGAACCACTGTTGTAGGCTGTACCAGTGTTTCCCAACCTCTGTCATCAAGGCACAGTAAAGGGCCCTACAGACATGCCGATCCACCACGAGCTGCCCGACGGCGGATACGTCCGACGGGCGACCCGGCGGCGGGGGGGCAGTGATGGGGGGTGTGAAGTTTCTTCCCCCCGTCACGCGGCTCCATTGAAGTGCAGGCAAATATGGACGAGATCGTCCATTTTGGCCTGCATGCACAGCCGACGGGGGACCAGCGATGAACGAGCACGGGGCCGCGTATTGTTCATCACTAGAGCCTCCACACTGAAAGATATGAACGAGATCGTTCATATCTTTCAAACAAATCGGCATGTGTGTAGGTCCTATAACAGTCCAGGTTTCAAGGATATTCATACTTAAGCACAGATGGTTTAATCAAAACAACTGAGGTACTAATTAAGTCACCTGTGCTCAAGTATGGCTATCTTTAAAACCTGGCCTGTTAGCGTGCCTTAAGGACTGAGGCTGGCAAGCATTTCACTCGCAGCTAATAACATCACTGAGGTATGAGGCACAAGAGTACATTCTCCTGAATATATGGGTGCCCCCACTAGGAGTAGGATATGGGTAATTATAAAATATGATCACGCTGGGAGTTGTAAGCCAACTGCATTACACAGGCTCTGCGGCACAAACACAGTGTGAGAGCCGCAGACTGTGTGATTTGCCAGTCAGTATCCGCACAGTGCCAGCCTCAGAATAACAGTGACATGAAGAGCCTGGCTCTGAGGGCTAGATTCCTCATCGCTTGGAGAGTGATCAAATGGAAAGTGATAAACTACCAGACAACCAGCTCCTAACTGTCATTTTTCAAACATGGCCTGTGACATGGCAGTTAGGAGCTGATTGTCTGGTGCTTTTTCTCTCTCTATTTTATCACTTTCCAAGTGATGATGCATCTAGCCTAAGTCTTTTGCCACGGTTACATCTTGTGCTAGTGCTGCGGACAAGGGGGGTCATTCCGAGTTGTTCGCTCGCAAGCTGTTTTTAGCAGATTTACTCACGCTAAGCCGCCGCCTACTGGGAGTGAATCTCAGCATCTTAAAATTGCGAACGACGTATTCGCAATATTGCGATTACACCTCTCTTAGCAGTTTCTGAGTAGCTCCAGACTTACTCGGCATCTGCGATCAGTTCTGTGCTTGTCGTTCCTGGTTTGACGTCACAAACACACCCAGCGTTCGCCCAGACACTCCTCCGTTTCTCCAGCCACTCCCGCGTTTTTCCCAGAAACGGTAGCGTTTTTTCACACACACCCATAAAACGGCCAGTTTCCGCCCAGAAACACCCACTTCCTGTCAATCACATTACGATCACCAGAACGATGAAAAAGCCGTGAGTAAAATTCCTAACTGCATAGCAAATTTACTTGGCGCAGTCGCAGTGCGAACATTGCGCATGCGCACTAAGCGGAAAAACGCTGTGATGCGAATAAATTTACCGAGCGAACAACTCGGAATGACCCCCAATTTTACAAAACTGAGGAGCCCAATTGCAGCAACTTTCCATCTATGTGCGTCCCCAAAAGACTATGGGGGTCATTCCGAGTTGTTCGCTAGCTGCATTTGTTCACTGTGCAGCGATCATGCAAAAAAAGGAAGTGCGGCGCAATGTACGAGTACAACAACCGATGTAGTTTTACACAGGGTCTAGCGATGCATTTCAGTCGCACTGGCTGCCGCAGAGTGATTGACATGAAGTGGGCGTTTCTGGGTGGCAACTGACCGTTTTCAGGGAGTGCTCAGAAAAACGCAGGCGCGGCTGAGCGAACGCAGGACGTGTTTGTGACGTCAAATCCGGAACAGAATGGTCTGAAGTGATCGCAAGCGCTGAGTAGGTTTTGAGCTACTCTGAAACTGCACAAAATAAATTTGTAGCCGCTCTGCGAGAGAACCGTTCGCACTTCTGCTAAGCTAAAATACACTCCCAGTGGGCGGCGGCATAGCGTTTGCACGGCTGCTAAAAACTGCTAGCGAGCAATCAACTCGGAATGACCCCCTATGTGCCATCATCAGTCACACCAGCCCTTCTGAGTATGGCCTTCTGTGTGAGCAGTGCAGTATCTCTGGACACAGCCACTTTCAGCGGCACACCCACCTTGGATTGATCACACCCGTTACCTCCCAGTAAGTCCTACTAACAGACCCTGGGCCGGATGCTCCGAGATTCTGACCGACCTTGTACATTTTTTTTTTTAAGTGGCAAACATTTACAAGCCAGAACCAACCTCCTAGTTGGCCTCAGAGCTCCGTCCGTCTTGCACTGCATTACATCCGACCCCCTGTGTCCGATTCGGTGCTGCGGCTCTGATTGCTGACACACGTAGACTTAAAACATTGGCTAACTGCATGCGCCACTGATGCTGCGTCTGACACGATAAATGCAGTTATGTGATATTTATATTTTATCTCTTGGGCTAAGAACAAAGTATGAATGATTACGGGCAGCATCAGACTATAAAGCTGCAATGTCTCACATTTTCCCTCACATACACAGACCTGGCATACTGTAATAGCACTAGGCAAACTGCACAAGAGCTGTTATTAAGAAGAAGGGAGCAGTGGAAAGAGGTTCTCATTCTAAGGGGACCTTGTGTTACACAGCCTGCTGCTGCTGCTGGAATCAGAGAATACCATGCTGGATTAACATTCCCAGGGCAAAGGTTTTGGTAACAACAGTTGTAATGGCAGAAGCTAAGAATAGCAGCAATGTGTCCTGTGTGAGGGCCGTATGTATGTGCAGTGTGATGCTCTAATGCAGTGCTATCGCCAACTGTACAATATGTGATTGTATACCAAAAACATCAAGACATAATTGTTCTGGTGCCCCAACTTTCAGGGTGCTATTGTTTGGGGCCCCCAAGTATCAGGGTGCTATTGTTTTTGGGGCCCCAAGTGTCAGGGTGCTATTGTTCTGGAGTCCCAAGTGTCAGGGTGCTATTGTTTGGGCATACGAGAGGTATGGTTTGGGGGCCCCAAATGTGAGGGTGCTATTGTTTGGGGGGCCCAAGTGTCATGGTACTATTGTTTGGGAGACCCAAGTGTCATGGTGCTATTGTTTGGGAGCCCCAAATGTCAGTGCACTATTGTTTTGGGGTCCCAAGTGTCCGGATGCTATTGTCTTGGGGCCCCAAGTATCAGCGTGCTATTGTTTTTGAGGCCCCAAGTGTCAGGGTGCTATTGTTCTGGAGTCCCAAGTGTCAGGGTACTATTGTTTGGGCATACGAGAGGTATGGTTTGGGGGCCCCAAATGTGAGGGTGCTATTGTTTGGGGGGCCCAAGTGTCATGGTACTATTGTTTGGGAGACCCAAGTGTCATGGTGCTATTGTTTGGGAGCCCCAAATGTCTGCACTATTGTTTTGGGGTCCCAAGTGTCAGGATGCTATTGTCTTGGGGCCCCAAGTGTCAGGGTGCTATTGTTTTGAGGCCTCAAGAGCCAGGGTGCTATTGTGTTGGGACCCAATTTGTCAGTGTGTTATTGTTCTGGGACCTGAAGTGTCAGTGTTCTATTGCTCTGGGGCCCGAAATATGTCAGTGTATTATTGTTCTGGGGCCCCCAAAAGATTATGTGCAGTTGTTTTGGGGCCCCAAGTGTCAGTAGACTGTTGTTTTGGGGGCCCCAATGTGAGCGTGCTGTTGTTCTAGAGCCCCTAAGAGTCAGGGTGCTTTTGATCTGGGGGCCCCAAGTGTTGGGGTGCTATTGATCTGGGGCCCCCAAGTGTCAGTTGCTATTGATCTGGTGCCCCCAAGTGCCAGTTTAATAAAGAGGAGAATAGGGCTGAATAGAAGCAAGCAGCTTTTACATCACATTTCGTCCCCTGCACATCCAATCAGAATGCAATGCCCCACATTCTCCCTGCCCTCCATCCTCTATGAACAGGGGGCTCCGGACTAAAGGGACATATCTGTGCTGTGGTTTACTAGATAAGCTTAGTGCATGCAGATACAGTATATGGGGATCTGGGAACATAAGGTGGCATGTGAGTAGGTCTGAGTGATATATGGATGCAGAGCCGTCTTAACAGCAGTGTAGGCCCCTGGGCACAACAATGCACTGGGCCCCCTACCCATCTTCCAGCAATAGGGGTGGGGGGTGCTATCAGCGGCAGCATTGATGTCCCGCGGGCGGTAAGGGGTGTTCTATCTTCCGCTCAGCTTGTAGGACCTGGAGCAGTAATTTCTGCTAATTACTCCTTTACTGCACAGATGGGGCTAAACTGTAGAAGGGGGCATTGGGCTGAATGAAGGGGCCCTGGTACATGACTTCCAGGATGGTAGGGGGTGTTTAATACGTAGAGGAGGGGTGGCTAGTGGAGTGGGCTTAATATTTATAATTTTCCGGTGGGAAGGCAGCTTGCTTGACTGCAGATATCTTAAGTTCCTGAAAATATATTTCTTAGCTTTGAATGGGATAAAAAACTTGAGAGTCCCACCTTTCAGAAGGTTCTGGGGACTTGGGGATCAGAGTTCAGGATCCAGAGCAATTCACCAATGAAAATCTAAAACTGCATATTAGGCGTGTGGAGCTGAAGCAGGGACCAGCTGCTTGAAGGCTGATATCTCTGGTTCTGGGCATAGTAGAGACAATCTGCCAGTGTCCACTAAAAGGGGAGAGTCCCAGCTTTTGGCTTATACCCTCAGAAATACTCTAAGTTTGACAGAACCCGAGATATCTGGCTGGGAATAGCAATTAACAGGCTTGGATGGGGACCACTGCTTTCAAGTCTGATATCTCCGGTTCCCCAGGGCCGATTTTCAAAAATCTGGTACCCCTGGAAAGAGGGGACCCTCAGCTATCTGCCTAGGGCCCTTATTCTCTTGGGGCCCTTGGACAAGAGCCCATTGAGCCCATACGAAAAGACGGCCCTGTATGGATGGCATGTGCATTAGTCTGAGTGGCAAATGGGAACATACAGCATACCCTCCAACACTTTACACATAAAAATCGGTACAAATTAGAAAAGGGCGTGGCCACGGGTAAAGGGGACGTGACCACGCCCCTTTTCCTATACTTTCAATGGAAGTTTGGAGAGCCAAAAATCTGTACAGACCATAAAAAAGGTGCTGTACCTATTAAAAAGGTACAGTTGGAGGGTATGATACAGTATGACATCTGAAGGCCTGTGGGGGTGTTTTGTGGCAAAAGGGAGGTTTAAGTGGCAAGTAGGGTAATAAAGCAAGTGAGGTGCATGTGGGGGATTTTGGATTGAGTGATATGGGGATGCTAAGGTCGTTATGGAGCTTTACATTAATGGTAATGCATGGTCTTAAGACTGAAGGCGGCACGTGAAGTATGTCAGGCAATTCAGCCTCATGCCTCTATTTCCAAGATCTCACCAGTAACTTTCCAGTTTAGAAAACATTACTCTAAGTCAGATATGGGGAACCTTTGGCCCTCCAGCTGTTGCTGAACTACACATACCGTCATGCCTTGCTACAGTTTTGCTACTTGGCCATGCTAAACCTGTTGCAGGGCATGCTTGGATGTGTAGTTCAACAACAGCTGGAGGGCCGAAGGATCCCCATCCCTGCTGTAAGTGCATTGCCACATACAGGCACCTGGGTATAGATCTATCCAGAGCACTGCTAGCACTGGGGGTGCCTCTCCGCAATGTATGCCAGGTTGCAGTTTCAGCTTTTTGAACTCTCAAGCTACTTCATAGTTCAAAACTGAAATACTGGGGCGAAGAGGTCATTTAAACTATCTGGGAATACAGTATGAAGGCTTCCGCAGGCAGAACATTACACAGCGCACTCCTCACATATTTTTGGAAACTGCTTTTTTTTTTTTATCTTGACAATTTTCTACTTGTTTTTTTTTCTATTAAAATGTGACTGCAAGGGGTACTGCTCCACTGATGTCCATGGGTGAATATACATCAGCTAATTAAGATGGTCTCATTTAGTCGGGTATATATGCTAGTCGGGTATATACGCAAATAGGCTGTAAATGCATTTCTGACTATGTTTTATAAAGCAATTAAAAAATATAATTTAAAAAATCTTATTTATCCATACTGTACCTCATACCTTATCCACATATCATAGCTTACCCATACCTCATACCTTATCCATAATCACACCTCAGAAGATACAGAAGATACTGTACTGTGGGCGCCTCTCTGTCAGGTGGCCCCCGCAGCCGAAGCCTACTGACATCACTAGCTTTCCCTCAGAGCCAGGCAGCCAGAATGCAAGCAGGACAGTATGCAGTGCAGGCAGAGACACAGGTGTATCAGTTGTCATGACCTACCAACAGATCTTCCTAACCCGAGTAGAGATAGGAGGAGGGAGAGATCTGTAAATGACCAAGAGATTCCAGCTTCTCCTCCTCCCCACCTGGGTGTCCTTTGTAACTTGTTATCTAATGAGAACATTCATGTCTAGAGAGATTGGAACACACAGAGTCCTCCTGAGTCCCGCCCCAGTGTGTAAGTAGTACAGGAGTTGCTGCTATTCTAGCATGTGACAAGATAAATTATAGATTTTATTGTTTTATGTGTAATTTAAGGTTGTTTAAGTTGTTTTTGTTCCACTTCAATAAAACTTTATAAAATAGTTGTCTCTCAATCAGGTGGAGCTAGAAACATCACCCAGGAATTATTAAACTATTAGTTTAAATCCAATATACACCATTGCTTTAAATTTAATATCCATAACTCCCAGTATGACCCACTTCAGGAGAGACAAAATCCTCTCTACCTGGACTTCCCTCTTGCTATCACCTGTGTTGAAATACCTTCCTTATAAATTAAATAGTTCAACACAGGTGACGCCAATCATATAATAAGAGGCAAGTCCAGGCAGAGAACATTTTGTCCCTCTTGGAATGGGTCACGTTGGGAGGTATTCACAATCTAATATTACCCCCCCCCCCCCCCCACCTTCCCAAAGACCTTCCCCCCAAGGCTTTATCTGGCCCTGCCCAAATACCATAACCATGCCTTATACCTTCCCCACGCCTCGTAGCTTATCCATATCTCATACCTTATCCATATCTCATAACTTACCAACACCAGTGACGTGCGGTGGGACCAACACCCCAGACCCACGACCACTGCCCTAGATTAATATGCCACATACTAACTGATCCCCACGCCCGTGTTCAACCCAGGCCCTGCAAACCTTTCATTAACAAAATACAGCAATAGGAGGTGACGGTATTTCAATGGTGACACCTATTTTGTTTACACTAAGAAGCAGAGCACATTGCACCACTTACTCAGGACACAGGATTCCCTCTTGCTATGATCAGCCATTGCGGGCCTTCAGGCAATGCTACAGTACAACTACTTGCACAACAAAGCAAGGCAGTGCAAGGCCACATCATTCTAAGCTCGCATTGCAAAGGTTTCATGGGAGAGAGACGTGCTCTGACCTCAAGCGTAGTCACATTATTACTGGGAATAACATGACATTTGAACTTTGAATCATACAGGAAGCAGATAAGAAGGGAAGCGGCAGTCCTCAAGTAGTCTAATACAGAACATTATTGGTAATGTAGTGTAATGTGTACTGTGTAAATGTAACAACATACTGTACCACTTTATTTACCTCATTCATTTTATTTGCTTTAATTTGTCGCTTCCTCCAAATGCCAGCAGCATGTCAATCACGCTACTGCGTTTCGGGCACCACGAGCGACAGCGCAGCCCCAGATCTGCACATGTGCACTGAGGAGCCTGCACGTGAGCACTGAGGAGCCCGTACGGGAGAACCGAGGAGCCCGCACGGGAGCACCGAGGAGCCCGCACGGGAGCACCGAGGAGCCCGCACGGGAGCACCGAGGAGCCCGCACGGGAGCACCGAGGAGCCCGCACGGGAGCACCGAGGAGCCCGCACGGGAGCACCGAGGAGCCCGCACGGGAGCACCGAGGAGCCCGCACGGGAGCACCGAGGAGCCCGTACTGGAGCACCGAGGAGCCCGCACTGGAGCACCGAGGAGCCCGCACTGGAGCACCGAGGAGCCCGCACTGGAGCACCGAGGAGCCCGCACTGAGGAGCCCACATGGGAGCACTGAGGAGGCCGCACGTGAGCACTGAGGGGGCCGCACGTGAGCACTGAGGAGGCCGCACGTGAGCACTGAGGAGCCCGCACGTGAGCACTGAGGAGCCCGCACGTGAGCACTGAGGAGCCCGCACGTGAGCACTGAGGAGCCCGCACGTGAGCACTGAGGAGCCCGCACGTGAGCACTGAGGAGCCCGCACGTGAGCACTGAGGAGCCCGCACGTGAGCACTGAGGAGCCCGCACGTGAGCACTGAGGAGCCCGCACGTGAGCACTGAGGAGCCCGCACGTGAGCACTGAGGAGCCCGCACGCGTGCACACAAAAGATGCCTATAAACATACAGTAGGGTTTATGTACATGTAAAAATTAGGGCCAGAATCAGATACTGCTAGCAATGTCATGAGAAGCTCCGTCATACACTGTAGTGTGACACCTGTTTATAAGCAATACTGGGCAAGTGATTTGTCATAACCCATGGCAATATATAGTCATACCCCTTTCACACCACAAAAATAACCCAGTATCGACCCGGTATATTGCCGGGTCGACACGGGTCGCTGTGCAGTGTGACAGGGCCATGGTCGAATTCCCGGGTAGCCTGACCCAGTAATTCAACCTGGGAACAAAGCAGTGCTATTCCCGAGTTAAATACCGGGTCAGGTGCAGTGTGTATGGCATGCCTGGTCGATGCGACCCGGGACCCGTTTACTGCATAGGGAGAGGCGGCGCGGAGCTGATCTCATCTCCCTGCGCCGCCTCCTCGCCCGATGCTGGCTCCGCCTGCGACAGCAACCCGACCCGGCAATATGCCAGTGTGTAAGGGTCCAATGCCAGGTCCCACCTGGGAAAAGACCAGTTTCCAATTCCTGGGTGGGACCCGGCATTGCAATGTGAAAGGGGTATCAGTGAACAACTAGGCCTCTTGATATAAAGGCATGGCTTAAAAGCACAGAATAAAGCCATTCTATAGGGCAAGCAGGCAGCACTCATCCGACACCATAATAGCTCTATAGTTATGCTCAATGGAGAACCCAGGGCCGCCACCTGCAAACACCACAGATACCAGCATCACTCATATAATTAAAATCAATTTTAATGTGTCTGAAGCAGTACTGCCCATACTTACTATTATCTCCAAATGTGTGACACACCTGTCTTCATTCAATAATATAAAAATCAATATGATGGTGTAAGCCATCTGATTGCTATATAGTGCCTGCTGTTCACTAATAAATCTTATTATAAGCCCCATTCGGTATACTGTCTTGTGTATGAACAATTTCTGCTTAAAAATAAATAGAACCTAAAAGTTTTATCATTGTGCAACTGATCCAATCACAGGAAGGTGTCACACACATCCCTTTATGCTGGGCTTCTACAAGTCCAGGTTCTTGTGACCGGATTATCAGTTTCATAGGACAGACAGCGTTTTCTGAAAAGATAAGGGGATTTAGGTGAGAGAAGGTAAGGCAATGGCACTACTCATGAATTTGTAAACTTCATCAAAGAAATTAGGTGAAAGAGCTGTAACAGCATCATTTGTGTATAGTAATAATTATCAGTTATTTATATAGCACCCACATATTCCGCAGCGCTTTAAAGAGACTATGGGGTCTATTCAATTGATTCAACAAGTCGGAAAAACTGCATTTTCCGACTTTTTTAGGTTGAATCTGGATTCCACCTATTCAAGTCAGTTGCCGGTTTTCCGACTTGTTGGAAATTCTGACTTGTCGGAAAACACGTGGATGGGTGGATTTGCCGTGGATCCACGTGTTTTGTCGAATTTGAGGACATTTTCGACAGGTTTTTGGCCCATTTTCGACAATGCCGATTCAACTTTGAAAAAAGTTGGATCGGAATTGTCGAAAATGGGCTAAACCTGTCAGAAATGCCCAGAAATTGAATAGTGCAGTGTCGGATCCTCTCCGTCGGAGAGGATTCGATACCAATTGAATAGACCCCTATATGGTCGTTTAGATCAGTCCCTGCTCCAATGGATCTTACAATCTCTACCACATGAGCACGTAGACACACACATAGACACTAGGGTAAGTTAGTTTTACTAACCATTAACCTACCGTACTAGTATGTTCTTGGATTTTGGTAAGAAACTGGAGCACCCGTAGAAAAGCCAAGCAAACATGAAGAATACATTCCAACTCCACACTAATAGGGCCTTGGGGGTGGGGAAGGGATTCAACTGCTTTCCCCTGCAGATGCCACTAGATGGTGCCTGACGGAGCAATTCATTTGTTGGTCTGTTCCGGCAAGAGTGCCACTTGGGGGCGGACATTTCTGCTCACTGCCTACTGAGGTGGTAAACAGAAATGTGTATAAACACCGTGGTTTGGGCACTCAAGAGTTTTGCTACTATATGCGGCTAAACTCGGTCTAATTGGGCGCAACAATCAGGATAATTAATGAGGGTCTGTAACAATTGGATTGCTCCGTTGCATGGCTGAATCGCTCCCTTAGAGGGAATCAAACCTATGACCTCAGTACTGTGAGGCAGTAATGCGAACCATTATGCCATCCCTCAATGTTTACATTCAACAAAAGCAAGGGGATAACGAAAACCAAAGAAGTCACTGTTACAACCATTTTCCCAGGGAAAAACAAACCCATTGGGTCAGAGGTCAGGTAAACCAACTGCCTCCTGTAGTTGTAATTTAAAGGGACTGTTTACATTCAGATGACTCTAATTTATTGGTTTGTACATTCCCTCTTGTACCTTTTACTGAACACATAACTTTATATTTCCGGATTCCCTGTGTGTTTAGCTGGCCAAGCTATAACACAGCTGAGGATGTCAGACTATTGCTCAATACAGCAGCATGTGTGGCCCCTAAACATGTGCAAAGCACTAAGATAAATAAAATTGTTATTAATTTCCTCACACCCCATAGAGGTGCACAGGACAATTAGCGATTATGGTCTACCGTAATAGACACTAATGTGCGCACCACACATTGCTCAGAATTGAAGAACCCCTAAAGCTTCATAGATAAAAAAAAAGGAAAGAAAAGCAGCGGTCGAAAGAATAGCAACCAATCAAATTATAGTTCTCATTTTCTATAATGTACTCGATTGGTGACAGAAGACCTGACTCCTTTCAGGGGCTGCATTTTGCAGTCCTCTAATCTTCAAAAGGGCCACACATTAACATAAACCTCACACGTCTGATGCATCCACGCGCCACTCAAGCACACTTATCTTATAAAATAAAGACACAACAACTGTAATTGGCGTGAAAGGGGTCAGCTTTTATTTTCTGACTGAGAGGAAGGCCTATTAAATACTAAAACTAAAATGCAGACTTCCCTCTCTAACTAAGGTGGCGGGGAGAAGAATGGTTAAGCATGATAAACGTAACATGGGTGATCAATGTTATAATACAGAAAAAACAAGCAATAAAAACATATGTGTGAGGGAGCCTTCTGCCCCAGATGTTCCGGGATCGGCCTCCTGCCTCCATCCCAGACATTGAAAATCAAAAATCCAAGGACAGGGGTCGACCTTCTGCCACTACCCCTGCCCACCAACAGTTGCAGGGACGGAGGTACGCTCCGCCCCTACATGGTAAAAATTGGGCCACCGGCCCCACCATCCACATATGTTTATACCAGTTATATGGACCCACTTGGTAAAGCGATGCCCGTAAACTAATTATGAAACTATAAAATTTTCCTAAAAGTACACCCAAACTTACTAACCTTGAACTCATAATTAAAATTAAGTAACCGTTCAGAAACCGGCCAACTGCCAGGTTACCAACCTGCCACCGCCACCTACTCCGAAAAGACTAACTAAAGGGATCTAAAAAGCAGAATAAAACTAACCAAAGAGACCTAAAAGTAGAACACGGACTAACGCAACAGAAACCCAAGAAAAACTACCTAAAGGGGCATAAGAAAGTGAATAATGACCTCCAAGAAGATCAGCATACCAGCCGACGACAAGATGCACCCCGTCATACCAGTACTGTGACGGATCATGGAAGGAGATACCACCGAGCTGCACGACCAGGCCGCCATGCTGGAGGACAGCACGACCGACAACCGCATTGACCCGCCTCCGAACTAGGTCAATCGCCCCGGGGTTAAAGGCTCCACGCCAAAACCGCTGAGGGACGATGTCTGACCAGAAGATCAGGCAAAACGGCCAGTCAGCCATAAGTTTCAACAGCTGACGTCTGATCTCGAGGCGTAGGTCGAGCCCAGTGCGGCGCACCAGATCATTGCCACCCAGATGCAAGACCAGAAACCGCGGGTACCCAAATCGGCCAACTGCCGCCCGAAGCCAGTCCCGCAGGCCGTCCCCAGCGGAGGCCTCTACGCCCCCACCAGCACACAGCCTGCAGCTCCGGCTGGGTTGTGTCGCAGGCCAGAGCAGACACGAACAGCCAGTAGATGTATGAATGGCCGTCAAATCATATAAAGTGCGGATCTAACCGCCATCCTGCAAAAGAAGGGTGTGACGCAGGTTAATAAACAAAATAAAGATAGTATGAGTAGTAGATGGGCAACCTAACTGCGTCCCTAACGGGGAGGGGGTTTTGGGGGGAAGGGTCGCCCAATTTGACTTGAGGCAAAAACACAAAACTTCGTTAGCCGGCAAAAGCCGTAATTAAAACCAACGATAAAACAAAAATTCCTCAAGGCCCCCACAATCGCAAAGTGCAACTGCGACGAGCGGCTAGTCCTCAAAGGGGCGCACTGGGAGGAAAGAGCCTGATATAGCGTATGACTGCACCAGACCCCCACCTACCCAGTGCCCGGACTTCGACTTCGGACCAACCCGCCGCAGCGGCTGCTGACGCAGCGCCGATGCGGAAAGAGTGAGTCCCAGTGTCGGCCGGAGATAGACCCAGGTACAAAAGACAACGTTCCAAAACCGACCGGGAGTGATATCTGGACAACGGGGAACCGTCATGATGGACGAGCCACCCGGTGGGCGTTGGAGGCCGAAGGGACGAATAAGCCTGGGCCGCGGCCGCTGGACAAATGCCCCGCGCACGAGCCTGACCCACTGCCCCCTGCCGACTACGTCCGTCTTGGAGCGCTGAATCCGACACCACAAACCGTCGGGGCATACGACGACGCGGGCCGCCAGCATGGGCGAGGCTGAAGTCCGAGAGACGGACCCCAGCTCACCCACCCTGTGGGCACCGTGGAAGGCCATCGTAAAGGCCACCATGAAGAGGCGAACCTCGAATCCCCATATCGTATCCCCGTATCATCGTATCGTGAGCACTGAATCCTACACCCCAAACCTTCGGGGCGTACGTCGACGGCCTTTATTGACTGAAAGGAAGGCCTATTAAATCTAAACTTGGATGAAAAAACTCCCTGTCGAACTAAGGGACGGTTGAAAATATGTATCACCCATAGCTGAAAGCAGACGGCTCATGAAAATAAAATATCTCAAAATTATAATTTAAATAATATCCTAAATGTTGGAGGGCCGTCTGCCCCGATGTTCTGGGATCGGCCTCCTGCCACCATCCCTGAGGGCCTACTACCCAGATGTTATGGGATCGGCCTTCTGCCACCATCCCTGAGGGCCTGCTACCGAGATGTTATGGGATCGGCCTTCTGCCACCATCCCTGAGGGCCTGCTACCCAGATGTTGAGGGATCGGCCTTCTGCCACTATCCCTGAGGGCCTGCTACTCAGATGTTATGGGATCGGCCTTCTGCCACTATCCCTGAGGGCCTGCTACCCAGATGTTATGGGATCGGCATTCTGCCACTATCCCAGACATCCCGAATCCAATGCAACTATGGGCCATCTGTCTTGTGAGGGGTCTTACCCCCTATGGCCCCTCTCCTGAAGGTAGCGATTCGGCCAAATAAGCCGTAAAAGTTGCAGGAACCAAAGACCTGTGGGCTAAATCCTCCAATCCGCACACAGAAGCAGGACAGAAGTCCCCTTGGATTAGAGCAGCAGGAGCTAACTGCCGAAACCACTGCAAGTCGCCGCGAGAAAGGGTATCATCAATTTAGTTGCGCTCGGCCGGGACATGCTTGTCTCGCAACGTAATGTTGGTCACCCAGCATAGCAAGACTATCTGCGCGAAGACCCGCAGTCCAGCAAGGATGTGGACTCCTGCCTAATGATGGCAAAAACCACGCCCAAATTGTCGCACCAGAAGACCACCTGTTTGTTACGCAGGGCATAGCGCCAGAGCGCCACTGCGCCCAGCATGGGAAACATATCCAGCAACCGCAAGAATCGCAAGCACCAGAGGCGTCCGTGAAAAGCTCCAAAGAGGAGGTGAAACGAACTAGAAATCCGTCCCAAATACGTAAATCCCTCGAGTGCTAAACTAAGAAAATGATGAGGGCGTATAATCTCAACTGTCGCCCGTTCCAATTTCCCACAGAAAAACTCTACTCATTGGGATAACCTTCCAAGCAAAAAGAAACAAGCCCAAGAAGGATTGAGCCTGTTGTAGAGTAAGCTTGTCCGCGGCGAGCTTATAGAGGAAACCATCGGGAAGACGCAACACCTTGGCCGATGCAGCGAACAAAGCCAGGTGGGCCGAGCAAAAGAAAATCACCCAGGTAGTGCGACATACCCCGCTCGCCCGTCGCCTGCTGCAGACCCAGCGGAGGAAAGAACTGCACCTTGCAAAGTCAGCGCACGAGAGAGAAAAAACCCCACAGGGAGGCAGCGATGGATGTATTAGCCATCATCCAGTTGAAAACCCATAAATTGAAAGGCGAAAGGGTGCAGCGGGAGGAGCGAAACGCTGACGCGATGTCCAATTCACACATCACTGCCCCCGGACCAAACGACCGAATGGCATCTATGGCCGAATAAAACTTACAGATAGGTAAACGACCCTACCTGATAATAGGGATAGCCTCATCAACCGATGACCCGAGAGGACAGGAAAGATGGATGAGAAAGCCTATCATCCCGGCCAACGACAATGCAGCCGCAACCTTCTGCCGGAGCACGCCCGGAAACTCCCGAGCCGAATGCAAGTTCGTACTAGCCCCGGGACCCGCCAGTCCGTGTATCGGCAAGAGGAAACCAGGTGCGAAAACCCGAGTGTAAGAATAGGGCGTCCACTGGCCGCGGGAACCGTCGCAGCCAGGGTATGAGCGCCCGAAGTCTAATTGGGGTGGTGGCTGTGGCCAGCGTTTGGGGCTGCGGGAGCGCGGCTCTGCGGGCCGGAATTACCCCTGTGCCATGTACTGGGGCAGTCCTTGATCCCGAGGCCTCCGCCACAGCTGATCAGGAGTGACGAATGCGACACCGCCGCCCCAAACCGCATTAGGCAGGATTGAAAGCGAAGCATTAACCATGCCCCGCGCGCAATGAACCCCCTCAAGAGCCGGCAGAATGAGAGGCAGGTCGTGGAACCCGTCGTTCCTGCTGTACCGACTGAACCCTGCGGCAGCTCCGAGCACAATACCACATACTTTTAACCGAAGGTATAGATCTGCCGCCCATGCTGTTCGCGCCGGAAATCCTCGTAGTAACGCCGCCAAGGATGGTACAGCACACGTATATGGAATTGATGGCGCATGATGTTCATGCGTTCGTCCGGGCGCGTCTCTGAGTAACACGCCGCAAAGATCGACATGATCTAACTCAAGTCGGGGAGGAGCGCAAAGCGTCCTCGCTGCCCCGGCCCTTTGCTTAGTTGAAAGCAAGGCTATACGAGCATCGCTAGTAAGGGCAAAATATACAGATAGGCCCTTACGGATCCAGTCTCGGACCCGGGGCCGGAGACCACTGTGCATTTCCGTGTTGGCGCAGCAACGGAGTCCGACTCCGCCAACACGTGTGAGGCGGAAGAGGTGGAATGCCGTTGCTGCCGCCGTTTTTTGACGCTTGGCCCTGTCCCAACCATCGTCTTAGGAGGACACCCTCTGAGGACGTGGAGGCAAGAGAAGAGTCCGTGCCCCGACGCCTGCGCCTATCGCGCCTGCCGTTAACCTTACGCGCTGCTAGAGGAGCGGGACTGAGTACTAGCTCCCCCCCCCCCCCACTATGGGGGGAAAGTGCGCTCCCCTTGGACCAGTCAGGGTCCGATGAAGACTCACCAGTACGAGGGGGAACTCCATCCTTCCCAGCAGCCGCCGTAGTGGATGCGCCGACTGACTACATTCCTGGGCCAACGTCCGCGGCTGGGGAGCAAAAGAGAGACAATGTTCCCCTGTTCCCCTATCGAACCAGCAGCCGCCGGGAGTGGGGCAGGCGGGGCGACCGTCGAGCCAGAGGACCGAAGCGGGATAAGAGATTGTGCAATGCTATCCTCCAAAGAAGCGGTGGCCAAACACGGTCCCCCGGGTATGGAGGATAACAAGGGAGCCACCGCCGACACGACAGAGGCACAAATGGCTCTAAGATCGGACCCGGACGCGAGTCGCGCGCCCCACGGGAGGTTCGCAAACCTCCCGTCGGGAGCAATGACTCCGATGATCCCTCACTGTCAGGTACAATGGCACGTCCGCTCCGCTGCGGTAACCCCTGACCGAAACGCCTGAGCCGCGACCTCCTCCCATCCCGAGCAGTAGCCCCAGGAGGAGCAACCGGAGAATCGCCAGAACTAGAAAGAGGCCGCTCCACGTCGGACTGAGGGCTATCCATTGCAGCGACGGAAGCCGACAACCGGACGCGGGGCGGGACAGAACGCACGCCTCCCACCGTCCCACGTATGAGACCATTAGGGGCCACACGATCACGGCTGGCGGCAGTACGAAGCGGCCTGCGAGCAGACCCGGAAGGGGCTGGCACCACGGGTCCAGCCACGGCAGGAGAGGCCAGGTAGCCCGTCCCACCGCGGGCGGGCGCGGCACGCCCCTGGGCGACAGATTGTTACAATGGCCGTCGCCAGCAGCAGGCCATCCGAAGCCGCAGAGCGTGTGCTGCCCTGCCCGCCACAGGAGGGAGCCTGCCGGCGAGCGTGTCACCCGTGGCGCAGTAACAGGCCTCATATGGGCCCCTGTAGTCCCCGTGCCGGTAGTGGCACACGCGCGCTGGCCAGACCCCTGGCATCTGGCAGCCGCACGGTCCCCCCTCCCTCCTGCTGAAACCATATATATGCGTATAATATGGGCTTACCACCCCCCCGGGCGGCCGATGCGCAGGGCGGGAGACTGTTCCCGGCCCCCACGTGGCCAGCCCCGTCCAGCAGCAGCCTCCAGCGGATCCAGGGACGGCAGGACACCGTCCCTGGCAGGCCGCATCAGACAGCCGCGGACCCCCGTCGCTCCGTCTAGCACCGCAGCCAGCGGCGGTGACGGAGACGGAGAGTGAGGCCTCAGGGAGCGCGGGCGGGCGCCGTGCACGGCCGCGCGCAGCCAGAGCTCCAGAACAGACGGCCGGACACAGCCGTGCGGGGAGCCCTGCCTTGGGTATGAGAATTCATGAGGAGAAAAGCAGGGGGGGTAGGGGAGCCTGCCCGGGACATGCTTAAAATGCAAGGACAGGAATAAGGTAGGAGAATGTGAGATAAAGGGAAAGCAGAGAGAGGATAAAAGGAATAACATAGGGAGAAAAAGGAATAAAGGCCCTCATTCCGAGTTGTTCGCTCTGTATTTTTCATCGCATCGCAGTGAAAATCCGCTTAGTACGCATGCGCAATGTTCGCACTGCGACTGCGCCAAGTAACTTTACTATGAAGAAAGTATTTTTACTCACGGCTTTTTCTTCGCTCCGGCGATCGTAATGTGATTGACAGGAAATGGGTGTTACTGGGCGGAAACACGGCGTTTCAGGGGCGTGTGGCTGAAAACGCTACCGTTTCCGGAAAAAACGCAGGAGTGGCCGGAGAAACGGTGGGAGTGCCTGGGCGAACGCTGGGTGTGTTTGTGACGTCAACCAGGAACGACAAGCACTGAAATGATCGCACAGGCAGAGTAAGTCTGGAGCTACTCTGAAACTGCTAAGTAGTTAGTAATCGCATTATTGCGAATACATCGGTCGCAATTTTAAGAAGCTAAGATTCACTCCCAGTAGGCGGCGGCTTAGCGTGTGTAACTCTGCTAAATTCGCCTTGCGACCGATCAACTCGGAATGAGGGCCAAAGTGACTGGAAAAAGGAAAGACTTTTAGTAATTAAATGATAACAAAAGGGGTACTTATCAGTTTCACGAGAAGAGCTGTAAAGAGGGAGGAAGTACCCTGTCAGCAGCCTATATGTATGACAGGCCAGCCCCTATACATGATCCAGCCAATCAGCCCCTCGGACCCTCTCTCCACGTTCCTCCCACCACAAAACATTAACCACTTCCAAGCCAAGGTGATGCGCCGAGCGGCGCTGCGGAAGCCCCGACGGTGCGTTTATGCTGCTGTGGTCACAGTATGTTCCCTACGCAGTCTTTATTGTCAGTAGAAGGTTACATTAACTATTTTAATAAATAAGATACTTATATGTAATAATAACATCAGTAGGTATTTTAAATAAACATTACAAGCTATAACAAACAAATATAACAACATAGCAGGCAGGAGCTGGAGGATGCAAACAACGGATTGGACGGCTGCCTGTTGTCCATCACTGTACTAGGCTACTGTTAGCTACAATCTATGGGTTGCTGTGGGTAACACTTCTACTCTATTTTTTAAGAAGCTTAGGTAAATCTCTACCACAGGTCTTATCTGGTTGTTATTTATGTTGCTTTGGGATACAACACATTTTCTTCATTTCAGAGAATGTCGTAACACAATGCAATAAGTGAACAACTAATGCCTCTTGATATAAAGAGATGGCTTAAAAGCAAAGAAGAAAGCCATTAGAAAAAAAGTATTTAGTAAACGTTACTGGAGCACATCTACAAATTAACATATTAATGTTACATTAAGGGGGGAATTCAATCAGCCACGGTAATTTACCGTGGCTAATTGATTCCCCAGGGGCTATCAAATTAATCCTGAAAGCCGGTACTCATCTGGGATTTTTGTCCACCTGCCTGAGGCAGGCATAAAAAAAAATCTCCAATATCAGCCCCATTTTCGTGGCTGCGATCGAGAAAACACATAGGTCTTATCACAGATCCTATGTGTTTTCATTTGAAAATTAAACATTTTTCAAAACTGGGGTTAATTGAATTGTGCAGGAAAAAAAATCAACCATAAATCCTGTTTTTCGTGGGTCAAAATTTTTCGTGGCTGATCAATTCCCCCCCCCCAAGGTTTAAAACCCCTTACGACAATATGCATTTGTGCAAAGCAAAAATAAAAACACGATTTTAGAACACATGTACTAAGCAGTAATAAAATTGGAGAAGTGAGCCAGTGGAGGAGTTGCCCAATCAGCACTGACGTAACGTTTATAATTTGCATACTATAAACATATACAGAGCAGCTGATTGGTTGCCATGGGCAGCTTTTACACTGGCTCACTTCTCCGCTTTTATCACTGCTTAGTACATCATGTCCCCCACAATCCCTTTTTTAAAGTAAACATATTACTGTATTAGTTATAGATTCATGAATTTGTGTGATAAGACACAGACTATACTTGATATACAGTATCTTGTGGCAATGTACTGCGTGCATACATCTGTGCTGCTGCCCATATTTTATTTACCTTTTACTTTTTTCAACCTTTCGCTCTCAAGTTATAATTAAACCCCGTATCACTTGTCGCTGTGTCAACATTAGCAGAATAGCTGCCCAAATAAAACACTCAATAAAGGGGCAGCACAGCTGTAGAGAAACGTCAACAAGCCCCTGGACTGGATGTGCTGCAGCCCCTGGATCCTTACAATATAGGCACATTTGTTCATGTTCACCATAAACATTATAGAATTATACAGAACAATGGGGGTCATTCCGAGTTGATCGTAGCTGTGCTAAATTTAGCACAGCTACGATCGTTAACTCAGATATGCGGGGGGACGCCTAGCACAGGACTAGTCCGCCCCGCATGTCAGTGCCGGTTCCCCTGCACAAATACAAAAGCATCGTACAGAGGCGATGCCTTTGTATTTAAGGAGTAACTCCCGGCCAGCGCAGCTCTTGCGGCTGGCCAGGAGTTGCTCATCGCTCCCGCTGGCCACAGCGGCTGCGTGAGACGTCACACAGCCGCCGCGGCTCCCGCCCCCCCAACGGTCCAGCCACGCCTGCGCTGGCCGGACCGCTCCCCCAAAACGGTGGCTTAACGCCGCCAGTCAGCCCCCTCCCACCTAGCGACCGCCTCTGTCTCAGAGGCGATCGCTAGGTAACGAAAGCTGCCATGCGCCGGCGCATGCGCAGTTCCGACCCGATCGCTGCGCTGCAACAAACTGCAGCGAGCGATCGGGTCGGAATGACCCCCAATGGGCCTAATTCTGCTCGTGGACAAAACCATGTGCACTGCAGGTGGGGCAGATATAACGTGCAGAGAGAGGTCGCTTTGGGTGAGGGGTGTTCTAACTCTTAATTGCAGTGTTAAAATAAAGCAGCCAGTATTTATCCTGCACAGAAACAAAATAACCCACCCAAATCTAACTCTCTCTGCACGTTATATCTGCCCCACCTGCACATGGTTTAGCCCATTAGAGGAAAATGTTGTTTTGCAATCAACCTTGAATTAGGCACAAGGGGGGTCATTCCGAGTTGTTTGCTCGTTATTTTTTTGTCGCAACGGAGCGAATAGTCGCTAATGCGCATGCGCAATGTCCACAGTGCGACTGCGCCAAGTAAATTTGCTATGCAGTTAGGTTTTTTACTCACGGCATTACGAGGTTTTTTCTTCGTTCTGGTGATCGTAACCCCCAATGCTTAGTCGGGCCCTGTATATATTCCCACATGCCCCCAATGATTTTTTAAGCTTATCTAGTTTGGTAGCTGGGGTGTGATCAGGGCTACACAAGCTATTATTTTCAATTGTTCTAAAATAAATGATGTCATGTTTAATAGATGTAAGTACTCAAAACAAACCTGCAGAATGTAAATAACGCTCATATTTTGGCAGATAAAGCGGCAGCAGCTTCAATCCTCCTTTACATAATACACAATGGAAACCTTTCAGATTACAGCAGCGACCGCATTCAGCCACTGCCTGGGGGCTAGTATAATAATTAATGTAAGAGCAACACATTTTCCTAAACAATTTTCCAGTGCGGAGTGAAACCTACAGTTCTAGGCGAAGGGTTAATGTGGAACAGCCTGTTCTGCACATCTGGTCTTCACCATAGGATCAGCGTTGTTGGTTATGCTGGGCTGTGTGCGCACATGGGCTTGCTTTCACTAGTGAGAGGTGATGGAAAGCCTGCACATGGGGGGTAATTCCAAGTTGATCGCAGCAGGATTTTTGATAGCAATTGGGCAAAACCATGTGCACTGCAGGGGAGGCAGATATAACATGTGTAGAGAGAGTTAGATTTGGGTGGGTTATTTTGTTTCTGTGCAGGGTAAATACTGGCTGCTTTATTTTTACACTGCAAATTAGATTGCAGATTGAACACACCCCACCCAAATCTAACTCTCTCTGCACATGTTACATCTGCCTCCCCTGCAGTGCACATGGTTTTGCCCAATTGCTAACAAAAATCCTGCTGCGATCAACTTGGAATTACCCCCATGGATCAGTATAGACAGTGAGGCTCGCTGCACGTGTAACCTGTTCTGCAGATCCTCACAGCCGCCTGTCTCTCCTCTCATCTCTGCTACTCCTACAGCGGAACACCAGGGGCTTTGTGCATACGTTTTACACACACTGTATTAACCTGTCACTATCACTCAACATCTGTCCATATATACTTTTCAGTACTTTACAATTTATATCCAGTGAGTAGCACATTACTCTTCTATCCTCCACCCATTGACCGGGATGTAATGCTAGCCGAATTCACTTTTTTTTTTTTTTTAAAGGGCAATCATGTACAAAGCTAAACCATGCCTTGTATATGGTTGCCCTTTTTAAAAAAAAGTCAGAGTTCAGCTGGGATCCCGTATAGTGGACGAACTCGGACTTCATCACGTCCCGCCCATTATATTTATATGGGCAAATAGATGACTGGGAAACACCTAGACATAGCATAGGGTTTGCTACTGAAACTGAATACAAATTGTTTCCGGGTTGGGTACGGGTGACCGGCGGTTGGGAGACTGCCGGTCACCATACCGATGCCAGGATCCCGGCTGTTAGATGGCCGGCGGGGAGGGCGAGCGCAATGAGGCCCCTTGTAGGCTCGCTGCGCTCAACACTCAGTGGGCTCGGTGGCTCGCTACGCTTGCCACAGGTTCTATTCACACTCTACGCGTGACTTGGACACCCATGAGTGGAAATAGTTCCTGTTGGTCGGCATGCCGACTGGCGGGCTATTCAGCATTTGGGATCCCGGCGTCAGTATTGTGACCGTCACATAACCGTATCCCATCTACAGTATAGCACAGTACAGTATAGCACAGAAGATTGTAACAAACTGTGGGTGACAATATACAGAATAAGTGAAATTGTATTGTGCATTTGATTCGTACTGTAAATAAGGAGCGGATAAAAAGTAATCGTACAAAACAATGCAATTCACTTTACGGAAAACGTTACAGCAGAGAGCCCCATATGCTCTGCACACTGTATGTAACACGCAAGAGGATGGTACGGTGAATATGCCCAGTGGTCATGTCGTGTCATGTGGGTACAGTGCATTACATCCATATTATTATATGGAGTACTACTGTACGAGCCCCTGAGAGGAAATCCTAATGAATACCTGAGGGTATATATACGAAGAGGCAGCTCTTACCGGCCACATTTCTCTGCACTTTGTTCTCAAAATGTGAAGCGACACTAAAATATAGCCTGGCATGGTCTGAAAATATACTGCTTTAAATTGTTTGGTCACACCCGCCACGAAGCTGCGGTCTGCTAAACATTCCTGGAACAACATCAGTGCAAGCAACCAAAAGTGCACAGTGGTCAGTACACAGGTGATGTGCAATGTTAGCAGTGTCCTCAAGCTCTGCCCAGGAAGACCTGTTACCAGTTTCCACCTATCTATTCACACACAAGCGGCTGGAGTGCCAGTTTAACACTGCAGAAAATACGAGGACAGGACCATAGCCCAGTGGGGCTACTGGTGGATCCAGCAAATCTCCTGCTGTACATAACTGTATCCCCCCAACAGCAAAGTGTTCTGGGAAACGTACTGTGAATGCTGCCACTGCCAGGTAGGCTAGTATCTCATGAAAACGTTAAACTATAAGACAGTGACGCTTCTGGGGATTCCGGACACAGTAGGAACAGTCACCTTGTACATATTACAGTTTGGAACTATAAGATATGGCAGGGGTCATACCTGACTACTTCCATTCCCATGCCTGTCATTGTAGCCGTGATCTAATACAGGCAGTATGCAAGACAACACAACTGACCAACTTGGTAGTATCCAAACTGATGCAACCATTCCGAACAGAGTTCCCATTTTGCTTTGCCACCTTGCAGGATGGTCATTCCGCCACGTATCTGTAAATTCTGCAATCTGCTGAACTTATTTCCTAGAGGTAAAGCTGGGATGACCACAGCTGTGACCAGTTGTAAAGCTTGAATTCTGTGCTTAAAATCTAAGCAGCAATCCTATGCCCACCCGAGAGGGTGGTCCTCCTGCTTCCACTCATGGACTTCAATCTATAAACTCAGCCTAGCTCATCCAACTTCCAGATCTTACCTGCTGGAGCATTTCCTCGGTAGCATCAAGTTTCAGCTGGTGTTCCTCTACACAGGACTCCAGGTCTCGGATCTTGTCTCCTTGGGCCTCCACCTGATCAGTGAGGACGCTCACCTAGAAGGACAACCACATGTATGTTACAGATGTAAGATCTGAGCTTTCCTAACAGTGCAAAAGCAGAACACAGAGCATTTCCCTTTCTACATACTGCTTACACAAAATCACCACAATAAGACGCTCCTACCTCTAAACTGCACTTTAAGTTTTCAGATATTTGGTGAGCATCAGGAACGCGATGCATACGGCTTCCTGCAACGGCAATCAGTTTCACAACCCTGTTTTCTTGGAGTAGTTAAGCAATCCTGTGTGAGAGAATGGCTGATGCTCTTTCAACACTCTGCTTCATGTGGATAAAACAGTACAGCGTTTCTTCTGGGAGCAGAGCAATTGTTTTAGTGCTGACAAGCGGAGCAAAGAGCCTTATTACCTATCCTTACAGCGGTGGTGGTAAAATATGTGATGTGTTCAGGGCATGTTTAAGCACTTTCCTAGCCTTGCAAGTTACCACACGAGCAGGGGGGGGAAAACTGCAAAAAACTAGTCATGTAAAAATATTTATCAACAGAAATGAAACTGTCAGTGAAATATATTGCGGCTTTAAAACAAGTCAGCACAACCAAGCCAAGAGGCTGCTAACACGTTTCACATTTTATATTGGGCGAACTCCCTCCCTCCAAGTAAATATGGTTCACACTTATTACGCAGTCAGGCGTCCAGCATGTTACAGTTGGCAGCCTCATACTATTATTATTATGTTCATGTAGAAGTGCTGTTGTGACAGATTTTGGGAATATCCCCGTATGTTTATAGAGAAGTTGCTTTTTATTGCTCTGAAGCAGTCTTTGGCACAGTGGCAATTGCTTATTGCCCGAGGCATGTATTTGTACGTAGTTGTGTATAGTTCTCTAAAGGGGTATATTTACTATGGTTCTAGTTTATAGAAGTGGAGATGTTGCCCTTAGTAACCAACCAGATTCTAGATCTTAGCTACTATCTTCTAGAAGGTGCTAGATAAATGCTAAGTTAAATCTGATTGGTTGCTATGGGTAAATCTCCACTTATATAAGAGCACATTTTAGTAAATATACCGCTTACTGTCTATCCCATGCTCGGTCAGTCATGGGCTGGGTGACTGTGGTCAGACTTCTGCTCCAGCATCCAAGATTAGGAAAAACATAACGAGATGTTTACTGCATTACCAGACCAGAGGAACCCATAGTGGCACAGCTTCTACACACAGTGGCCAATATACCCCCCACGCGGTCCCCTTGTCGCATACACCCCCACATCCTCCCCTTGTCGCATACACCCCCACCCTCTCCCCTTGTCATATACACCCCCACACCCTCACCTTGTCGCATACACCCCCACCCTCTCCCCTTGTCATATACACCCCCACACCCTCCCCTTGTCGCATACACCCCCACCCTCTCCCCTTGTCGTATACACCCCACCCTCTCCCCTTGTCGCATACACCCCCACCCTCTCCCCTTGTCACATACACCCCCACCCTCTCCCCTTGTCGCATACACCCCCACCCTCTCCCCTTGTCATATACACCCCCACCTTGTCGCATACACCCCCACCCTCTCCCCTTGTTGCATACACCCCCATGCGCTCCCCTTGTCGTATACACCCCCATGCGCTCCCCTTGTCGCATACACCCCCCACACTCTCCCCTTGTCGCATACACCCCCACCCTCTTCCCTGTCGCATACACCCCCACCCTCTCCCCTTGTCATGTACACCCCCAACTTGTCGCATACACCCCCACCCTCTCCCCTTGTCGCATACACCCTCACCCTCTCCCCTTGTCATGTACCCCCCCAACTTGTCGCATACACCCCCACCCTCTCCCTTGTCGCATACACACCCACCCTCTCCCCTTGTCGTATACACCCCCATGCGCTCCCCTTGTCGCATACACCCCCCACACTCTCCCCTTGTCGCATATACCCACACCCTCTCCCCTGTCGCATATACCCCCACCCTCTCCCCTTGTTGCATACACCCCCACCCTCCCCCCTTGTCGCATACACTCCCACACCCTCCCCTTGTCGCATACACCCCCACACTCTCCCCTTGTCGCATACACCCCCACACTCTCCCCTTGTCGCATATACCCACACCCTCTCCCCTGTCGCATATACCCCCACCCTCTCCCCTTGTCGCATACACCCCCACCCTCTCCCCTTGTCGCATACACTCCCATGCTCTCCTCTTGTTGTATACACCCCCACACTCTCCCCTTGTCGCATACACCCCCACACCCTCCCCTTGTCGCATACACCCCACACTCTCCCCTTGTCGTATACACCCCCACACTCTCCCCTTGTCGCATACACCCCCACCCTCTCCCCTTGTCGCATATACCCCCACCTTTTCCCCTTGTCGCATACACCCCCCACACTCTCCCCTTGTCGCATACACCCCCACACTCTCCCCTTGTCGCATACACCCCCACACTCTCCCCTTGTCGCATACACCCCCACACTCTCCCCTTGTCGCATACACCCCCACCCTCTCCCTTGTCGCATACACCCCCACCCTCTCCCCTTGTCGTATACACCCCCACACTCTCCCCTTGTCGCATATACCCACACCCTCTCCTCTGTCGCATTTACCCCCACACTCTCCCCTTGTCGCATACACCCCCACCTTCTCCCCTTGTCGCATACACTCCCACACCCTCCCCTTGTCGCATACACCCCCACACTCTCCCCTTGTCGCATACACCCTCACACTCTCCCCTTGTCGCATACACCCTCACACTCTCCCCTTGTCGCATATACCCACACCCTCTCCCCTGTCGCATATACCCCCACCCTCTCCCCTTGTCGCATACACCCCCACCCTCTCCCCTTGTCGCATACACTCCCATGCGCTCCTCTTGTTGTATACACCCCCACACTCTCCCCTTGTCGCATACACCCCCACACCCTCCCCTTGTCGCATACACCCCACACTCTCCCCTTGTCGCATACACCCCCACACTCTCCCCTTGTCGCATACACCCCCACCCTCTCCCCTTGTCGCATATACCCCCACCTTCTCCCCTTGTCGCATACACCCCCCACACTCTCCCCTTGTCGCATACACCCCCACACTTTCCCCTTGTCGCATACACCCCCACACTCTCCCCTTGTCGCATACACCCCCACACTCTCCTTTTGTCGCATATACCCCCACCTTCTCCCCTTGTCGCATACACCCCCCACACTCTCCCCTTGTCGCATACACCCCCACACTCTCCCCTTGTCGCATACACCCCCACACTCTCCCCTTGTCGCATACACCCCCACACTCTCCCCTTGTCGCATATACCCCCACCTTCTCCCCTTGTCGCATACACCCCCCACACTCTCCCCTTGTCGCATACACCCTCACACTCTCCCCTTGTCGGATACACCCCCACCTTCTCCCCTTGTCGCATACACCCCCCACACTCTCCCCTTGTCGCATACACCCCCACACTCTCCCCTTGTCGCATATACCCCCACCTTCTCCCCTTGTCGCATACACCCCCCACACTCTCCCCTTTTCGCATACACCCCCACACTCTCCCCTTGTCGCATACACCCCCACACTCTCCCCTTGTCGCATACACCCCCACACTCTCCCCTTGTCGCATATACCCCCACCTTCTCCCCTTGTCGCATACACCCCCACACTCTCCCCTTGTCGCATACACCCCCACACTCTCCCCTTGTCGCATACACCCTCACACTCTCCCCTTGTCGGATACACCCCCACCTTCTCCCCTTGTCGCATACACCCCCCACACTCTCCCCATGTCGCATACACCCTCACACTCTCCCTTGTGGCATACACCCCCATACTCTCTCCTTGTCGCATACACCCCACACTCTCCCTTGTCGCATACACACCCACACTTTCCCCTTGTCACATACACCCCCACACTCTCCCCTTGTCGCATACACCCCCACACTCTCCCCTTGTCGCATATACCCACACCCTCTCCCCTGTCGCATATACCCCCACCCTCTCCCCTTGTCGCATACACCCCCACCCTCTCCCCTTGTCGCATACACCCCCACCCTCTCCCCTTGTCGCATACACTCCCATGCGCTCCTCTTGTTGTATACACCCCCACACTCTCCCCTTGTCGCATACACCCCCACACCCTCCCCTTGTCGCATACACCCCACACTCTCCCCTTGTCGCATACACCCCCACACTCTCCCCTTGTCACATACACCCCCACCCTCTCCCCTTGTCGCATACACCCCCACCCTTTCCCCTTGTCGCATACACTCCCATGCGCTCCTCTTGTTGTATACACCCCCACACTCTCCCCTTGTCGCATACATCCCCACACCCTCCCCTTGTCGCATACACCCCACACTCTCCCCTTGTCGCATACACCCCCACACTCTCCCCTTGTCGCATACACCCCCACACTCTCCCCTTGTCGCATATACCCCCACCTTCTCCCCTTGTCGCATACACCCCCCACACTCTCCCCTTGTCGCATACACCCCCACACTCTTCCCTTGTCGCATACACCCCCACACTCTCCCCTTGTCGCATACACCCCCACACCCTCCCCTTGTCGCATACACCCCACACTCTCCCCTTGTCGCATACACCCCCACACTCTCCCCTTGTCGCATACACCCCCACACTCTCCCCTTGTCGCATATACCCCCACCTTCTCCCCTTGTCGCATACACCCCAACCCTCTCCCCTTGTCGCATACACCCCCACACTCTCCCCTTGTCGCATACACCCCCACACTCTCCCCTTGTCGCATACACCCCCCACACTCTCCCCTTGTCGCATACACCCCCACACTCTCCCCTTGTCGCATACACCCCCACACTCTCCCCGTGTCGCATACACCCCCACACTCTCCCCTTGTCGCATATACCCCCACCTTCTCCCCTTGTCGCATACACCCCCCACACTCTCCCCTTGTCGCATACACCCTCACACTCTCCCCTTGTCGGATACACCCCCACCTTCTCCCCTTGTCGCATACACCCCCCACACTCTCCCCATGTCGCATACACCCTCACACTGGCCCTCATTCCGAGTTGATCGGTCGCAAGGCGAATTTAGCAGAGTTACACACGCTAAGCCGCCGCCTACTGGGAGTGAATCTTAGCTTCTTAAAATTGCTACCGATGTATTCGCAATATTGCGATTACTAACTACTTAGCAGTTTCAGAGTAGCTTCAGACTTACTCTGCCTGTGCGATCAGTTCAGTGCTTGTCGTTCCTGGTTGACGTCACAAACACACCCAGCGTTCGCCCAGGCACTCCCACCGTTTCTCCGGCCACTCCTGCGTTTTTTCCGGAAACGGTAGCGTTTTCAGCCACACGCCCCTGAAACGCCGTGTTTCCGCCCAGTAACACCCATTTCCTGTCAATCACATTACGTTCGCCGGAGCGATGAAAAAGCCGTGAGTAAAATTACTTTCTACATAGCAAAGTTACTTGGCGCAGTCGCAGTGCGAACATTGCGCATGCGTACTAAGCGGATTTTCATTGCGATGCGATGAAAAATACCGAGCGAACAACTCGGAATGAGGGCCACTCTCCCTTGTGGCATACACCCCCATACTCTCTCCTTGTCGCATACACACCACACTCTCCCTTGTCGCATACACACCCACACTTTCCCCTTGTCACATACACCCCCACACTCTCCCCTTGTCGCATACACCCCCCACACTCTCCCCTTGTCACATACACCCCCACACTCTCCCCTTGTCGCATACACCCCCACACTCTCCCCTTGTCACATACACCCCCACACTCTCCCCTTGTCGCATACACCCCCACACTCTCCGCTTGTCGCATACACCCCCACACTCTCCCCTTGTCACATATACTCCAACTCTCACCTTGTCACATACTGTATACCCCGCACCCTCTTTGTCACATATGCCCCCTCACTATCTCTTTGTCCAATAAACCCCAATGCTCTCCCCTTGTCCCTTATATACCAATGCACTACCCTTTTCACAAATACCCCCCTCCCCAAACTGTCCCTGTTACATATACCCCTGTACTGTCGAATTTTCCCATATACCACCGCACTCTCTCTCTGTCACACATTCCCCAACACTCTCCCTTTGTTACAATATCTATCTATCTATCTATCTATCTATCTATCTATCTGTCTGTCTGTCTGTCTGTCTGTCTGTCTGTCTGTCTGTCTGTCTGTCTGTCTGTCTGTCTCATACATACGTATATAGTATACTGTATTCCCTGTCAGTACCTATGGGGCCAGATAGGTGGACTATTCTATTGCTCTTAGTCCTCGGCAGTAGCCGCATCCTTTCAGTGGTCAGGTCTTTATAACGTGTAACAGAATTCAGTGGTCGGGTCATGTTGGGTAGGTGTGCTCTTTGTCTGTACAGAACGTAATACAATTGAATTATACTCATGTTTCGTGGAAGGTCATGTTGGTTAGTTGTGGTGTTTTGTCTCTGTAAAGGGTTCCGGTATGAATGGTCGACCATGTTATGGTCGACAGTCATTAGGTCGACCACTATTGGTCGACATTGACATGGTCGGCATGGACACATGTTCGACCCGTGAAAATGGTCGACACATGAAAAGGTCGACACGAGTTTTTTTTACTTTTTTTGGGTGTCGTTTTTTGCGTAAAGTAACGGGGAACCCCAATTAGTGCACCGATTCGCTCGCCATGCTTCGGGCAGATTACCATTCCAATCGTAGTCCACGTGGATCGTAAAGTATGGAAAAGTTCCACAAAAGAAAAAAAATGTGAAAAACGCATGTCGACCTTTTCATGTGTCGACCTTTCATGTGTTGACCATTTTCATGTGTCGACTATGTGTCCATGTCGACCATGTCAATGTCGACATAATGACTGTTGACCATAACATGGTCGACCATCTGAACGGATACCCTGTAAAGGGTCTGATAAAACTGTATTATGTTAAGTGGTAAGTTAATGTTGGGGGTGTAGTGTCCTATGTTTGTATAGGGTATAATAGAATTGTAGTATGATCATGTCCAGTGGTCAGGTCATGTTGGGAGTGAAGTGTCCTACAGTATGTCTGTATAGGGTATAATAGAGTATTATGATCGTGTCCATTGGTCAGGTTATGTTGGTCTGTAGCTTTCTCTGTCTGCATAGAGTGCTATAGGATTGCATTATGGCTACTCTCAGTGGTCAGGGCATGTTGGGTAGATGCAATGCTCTCTGCCTGTATAGAGTGTGACATGTTATTATGCTTGGGTCGTGTTTGGGATGTGGTGTCTCACAGCATGTCTGTATAGTGGTCAGGTCATGTTAGGCTGGAGTGGCGTTCTCTTGAGGACAGGTGTATGAAGACACCTCTGTATTGACAGGAACTCAACTGCACCAAGTGGAGCCAATTGGGAGAAAGAAACATTGCTGCCAAGCCCACAGATCCTTCCCGATAATCTGAGAGACACTAGGAGAGTGGGTACTATGGAGAACAGTGCTGCAGTTAGAAACAAAGTGAGATGGGGCAATGCTATTACAGGGAGACTACACGTGATGAGAAGGTCTGCAAACCCTTTAGGAACAGTTGCAAGTCTTACAGAGAAGGCAGCAAGTCTGACAGAAAGACATGTCAGTCTTGCCAAAAGAGATGACTACAGTATGTAACAGGAAAAGCTACCAGGTTACCAAATTGGTCTGCCAGAGTAACAGGCGGAGCTGCTAGTCCCTAGATAGGAGACTGTCAATTTGAGAGCGTTACAGTAGCTATAAGACAGAGTGCGATCTGCAGAGGTGTAAGGGAGTCTGGGCTCATTCCATTGAACTGGAAGAAGTCAAGGTCCATTCGAGAGGTTCAGAAAGACCCAAAGTCTGTGTCAGAGGTCCAGAGGCAATTTGAAAACATTCTTACTGTTTACAGAGTATTCTATCAGTTCCAATTGCTTACTGTTCTGACTATTTCTGCTTTACAGCCAAAAGTATTTAGGAGAGCTACTGTAAACAATATCCATGCAGACATTGATCCCTATTTCAAGAGCCAACCAGGGTTCTAGATCTGGTCAATGTGAGCCGAGTCATCTTAACAGCTTTGTAGGTCCTGAGCAAATGTAGTAAAGGGGAAAGAGAAAGAAAAAAAGTGACCTTTGTTGGGAGCACTCCCACTTGGAAACGATAATGATTTGAGTAATGAGCAATGATATGAAAAGTGAAGTAATTAAAATGTAACCTTTAATTTTATTATATTAAAATATTGGTACACCAGTTATATTGTTTCACTATTTAGGGGCTAGTCAATGTGAGCCACCTGGTAAAGCTAAATTGTGAAAATATTGATGAAAATACAAAACATTATTAGGCAGGCTCAGAGTACTTGGATATATGGAATAGGTACTATAACCAAATTGGTGCCGTCAAAAGAACCTACAACACCTGGTATTCCTTAGTGGTCCACCACCTAAGTACTGACCAGGCCCAACACCGTATTGCTTCCAAGATCAGACGAGATTGGGCATGCGCGGTGTGGTATGGTAGTAGATCAGCATTGATCTGGCGATTTCTACCACTAATATATAGATGGTAGGGGGTTATTGGTAAGCACCTTGTTACCAAATTAACCGAGTAATCTCTAAGGAGAAAATATATGTTTAACCATCATTGCACCAAATTGTAACCCAAATCTGTAGGTATACGTGGATTTAAATCATGTGGTTAATGGTTTCTCAGCCCACAAGGAATGCCTGTATGTTTCATTATGTGCTGTGCAGCACCTATGAAAATTGGGTTTGTACTGCGAATAAGGCAGATATAGATCACTGTTCTACTGATAACATGCCACAGTATTTGTATATGATCCAAAGAGAAATCGTCTCTATTGGTTAATTGGATCACCCTGTTAAGGGAAAAACAAAGGTTATTGTGAAGTTATAAGCTCAAAGATTATAAATAAACCTCCTATTATATCATGATCGAAAAAATACAGGACCAAGAATGATATAAAGATTGTTAGGAGAAAGAAAACAGACTTGAAAAATAGACAAGATGTATAACAGTCTAAATTATCCAATTAAGGGCTAATTAGTGCCATGGTGCCTAACAAAGTATAGGTGTTGTCTTTGAAATAGAGAAATTTTGCCACAATAACTTATCTAGCATGTATCCACAGTGTATCTGTAACGTGTCTGTCTAACATGTAATAGACAGACAAGAATTGCCAAAACGAACCCAAAGAGGGGACAAATACAATAATCCCCCAAAAAAGATCATATGCTAGGTGATTTTTTCAATACATTTAGCTATGATATGCACAATAGCTTTATATTCCAACAAAGACCTGCATATGAATAGGTACTGATGCACTGTATTGTGATTATTGGCATAACATTTGCCAAAGAGACCAATGCACGCTGTTTCTTAATTGTGTATGTGCCAATAGGTTTGACGGGAGATAGTGTAGCAGATGGGACAATGCAATAATTAAGTTTGCCCGCACTCCATGCGCCGTTAGCCGCAAAGCTCCGGCGTTAATGAGGTTTGAAAAATATCATCTCCTGCTACTGGGAGATCGATAGGCAAGTGGGGACCAAAAATACTTAAGTGTCTGTCTGCTCGTAGCGCGCCGCTGACCGCCGGGCTCCGGCGTCCGTGCTGCCTCTCTGATCTCCTCTCCTTTCGGTCTCTGATCATGTGAGCGTACTCATCATGATCCTCCTGTTCACCTCCCAACGTACGTTTCACAGATTAGCTTGTTCACGGGCAGTGTGAACATGTGGTGTCAGGATCTGGCTTAAATCTATACGATTAGCCAATCAGGATTGTACCTGTTTGATTAATTAATACTGACAAGGTTTGTATGAGCTTCAATTTAATTAAATGAATAGAACGAGCAACTTCGGTGTCCTGCAAGATGTTTGTGAATTAGGATGCCGAGGGGGTTTAATTATTAAATCCTTATAGTATATAGTAGTGGTGCGTGAATAATAATAATATTAAAACTAAATATGAATTTAATTATCGCATTACTTATAGTATATAGTAGTGGTGTGTGAGTAAGGTAATAATAATGAATATATAAAAATAATATAAAAATAAAAATAAATAGATGGATAATGATATAATAATATTAATTAAGAGTGGAGTATAGGTGATTAATTGGTGGAAATTGCTATGTGTGGATATAAGGGGTTAAATGTGTATAGTATTGAATTAATTAGGGAGTGAAGGGAAAGGGGGGGAAAAAAGTGAGGGATAATAAGAGGAAGGGAGGTGGGGTTTTTTTTGGGGTGATGGGAAATTGTTTGGTAGGGGGAGGGGGGGAGAAAAAATAATAATAGAGGGGGTGCTGTTAACTTATATAATTAATGTAACAGTGTATAAGTGTGATTGCTGCTATTATAAATTTGATGAATATCATTAATGGCAGAGAAAAAATATGTGATAGACTTAAGGTGCTGATATATTTAAAAACCACTGTGTTGAAAAAGAAAAGGAAAAAGAGGGAGATAAATTATATATAGTAATGAATAATAATATAATATTGAATAAAATTAATAAATAATAATCAATATAATTATAAATAATGATAATGAATATAATTGAAAAATTAATTAAATAAAAATAATAAGTTTGGTAACAGTTAATAATTAACTAATAATAAATTAGGTCCTGAGCAAAGCAATGCACTGGGGCCCCTACTCACCCATTCCAGAGAATAAATGGAAAATAAAAAATCATAATGCTTCCTTACAGTAATTGGCTGTCAGCACTTTGATTGGTGGATAGCTCCAGCCATCCACCAATCAGCAAGCTGACAGTCATGCACTGTCTGGTTGAAGCCTGGGGGGCCGGAAGAGAATGCTGTCTGGCTGTTCTGATTGTCTGTAATTCACAATCAGAGTGACCGGGCAGCATTCACTACATGCCTCCTAAAAAAACTCTGGAGGCACCAATCCGCCCCTAGAATCGTGGGGCCCTGGGCATCTGCCCAGTGTGCCTATACATTAAGATGGCTCTGAATAGGCGTTGACCTTTATATGTTACACAGAATCATACATGATCTAATAACTAGTACTGCAGCCCGCCTGAGCTACATGTCTGGTATTAAACTGCCTAACACTGTAGATACTAGTTCTCCCTTTATCTACTGCACATGTATGTGTTTATTCTTGCCTAAGGGGCTACTAGCTACATCATTGTTTTCTTCTTATAAGTCATAAGCATCGTTATTTGGAATAAGGCTACCTCAGCACCTACAAGTATCATTCATACTCCTCACTGTTCTCATTATAAAGAGACTCTCTATGATTTACTATGACGTCATTCGCCCCGCCCCTGTATCTGAATATAATGCAGTAGTTCCCAGAGGACTGTGAAAGGGTAAAGTTTGGGCCTGTTACACAATGTGAAAATACAGAGGATCCCAAGCAGCTTGGATTTACTTAATTTTTTTTTCTTCATGTCCATGTAGTAGTCCAATTATTTTCAGAAAATAAAAAAGTGAAAACCCAAACCCCATGGACAGTATGTGCCTTTCCTTTTCTTACTTACACTATCTTATACTCCATACTCCCTTTGATGGCACCTAACCCCCGGGTTTTCCGTACCTGCCCTGGGTATGGGTCGTTGGGTCGACCCAACTTAGGTCAAAAGTCATTAGGTTGACCACTGAAGGTCGACATGGGAACTAGGTCGACATGTACTAGGTCGACAGGTTAAAATGTCGACATGAGTTTTTTTGACTGTTTTTGGTGTCGTTTTCTTCGTAAAGTGACGGGGAACCCCAATTAGTGCACAGTGTCCCCTCGTATGGCTCACTTCGCTTGCCATGCTTCATGCAAGGTGCCTCCCTTCGCTCGGCACTGGTTACCATTCCAATCATAGTCCACGTGGATCTTCAAGTATGGAAAAATCCAAAAAATTAAGGGAAAAAATGTGCAAAACTCATGTCGACCTTTTGACCTGTCGATCTAATACATGTCGACCTAATGACCATGTCGAACTATTGACCATGTTGATTTAATGCATGTCGACCTTCAGTGGTCGACCTAATGACTGTCGACCTAAGCTGTGTCGACCTAACGACTATTCCCCTGCCCTATATTGTCTTGAATTCTTGTTTGCGCATTTGATTATGTACTGTGTAATGGGCGCTACGGATCCCTTGTGCCGCCATATAAATAAAGGATAATAATAATAATAATAATAATAATAATAATGAGGCATGGGTTTTCACTTTTTTTTATGTTCAGAAGACATTTGGACTGATACATGGTTAAAAAAAATAAAAAAATGCCCAACCCATCTGATATTTAGTTAGCCATTACAATGCTTCCTCATCCTGTAAATTACTGTCATTGAGATGTACCTGTCCTGTTTATTAATCCACCGCTAAAGAGATAAACATGCCAAGCAATACTGGGGAACATTAGACAAAAGCTGCGTATGGTTCCCCTTTTAAGGCAGACTGTGTTGTAAGAGCACTATAAATAAAAGTGGACCTGTCAACGACTGTATAAAACTGCCCAGCTTCCTCTCTGTGTCATAAATGCCTTAGGCTTTATGTAAATGAAATATTGGTGTGAACAGCGAAAGATCCTGTGACTCTAACCTAATGTGATCATTCAGAGCCGACTTATTTACAAGCTGACTGACTGATGTCACAGGACGTTGTTCAAGAGCATAGTGAGCGTGCTGCAGCCAGTACATAGGGGAGGTGTATCAAACCTTGGAAAGTGGTAAAGTGAAAAAGTTGCCCATAGTAACCAATCAAGGTTATAACTGTCGTCTTATGGATTGTGCTAGACAGAACCTGATAGGTTTCTATAAGCAATTTCCCCACGTCAACTCTCTCCAAGATTTGATAAATCTCCCCCTATTGATATGATAAGTACTCTTTAACTATACCTTTCAAAACCAATGATTTGAAGGGAATCTCCATATGTGCAGACCCTGGAAGCATCACATCAGTTGTGAGTTTAGCTTATCAAAGAATGTGGGACGTTTCTTATGAGAGAACAATTGAAAAAGTGATTATTGTATTTCAGATCATTTTCTAGAACGCCGGGAATTATAGTACAGGTTGAGTATCCCTTATCCAAAATCACACATTTTCATACCTCCCAACTGTCCCGATTTTCGCGGGACAGTCCCGTTTTTTGGGGGACTGTCCCGCTGTCCCACCCGCGGGCCGCAGTGTCCCGCGGTGGGGGGGGGGGGGGCAGTTGGGAGGCTCCTGCACGCGCTGCTCTGCTTAGCAGAGCAGCGATGAATAGACGCTGTGCGCATGCGCACAGCGTCTATTCAGTGCAGACAGAGGGAGAGAGGGCATGCCAGCAGCTCACGGAGCGCTGGGCATGCCCCCTCAATGACGAAATCGGGGGCGTGGCTCGCGAGCGTGGGTCCTCCCGTGAGGCCACGCCCCCTTTCCCATAGGCCACGCCCCTTTTTCGGGAGCGCGTGTGTCCCTCTTTGCAAGCGGCTAAAGTTGGGAGGTATGCATTTTTGGGTCCCCTACTGAGATAATGACACATTTCATATGTATGTACACCACTTCACTTACCACTCATAGGGTGGGGTGCATGTAACACAGCAATCGCCACCCCAGAAGTGGGGTACACAACTGCACTTACCACTCATAGGGTGGGGTGCATGTAGCCCATGACCACATCACTCAAATACATACAAACAAAGAACCCAGCACTCACCCAAGTAAGCTCACCTATCCTCAACAATTCAATAAATAAATGATGGGGGTTTAGTTAGTGGATTGGCCAATGCACAGAAGCCTGCAAACCAATCGCCAAGGTACCCCACCTTCATATATAGACATGTTTATGCCTGCCTTAAAAACGGTGCTCTGCACCGAAACGTTGGCCTTGCGTGGCATTTTAATTATGGATTTGATCTATTAAACAGCATTTTCTTTCAAAACTTATCACGAGTGCCGCAGTCTCCACGTCTGCTATATATATATATATATATATAAAAAAAAAAAAAAAATATATATATATATATATATATATATATACACACACACACATATATATGTACATACATACATATAATGTGGCGGGAGAGGTACTTTGCCACCTGTAAGCTTCACACAGAGTCCTGGGGGTAGATGGGAAGTGTGGATGGTCCGGGTTCCCATCCATTTGGCCCAGACCAGGTCTTATAGGCTTCTTAGCCCAAGAAGCTGCTTCATCAGCCAGCACCTGGTTGCTGGTTTTAAAGCAGAGTCTCTCTGTCATGCCTCCGGGTGCGCTGGGCTTCCTGGCGGCCGTCCCCGCTGGTGGTCCCCGGCTCCTGTTGCTCTGTCGGCGCTGGTCCCGGCGGATGTCCGGGGGACGGGCGTCGCGGGTGCGCCTGGCGTCCCCGGGGGTCAGATGGGCGGGTGACGTCATCGGCGCTCTCCGCCAATCGGAGAGAGGCGGGAAGTTTAAATTCAGACGCCGGGCAGAGCTCCGGTGCCTGAGTATCATCAATTCTGCTGTCAGAAGCTGTGATCTCCAGAGCTCCCACGTTCCTGCGGTCTCCGTGCCTCCAAGCACTTCCGTGCTTCCAAGCATCTCCGTGCCTCCAAGCACCTCCGTGCCTCCAAAGCACTTCCGTGCCTCCAAGCACTTCCGTGCCTCCAAGCATCTCCGTGCCTCCAAGCACCTCTGTGCCTCCAAGCACTTCCGTGCCTCCAAGCACCTCCGTGTCTCAATACCTGTGCCCCCAGCACCTCTGTGCCTCAGCATCGCTGTGCCTCCGGCACCTCCGTGCCTCAATACCTGTGCCTCCGGCACCTCCGTGCCTCAATACTTGTGCCCCAGCACCTCAGTGCCTCCAGCACCTCTGTGTCTCAGCACTCAGCATCGCTGTGCCTCCGGCACTTCCGTGCCTCAATACCTGTGCTTCCAGCATCTCAGTGCCTCAGCATTCAGCATCTTTACAAGTATTGTCTTTCAGGAGACCTTCAAGCATTCCTCCGTGCCTCCTGCCTGCCGTCTTAATCCTGTATGAGGAAGACCTACATCCGGCCATCTCTACTGCGACCCAGTAGCGGTTCCTCTTCCCGGTCACCGGAAGAAGCCCCGAGTCCACAACACTTTCCAATCAGGTCAGTGATACTCTCCCATGAGTCAGGGCTCCTGATGGCAGTTAATGTCCAGGTGATAAGCCTGCTAGGGACAGTGGGATCCGGAGGGCTGGGTCACTAGTGTCAGGATGCCGGGACCTGAAGGGTTCCTTATTAAGTAAGAGGGAGTGAGGCAGGGCCTAACCTCCCTGGTAGTTTATACTAAAGACAGTGATCTTTGTTTTATGTATATCTTTGTTTTGAGCTACCTGAATAAAAGGTATTTGTTGTTTTTGCACAAGCCTGGAGTCGGTCGTTGGTGGAATTTTTGTAGCAGAGCACATTCTAGCAAGACTCCTGTTGCAAATGTCGCCTGAACAGGGACCCTTCTGCTAGTCGTGTCACACGTGGCAGTGGACCCAACAGCCGCAAGGTAGCGGCACATATACCAGCGAACTCCAGACCAAGCTGAACTCGTGGGCATCAGTACCAGACCAAGGGTATTGAGGGTAGTGGTTAAAACCAACCCCACAGGGTAAACATAATGATATGTTTTGTTTAAACTGAATGTGTTTGATTTTGGTGCAAAGGTTTGCATTGGCAGCAAAGAGGTTAAATAGTTTGCCTGGACTGTTCTGTCTTTCCTGCCTCGCACCACTCATTGAAAGTAGCTGTCTTGATTTGCTCTAAGGGATTGCATGCATCTGATAATTTATGACTGAATTTCTTTTCTGAGCTTATTTTTACCTGTGCCTGCAAAATCTAGTAGAGGGAGTCTGGTGTCCCTGTTAATTAGCTCATTAAGACCAATCAAGCAAAGTTGAAACCCTTTATAAATGTGGATCTATTTAAATAGAGAAAGTTTGTGGCACTATGTGTCCCAGCAATCCCTGAATTCTAGTTTTAAGAGCCTGAAGGGAGAAGTTGTTCATTTGCACTACCAGTGTAAGGTATTTGTGACCACTATGTACATGCTACATTTCAGTGCTTTGCTAAAAGCTTAATCTTGTCTAAAAAAAAAAAAAAAAAAAAAATATTTTCCCTTTCACTCATAGTTTTCAAAGGTAACAGGGTGAATAAAGATTTTCAGATATACAGGGGGGCATGCCCTAGCTGCTGATGGGAGCAGACGTGTTGACCTGGAGCTCCTGAGTATATCACCCCTTTCCCCATTTCAGCAACGTTTCCCCCTCTCCTGGAGTGTCATACTTCCCCCCGGGCTCCCTACCAACACACAGTTGCCACACAGAGAGTCCTGCGGAGTCGGGGAGTGCCTCCGTGCTCTCCTGCGGACTGCGGCCTTCTCTTCAATGTGGAGCCGGGGCCTGAAGTTTGGGGTCGACCTGGGCCGGACTTCCGTTCAGAGACGATTCTCCACCATTGTCTCCGGAGGTCCCCTGCCGCATACTGCTCGCCCCTGAGCCTGTCCTGCCCTCCCTCTGACCTGATCTTACCTCCGTGGATGCCCTGTGGCCTGGAGAAGACGGAGGTTGCTCTGCCTGCCTGGACCCGGCTAGTGGCGGCTGCCATCTTCACCTCACTCAGGCACTCGTCTCCCGGGATCCCGCTGTAAGCCCTGCCGCTCGGCCGTCTACGCCTGCGACCTCTCACCCATCAGCGGCTGGGACTATGGAGAGACGCGGCGCTGATCGTGAAGCCTCCAGGGCACTGCACACAGATCGGTGCCTCTACACGGGGCTAGCCAGGCCTGGGACCCTTTGCCGCCTGCTGACACGGCCCGCCCGCTGCCTGCTGCTCTCCCTCAGGCACGCACATCAGGCCTTCCTGTCAGTCCCTCCATTGGTTACCTGTACTCTACCGCATTCAATATAAAATACTTTTACTCACACACAAGGCCATTAACCAAACTACACCAATGTACATCACTTCGCTTATCACAAAATATCTCCCAACCCGACCTCTGCGCTCTTCACAAGACCTGCGTCTCTCATCCACACTCATTACTCGCTCCCACTCACGACTGCAGGACTTTCATCGGGCTGCACCCACCCTGTGGAATGCCCTACCACGCACAATAAGACTCTCCTCTAGTCTCCAAACCTTCAAGCGTTCCCTCAAAACTCACCTCTTTAGGCAAGCGTATCAAATTCCTGAACCGCCCACATAACTTTCATAAACCTTCCTATCAAATTACATCCACTCTGTACAGTCCACACATATCCTCACATGTCTTCTCATTCTATGCAATAGATAGCACCTTTCCTTGTGTACATATGCCTATTTCCCTATAGATTGTAAGCTTGCGAGCAGGGCCTTCCTACCTCTATGACTGTTATCACCCAGTTTGTTATTGTTATTTCAAATTGTAAAGCGCAACGGAATTTGCTGCGCTATATAAGAAACTGTTAATAAATAAATAAATAAAGTGGCAGCGTTGTTCCTTCAGCATCTGGGCTCCCACCGTCGGTGATCATAGCCTCAGCTCTGACAGGCGGGCTAGCTACGAGGATACAGGTACCCTCTCCACCCCCCCGCGGCTGAGACCACCTCTCCTACTGACAGCTCACTAGCACCGTAGAGCTGTCTGAGGGCTATTTCATACCGCTGACTCCCCCTCTGCTGGCCTCTTGTTGACCACTTGGTCCCTGGCGGGGCTACAGGCGGTTCGGACTGGTCGCACCCCCCCTGCCCCCTCACTGGAACCCATCTCTCTGAAGATAGCGGATAGCTGCATTGTTTCACTGAGGAAATTGCGGGTGGGGCTTGTGTAGAGGAGCCGGTGGATGGTCCTCTGACTGTGAGCTATACCGATACTAGCCATCGGCTGGTCCATGGCTGTACTACCGTGCCTGTGTCCCCAAATTGGCTATCACTGCTCCACCAGCTGCACCAACTATTCACTTTCTGCCCTGCACCTGGGAACATTGGGGTCGCTCTGTTGTTACCCACTTCCCTCTAGGCGTTGCTCAACGACCATAATGCCTTTTCTATGCTAAATCATCCCGCAGCCACGTAGTGTATAGGGGTTAATCCCTCTCTTAGTCCTTGGGTCTCCTAGGGTCAAGAGATATCTAGCCCTTTCTGTGATTTATCAAGTCTACGTCCAGCAATCCACTGAGTTGTTATTCCTTTCCACTGCCCGCCTCCCTCTCCCACTCGAATATGTCGCAGAGAAACCGCAAAACTCCTGCTCCTGCTAAACCTAGTATTCTTCGAGCATGGGAGAAAGCGGGAGCCACTCCACGCAACTCCCCCACAGTGGATCCTCTATGTGATACCGACAGTGCCCCATCTCCGAAAGCTAGCCTCACCACCCGGGATATTGTTGCTATTGTCACTAAAATTATCAAACCAGAAATGAGATCGGTCCTTGCTGAATTCAGAACTGAGCTCGCTGATCTGGGCACTCGTACTGACTCTCTGGAACGTAAACTTGACAAAGTTTGTCAATACCAAGCTGTAGTCGAACAAGAGCTAGCTGAATGCCGTATGGATATTGATCAACATAGTGATCACCTGGAGGACCTGGATTATCGGAATCGCAGAAATATCATCCGGATCCGTAACATTACGGAGATCGTTACTATGGGTGGCCTCCCGGGTTTTCTAGAGAGCCTACTCCTGGCTCTGATACCTGAGGTCCCTAAATAACTTTTCCTTCTGGATAGAGCACACAGGACATTACGCCCCCGACCATCCCCTCGGGATGTTATCCTGCGGTTCCACTACTACAAGATGAAGGAAAAATTAATGTCAACGGCCCGAGAACGCCAGTCCATGGAGTATTCTTGAACTCAACTTCAGGTTTACCAGGACTTGGCCCCTTTTACACTCAGAAAACGCCGGGACCTCACTGCAATCACCAGGGTCCTCCGTGATCACTCCATAAAGTATAAATGGGGGTTTCCGTTCCACCTCCAAGTCTCCAAAGATGGTTCTCACCATTCGATTAAAATCCCCACCCAGGGCTATGACCTCCTCAAGTCCCTTGGCATCATTGACTCCCTCCCTGATGAGATACGGAATCAGCTCGCCACCACTTCCCCTGGGAGACCTAAGGCGCCTGCTCCTGAATGGTCTACTAAATGAGCCAACGAGATGTCAATTGCAGACACGTAGCTTCATATGATTATGCTCACTACTTCTTGCCTACCATGATGCGCTACCCTGCGCAGCTGACTTTTGTTGCTTTATGGACTGTCCATTACTGAAGTTGTGTGCTCTCTGGCCCCTACTGGTCCCACTCATCCGATGGTCGTCGTGCCTTGAATTGGTAAGGCTGATCTGCTGGCTACTCCTGAGGGATGGCCGTGAGCCACAATGTCATTTATATAGTTGCATTAGTCCTGTTCTCTCGAACTACCCTTGTTGGACTTTTCATTTTTCAACTACCTGTTTCTTTTTAAGTCTTACTGTTGGTACCACATCTCGTTGCTATAATATTGTTATGTTATTTTGTTACTAGTTATGTCATAGCTACTTTGGCAGCTTATAATGCTGTTATTGTTTAGTTGTTGACCTATTCACTCTACACCCCTTACACTGGCTCGCGGAGTGCAGTAGTCCTTTTTCCCCATGCTCCTCTTCTTATTTACTGTTTATTACTCTTGCGCTACCCCCCACACCGAAGGGTCTGCCTGACTGGCACTCACCCTTTCCCTCTTAGACCCAACCCGCTCGTAGGAAAGGATCTAACCCTTGAGTTTGTTCTCACACTTTTCTCACCCCACTTCTCTTACTACTTTTACTTTTTTGATTTTCCCTGTATTTCCCCTGACCAATCTAGTCGACAGTTGCTTTTCTCATTATGCTCTGACGATGATTACCCTCCATGACTCTGAAAGTACAATCTATTAATGTGAATGGCCTTAACTCCGCGACCAAACGGTCCGTGGCATTTCACTTTTTTACCCGGACCTAATTTTCTTGCAGGAGACCCACTTCAAGGCCACCCACCCATCTCTGAGCTGCAAACAATACCCACATGCCTTTTACTCTACAATGTCAGCCAATTGTAGAGGTACTGCTATTTTGATTCACCGCGACCTCCCCCTAGTTATTCAGGATTCAGTTCTTGATGATAATGGCAGATTTGTGATACTCTCCGGCACCCTCAATCAAACTCCTATCACCTTAGCTTCCGTATATGCCCCAAACATGCAGCAGGGGTCCTTTTTTAGGGCATTCTCGGACCATCTCTCTAAATTTTTGAATTCCTGGGTCGTTGTGGCTGGTGATTTCAACGCTACTCTGGACCCCTCTTGTGATATATCCCACCCAAGCTTGGGGCCCTCCCCCCACGCAAAACTATCAAAACTTTTGCAGTCATGTATCACCTCTCATAATTTATATGATAGCTGGAGAACACTATATCCATCTGATAGAGGTTACACGCATTACTCCCCACAGCACGATTTATACACTCGTATCGACTATGTCTTTGTGGATCGTGACTCCACTCAAGCCCTTTTAGGACCTCGGATAATCCCGACCACTTGGTCGGATCACTATGCGATCACCGTAGACTTTGCTACCCTTTCATAAGCCTCCGTCTACACGCTTATGGCGCCTTAATGAATAACTCCTTCAGTGGTAATGCACTGTGTTAACAAGAACAAAAATAACACCTACCTACTAAATGGGGTAAAATTAGGGGATTCTGTACTGGAAAAGGACTTAGGTGTCCTCATACATAGCAAACTAAGCAGTAGTACCCAAAGTAGGACTGCAGCAAAGAAGGCTAATAAGATATTAGCATGCATAAAATGGGGAATTGATGCTAGGGACGAGAGTATTATACCCCCGTTATATAAATCACTTGTGAGGCCACACCTTGAATACTGTGTACAATTCTGGGCACCTTACTACAAAAAGGATATCCTGGAGCTAGAAAAGGTTCAAAGGCGGGCGACCAAACTAATTAAGGGTATGGAGACGCTGGAATACGTGGAAAGCCTTGCAAGACTAGGCATGTTTACACTGGAAAAGAGGAGATCAAGAGGGGACATGATCAACATTTACAAATATGTATGGGGACAATATACAGATCTTGCGCAGGACCTGTTTTTGGTTAGATCAACACAGAGAACTCGTGGACACTCGCTCAGGTCAGAGGAGAGGAGATTACGCACAATACGGCGTAAAGGCTTTTTTACGGTAAGGACGATACGCGTTTGGAATTCCCTGCCTGAGGGAGTTGTAATGGCCGACTCAGTCAACACATTTAAGAATGGGTTAGATAAATTCCTAATGGATAAGGATATCCAGGGTTACGGGGCATAGTCACGCACTATGGTTATTATAAAAAAGAGGGGTAAAACGTAACGGCAGTCATCAACTTCAGTCAAAATTTTATACAAAATAATCGTGCATAGGAGACCACAAATAGGTTGAACTCTATGGACAATTGTCTTTTTTCAACCTTAGATACTATGTTACTATGTTAAACCCTCCAATATTTCTCAAATTAATGACGCGATTCTCAATTATTTTACCGATAACCTTTCACCTGATATATCACCTGCTATTTTGTGGGAGGCTCATAAAGCCACTTTACGGGGCCTTCTCATTAATTTGTCTTCCGCCCAGAGAAAGACTGAAGCTAAGCGTATTGCCGACCTAGAAGCTGAATTAGCCTCTTTGACTCTACGTCACCAATACTTCCCCAAAAAACGACTATACCTGATGATTCTCTCATTAAAAGGGCAACTGTCACAAATCCTCACCAAAAAAACGATCAAATCACTCTTGTGGATCCGTCAGAAATTTTACGAGAGATCTGATAAAGCGGAAACTCTACTGGCCCGTCGATTATGCGCTAAACGTACCCTCAACCGCATACTGGCCTTGAAGGGCTCTGATGGTTCCACAACTTGTGACCCTCAATTGATGGCATCACACTTTCACGACTACTATAGCTCCCTTTACAATCTCTCTTCAGATGTTTCTACTGCTCCGCACCACGTCTCCGCTATTTAACGATATCTATCCTCTTGTCACTTGCCAAAACTCTCTGCTCCTGACCTTGAGACCCTCAACGCTCCTATCACTCACAAAGAAATTCTCGCTACAATTAAGCTTCTACGCCGCTCTTCCGCACCGGGCCCAGATGGATATACCGCAATTTATTACAAGAAGTTCGCCCAGTCCATCCTTCCCATGCTATATTCTCTCTTTAACTCACTAATGGCGGAGGGCTCACTTGATGCAGCCACCACCAGGGCAAATATTATAGTCATCCCCAAACCCGACCGTGATCACTTAGAGATGAAAAATTACAGGCCTATCTCACTTTTAAATACGGATCTGAAGTTATTTGCCAAAATTCTTGCAAACAGACTTGCTCCCTATCTTCTGGCACTGCTACATCCAGACTAGGTTGGTTTTATACCTAATAGACAGGCTGCAGATAACACCCGACGGCTTATTAATCTTATCCACCTCACCCATAAGGACTCTCTTCTGACCCTGGTGGTGGCCCTTGATGCAGAAAACGCCTTTGATAGGGTAGCTTGGCCCTTCATACAACAGACCCTTAAAAACATTGGATTGCATGGCGCGTTCTATAATGCCATTACCTCACTATACCGTAATCCCTCTGCTTCTATTCTAGTTAATGGCCTGTCCTCCTCGCCCCTACCTATTAAAAATGGCACCTGTCAGGGCTGTCCGCTTTCTCCCCTACTTTTTGCCCTGGTGATGGAACGGTTAGCGGCAAGAATCAGATTAAACCCCAATATCTCTGGCGTTTTAGTAGATACTCACGAATACAAAATAGCCCTTTACGCGGATGATGTCATCTTAACCGACCCGCACGTCTCTCTACAACACCTATATGAGGAAGTTCAGACATATAGTGGCCGATCTAATTATAAGCTCAACACCGGGAAAACAGAGATCCTTGATTTACATATACCTCCACGAGATCTGCGCCTATTACATTCCTCTTATCCCTTTAAATGGCAATGCGTTAAGCTCAAATACTTAGGTGTATATTTAACCAAATCCTACTTGACGCTATATGCAGCCAATTTCCCGAGACTAATCTCATCTCTCAACTTAGACCTGACCACCTGGAATAAATTATTTATCTCTTGGTTTGGTCGCATTGCTGCAGTCAAGATGAATCTGCTCCCACGGTTACTGTATTTATGGCAAGCCCTCCCGATTCACATCCCCATTAAGATACTGAAAAATCTTCACCGAAATGTGTCTAACTTTATTTGGTCTGGGAAAAAACCTAGAGTTGAAATGCGACTACTCCAGCAACATCGCACGGCGGGCGGTCTGGGTGTGCCAGATCTCGTGAGGTATTATCGGGCCACACACTTAGCTGCCTGTGTTCTTTGGCACTCACCCCCACACAGAGGATATGGACTTCTCTTGAAGCCCACATATTGAACGTGTACTCACACTTTACCCTTCTGTGGTGCCCCCCGCGCTCCCGCCCAGCCTCTACGTCGCTTTTACCTACGATATGCTTCTCATTATCGATCTGGGATCATTGCACCCGCTTTTATCAGCTCCCCTCTCACTATCCCTACCTAACCCCTTTATGGAATAATTTCGATTTCCCCCCGGGTACTAATCATCTTGCATTTAAGCACTGGACCGTACACAATATTCTTTTCTTATGGGATTTAGCCCCTCTTTCTTCGTTTCCCTCCTTTGGGTCCCGTTTCTCGCTTCCTCGCTCAGTTTTCTACCAGTTCCTACAAATACGACATTTCTATTCCTCCTTCTCTAAAACCGCTTACCCTGCCTTAGCAACTCCCCTCGAATCCTTGTGTCGCGGACCCCATACAACGAAAGGGTTGTTATCGAGCATTTACCAGGTATTGCTCGCACACAATGTCCCCCCCCAAGGAGAATCATGAATTGGCCTGGGAGAGAGATGTGGGGGAAACTTTAACCATTGAGGAGTGGGCAGACATTAGACAAGAAATCACCAAGAGCTCTATATCACTTCGTATTGCCGAAAATTCCTATAAATTGTATTATAGATGGTACTTGGTGCCTTCTTGACTACATTCTATCTATCCTACATCCTCTGATCGATGTTGGAGATTGTGTGGGCATAGGGGGACCTTGCTGCATGTTTGGTGGTCCTGCGCGTTGATCCGCCACTTTTGGCGACAAATCCATAAATTAATCTTGGATGTCACGAATATAACTATCCCCACCTCACCCTTTTATTCGTTGCTCTCCCGCCCTATCCCTGGCACTACGCGCCACCAGCTTAGATTGATTAAGCATATATTGAACACGGCAAAATGCCAAATAGCGGCTAACTGGAAATCCGCAACTCCTCCCAATTTGCCTGCCACTATTAATGCCATCTGGTTCACATATAAACTTGAGCGCATTACAGCTACATTGCATGACTTGCCAGATTCTTTTGTTAAGACATGGACGCCTTGGACTTCACACTTTAACACAGAGCCACCACTGACGACATTTTAATTCTCTAATTCGTTAATTCTTTCATTGTCTATACTCTAATTTTTCATCACGAGCAGCCTTGACCGAACAACGTTTTCCCCCCTTTTTATTGTTTTTCCTCACCCTGATCCCCTCTCTATCTTCCTTGCTTCTATCTGTCTCTAAACGTGGGAAGTATATGTTTGTTACCAATGATTCTCCACTGGGAGGGTCTTTAAGATTTTTGTATCTTGATGCTGATATAATTGCTTGACACCTCATTTTCATGCGTCTCTTGTATACTTCCTGATGTTTCTTATTGTATTTTTGTCTGTATACTTATTAAAATCAATAAAAAGATTTAAAAAAAAAAAGATTTTCAGATATACAGCATATTCTGAAGTGTCTCTTCAAATGGGAAACAAAAAGAGAATTCATGCTAAAAAAACAGAAGGGGTGACCGCTCTAGCACCTCAGGTCAGGAACTTATGTGACCCTATTTGGAGAGTGAAGTGGAGAGCTTTTTGGGAAGTAATCCAAATCTTGGGGAAGATTTTAGCATGGAACCTTTTTTTTGGTGTCACATGATGATAAGTGACCTTGAAAGGAATGTCCAATTAAAAGGACCAGGAGCTAGAAGAGCTTAAGGAAAAATGTGATTTTCTTCAAGAGCAGGTGAACACCTTAACACAAAAGCTGGAGGAGACGGAATCTCTTTTGTCTGACTCTCTGAACAAATTGGGAAGGAGTAGAGAAGAGATTGCCAAGCTCTCAGGCCAGGTGTCAGAGTTGCAGAATACTTTGGCAAAGGCTAAACACAGATCTGATAACTTTGTAGTACATAGCCAAGGACTATTAGAGGAAATCTCCTGTGACCAGATACGATATGGGAGTCTGGTGCTGGCCAGGCTCGGTCGCAAGACTTGGCGGAGCTTCAGGAGGAGGTTTCTAAGCTAAAACTGTTGGCTATGCCTAGCTTCAGTTCAGAGACAGGTGTAGCTACACTAATTGCTGAAGACGTTGTGCTGAATGTTGGGTCAGAGATATTATCAGCCAAAATGGAAATGCCATCTTCGGGGGAAGTGACACCAACGGTGGTGCAGGCTGCGGAAGAATGTTACCATACTGTGATAGAACCCGGCTACACTGGATTCCCTGTTCCAGCCAGAAGAAACAGGAAAGTTGAGCCAGAGCTGCTAGTGCCTAAGGCCCGGAAGGCTCCCTGCTATGCCACTAGTAAGGCCATCTGCCTCGAAAGTGGAAATGTGTGCCCTTCCATAGAGGTAGAGCATTTACAGGCACTAATGTCCATTCAGTTGGTATTGCCGTTCCAGAGTATGGAGGACCTGCAAGAGCCCATCGTAGAACTGGAAGTCTTATCTGAGCCAGAGAAACCCAGGATCTCCTGTTGACGCGATGTATGTTCAGAAGTTAATCTCTGATGGGACATCACAGGTTCAGAAGGCCACGGTTCTGGACATCCAGTGCACATGTGAGACTTTCTCTGACGAATCACATACAAAGACCGAACCTTTGGAGGTGTCTCGCCTACGTGAGCTAGTCATGGCTAAGCTAGTGGCAATACAGGAGTCTACTTCCGAAGTCATCCAGGAACCTGCTTCTGAAGGCGTTCCACTCGTGGGTGATAAGGTGCATGATCCACCATGAGAGGCTCAAAATCCAATTGCTGAACTGGGACAGTTCATAAAGGACACACTAAGTAAGGAGCAAGAGCCTGTCTCAGAGGAATCGGTACAGAGTCCCATTTCGGAGGTTGATCTACCCAGGGAGAGTTCTCTATATGGGACACGAGAGCTGGAATATTTGAGGGGCCAGCTAAAAGAAATAGTGAAGGAGATTCCTAAACTACGGAGTCGAATAAGAGACCTGGACAAGAGAATCAAAATGTGTTATGTGCCGGTCATAGAACAGCAGGAGTCGATGACTAGGGTCAAAGATGGGAGATCGGAGGACGAAGCAGTCATGTAAATGAAGAAAATATTATCAAAGCTGGAAAAACTGGAGGAAGAACTAAAAGTTCAACAAATGAAGGGACTTTCTGAGACTCAGGACCAATGCCTCACTCTGAGGGAAAGGGTGGAGGTGAAGTTGGGCCATGACCTCAGAACAATTAAAGTCGGGCAGAGACTAGATGTTACCGGTGCCAAGAGCTTGACCATAAAAGGTGGAATTGTCCATATAGGCCAAGACCAGTGAGGGCCAGGGTGACTACTAGGCCCAGAGTGAAGTTAAAAACCTTCTCCGGTCCAGAGTTGGTTAAGGTCAGGTGTCACAAACACCCAGACAAGAATGAAGAGACTTCCTCAGTAGCCAGTAAATCTGAGCCCGAAAAGGGAAACATCCCTAAAGATGGAAAGGTGAAGAGGAGGGGAAGTTTAGTGGGCAACGGGAAGTTGTCCAATAAAACGAACACTTTGTCACTATGCCAAAGTGGAGGGAAACACTAACCCTTAAAGGAAATAGATTCCAAGGCCAATTAAGAGGGCCTCGGACGTGTACTTGGGAGAGGAACTTGGGACCCAGGTGTATGGGCCCAAGTTATGTCCCAAAGATTTGTCAGCCCAAAATAATTGACAAATGTGAAACCTTGCCAATGTCACATGCCGCTTTTCTGAGACAGGAAAAGCTGAGGGAAAGGGTATGTGGAAGGAGAGGTAATTTGCCACCTGTAAGCTACACACAGGGTCCTGGGGGTAGATGGGAAGTGTGGCTGGACCGGGTTCCCATACATTTGGCTCAGACCAGGTCTTATAGGCATCTAAGCCCAATAAGCTGCTTCATCAGCCAGCACCTGGCTGCTGGGTTTAAAGCAGAGTCTCTCCCATGAGTCAGGCTCCTGAAGGCAGTTAGTGTCCAGGTGATAGGCCTGCTAGGGACAGTGGGATCCGGAGGGCTAGTGTCAGGATGCCGGGACTTGAAGGATTCCTTATTAAGTAAGAGGGAGTGAGGCAGGGCCTAACCTCCCTGGTAGTTTATACTAAAGACAGTGATCTTCGTTTTATGTATATCTTTGTTTTGAGCTACCTGAATAAAAGGTATTTGTTGTTTTTGCACAAGCCTGGAGTCGGTTGTTGGTGGAATTTTTGTAGCAGAGTGCATTCTAGCAAGACTCCTGTCACAATATATATATAATATATATATTAAGTAAAAAATGGAGAGCGCACACTTCAGTGTATATACGCTGATCACTTTCATAACAAAGGGTACATATCCACATACATTAAAGTTTAAAACCAGCTGTTAAGGCAAACTCTGCCCAAGGTAGGCCGTCACTCCTCCGATTACACAGGCAGGACCTCTCTCACCGGCTCCGGACCCATCGGTTGACGTCACAACGTCCATGTCCTCTAGCCACACCCAATGCGCTTCGTCATTCCGGTGGCTCGGAGTAGGATTGAACAGCACAGTGGAAATCACACCGATTCCACCTCCGGCTGCGCAAGGACTGATATATTCTTTTTGTATATGTGTATATATATATATATATATATATATATATATACACACACACACACATATATATATTCACAAAAGTGTGGGATTTTGAATTTTGGATAAGGGGTACTCAACCTGTATTACCTCTTTTGTATAATCTACGCTGTACTTTAGATGTAATGTTCCTCTGACCAGCTGTAATGGCCTGTGAAAATGGGCACTGTTATGAATAATAGATGACCCTGGAATCTGTTAAGTGGTTTCTGTACCTGTAATATCAGAGATTCCTTATCACCTTCCAGACGTGTCAGTCGTTCTTGGTATGTCTCATTATTTACCACTGTATGATTAACCTAAGAGAGAAAGAGACACTGATTAGTCATTGGAAAGGAATTGAGTACATATCGATACAAACAGTAACCATCTTGTTTAAATAAGACATATTTAACTCTTTAGTCTGCAACGTATATATGCTTAGGGGATATTTATTTTTAGAGTGTTCCAATCAGAAGGTCTCACAGCCCATGATATGAGGCAGAGCGGCATCTGTGTTGAACTGTTCCAAATTTAAAAGAAATACTGCATATCAAAGGGCAAAGGGGGACATGTACTAAAACAGTGATAAAAGTGAAGAGGAAGTGAGCCAGTGGAGAAGTTGCCCATAGCAACCAATCACATACCTTCCAATGTTAGGGCTGGAGAAAGAGGGTACGTGGCCTCAGAAATGGGGCGTGATCGTGAGCCACGCCCCCGTTTTTGCTCTGAGCTGCTGGCATGCCCCCTTCTCCCTCTGTCTCCCTATTCACCGCTGCTCTGTGCGTGAGTGACAGAACCTCCCAACTGCTTTCTCACCACCACCACCACCTTGGGACACTGTGGCCCGTGGGTGGGACAGCGGGACAGTCCCAAAAAAAAAGAAAATCGGGAGGTATGCAATCAGCATTGATGTTACATTTATAACTTGCATACTATAAGAGTATACAGAGCAGCTGATTGGTTGCCTGGGCAACTTCTCCACTTGCTCACGTCACCACTTGTATCACTGTTTAGTACATGTCCACCCAAAGACTCCTATTGCTGGCGAGAATGGATGTTTTTGCCAGCAATAGGACTTTTAATTGCCTTGCACTACTTCACAGATTTACTGCCGGCAATAGCTCTGCTATGAACGATGATAAAGCCTACTTAACAAGCAATATGTTGATAATTGACTGGGCGCACACAATAAAAATGCATATAATACCGGAACTAATTTTAGTTACGCATGCAAATCTACTGCTCCTAAAGGGATAACTGGATGATGACATGGCTATCCCTACAACCTGGACTGATAGTGTGTCTTGAAGACAGAGGTTGGGAAAGACTGCCATAGGGTAACTGAAAATAAGAACAGGCATATCTACAATGGGTAAATTCCAGAAACAACATATCCATCTCACAATAATAACAAATGACAGCAAATCATGAAGACACTGACAATACAATCACGTTCAGAAAGGTGTTGGGAGCCATACAGCTTTGTAATTAAACAAACGGTCTTAAGCTTCCGAAGCCTAAGACTGCAATAAGTATCCCATGTAAACAAGACACGCGTAGCCTTGTTCAGATAGCTGGTTGTAAAAAGCAGGAGTACAGCAAACTGGGGTTAAAATGTTTAGATAGATAATGTCCAGGTCAACAAGCAATACGTCGACCACATATGTTCGGCATGCATTAGGTCGACACTGACAAAAGATTGACACTGGAAAAGGTCAACAGTTCGAAAAAGTTCATAGCTTCAACTGATCAACATGGCAATGGTGGATACACATATGATCGACACATTCTGGCTCCAGACTTCTGGCTTGTTCCTGCAGTATTGTCCTTAGTTTGCATTCCCCTGCTTATTCCAGCTTGGCACAAGTGCTCATTTTACTTCAGCCCGACTTCTGAACAACTGCTAATTCCAGTTCAGCCATCAGTGCCTGCCAGTCTCAGATGGGCTGCTATTATATTGGCTACTATCAGCTTAGGCAGGAGCATCATCAGTTCCAACCGGATATAAGGAGCATCATCAGTTCCAACCCGATATAAGGAGCATTATCAGTTCCAGCCCGATATAAGGAGCATCATCAGTTCCAACCCGATATAAGGAGCATTATCAGTTCCAGTCCGATATATGAAGGATCATCATTACCAGCCGGATATATAAAGCATCATCTGTTCCAGCCCGATATATGTAGCATCATCAATTCCAGCCTGATACAAGTAACAATCGGTTCTAGTCCGATATAAGGATCATCAGTTTAGTCTGATATACAGTGTAAGTTCATATTTTAGCTGTTAAATGTACTTACCTCATCGATTCCAGTTCGATAGTTGCTGACTCCAGTCCAGAGTTCTTATAGTTGCTGGGTTCAGCTCAGCACACAAGCATTCAAAGTGCATGTTGTTCACTGGGTATACCCCAGATCACTAGCATTATAAGTGCATCCTGCTCGCTGGGTTTAGCCCAGTTCTTCAGAATTCCAAGTGTATTTCTGTATCTGGCGCCACCTGCTGTGCCACCGACAGAGTCCAACCTGGGTTCACAAGAATTTCAGTCAATGACATAAAACATTGATCATGCTCGCAGGGACCTGGTCCCCCCAATCTGACATGGCCTTGTCCAGTGTAATGTGTCCTCACTTCCTTATTGTGCGCACTCAGGACCTAATTCAGTAAGGATTGCAAAATTTGCAATTCGCAATCCGGCCTTCGCATTGCACATGCATGAGTAAAAATAGCGGAAAAAAATTGCGTACACATCATGATCGCAATGCATTCACTGTTTGACTGACAGGAAGCTGGCATTTCTGGGTGGAAACCTTCCATTTTCTGGGTGTGTTTGAAAAAATGCATTTTTAAAGAGGGCCTCTGACGTCAGCGATGACCACTTCCAGCCTTTTGTGCAGCAAGAATTGTGGACGACCTTGCCTAGCGCAGATAGGATAAATCTTCGATGTTTTGGGAATTGCGTATGGTTTAGCGATCAGCCGCATATTGCAATGCATTCCCAATGTCTGCAATGGGCGTTTTTTTCTCTATTTCTGGCCGGCAACTATTTGATCGCAACAACTGCTTTTTAGCAGAAATTGCAATCCTTACTGAATAAAGAGCTTAAATCAGTAAGGATTCCACATTCTGCTAATTAGCAGAATTTGCAATCCTTTGGATCGCATGCTGGGGGCCGCCCATCGCAGGGTAAGGCCGCCCAGCATGCTGACCGCCGCCTCCCCCCTTAATGAAGCAAAAATTGTGATTGCATCGTAATTTCCGCTTCATCGCAGGAATTAGGGATGCCTCCTGACATCACGCAGCCACTGCGATCACGCCACCCGTTTATCTGTTTCCGCCCCACAATGCTCCGTCACCGCCCTGGAAACGGAGCGTTGCCGCCCCCCCCCCCCCCCCCCTTCCCTGCGACCTATAGATATAGGGGCACGGCCTCAGCTTTACCTGCTACAGGTTGATTCAGGAGGACTGCCGGCACTTTGTATTGTTAATGTTGATGTGTCATATTGCTAAATACTTTTGCATTAAGGTCTGCACATCAGTATATACTATTCCTTATGTGAATTGTTTCACCTTTTATATTATGTAGTGGTCTGTACTGTATTTCTTATGGTGTAATGGCCTATTATGTATTTATTTTTGTTGTCTTTGTCTTGTTTTACTGTATTTCTCTTTTTTTCATGAAAACCATTAAAATACACTCAATATAATATATATATATATATATATATATATATATATATATATATATATATACAGCCCATACAATACTATAGGGTAACGTAACGCCATCTGGAAAATAGCTGTTTTGGGGAAATATCCTGCAAAAAAAAATATTAATAAAAAGGCCCAAAAGTGCACAGTATACTATATGTACACACATTACATATTATTATTGCATGTGTAATACACGTTATTTTGATTTAGACTGTCATTTAGATCCTAGTCTTACAGGAACAGATTTAGCTTAGTGCACATCCCCACAGGTACTATTTGAGCACATGCACTGCACCGCCACGAATAAGGGGGGTCATTACGACCCGTTCGCACGCATCGATTCTTCGCTGCGGTGCAAACGGGTCAGAACTGTGGCTGCGCGGCGGCAGCATTGCGCACACACGTAGTTGCCTAGTGATGGCTGTCGCCGGGCAACAACTCCAGGACCGATGAAAGCGATCACAGGCGCGATCGCAAGAAGATTGACAGCGGGAAGGAGGATCGGGGCGTCTACTTACCATTTCCCATGCGTGGTTTAAGGCGAACGCAGGCGTGTCCAGGCGTTTGGAGGCCGGATGTCTGACGTCAGAGCCGGGACCTTCATCGCTGGATCCGTCGCACTGGGTAAGTGGCTGCAGGGCTAGTTTTGTTTTGTTTGAAAAAAATTTAGCATAGCAGGGATACTGCCAGTCACCATACTGACGCCGGGATCCCGATGTTTAGATTGCCGACAGGGAAGGGGGGAACAAGCACAACAAAGCCCCTTGTGGGCTTGCTGCGCTTGCCACAGGTTCTATTCCCACTCTATGGGTGGGAATAGTCCCCGTCAGTCAACATGCTGACGGTCGGGCTTTCCACCGGGCGGGAATCATGAATCAGTCTAGTGACCGGCAGTCTCCCGACCGCCGGTCACAGAAACCGCATACCCAACAAGCAATGGGCCAGTTTCAGGTGTGGACGGAGCTATAATTTTCTTGGAAGTAGCAGTGATAGCGCTGTATGGTAACGCAGCAGGAAGCGTCTATTACTAGCACATGCCTCTTCCTGCACTAGTGATCCTACCTGTGTCCTAGGACACAGCATCAGATCTCTCACTCTCCATCCGGCTTGCATCACCCATGTTGCCGCGTAAGCCGCCCATTGCAGAGGCCAGGAAATCTCCATCCTATGATAGAGGTCCCTGGCCTTCCTTCCCTTTCACAAATAGAGCCCATCGCTGCACCCTCCCCACCCCAAAACAGCATCAGACTGTCAATCACTCACAGTCTGATGCCGGGTAGCGTACTAAACAGCAGGACCCATTCACACACGTGCACAACCAGTCCTAAGCATGCGCATAGTACAAATAATCGGAACCTGCACCGGGCAGGGAAGAATAAGTACAATAACAGACCATTTACTTTTAGAAGTAGTTTTTTTCTATGTATTCTAAAAATGTCTAAAGGCCCATACACACTGGCCCAGTGTGTATGCACAAGCGATGAGCGCTGATGCGCGCTCCCGCTTCATCGCTGGCGGCCGCCGTTCATCTACTGGTACTACCAGTAGATGAACGGCGGGGTAAGCGGCTTTCCATAGCATCCTGCTATGGAAAGCCGCTCACCCCCGCTGACATCGCTGGGCAGGGGGGAAAAGCGCTCAGAGTGTATGCACCTTAAGCCACATTCTAATAGCAATTATGGCCCTCATTCCGAGCTGTTCGCTCGGTCTTTTTCATCGCATCGCAGCGATTTTCCGCTAATTGCGCATGCGCAATGTTCGCACTGCGACTGCGCCAAGTAAATTTGCTAAGAAGTTTGGTATTTTACTCACGGCATTACAAGGTTTTTTCTTCGTTCTAGTGATCGAAATGTGATTGACAGGAAGTGGGTGTTTCTGGGCGGAAACTTGCCGTTTTATGGGTGTGTGTGAAAAAACGCTGGCGTTTCTTGGAAAAACGCGGGAGTGTCTGGAGAAACGGGGGAGTGTCTGGGCGAACGCTGGGTGTGTTTGTGACGTCAAACCAGGAACGAAACTGACTGAACTGATCGCAGTGGCAGAGTAAGTATCGAGCTACTCAGAAACTGCAAAGAAATTTCTATTCGCAATTTAGAGAATCTTTCGTTCGCAATTTTGCTAAGCTAAGATACACTCCCAGAGGGCGGCGGCTTAGCGTGTGCAATGCTGCTAAAAGCAGCTTGCGAGCGAACAACTCGGAATGAGGGCCTAAGTCACTTAATATATATCCATAAAGCTATTGCCTACAAAGTAAATCACAGTTTATATGCCGTTCTCGAGCAATAAAAGCCGAGGATTGCTGACCTCAGAGGCATGCAGAGAGAAATATAGATTCCTATGTGGAACATGATCTTGGCTGCTCAGAAGTTTTGGAAAACCCCAACACAAATACAAATCTACAATATCACGGAAGAAAGCTATTTTTGGAAGCAAAAAAAAAAAAATAAGAAGAAATGCTAGACTAATATTTTCACATTGCTGGAAGAGATTTACGGAGGCCGATTCTATTTATTGAGAGCTTTTCCCATGGCACAAAGTACAGTAGAACGTCTGCACCAAGTGTCAGAACTATTCCGAGCATTGCGGACTAGGAGCAGAGCTGCGGAGACCAGACCAGGGTGGGATGGCACAGTATGTGTCCCCTGCACTCTTGCCGCATTTCCTGCATGCTTGCATTACAAGACTGGCATCTATTAAATTGTTGGCTGACAACCTACGTATTTTTATTTTCTCGCCTCCCAGCAGTTATGAATTGGTGTCTTCAAGCTCAGCAGTAGATGATTTATTTTGATATTGTTGAGGTCAGCCGTGGAATCCTGGGGTTCTGGAGGCATTTCACATATCAGCAGGCCATCCATCACTGCAAGGCAGAGTTCGGATTGCCATTTTTAGTCTGCTGGCCAATTCCTAGTATGCACAACTGCGTGTATTCATTGGCTAATTTATTAATTGGCGTAGTTGCAGTCATACATGGTTTACATAGAAATCTAATGGTTTGGGGACTGCGCATGCACAAGACATGACGTGCTGTGGCATGTGGAGGCGGTGACCAAGTCTGTATTACAAAATAGGCAGTTGTTGCCTCTGTTTTGTAGGCGCACGGGTTCTGCATTGCCGGATGCAGACTTCCTGGACCTGGCTGTCTGGTACTGGTGGCCAGACCGTGTAAGCTTCCACCTATGCAGACTCGCTGAGGGCTGCTACCATCGCGAGTCAAAAATGATGGTTGCTATGGTGATCTAATAGCACTCAGATCTCGCATACACGTGCAGGAGGCGTCTTTTATACAGATGTTCATGCAGAGATTTGCATTTCATTTGTACAGTATTGGACATCCGCTTTCCAGGATCTGTGCAATAAAGTACAAATCTGAATCAGGCTCACAGTACAGTATATATGATAAGTAAGGATTGCTTGCTTCTGAGAAGGTGCGCTCGGGTGGGTACATGGCACTATTTCGGCACTATTTCTGTAGATCATTATAATAAAAAATACAAAAGGGATTTTCCCCATGCACTCTGCTGGCTGTTAGTAAGAAGAACTATATACACTATGTAATAATAGAAAATTTAGAGCTCTTCGTTACATATGTTTTGCAAAAGATATGATAAGCCTCCAGGCCACTTCACGGCTGCTCTATTACTGGAGGTCCCTAACTAAGCATAAGTCATTATAATAAGGCATTGCCACTAAAAATTTTGAAAATGCCACTTTATTGGATAAGGCGTTAAAAGGATGATCGTCATATCCGTGGATTTTTCCGGAAGATCCAGGTGGGGCATTGCACCAAGATCCGCACCATTGCGGTTACGCCCCATGCTGTTGGGTTGCCCATTTACAGTCTCTACTGATTGATATTTATCCACCTTAGTGTAATCCTGTTGAATTTTGCAGAGCCTGTGATGTTGGCAATTTTGTATAGAGAGCCTGGGATTTACTTACAATTATTAATGGCATTCCTCCATAAAATTATGCAAAGACTTTAGTTACTACATGATTAAGGTATTGGGGCCATTCAAGCAATGTAAGAGACACCAGAGAGATTGCTTGCATTTGGTAATGGACGCTGCAGACTGCAGTCCCCATTATTTCCAATGGGGCGTTCAGTCTGGCCCAATCTACTTTGGCGCTTGGCCCTGATAGGCAACTCCATAGGAAGAGCATAGCCAAAGAAGAATCTTCGGTTTTCCCCGGCAGCCTCTCTTCTCTCTGCTATCGCAGTTTTATGTGCATTTGACCGTAAATGTCCAAGCCAGTAGTATAGTGCTAAAGATGGCGGTGATTTGCAGAGACACAATACGCAGTGATAACAAATGATACATCTCCCTGACGCACTGCCACCAATGATAGACGCCTTGTAGTTTAATGTAAAATATATGAAAACAATACTTGCCCTTATCAAAGCAGAGCATGCACTTGGCTATATATCCAATTAATTTATTTTTCCCTTAATTGTGTTAGAAAATAACCCAGGTAACGTCACGTATTTTCTTAAACAAAAAAGTGACTGAGTAAATGAGATAATGTGAGCTAATATGTACCCATGACGGTAGGTGACCTGCTGGCCCAGAGACACAACCATTGACTGAAACACTGAGAATGCTATCTGCAAACACAGCGAAAGGCTAAACAATGTGTGGCAGAGAATCCAGTGTTGCGGGTGGGCGGTGGAGTCTTTTATGGACGCAGTTTAGGCAACAAGAGTTTTGTTTTCATTCACAGATGTTCAGGTCGTAAATCCATAGGTGCACTAAACCGGTTTGGGGTGAGTGTAAAAGATAGTAAACAGACTGAAAGCAACACTGCTAGCTTCAACGTCAGACTATTGGCCTAATTCAGACCTGATCGCAACAGCAAACTTTTTCTCTAATGCGCAAAACCATGTGCACTGCAGGTGGAGCAGATGTAACATGTGCAGAGAGAGTTAGATTTGGGTGGGGTCTGTTCAAACTTAAATCTAAATTGCAGTGTAAAAATAAAAAAAGCCAGTATTATTATCCCTGCACTTAAACAATATAACCCACCCAAATCTAACTCTCTCTGCACGTTACATCTGCCCCACCTGCAGTGCACATGGTTTTGCCAATTAGAAAAAGTATTTGCTTTTGCGATTGGGTCTGAATTAGGCCCTTTATACAGCATAAGCATGGCTATCTCTGTACCCGGCAGTCTAACAGATGCCCACGTTTCTATAAAATAAAGGGGGTCATTCCGAGTTGATCGTAGCTGTGCAAGTCTGCCCCGCATGTCGGTAAAGCCGCCCCCCCCCCCACATATACAAAAGCATTGCACAGCGGCAATGCTTTTGTATTTCAGGAGTTACTCCCGGCCAGCACAGCTCCTGCAGCTAGCCGGGAGTTGTTCTTCGCTGCCGCTGGCCGCAGCAGCTGTGTAAGATGTCACGTAGCCACCACGGCCCGCCCTCCCAATTGTCCGGCCACGCCTGCGTTGGCCGGACCGCGACCCCTAGACGGCAGCGGTCTCAGAGGCGATCGCCAGGCAATGACGACTGCCATGCACCGGCGCATGCGCAGATCCGACCCGATCGCTGCGCCGCGACAAACTGCAGCGAGCGATCGGGTCGGAATGACCCCCAAAGTTCATTATATTACTTAACATTAATTAACAGAAATACTACCATTATAATGATCAATATAGCCTAGAAATTGCTGTCAAGTCTTACCCACTGTTTCTTCAGGAGAGTAAGAGGCGATTTGATGTGTTTGACAGGTGTGTTATATCTTGATGACATTCACAATGTCAGAATTTATTATGTCAACACTGATGTAATGTCGACATTGTGCTTTTGGTCTTTTTCTATGCTATCCCTAATTACAACCCTAATTCTTACCCTAGCCCTGGCCATATCTGGGAGGTGTGGCCATTTCCCCTCCGAAAAAAGTGTGGCTCCTTTGTCCCCCTCTGCAGCACCAACAGGCCCGTGCCCAGGTAATTACGAGGGTGGTACAGCAAGTAAGGTAACAATTCCTCTCACGTGTGATGTTCTCTATTTCACTTCTTTTTTCCTGCCAGGCCAGAGCACGTAGACCGCTGTTTTCCCTTACAGTGATTAGACTGCGCCTCATGTCAGTCATACTGTCCCAACATCAGCTGTAAGATGGCGGGGCTAGAGGAAACATGGTCACACATTGAGGGGCGTCGTGTGATCAGATTTCTGTGTCTAAAGGGCACATCAGCACGGAGCAGCTGAAACTCATTGCCAACTTGTCGCTGTGTACGGTGATAACGTGATAACGTCATGTCATGGAAATAGGTTTGCGTTTGGAGCACTGCTTTTGATAATGGCAGGAAAGACATTTAATATGAGCAGCCAGGGCCGGCGACAGGAGGGTCAAAGGGGACACCTGTACCGGGCCCCAAGGATCAGAGTGTTACTGTTTATGCCTGCCGTCGGAGGGCCTGGGCCGGGAAGGTGACAAACTAGGCGATGGCCCTCACTGAGCACATCGCAATGTGCGGATGTTTACTTAATTTACTTACTCTTACTGTGACTTACCATTTTTATGCAATTCTGACATAGCTTAAAAAGGTTCTAGGTATCACTCTATAACTGGAGGAACAAAGAGCATATAGCATATGCTTGTAATCAGAGTATTCCCTCTCCCTTATAAGCGTGCCCTGTTACAAGGAGTCATCCTACCTTATATGGGGACAGAATGAAAGCTCTGTATACAGTAGATGTTGCATTCTTGCAGGGAGAGACTGGCTTGGGATAGATAGAGGCCTCTGGCCTAGTAGGTAATAAATGTCATTATTTTCTTCAAATTATACTACAGTTGCTGCATCTGCCTGACATGTATCTGGTGTATAAGGTATCAGCAATCCCCTTCATTATTATAATCCTTTATATATAGGGAGAACCTACATGTTATGTAATTCTGGGCACTCAGAGAAAGGTTATTACAGTTTACGAGCAAGTAAAACCAGTATTTCATTTAAAGATATTTTAATTACTCAGTGAGTTACCTTTGTAATAATACATAATACAAAATTACATAATAATACTAAATGATCATTTCAATTATGTATTTACAGGTTGAGTATCCCTTATCCAAAATGCTTGCGACCAGAAGTATTTTGGATATCGGATTTTTCCGTATTTTGGAATAATTGCATACCATAATGAGATATCATGGTGGTGGGACCTAAGTCTAAGCACAGAATACATTTATGTTACATATACACCTTATACACACAGCCTGAAGGTAATTTTAGCCAATATTTTTAAAAACTTTGTGCATTAAACAAAGTATGTGTACATTCACACAATTCATTTATGTTTAATATACACCTTATACACACAGCCTGAAGGTCATTTAATACAATATTTTTAATAACTTTGTGTATTAAACAAAGTTTGTGTACACTGAGCCATCAGAAAACAAAGGTTTCACTATCTCAGTCTCACTCAAAAAATTCTGTATTTCGGAATATTCCGTATTTCGGAATATTTGGATATGGGATACTCAACCTGTACTAGTCACTAGCTTGTATGGCCATAATACAGCGCTTCATTTTTTCCACATTTTGTTATGTTACAGCCTTATTCCAAAATGGAATAAATTATTTTTTTCCCCTCAAAATTCTACACATAATACCCCATAATGACAACGTGAAAAAGTTTTTTTTTTGTTTTCTTTTTTTGCAAATAAAAAACTAAGAAATCACATGCACATAAGTATTCACAGCCTTTGCCATGAAGCTCAAAATTGAGCTCAGGTGCATCCTGTTTCCACTGATCATCCTTGAGATGTTCCTACAGCTTAATTGGAGTCCACCTGTGGTAAATTCAGTTGATTGGACATGATTTGGAAAGGAACACACCTGTCTATATAAGGTCCCACACTTGACAGTGCATGTCTGAGCACAAACCAAGCCTGAAGTCAAAGGAATTGTCTATAGACCTCTGACACAGGATTGTCTCGAGGCACAAATCTAGGGAATGGTACAGAAAAATATCTGCTGCTGTGAAGGTCCCAATGAGCACAGTGGCCTCCATCATCCATAAATGGAAGAAGTTCGGAACCACTAGAACTCTTCCTAGAGCTGGCCGGCCATCTAAACTGAGTGATCGGGAGAGAAGGGCCCTAGTCAGGGAGGTGGCCAAGAACCCAAGGTCACTCTGTCAGAGCTACAGCATTCCTCTGGCGTGAATGCCAGGGGTCATGTTTGGAGGAAACCAGGCACCGCTCATCACCAGGCCAATACCATCCCTACAGTGAAGCATGGTGGTGGCAGCATCATGCTGTGGGAATATTTTCCAGCGGCAGGAACTGGGAGACTAGTCAGGATAGAGGGAAAGATGAATGCAGCAATGTACAGAGACATCCTGGATGAAAACCTGCTCCAGAGTGCTCTTGACCTTAGACTGGGGTGACGGTTCATCTTTCAGCAGGACAACGACTCTAAGCACACAGCCAAGATATCAAAGTAGTGGCTTCAGGACAACTCTGTGAATGTCCTTGAGTGGCCCAGCCAGAGCCTAAACCTGAATCCGATTGAACATCTCTGGAGAGATCTGAAAATGGCTGTGCACCGACGCTTCCCATCCAACCTGATGGAGCTTGAGAGGTGCTGCAAAGAGGAATGGGCAAAACTGCCCAAAGATAGGTGTGCCAAGCTTGTGGCATCATATTCAAAAAGGCTGTAATTGCTGCCAAAGGTGCATCAACAAAGTATTAAGCAAAGGCTGTGAATACTTATGTACATGTGATTTCTTAGTTTTTTATTTTTAATAAATGCGCAAAAATCTTTTTTCACATTGTCATCACGGGGTATTGAGGGAAAAATTAATTTATTCCATTTTGGAATAAGGCTTTAACATAACAAAATATGGAAATAGTGAAGCGCTATGAATACTTTCCGGATGAACTGTATACCTCATCTACTGTATGTCTCTCCAGCCACATCGAATGACCCGGTACTTCAACCCTACTCGTGAGCATGGTTGAACGCGTGTTCAACCTGGCTCACTGTGCGGTGTGAACGGGAGCCGGGTCGATGTGACCCGTTTCCCGTTCACTCTCTATGTACGGGCGGCGCTTGGAGATCATGTGATCTCCAAGCACCGCCCCCGCAGCGTCACCACTGACGTCAGCAACCTGGCAATGTGCTGGGCTGCTGACTGCGGTGTGAAAGGTGCCTGTGGGGGGGGGGGGGTCACACCCTGGGAGCTCCCGTGCTAGGCTCCCGGGTGTGCCCAGCCTCAGGCGGTGTGAAAGGGGTATAAGGATCCCCACTCAGGGGTATAAGAAACACCTTTCTTATCAATTAACTAGCTCACCACAGGTGATGGCAATCATACATTACCAGGAAAGTCCAGGAACAGAGCATTTTCTCCCTCATGGAGAGGGTCAGGTTGGCAACTATGCCCAGGGGTTAGGTGGCTGGGTTTCTGCAATTGCCAGGAAACTAAGGTACTGCCTGGTGTCTCTCACCACACAGAGCAAGAGGCGAGTGGCACCGGCCGCACTGCCCTCCTTAAGGCCCTAGATACATGCATGGGGGTAAAATTACTGAACTTCACATCACAGTCCGACCTACTACCAGGGCCGTTTCTAGACAATTTGGCTCCCAGTGCGAGATTTCAAAATGCGCCCCCCCCCCCCCATTGCTATAAAAAAAATTGCGTGCCCCCCCATATAGCCAGAAAAAAAGCACGCTCCCGACAAGGCTGTGTGGCCTGATTAAAATGGGCGTGGTCTCATTACAGTGTGCGTGGCCTCGTCTGATATCGCACCCACCACAGGGGGAAAAAATAAAAATAAAAAGTCCCCTTTTTACACATTACACCAGGCAAGTGTCCCCATATTACACAGCGCGGCAGGCAGGTGTCCCCATTTACAAAGTGCGGCAGGCAGGTGTCCCCATTTTACACAGAGTGGCAGGTATCCCCATTTTACACAGTGCGGCAGGTATCCCCATTTTACACAGTGCGGCAGGTATCCCCATTTTATACAGTGCGGCAGGTATCCCCATTTTATACAGTGCGGCAGGTGCCACCATTTTACACAGTGCGGCAGGTGCCCCCATTTTATACAGTGCGGCAGGTATCCCCATTTTATACAGTGCGGCAGGTATCCCCATTTTATACAGTGCGACAGGTGCCCCCATTTTACACAGTGCGGCAGGTGCCCCCATTTTACACAGTGCGGCAGGTGTCAAGTGGGGGGGGGAGGGAGAGGGGGAGAGAGAGAGAGAGAGAGAGAAAATACTTACAACTTGCCGCTCTTCGGGTCCCGCCGACTCACGTCCCTCGCGCCGGCCGCCTCCTCCTTCGATGGTTATCTCCTCTCCTCCCTCTCTCTCCCCCCGCCGAGCGCTCCTGCTCGGGGGGCGGCGCTTCGCGGAATGACGCATTTGCGTCGTGATGTCACGACGCAAACGCGTCATTTCGCAAAGCGCCGCCCCCCGAGCAAGAGCGCTCGGGGGGAGAGAGAGGGAGGAGAGGAGTAGTCACAAAGTGCCGCGGCGGGCGCCCCGTGCGGTTGCACGGCTCGCCCGCCGCTAGAAACGGCACTGCCTACTACATACTTGCCTATCTGACCCTCTCCATGAGGGAGAAAATTCTTTGTTCCTGGACTTTCCTGGTAATGTATGATTGCCATCACCTGTGGTGAAACACCTTTCTTATCAATTAACTAGCTCACCACAGGTGATGGCAATCATACATTACCAGGAAAGTCCAGGAACAGAGCATTTTCTCCCTCATGGAGAGGGTCAGGTATGAAAGTATGAATTAGATTTAAGGCAAAATTTGGTTGCTCTGCCTTAAAACAGATTTCTGCTTTCACTCGCTAGCAACCCATACTTGCCTACCTGACCCTCTCCATGAGGGAGGAAATGCTCTGTTCCTGGACTTTCCTGGTAATGTATGATTGCCATCACCTGTGGTGAGCTAGTTAATTGATAAGAAAGGTGTTTCACCACAGGTGATGGCAAACATACATTACCAGGAAAGTCCAGAAACAGAGCATTTTCTCCCTCATGGAGAGGGTCAGGTAGGCAAGTATGTAGCAACCGTATCGACGAAAGTGCACCAGTGACCACGCGTTCCGGACTATTATAATTGGGTCTATGTGTTTTAGATAACACCTAGGTGCCCGGTAGGGACTAAGGGGTAGATGTACTAAGCAGTGATAAAAGTGGAGAAGTGAGCCAGTGGAGAAGTTGCCCATGGCAACCAATCAGCTGCTCTGTATACTTTAATAGTATGCAAATTAATAAATGTTATCTCAGTGCTGATTGGTTGCTATGGGCAACTTCACTTTTATCACTGCTTGGGTTCACTACGATATGCCGGCGACCAGCATACCGGCGCCGGGAGCCCGACCGCCGGCTTACCGACAGTGTGGCGAGCGCTAATGAGCCCCTTGCGGGCTCGCTGTGCTTGCCACGCTACGGGCACGGTGGCGCGCTACTCGCGCCACACTATTTATTCTCCCTCCAGGGGGGTCGTGGACCCCCACGAGGGAGAATAAATGTCTGTATGCCGGTAGTCGGGCTACCGGCGCCGGTATGCTGGTCGCCGGGAGCCCGACCGCCGGCATACTGAAGACCACCCTACTGCTTAGTACATCTCCCCCCTAAATCTGACCTTATGCTGCTCCTGGTTTCATATGTTTCAGAATGACTTCCACTAATTACAGATGGCGTTCTGTTCCAGCTTGTGTGTGTTTGGCCACTTCTCTCAGATATGTCATCTGCCTATTGTTCTCTACTGACAGCTCTGAAACTATAAGCTACAGTAATCAGCAAAGTGGATTTTTTTCTAATTGTTTTGCAGCAGAACTGAAGTACTGCAAGAGATTGCTCCAGGCAACACATTGAAACTGTAGGCTGAGGGATCGCAGCTTTCCCATATAAAATCATTAGAAGTCATTTTGACTGTATAGTGCAGCAGAACTTGGCTCTTTGTTAACAAGTATTATAAAGAACCTGCAAAAGGCAAGAGTCAAAGATAATAGGGGGAAGGTGGGCAGATACGGACTCTTTTCCGGCTTCATTATTTATTAACATTTTATTTATACAACGCTTTTCAATTAAATAATATTAAATACTATTTAAGATCCTTGTACATTATTTCTCATTGCTTTAGGAAATGTATAGTGTACCCTGACGCTCACACTGCAGACACACTATCTTTTGTCATACGTAATTGTAATTATATGCTCATATGGGCAGAAGGTAACCTGAGCATAGGGTCGCACACTGCTATCGCATCATTTCTGTCCGATGGCGTATAATTGCTGATACATCGGTACCATCGTCACAAATCGGGTCATGTGGCAGAGTCTGAGTGTTTATGAAGACGTGCGGGCTGAGTTGCTCTCCCAGGATGCTGAAGGTTCTCCAGCAGCAAGTAAGATTGCAACTGCTAATTTATGCACGGCTAGAAAACGTCGTCTGAACGGCTATGACACGCCTGCGTTTACCCGACCACTCTCCGTTACCACCCCCAAACGCTGTCTGCCTGTCACTCCCTCTGCGATTAATTCCTCGGTGCGACCGCCACAGCAATTCACTCGCTATGTGTGCGCTGCGGCTCAGATGCATGCGCAGTAAGAAAACATCAATGTGCGTACAGTAGCTGCTTTGTGACCGCATCTGAATTAGGCCCAATATGTGTTTCCAAGAAAAAGACTTTTGTGCTCCTACGATCTAAGATAGAGGACCCATACACCCCATACCTCACAACCGTCACAATTTCAGTAGGGCGGTCCCACTTTTCAGGCACTGTTCCGCCTTCCCACCTGGAGGCTGCAGTGTCCTGTGGTCAGGGGGAAGGTTGTCGGGACACCGTGCCGGGAGAGGATGGGAACTGCCTGAAGCTCCCGGAGTGCTAGGCAAGCCGCCAGTGTGATGATAACTGTGGCATGCTGCGCAGTCACCCACCTAAAATATGGGCATGACGGGGGTGGCCTTGTGTTTCTTGAGGCCATGCCCAGTTTGGGGAGTGGGCCTTCGGCACGCACAAAAGTTCTTACACATTGTTCCTCAATGTTGGGAGGTGACCTGTGTTACATCACCTTGAGTGCGTTACATAATAGAATGCACACCCATTATTGAAGAGAAAAGTTCTCAGCAATGTAACCATTTAAAGGGGATGTAGTTAGTTATGTGACCGGCGGTCGGGATCCCGACCAATTAACAGCCCGACAGTCGGCATGCAGACTGCCAGGGACTATTCACACTCGTGGGTGTCCACGACGCCCACAGAGTGGGAACAGAACCTGTGTCGAGCACAGCGAGCCACTGAGCCCGTTGCGCAAGGGGCTCTGTTGCGCTCTCTCCCCGCCGGCAATCTAAAACTCGGGATCTCAGCGTCGTTATGGTGACCGGCGTGATCCCAAACGCCGGTCACCCGAACCCAACCCATTTAAAGTACTCATTTCTGTAGTACCAGAGGACTGCTTTAGACAAAACTAATAAATACTGTAACAAGTTGGATGTACGGACTTTTATTCATATGAAGTTGTCTTTAGCTTCTGGTGTACCTACCTGCCCCTAGGTCCTGTATGAAACATGAGCCTAGGTCCCTACTATCCACCCACCATTAACAATGCGGCAATCCCCAACAATACACAGACACCAGCCTGTCTCTACAGAGTCTTCACTTTGGGGGTCATTCTGACCTGATTGCATGCTGCTGTTTTTTGCAGCGGTGCGGTCGGTTCTGAACTGCGTATGCGCTGCGAACACAATGCGCAGGTGCGTCGCTGCCGAAGGAGTTTCTGGGTGTCAACTGACCGTTTACTGGGAGTGCCGTGGAAAACGCAGGCGTGTCCAGGCGTTTGCAGGGAGGGTGTCTGACGTCAATTCTGGGATTGGACAGGCTGAAGTGATCGCAGCGGCTGAGCAAGTTCAGAGCTACTCAGAAACTGCGCAAAAACTTTTTGCAGAGCTCCCCTGCACAAGCGATCATACACTTGCTAAGCTATAGGCGGCGACTATCTGAACGCACGGCTGCAAAAAACTGCTACCGTGCGATCAATCAACTCGGAATGACCCCCTTTGTCTCTTCTCTGTCCCCTTATGCCTCCCATCATCTCCTATTTGTATCTCTCACGCCTGCTCTGAACCTATGTAACGCCTATTTATGTCGCTGCTCAGGCCAAGCAGGAAAACGTTTATTGGTGATACCATTTTGCACATTTTGTTTTTTATAGTATTACTTAACAGAAATTGGAAAGCAAACAACTCATACAGCTGGAGTAATAAGCTGCATACAGAACAAGGCATTGCACTGATATCCGAGTATACTGTACCTAGACAAGGAAAGGGTCAGCAGATACAATGTATGGGGAAAATGAAAGGAGGGTACATGGAATAAAAGGAAGGGGAGGGAAGGGACCACCCGTTTTAAATCAAGGTGGGGAGCTAATCAGAAATTAGCCCTAGGTACCGGAGTTCAGGCAGGGATATCTGTAGGAGGGGGCAGAGGGGGCTAAATATAGCGACATTAACAGTAGTGATGAGCGGGTTCGGTTTTACTCGGTTCTCAAAACAGAACCTTATGGGCTATACAAAACACGTGACATCCATGAGCCAATAAGATGCCGTTTTGAGAACCGAGTAAAACCGAACCCGCTCATCACTAATTAACAGTAGAGTCCCTTTCTGCACATATTAGTTGGTACAGGTTGAGTCTCCCTTATCCAAAATGCTTGGGACCAGAGGTATTTTGGATATGGTATTTTTCCGTATTTTGGAATAATTGCATACCATAATGAGATATCATGGCGATCGGACCTAAGTCTAAGCACAGAATACATTTATGTTACATATACACCTTATACACACAGCCTGAAGGTCATTTTAGCCAATATTTTTTATAACTTTGTGCATTAAACATAGTGTGTCTACATTCACACAATTCATTTATGTTTCATATACACCTTATACACATAGCCTGAAGGTCATTTAATACAATATTTTAATAGCTTTGTGTATTCAACAAAGTTTGTGTACATTGAGCCATCAGAAAACAAAGGTTTCACTATTTCACTCTCACTCAAAAAAGTCAGTATTTCGGAATATTCCGTATTTCGGAATATTTGGATATGGGATACTCAACCTGTATAATAATATTATATAGAAGCTTCTGGAGTCTCTGCCATTGCTATATGGTCCTCTAAGACAAATTGCATGAGTGTTGTACATTGCACTGTAACCCTAAATAACTAGCACAAACACTGGCTGGCCACTATTTAATGACATCATGCAAGAATACTTTGATTGTTACAATGATGCGTTTAACAACGCGATCTGCAAAATCACGCTGCTATGGCCAGTGAAGCTGTGTCAAAGGACGCAGCCACCAGCTTTGGCACACCCAGAAAATGAAGCAAATCCCCTTTTCCTGGAACACTGCCCGTCGCCTCCCCCAAACACCAGCAGCTGTTGGGGCACTGCGAGCATCGTCACATGACAACATCTGCACATGCGCCGTTCGTCTCCTGTACAGTTAATCAAACATTGAAGATCTATGTAAATAAATATTGGATTTATGTAAATCTCTGAATCAGGCCCATAGACATTTATTTCCGTGTACACACTGTACTGTATATGTCAGATTTCCATGCAACTGTGCATCATGCCCTCAGTGTCTTAGTTACATTCCCCTGTTCCCACTGGCTCTGTTCCACGCAGCCCTCTCCCCTCTAACACATTAACAAGTAGGCCACTGCCTCCACAAAGTCATCTCATTAAATACTCTGTGCTGCTGTGAGTACCCTGATGATGTTCTCTGCCCACCCACTTACAAATAGGTTACACATGGACCGTCAGAGGATGTATAACAACACCAACAACATGTGGGTCAATTCAATTAAAGGTGAACTGAGGACGATACACATAGTGTGCCAATGTGATGACATTGCAAAGCTGGCAATGCCATCCTAACTCACTGATTTCACCACAAAATCACCCATTGTAGTTTGCAACCCCATAGGGATTCATATTAAAATACACAATTCAGTGGCTACTGTACACATTGCACCGCCGGCATCATTCCTGATCGAGCAACTCCATAGTGTCCTGATCCTAATCAAATGCACCTTTAACATTTCAGCAAGTGGTGTTACAAATACTAGAGTATCCCGTTTCATTTGTGCATGGGTGAATCCTACCACCTGCTGCAAGTTCCAACCCTTTGGCAACATCTTTATCCTTAGCCATGCTGGTGAGGACTGGTCCAGGTGACAGAGGGGTCATTACCATCCCGATCAGCTACTATTGCCCAGAGGGGCAGGCTATAATTTGCCAGCCCTCTACTGAACTGATGGCACATCTGCCAGAAAGACACCGAAATAGCTAAACCTCAGGTATAGTATATCTGAAAACTTTTCATGAAAATCCCATTTTGCAAATATTGGGGCAGATGTATTAAGCCTGGGAAGTGATAAATCAGTGATAAGTGGAAGGTGATAACGCACCAGCCAGTCATTACGGATTTGAAAAATGACAGTTGGGAGCCGATTGGCTGGTGCATTATACCTTCAACTTATTACAACTTTATCACTTCTCCAGGCTTAATACATCTGCCCCAGTACTTGTTATACGTAATGTTATTATTTGACTTTGAAGCACCTCTGGCATAAAGTAGTTCCAGTACCCTCTGTAACCTATTATACCAGACAGAGTTACAGGAGTACTGTGCACTGTGCAGTGCACCATAAACTTGGAAACTGGAACAATCACTTGGTCGGCTGGTCGCCCATTCCTTAAAGTTCATCAACACTGAAGATAACGTTTAGCCACAGCAAAGAAAACTTCCTCAGCATGCTAAAAATTGTATGAATAGAAAACAGGTTGGACAAGCAGCGAAACTTTAAACAGAAAACACAAAGCAACTCTGTTCCTTTTCTTTTGCCTGGAAGCTTACAAGTTAACCAGTTGTGTCCCAGTAAACTATTAGGTACACCAACCGAGCATAATAAAAATAAAAATAAATCTGGCCATTAAATAAATGTTTTTTACAAGTCACATGTGTATAATTGAAATAACAAGATTGCAAAAAAATCAAAGTACGTTTTAAACTTCTGACGCATTGCTTAGAATTTAATTGTCACTGATTTGGCAACCAAAACCAGAATAGTCCTATTTTAGTGCATTAACCACTTAACCGGCATGGTCAGATCACATGCGCCCGCGACGCCCCACTGTGTCCCCCAGTTTTTGAGATCCGTTCTGCAGATGTGCATAATGTAATATTTAAATTATTTAAAAAATAAATTTTAATCTATATTAAATAATAATAATAATAATAATAATAATAATAATAAAAAACAATAATGTTATGAAGTTGTTTGAAGGAAAAAAAATCGTCCGTTAAGTCGTTACGAAAAGTTTATCGGAACCCACATGCTTGTAGATTTCACTTACCCTTTTGAGCCACGTGAAATGTTTGTAAATATCGATTTCAACATCCATTCTTTGTGTCCATTTCGCAAATCAAATTATCTTCTGAAACTTAGTTATTCTTTCTGGCTGGAAAGACGTCTTTTGTTCTGTGATGCAAGTGTCGCATGTGTGCCTTGTTGTTTTGATGTTTTCCCCGCAACTTGGACCAGGACTATCTGATCACATTTTACCGAGTCTATCCGCTCTGCCCTGCAGGCTGTCTCAGGAGTGATTGTACAAACTGAATTAACTTTAGGCTGCCTGTCGTATGATTCAATCTCCTTAATACTGTGCATTAAGTTCTAAAAAAGATCATGGGACCATTCGTACAAACAAGGAGGAGCTGCCTTGTTAATCTTTTACCTCCAGCACCGAAAACCTTTTCTATAGCTAAAACAACTAGCTAAGTATTGCCAAGTAGTCAGGAGAAAACTATTTTCCAAGGATGCCTGGTACGGCTTTCTGTTTCACTGGTGGGTAACTGGAACTCATTACTCCAAGACCCCTATTTCCTGTCTCTGCTTCTCTTGCAGCCTGAAATGTCCCTTCTCTCCATCGCCTCACAGCCCCTGCCAGATAATGCAAAGCCTGACAGCAGCCCTTGCAATGTGATCTGTCTGTCCCCCTCTTGTTCTGTGTGTGAAACCTCAGGCGAGGAGAAGGACACAGAGATGTTGAAGTAAACACCTCTCTGATGTATGAAAGGAACGGGAGTCAAACATCAGGATTGGGAGTTTGCGGGAGTTTATAAAGCAGGTTTGTGTCCAACTCAGCACAGTCTGCGCTAAATTCAACTACTATCAAATTTATACTTGTAAAGTCGCACACACATGGTGTTGAGAAGCAGGCTCACGGCTGATACAGACATATTATGAACCTCTGATATAGTCAATATTGGCCTGCCTGCACAGTCTATTTTTCCTTGCTATGCCGACCACGCAGGACTGCACAGGACTGCGCATCGGCATGGTAAGCTGTATACACACGGTACGATTTGCACTATGTTGTCTACCGATATGGACTCTATCGTCCATATCACTAGTTATATCACACCGTGGGCGGGATGTACTAAAGCAAAAATGCGGTAAAACCCCCGAAAACGGGGGTTTTACCGCATTTTCATATTTACTAACACCCTACCGCCGCGTTTTCGGCGTCCAGGGTATTGCCATCTCTGGATGGCGATACCCTATAGAAGCCTATGGGCTTCTTTTCGCCGACCGCCGCAACCCGCCGACACCGCCGCAGACGCCGACACCCTCCCCCCCAGCTGACCTTCCTCCATGATGCCCCAGGCCCGGAAGGTAATCTCCTCCTCCCCCTAGCAACGCAGCCGGACGTCCTTCCGGCTGCAGGGGGGAGGAGGAGGCGCCGGGGGCAGCCTGCTGCTGCTACCCGGCATCAAGGCAGTGTGGGGACCCCATGGAGGTGACGGAGACCCCCCGCAGACCACCTAACAGGTATCGCGGGGGGCCTCCGTCACCGCATCGCGATGTTGATCGCATATGTTAGTACATACGCGATCAACATCGCTGCGGTAACCGGCGAGGTGCGGCGATGTATTGTTAATACATCCCGCCCCGTGTGTATGCCCCATTAGATATATGCATACTTGCCTACATTGTATGTCTCCTCTCCGGGAGAAGCCCGGAGAGGAGACGCTGCAGTAGTCTTCGGGGGGCGGGACCGGATGGTGACATCACCAAGCCCCGCCCCCACATCGGCAAATGCCGCTATTTGCGGGTCCGCGAGAAGGGGGCGGAGCTAAAATGACGCAATTTGCGTCATTTTAACCCCTTCCCCACCCGACGGACCCGCGAAAACGGGAGATTTTCTCTTCATCCTGCTCGCATCACTAAGGTGCGAGCAGGATGCGGGAGACCTACGCACTCTTCCGGGGGTGCGGGGGGCTACCCCAAAAAACGGGAGCCTCCTGCAGCTTCCGGGAGAGTAGGTAAGTATGGATATATGGGGCCAAATGTAACCGAGTGAGAGTTTAAAAAAGTAAGAGATTTGGTAAGGCTTTGCAGTTTTTTGTTTAAAGTGGCAATCATTTACACAGCAAGATCATCCTGGTTTTGTAGTGTAAATGATTGCCACTTTAAAAAAAAACAAAAAAAAAAACCTTACCAAATCTTTCGCTTTCTGAAACTCACACTCTATTACATTTGGCCCATGTTGTCCAACATCACAGATGTTACACGGACCTATTTACTAACATTTGGCAATAGGATTGGTTTGCTTTCAACGCTGATCACATAAATAGGAAAGGGCCTGCAGTATATATCAAGCCCATTTTTCATGACATTTTCATTTTATGTATTCCCACTATGTACAAATGGAATACATACCAAATGCTGGCTGCCGGCGGTCACATGACTGACTGCAGCATGCCGACACTGAATATCCCAACATTGGAGGGGTGTAAGTATTTCTGCCCCCACCTTGTCCCCTACCCTAACCCTTGGGGGGGGTGGCAGCTATGGCTAACCACTTCCCCTAGTGTCTAACCCTAACATCTCCTGAGTGGTGTCGGGATTCCGGCGTTGGTCACATGACCGCCGGCATCCCAACAGTACTAACAGCCTAATTCACATACGTCTGCTGCAGAAGGCTAATTAGCGCTGCAGACCGCAGTCCCCATTATTATTAATAGGGACTACAGTCTGATCCCTTCGAGTTTAGCCTGCTATTTACACCATCCTCAGATGGCATAAACCGCTATAAGCCTATGGAAGCCTACCTTCAGCAGAGAGATCTTGTCCAGTCTCTGGCCGGCTCCTGGATCTCACACTGTGCGCATGTGCAGTGCCAGGTAATGGTGGAAGAGTCTTTCAGAAATGTGAAAGACTCCTCCAATCTGGCAGGGATGTATCTTGCAGGGATACCAGTTACTGTAGCGCTACCTCTGTCCGTGTGGGGATATTTTCATTCAAAATTAAATTATCCTTCACAATAGAGACTGTTAATAATCTTGGCAGTTCCGCGATTGTTAATATATACAGTAGGTCCCTACCTAAGTTACCTATCACCAATACTGTCGGAGCAGCTGAAAGGTCCTCACTTGCCATGGCTATACTGGCCCGCAGTGATGAGTGTTAACTTACTGCTTTGCTGACCAAGTGGGACATGTATTAAGCAGTGTTAAAAGTGGAGAAGTGAGCCAGTGGAGAAATTTCCCATCAGCTGCTCCATACAACTATATAGTATGCAAATTAGAAATGTTACGTCAATGCTGATTGGTTGCCATGGGCAACTTCTCCACTGGCTTACTTCTCCACTTTTATCACTGCTTAGTACATGTCCCCCTTCTGCAGGGATGCACATATGTTACATACATAGATGCTCAGTACACGTATGCACTGTGGACTTGGACTTTCTCTAAACTTGTTGAAAACTTAAATATAACACATTCACCAAGGAAACCCGGCAAAAACTTGCTCTGGTGCAGGCAATTGCTCAAGACAGGGGTTTAATTCTCTATGTGAAGAATTGTCAAAACAATTGAACAATTTTGAGAAATCCTGATCTTTCTAATGGGCTAATTCAGACCTGATCGCTAGGCTGCGTTTTCATACAACGGGCGATCAGGTCTAAACTGCGCAGGCATATGCACCGCAATGCGCAGGCGCGTCGCACGGGTACAAAGCAGATAGCCGCTCAGCGATGGGTTTGTGCGAAGGATCCATTCACACGGGCGTTCGCAAGGAGATTGACGGGAAGAGGGCGTTTGTGGGTGGCAACTGACCGTTTCCTGGGAGTAGTTGAAAAAATGCAGGCGTGTCCAAGCGTTTGCAGGGTGCGTGTCTGACATCAATTCCGGTCCCGAACAGGCTGAAGTGATCGAAGCGGCTAAGACACACACACACACACACACACACACACACACACACACACACACACACACACACACACACACACACACACACACACACACACACACACACACACACACACACGGTGGTGTTTTTTTTTTTACATTTTTAATGGAATATCCGTATAATAAACTGTTTAGCAATTATTATTGCTTTTCGTGTACTAGTGAAAACAGAGCCTATTTTTGAGTAATTTTTGACATCCATATGTGCAAGGGAATTCAGCTCATCCCTGTTAAATGTGCACTACAATCGAATTTGAAAGCGGTCAAGAAGATCAGTAAAGGTTAGATAGACACGCTCTCTGCACAACATGCGGGTGTTTGCAGAGAGGGCGGAGCGAATGCGCAAGGGGTGGAGCTCAATCGCGGGCCACGGCAGCCGGCTCCATTGTGTGAGGAAAAAAATTGGTCTGACGGGAAGGGGAGAGGGTTGGGGTTCTGGTTACTCAGAAACCCCCACTGCGTGCGCCACTGCGTATAGTTTACATCTACATCTCCCATTATTTGCAGGATGCCTATGTAATCTTTAATTGTAGATACAAATGATATACAGAACAGTACCACAGTGCATCTAAGAGCCAACTCTTTGTGTAATGCAGCTCCACAGCTTTGTGTAATGCAGCTCCACAGCAAACGACAAACTGTTGGAGTATAGCAACAGCTACAGGTTAAGTATAATTAAGACAATGCTACAATGGAGGGACAGTAGATGGGGGTGGTATTCAGTATGCCGACTGACGGGATCCCGGCGCACAGTATACCGGCATACCGACACTTATTCTCCCTCGTGGGGGTCCACGAACCCCCTGGAGGGAGAATAAAATAGCGCAGCGAGCCCGCAAGGGGCTCATTTGCGCTCGCCACACTGTCGGTAAGCCGGCGGTCGGGCTCCCGGCGCCGGTATGCTGGTCGCCGGGAGCCCGACCGTCGGCAGATCGTAGTGAACCCGTAGATGGCACTGTATCTTAACCTATCACTGTGTAGTTTCTCTGTATTGTGCAGATGAATTCTGTTATAACTTCTTCCTGTTGATCCTCCAGGTTATGGGGGTCATTCTGACCCGATCGCACGCTGCAGTTTTTAGCAGCGTAGCGATCGGGTCAGAAATGCGCATGCGCCGCAGTGCGCCGGTGCATGGCCGCCGTCGCTGCGCTACGATCGCTTCTGCCTGATTGATAGTGCTGGGTGTCCCCCCCGCATGTCTGAGTTCATGATCGTAGTTGTGCTAAATTTAGCACAGCTACGATCAACTCGGAATGACCCCCTATGTTCTTAATGAAAAGCAAAACTAAAATAAATAAAAAAACCTAACCCCCCCCCCCCCCAAAAGAAAAACAAACAACAATTACAACAACAACTATAGGCCACAGAGTATTCTGTAAAGCAGTGGGCCACCTGAGACATTGTTCAGCCTAGGAACCCCTTCTGGTTAATCCAGGACACTAAAAAAAACCCTACTCATTGACCAGTTGTCTAAAAGGGTTCAGTATGGTATGCCAGCGGTCGGGCTCCCGGCGACCAGCATACCGGCGCCGGGAGCCCGACCGCCGGCTTACCGGCAGTGTGGCGAGCGCAAATGAGCCCCTTGCGGGCTCGCCACGCTATGGGCACGGTGGCGCGCTACGCTATTTTATTCTCCCTCCAGGGGGGTCGTGGACCCCCACGAGGGAGAATAGGTGTCGGTATGCCGGCTGTCGGTATGCCGGCTGTCGGGATTCCGGCGCCGGTATACTGTGCGCCGGGATCCCGTCAGTCGGCATACTGAAGACCACCCGTCTAAAATTGTCCACGTACACATCAACTATATTAATTAATCACATTTTTCAACTATAATTAAATGACTTGTACATATAGTACAAGGAACCCCTTAAACAAGATATACTTCTGATTTTAAGCAAAAGGAGAACACACATTGATTCATTATGAGCATTCATTATGGCCACATAGATGGCAACACACATTTTCAAATAAAGGTTGATAATTTTTGATGTTTTATTAAATCAAATGGTTTAGATAATTTAGATAATTTCCCTGCCCAATGCATACAGATAATCGCATGAGCAAATTGCAATTATGAATGCTTATGTCCTTGGGAACTTTTTAAGCTGCTATTTATTTTCAGAATTCACATTGGTTCCGAATACTTGTCATGTAAGCTTGCAATTATGACCCTGTCACCACTTTCACAATTTGTTAATACTGTGGCTCGTCTTCTTTTGATTTCCTAATTGTAGAGTGACAGTACAGTGGAATGTACTGCTGGACACATGGGCCAATCCCGTGACAGCACGGCTTTGCAATTTGCTCACACAAGTGAGTGGCCAACTAGAGTGCGGGAGGCTCGCGGCAAAAAGGGGGCATGGCTGCAAATAAAGAGGGTGTGGCCTCGCGGGATCGTCACTCCGGGGGCGTGCCCAGCATCTCCGGAGATGCAGGGCTGTACTGGGCTGTCCCTGGAGACTGTCTGCAGCGCTGTTGTCTCCTCTTCTATGACAGGAGACGGGTGCTGTAGCAGACTCTCACACTGCAGCACCTGGCTGCTGTCACTGCGGAGGAGCCCACAGATTGGTTTCATCCCTTCCAGGCGTCATACCCGGGTGCGGGCCGCACCTACCTTGTGACGCCACTGCTAGAGTGCCCATTCCTGGAAAGTGACTGAACCGTTACAAAGGGCCTAATTCAAGGATGATTGCAAAACAACATTTTCCTCTAATGGGCAAAACCATGTGCACTGCAGGTGGGGCAGATATAACATGTGCAGAGAGAGTTAGATTTGGGTGGGTTATATTGTTTCTGTGCAGGGTAAATACTGGCTGCTTTATTTTTACACTGCAATTTAGATATCAGTTTGAACACACCCCACCAGAGCCGGCCCTAGGCATAGGCAAACTAGGCAAATGCCTAGGGCATTTGGAATGCCCAGGGGCACAAGCAGATTCTGCTGATTGAAATAATATACAGCATGCCTATATTCCGACTACTGACTGCGGCTGTATTTGCATATGAAATGCTACATTATAGTGTATTCCTGGAAATCACTGTAACGTAGCATTTCGTATGCAGATACAGTAACAGTAGCACACAGAATATAGGCATGCTGCATGGCGTATTGAGGCAAGATGTATGAGTACACATCTGTATGCAAGCAGAGGTCACAGTGTTAGCGGCCATGTGAGTGCTGTGTGCGGGTAGGTTCGTTGCGCAATAGTGTTCAGCATATGTGTAAGGGGCATTATGTGTGTCATGTGCATAAATGCATTAATTCCTGTTTACTCAAGCATTTCCATAATGTACCTTTTAGTATCTTCATGCTTCTGTAGTTTATGAAAATGTACTTCATTATTTTCTGTACTATATTATGCTATGTATCTGTTAAGCGCCTTGAGTCTTATTGGAGAAAGAGCGCTATATAAATAAAATTATTATTATTATTATGAATAATGTGCAACATATGTGCAATGAATCAGGCCCTAACTGTGTGGTCACCGCTGTGACAATAACTGCACTGAATAATTCACATTGTGCCCAGCGGCGTAACAAGGTGGCATTGCTCCCTGTGCCAACCCCGCCCCTTGCCAGCAATGCCCTAAAGGCATTACTAATGTGTGGCATTATGTGTATAAGGTGCTCTTCTGTGTGGTGTAATGTATAGAAAAGGCACTATTGTGAGGTCTAATGTGAATAAAAAGCAATATGGTGTGGTGTAATGTGAATACGGAGCAATTCAGTGTTATGTAATGTGAATAAAATTGCACTACTTCATGGCGTAATTTGAATTGGGGGTACTATTGTGTGGCCATGCCCCTTCCCAGCAAGAACACACCACTTTTTGGGCCGCTTGCTGAAAGTGTGCACTGTTCCTATTTAAAATATAGGGGGTAGGAACACCAAATTGAGGACTGTGAGGGGTGATAGTGCTGGGAAAGGGGTGAATGGTCAGAGGCGTATCTAGCAGCGGTTCTAGGGGGCACCAGCCAAAATCTTGCCTAGGGCATCATATTGATTAGGGCCGGCTCTGCACCCCACCCATATCTAAAACCCTGTACACCCTGGGAGATTTCTCCCAGAGATGTGTACTGAGCGATCTAGTACAGACCGCTCAGTACACATCTCTCCCCCGCTCAACACACAGCATGATATGTGCTGAGCGAGGGGGAAGGACGGGGACAGGGGGAACGCTCATTTCACCCAGCGGTAAAATGAGCGATGTAACTAGATTGTGCCTGCACGTAGGCCAATCTAGTACCGGAGATAGCGACGCGCGGGGCCGCGCATCGCTATCGCTATGGGGCATAAACACGGAGAGATCCGTGCTTAATTTCTAAGCTAATCAGATTGCTTAGAAATTAAGTACGGATCTCTCCGTGTGTACCCCCCTTAACTCTCTCTGCACGTTATATCTGCCCCACCTGCAGTGCACATGGATTTGCCCATTAGAGGACAATGGCGATTTGCATTCAACCTTGAATTATAGGCACAATGGCCAATAGTGGCTACTATTTAACCGCAAGCCCAATAGAGATGCAATCAATACTGATCGGCTTATTGATCAATTATGTCTCACGTGGTCATATTGTTTCCAATGGACAATATAAGTTTGTGTGTTTGTGTATGGCCAGTTTTTATAAGTACAGTCCTGCTGAATGTTATCAGGTGTAGATAATCCATGAAATAGGGCATAGTGTATATTCAAAACATTTGCTTTCCTTATCACAGTGTTTTCTAATCAGTACACAATTCTGCATGGAAGATAGATAGGTACAATGCCATTGTTTACGGCTCCACTGTAGAGAATATAGAAGTTCTAACTTCCGGAGAAATGGGGGAGGAGGGGACACTTGTAAACACATATCTAGTACAGCTGTGTCGCTACTCTTCGTGGCAATTTATATACAGGACTCTCAGGCTGTCTTACAGCTAAGCTACTTGAGAGCAGGCAGGGGATCATGTAACGTAAACCTCAGTGCTTCCTCGGAAACTGTTCTGTCTCTGACCCCCGTGTCATCTTGTTACATATTGGGAAGTCAGCTAAAATACTCATATTAATATCAACGGGAAGTCTCACTTGGAAAGTAATTTAATCCACTGATCCGGCAAACGCAGAGCAAATAGACGCGTATTATATAGAGAGCTAACAGTGGGACTTTATATGTATTACTATAGACTTTGGTGGACAAACTGCACTGGGCAGAACACCGTATCCCAAATGAATTATATTCCGTGTTATTAACTTAATGAGCATCCCCATAAACAGAAAACTTGAGTTGAATTTCATAAATGTGTAGATTTGTTGGAATTAGGTATGCAAGTCAAGATATATATTATATAGCATCCTCAGCTCATGCAAAAACAAGTTATTTAAATTAGCGTACAGGCAATCATAAACTTGTAAGGACCCATTTTCCAATGTGCTTTTCCGAAAGTGAATGTCCCTTGTTGAGCTTAACCAGTCCGTCAATCTTTATGTACTCAACTGAGGCTCCTGCAACTTATACCCCTTTTCCACTTACGATCACGGGTCGCAGCCGGGAGCCTGACACGGGAGCTGCCCCCTGCTGCGACCCGTGCTCGTCCCCTTTCCCATCAGCAGTCACAACCCGGCATATGCCGGGTTGGTGACGCTTCTAGTGACGCGGCAGGGGCGGCGCAGGGAGATCACATGATCTCCCAGCGCCGCCCTTCCATACAGTGTAAACGGGAGCCGTGTCGCATCGACACGGCTCCCGTTTACACTAGAACCCTACCCGGATCATTCCCGTGTCCTACCCAGGTAAATAGCCGGGTAGGATTCACGGGTCACTTGATCCGGGTTGACCCTTTTCCACTTGCCAAAAACACGGGTAAATGCGCGCCCCCGTGCATTTACCCGTGTTTTTTGAGCTAGTGGAAAAGGGGTATTAGTGTTCATTCTAGCACCCTGCATCTTTTATAACCCGAGCAGTTCCTCTTTCCTGCCTGGGGTGTAGCTCTCTGCTTTGGTGCTTCTAGCACACTCAAGTCTGTATCTCAGCACTGATATACAGTCCTGACTGTGCTAGAAGCACCGCAGCAGAGAGTGACACCCCTGGCAGGAAAGAGGTGCTGCGCAGGTTTTGAAAGGTACAGAGTGCTAGAATGAACATTACCACTTATGTTACTAAAGTTATTGACAGTAAGGGAGCATTTTGGGGCAGTTATGGAGAGTGGTGGCAAAAACACAGCGTGTCGTGACCGTTTCCGGGTGTATCTCATTCACAGCTGCAGCAGCATTAGTGCACATCTCTGATTCAGGCCCAATATTCAGTGAGCGAACAAATACTGTACAGCAAAATGGGTTTTAATTAATTTATTAATGACTAGTTACCAGCCCGTCAAAATGACGGAACAATATAACAATAATGTCAGCATCAGCGGCTGTGTGCGCCCGATCATAGCAATACTTGAATTGCTCTGCCAGCGCCATCTAGTGGCTGCCGGTGCACAAAACACTTGAAATCCACCCACAGAGGTGAATAGTAGCTTTACCCTTTTATTATATAGGATTATTTTCCTATCTAACTAAGGGTACCGCTGTGTTTACAGATTCAACATTTCAGGGGGAAATCAATAATGTACTCCAATCTTTTATTAATTGAAAAAAAAAATGCTACATTTATTTTAATAGTTTTTAGATATTGTTTTAACATTTCATTTTTATTTTTTAACTAGCTTTTTGCCCGCGGCTTCGCCCACGTGGAATTCTTAATGCAATAAGACTTTTTTCATTGCGCCCATCTTCAAGTTTAAGTTCACTACCCAACCCCTAAAACAATTAGCGTGAAGATACATAGAATATATGTTAACGGACAGTCTAAGGAACATATCAATTTTCAAAATGCGATCAGCTTAGCGATCCCAGAAAACTATGGATTTGACAGTCGGACATTTTGGACATTTTGTTTGTTACCCCTTCTCACCCCCCATGCTGGTGGGGGCTGTATGTGGACTTAAGCGGCATCGGGAGTGTCACTTTTCATGTCTGCGACCCCGAACACTATGGATCTTTACATGTCACCCCCTTCCCACCGCTAGGGGTGTCTTAGTCCCACAGTATTTTTTTTTCAGATTGTAAGTGATATGTGTACCAAGTTTGGTGTAAATTTCTACAGGCATTCCAGAGTTATGCTGGAACATACAGATGGAGCCATGATCATCTTGACTTCTCTGCTGCGCCTAGGCACACCATGGTTTATTAGCATAAACCCTTCATCTATTGTTCTCAGCTGCAATACAATACAGAGAGAACAATACATCAGGGGATTAAGGTGGTCATTCCAAGTTGATCGCAGCCAGCAACTTTTTGCTGCTGGTGCGATCAACTAATCCACGCCTATGGGGGAGTGTATTTTAGCTTAGCAGGGCTGCGTTCGCTTGTGTGCAGCCCTGCTTAGCTAAAAAGGTTTTGTGCTGTTGAAGAGTAAGGCTGGATCTACTTACCCTGTGCGACGGATCCAGCGACGTTACTCCCGGCTTTGACGTCAGTCATCCTCCCGCCGTTTGCCTGGACACGCCTGAGTTCAGACGACCACTCTTCAAAAAACGGCATCCAACGGTGAGTATCCGCCCCGGAACACCTCTCCGCTGTCAATCTTCTTGCGATCGGCACTGCGTCTTCTTTTTTTCGCTGTGCGCGCGCCGTTGCCTGGCATTGCAGTTTCAACCCTGGTTATTCCCGGGTTGGTGCCTTTCACACTGAACCCGAGTCACCCATGTAACATGTTAAACTGTGATGTGATTTAAAATGGACTTTTCTGGCTCACATTGATTGGTTTCAAAGGAAATAAAAGGAGGGGCTAGGGACTGCTCTGAGCATACACATAAACAGCCAATCAGCACATTTTTCTGAGACCCAGGTTATTCACTTTGGCGCTTTAACACTGCACCTCGACCCGGATCAACCCAGCAACAACCCAACAATAATCTGGGTTATTTTGGCGATGTGAAAGAGGTAGAAATGAGGCCCAGTATGCTTTCTCTCTTTAACATACAAACTCCTAATGACATTTAAACCAGTGACTAAGGGGGACATTTACTAAGCAGTGATAAGAGCGGAGAAGTGAGCCAGTGGAGAAATTTCCCCATCAACCAATCAGCAGCTCTGTATCATTTTATAGTATGCAAATTTTAGATGTTACTTCAGTGCTGATTGGTTGCCATGGGCAATTTCTCCACTGGCTCACTTCTCCGCTCTTATCACTGCTTAGTAAATGTCCCCCTAAATGCACAGTAACACAGAAAAAGGGTGTGGGTAGACGTGACTCTTCAATCTGGAATTAAACCTTGGTTACTCATGTACTATATACCAATCATTTTACACATTCCTCAGCAAACGCTGATAAGATTGTATGACTGGGGGAGTAACTGAGATGGGTGTAGTATGTTATGCCAGCGATTGGGATCCTGGTGCCCAGCATTCCGGTGCCGGGATCCTGACCGCCGACATGTAGGCAGCGGGGTGAGCGCAGAAGAGCCCCTTGGGGCTCGCCACGCTGCGGGCATGGAGGCGCGCACTATTTATTCTCCCTCCAAGGGTGTCGTGGACACACCAAGAGGGAGAACAGTTGTCGGTATGACGGCTGTTGGGATTCCGGCGTCGGTATTGTGAGCGCCGGGATCCCGACAGCCGGCATATCAAATGCCTCCCACTGAGATAGCTGCCATTTTAGTATGTGCTTTGTGTTTTGGTGCATGAATGGTCTGCAATTAGTAAACTCTAGACTTCTGAACATAATTAAGAGCTAATTTTTATCAGCAGCTCTACTGCACAATCCCACTGTCAGAGAACAATAAAGCTAGTCCTATGGGGCAGGGACGTGCAGTCAGTGGAGACAGTGCCTCCCCTGTCATTAATGATCAAAATAATACAAGAAGATACTTATGACACATATTCTGTGTCATAAGTATCTGCTTTATAGTATTGTAATAATTTTTACAGATAAATTAGCATTGGGAGGCCCGATAGCTGATCCGTCACTGGATACAGCTGTCCAGTGATGGATCCCACTCCTACCTCTAAGATTTCTCACGTGCTGCTCCCTTTCTCTGGAATTCCCTACCTCTCCCCCTCAGACTCTCCACCTCTCTACAAAACTTCAAACGGGCTCTGAAGACCCACTTCTTCACTAAACCCAGCCTAATCTCATCCTAACCCTCTGTTCCATGCTCTCTGTCTCCCCCATCTGTGTCACCCCTGTCTGTCTGTTACTCCTCTTTAGAACTGCTGATGACAGCATATTATTATTGTTATCCTTTATATGGCGCCACAAGGGATCCGCTGCACCCAATTACAGAGTACATAAACGAATAATCAAAACAGGAAAACAGGGACATAAGCAGATGACACTAAAATATGTATCATGGTAGCAGAAAACCGCGGGATTCGGTGCTGTTGAAGATGGTTTAAGTAAGAGAAGGAAAAGCACATGAGGGAAGAGGGCCCTGCTCGTGGGAGCTTACATTCTGAAGAAAGTATGTTGAAAACATGGATTTAGCCTACTTCTTGCCTAGTAAACACAGGTTATATTGTACGGTGGTAACCATGTTTTATGTATTTTTACCGAATGTACAGTCCTTAAATGTTGAGAAGTGGTGTTGCACACACTGCAATTATTGTGTAAATATGCTTTTTGTTTGTGAACTGTAATATGCCTCTTGGCTGCAGCGTCTCTAAGAAGGCAACATGTGTCCCGTTGAGTCACAATCCACTTTAGCAGACATACTGGAGCCACATACTGCAGAGTGTCTGAAAGTAAGAAAGCTAAGGACTAATAAAGAAACAAATGGAGGGTAGAGTTTGAACAGTCACTACTCCTTTTGGACTACTGGATCATACCTGCGTGTATATTGACATCTCCATGGACTTGTCAGGCAGTTTGAGGAATGAAGGGTGGCGGGTTAATGCAATGTAGTTCTGAGAGGTATAGGGGCAGTTTGGAGGACCCCCTGGTACTATCACATTTTTGCTTTTATTGTGTGAGATGTGCATCCATATAAAATTAAAGGTTCTTTCTTTTACCCACTATTTGCTTATGTTATTTAGTTAAAGCCACATCGAGGTGCCGGTAAGAACAGGGATGATGCATAAGGATGCCCTAAGGCAGGGCAGACAAGTATACACATTACTCAGTTACCCTTACAGGGGCCAAATTTCTCAACTACATTCTCTACTTAAAACATGTTTGTTTGTTCCTGCAGAATTAAGATCCCTGCTATGTAACAAAGATAGGAAGAAGGAGTTACATATCTGAGATAACTCACGCTTTCTAATCACCAGCGCTCGCAGCAGCTGTCCCCATAGTGGTGTATTAGGACGGTGTTACTGGATGCTAGATTTTACATTTGCCCCATAAAATCTTTCCTCCCCTCTGCACATTTTGACTTTGTCGCTCCCTATTGTAGAGAGGAGGTGGGCACCTTAATGCAAGAAGGAAACCAGTCGTTGGCACAAGTGCTATACCAAACTACTGTACATAGAACTTTATAGGTGCTGTTCAAGTGGTCGGATTACTTTGGAATTTACTGTAAATGTTACCAAAAATATTGTACTAATTGGAGTATGTCATCATTTACATTTGATTTTCTAATTCCACTCAATGACTTGTTTAGATCTGTTCAACTGCAGACAACTGCGCTATAAATCACTCAGCACTGCGCTCCGTGGTGTATATACAATGTCCATCATTTTACATAGGGACGTATGTATCTAATCTTTCCCATTAACTGTCTATTATACTGTAGTTAACAGGATACAGCAACAAGTACTACAGCGCTCATCTGTCTGCAGTCCAGGATAAGATTCTAGAAATATGGGCATGGGGCAGCAGACCTCCCGGTAAAGAAGCCTGGGTGAGAGAGTCTCTGAGGCTTAAGGGGGGTACACACGGATAGATCTGTGCTTAAATTCTAAGCAATTTGACTAGATTGCTTAGAACTAAAGAACGGATCTCTCCATGTGTATGTCCCACACCGATAGCGATGCGCGGCGATATTGCCGGTACAAGATTGGCCTGCATGCAGGCATAATCTAGCAGGTCACTCATTTCACCGCTGGGTGAAATGAGCTGCCCCTCCCCCCCTTCCTCCCCTCGCTCAGCACACATCACGCTGTGTGCTGAGTGGGGGAGCGATGTGTGCCGAGCAGTCTCTGCTAGATCGCTCAGCACACATCTCTCTAGTGTGTATGGGGCTTAAAAGAAATAAGATGTTACTGTATATTGCAGAGGGGGATTACTGTAATGAGAGAAAGAGGTGGAGAGGGAACGCTGTCAGCTGCATCGCTACACACTGAACTAGACATCATCTGAGGGAAATCCCAGATCTCCTCTTACTAAGGCTCGGTACACTCTTGCCAATGTCACATCTGATGTGACATTGTGCAAGACCCTCCCCACAAACAATAGAGTTCATACACATTGCGCGATATCGCTTGCTTCTCGCCAGTGACGGCATGCGCCCAGGAGCGGCTCTTGCCACGGGCAAGCAGGCTTTTTGCCTGGGGCGCCGCAGTCCTGAGGGCGCTGCCGCCGCCTGACCCTCCCGCATACTCCTACATGCTGCCGTGCGCACCACAATGGAAACTTTCGCCCTAGGCGCCACAAGGTCTAGAACCGGCCCTGCATGCGCCCTCATAAATGTGCATGCCATTTTGTACAATATCTTTAGATTTCAAGTTGAAAACAAAACATATTGGTAACCACCTGTGGAAGCGCGCATCTTTAAAGATATACTGAATGCACACTGGACAAGGTGAACGATATATCGTCCAATCTGCCAGATCAGACGATATATCGGGTGCAAATGTGTACCTAGCCTTACACTGATTGGGTGACCTGGAACCAGCCACTGCACTGATGTGTGATATGTTGGTTCCCACAGGCATGGCTGGGATCGCATAAGATATATCGCATGCAAAAGGACCGCATACGATGTATCCTATGCGATACTGCCGTCCGGGAGGCTGCCGGGCGGTTCAAGGGAAATCGTATGCGACACGGGACATGTCAACACATGAAAATGTCAACATGGAATTTTTGACTGTTTTTGGTGTAATTTTTTCCGTAACATGACCAGGAACCCCAATTAGTGTACCCCGTCCCTGTGCATGGCATGGTGCGGGTAAGGTTACTGTTCCCAATTGTAGTCCACGTAGATGGTAAAGTATGAAAAAAGTTAACATGGTCGACCATCCAAATGGATACCACTTTCTGGGGCAGATGTATTAACCTGAAGATGGCATAAGGAAGTGATAAACCAGTGATAAGTATAAGGTGATAAACGCCCAGCCAATCAGCTCCTAACTGTTAAGTTACATATTGGAGCTCATTGGCTGGTGCGTCTATCACCTTGCTTTTATCACTGGTTTATCACTTCCTTATGCCTTCTCCAGGCTAATACATCTGCCCCATTATCCCTTAGGCTTATCCTATACTTATGTCCTGGATCATGGCCTAGTGATGCCAGACTAACTGCAGTGAGGTTGGGGTTTTACTCTATGGGGGAGCCGCAGGGGTCACAACCCTTGAAGTTTATAATCAGTGAGTAGCATAAAACTAAGCAACACATATAAGACTGGGTGCCTTTAAGGGGATCCACAAGAAATTAAGAATGCGGTTCTTCAATTTGTAAGTAAATGGGTCAACTATAATCTGTCAGGCCACAGCTAACTGAACAGCAGGGAGCTTCATGTCAGCCATGAGGTTTTATTGTTATTACAAGAAAACATGAAATGCTTCCATGAGCTCCTTGCTCCATAGGATTACTAATCTGTTAATGAAAGATAGAGAACAAGGAGCCATTGTGGACATGGCAAATGCATTGTGTAAACTTCCTGGTCCCCTGCTGCTAACAGGCAGATTAGGTGTATACCTACCTAATATACACGCTGCAGAATGCAGAAACATTGGAAATACTGTACATACAGTACATGCAGCGTCGGACTGGGGCATTCAGTGGTAGGGGCTCATGTTTAATGGTGTGACCAGTGGGCCCCTTGATAAATATATATAGTAATACACCATAGTCCTGTGCAATATAAGGTAACCTATATATAACGTATAATTCAAGTAGACAGGCTGGATCTTGATCCCTTGAAGTTGGGGCCCCAGTCAGTGGGGACCACCGGGGGTTTCCCCTCTACCTCTGTGCCCAAGTCCAACCCTGCATACGTGGACAGTACAGTAAGTCTGTTTTTTTGTGTCAGCTATGTATCTACACTGTACAGAGGTTCTCAAACGTGGTCCTCAAGGCACCCCAATGGTCCAGGTTTTTAAGTATATCCATGCTTGGCCACAGGTGACTTTAGTAGCACCTTGGTCAATTTGATTCAACCATCTGTGCTGAGCCATCGATCTACCTAAAACCTGGACCGTTGGGGTGCCTTGAGGACCACGTTTGAGAACCTCTGATCTACACAATTTAAAACTTCATCTCACTTTTATTAATTAGTTAGCATGTTACAAACTTCCAGTATCTTGCTATTTGTTCCAAAAATTGGATAAATGTGTAGGCCTATTGTTCTCAAACTGTGTGCCGTGGCACCCTGGGGTGCCGCGAGACTCTTGCTGGGGTGCCGCGGGTTGGTGGTCAAGGAACAAATCAAATTATTTATGGCCAAAGTGATAGGCAAAACCAATCCTAGTGGCTGCCAATCGTAAAACATGTGAAAAAACAGAAGCACAACTGTACACTACCACATAGCTGAACCTTTAGATCACAGCTAGGCAAAACTCTAGGGTGCCGTGATACTCTAGGGTGCCGTATTTCAAGAGAGTTCGGGAACTACTGGTGTAGGATATTTGTAGCTATTGTATCTGTCTTATAGGTCAGTGGAGTTCATTGCAAGTTAGAGGGAGAACAATTCATCAGGTAATGTAGTAGTTTATAAAGCCAGGCTGGCGTTAGGAAGATACTAGCAACACCACGTATCACACTGGGGGGTTTATTTACTAAACCCTGTAGAGAGATAAAGTACCAGCCAATCAGTTCCTAATTTCCATCTTACAGACTGTGTTTGAAAAATAATATATATACCAGGAGTGCTGTCTGTTTGTTATGGATATTTATTAGACTATATAAAAGATTTTTCTCTTACGTCGTAGAGGATACTGGGGTTCCATTTAGTTCCATGGGGTATAGACGGGTACACTAGGAGCCATGGGCACTTTAAGAATTTGATAGTGTGGGCTAGCTCCTCCCTCTATGCCCCTCCTACCAGACTCAGTTTAGAAAATGTGCCCGGAGGGGGTGTGGTATAAAAGATAGACAGTGTCTAGTTAGACAGTCAATAGATAGACACCATATGTTAGACAGACATTAGGTCGACATGGTCAAAAGGTCGACATGAAAAAGGCAGACAGTACAAAAGGTCGACATTGTTAAAATGTTGACAGGGTCAAAAGGTCGACATAAAAATGGTTGACATGAAAAAGGTAGACATCATGTTTTTTGCATTTTTGTGGTTTGTGCGGATAGTTTTGTCATCTGGGAACCCCAATTATAGAAAGGCATACGCGCGCCACCCTTCGGGCTCGGTGGCTTGCTGCGCTTGCTACAAGGTTTATAACCAACTCTATGCCGACATGGATAGAGAAGGTATGAAATAGTCCAAAAACATGTTAAATAAAAAAAAAACATTTGTCTATTTTTTATGTCGACCTTTTGACCCTGTCAACATTTTGACCTGTCGACCTAATGTCTGTCTAACATATGGTGTCTAACTAGACCAGTCGTTCCCAACCACGGTCCTCAAGGCACACCAACAGTGCAGGTTTTAGTGATATCCAGGCTGCAGCACAGACGGTTAAATCAAAATAACTAAGCTACTAATTAAGTCACCTGTGCTGAAGCCTGGATATCACTAAAACCTGCACTGTTGGTGTGCCTTGAGGACCGTGGTTCGGAAAGCCTGAACTAGACACTGTCTATCTATCAACCGGATACCGACCAGAGGAGACAGACATACTTTGAGAGAAGGATAGATAAAGATAGTGGTGAGATTCCGAACCAGCACACAAAACACAGGAAAGCTATGCTAACCCAACTTTAAACAGGAACAGTGCCCATGGCTCCTAGTGGACCCGTCTATACCCCATGGTACTAAATGGAACCTCAGTATCCTCTACGGACTACGAGAAAAGGATTTACCGGTAGGTAATTAAAATCCTATTTTTTCATATACTATTAAAATCCTTTCACTGACAACAACAAAAAATCCATCAATTGGCAATATTCATTGGCAGTTCCTAATTGTCATGTTACTGGCTGTGTTTGAAAAATGGCATTTAGGAGCTGGTTGGTTGGTACTTTATCTCTGTCCACTTTTTTTTCTCTACAAGACTTAGTAAATAGACCCTTTAATCATGTCCAGAGGCGTCATCGGGTGTGGTGACACCCGGTGCGTAGCCTTCATATGCCAGCACGCCAGTGGCGCGCTCAAGGCAAAAAAGGGGGCGTGACCGCAAAGATGGGGGCATGGCCTTGCGGGTCGTCACTCCGAGGGCGTGCCCAGCATCTCCAGAGATGCTGGGCTGTACTGGGCTGCCCCAGGAGACTGTCTGCAGCGCTGTCAACTCCTCTGCTATGACAGGAGACGGGTGCTGTAGCACCTGGCTCCTGTCACTGCGGAGGAGCCCACAGATTGGTCTCACCCCCTTCTAGACGTCACACGTGGGTGCGGGCCGCACCCCCCGCACCCGCCTTGTGACGCCACTGATTATGCTTGTGTTCCACTGACCCACTTGCTTTCACTTGCAGTGAACATGGCTACACAGTGTTAAAAAAACCAAGCAGTGGCAATGACGACTTTCCAGATTATAGGTACCTATGGCATTATTGGAATCCATAGGGTCCAGCCCCATATAAGTTAGCATTAAAAAAACAAGACAAGCATTATGTGTAACATCAGTAGGTAAGGCACCATTCCCTTCTATCTTTGGGTTTGGGTGCCCCAGGTGGTCCTGCTGAAGGGAAATGAAGGATGGGCCTTGCCACATCTGGCTGCTGGCAGAGTCTGCCTTATGTAGTGCAGGGCTGGCGAGAGTGGCCAAGGGCCAGGGTACAGGCCCGCACAGGGGGCACAGGAAGCTGCACCGTGGAACGTCTGCCCACTTTAGCAGATGACGCGGGTTCCCTCCAGGCCCCTCCAACAAGCTCTGGCCCGGGTAATTAGTATCCACAATAAAGTCTCTGATACTGAGAATTTGCGTCCTTATTGCGGGATCCTTTTCCGATTTGAGGGGGGAGTTGCATGAGGTTTTTCCATAGCTCACCCAGCTGCCAATGCATGTAAAGATAGTGGTGGTGGCACATTATGTATGACTGCAATAAGTTATCCACTGGCCGCCAATACTAATATTGTGGGTACCTAGGATAAACTGACGGTTAAAAAAAATGCATTCACATCAGTTAATGAAATCCTGTTGCTAGTGAATTGGCGAGCTACATTCTCAGTGTATGTGAGAAACACACTAGAATCAGAAGATTTATAACCGTTCCCTGGAGCACCTCAAAACTGAGAATAGTTTCCAGCTCTGTGGGTACTAGGGTATCCCCAATATTTATACTGCCGCTAATCAGGTCTATGCATGGTACTTTCCAGTCAGACCAGAAAGGGATGGGTAGCTTCATCACACTCAGTTACTGTTAAAAGTTGGCTCCTGTGCATCTTAGCCGGTCGTGTGCGATACAGCTGTGGTAGAACCTGCACAAAGACGGATTAAGGTTTGTGGGGGCCCGAGGCAACTAGCTTGTGGGGCCCCTACACCATAGCAGGGCATAGGCAAACTAGGCAAATGCCTAGGGGCACAATCAGCTTATGCTGTTTACAATGATATCCAGCATGCCTATATTCTATGTGTGACTGCGGCTGTAACTGCATACAAAGTGCTACGTTACAGTATATTCCTGGAAATCACTGTAACGTACCATTTCGTATGTATATACAGCCATAGTCGCACACAGAATAGAGGCATGCCGAATATCACTTTAGTCATCAGAAGCTGCTTGTGCGTCCTAGTAACATTGCAATGCAAATAAGACGCATTTTTGTAAAAAAAAAAAGGCGCCCAACGTTGTGCAGAGCTGGCCAGTAGCTACATGGCGTATTGAGGCAAGATGTATGAGGACACATCTGTAGCCAAACAGAGGCAGAGGTCACAGTGTTAGAGGCCGTGTGAGTGCTGTGTGCAGGATAATGTGTGGCATATGTGTAAGGGGCATTATGTGTGTCATTATGTGTATAAGGCATTAATAAAGGTTGGCATAATGTTTTAGGTGCATTATGTTTATAAGGACATTAATAATGTGTGTCATGTGTAAGGGGTATTACTTTTTGGTATTATGTGTATAAACTATAAAGGCATTACTAATGTGTGGCATTATGTGTATAACATGCTCTACTGTGTAGCATAATGTATAGAAAGTGCACTACTGTGTGGTGTAATGTGAATAAAGAGCAATATGGTGTGGTGTAATGTGAATAAGGAGCAATTCAGTGTGATGTAATGTGAATAAGGGGCACTACTGTGATTATTAGTAATGTACATAAGGTAAAGTGGTACTACTGTGTGATGTAACGTGAATAAGGGACACTATTGCATGATATAATTTGACTAAAGTTGAACTACTGTGTGGTATAATTTGAATTTGGGGTACTATTGTGTGGCCATGCCCCTTCCCAGCAAGAACACGCCCCTTTTGGGGCTGCACGCCGAATGTGCGCACTGTTGCTCTTTAAAATAAAGGGGGTAGGAGCACCACAATAAGGACTGCTATGGGTGAGGGGTGATGGTGCTGGGAAAGGGGTGCAGGGTCAGAGGCAGAACTAGAGGTGGTGCTGGGGGCACCAGACAAAATCTTGCCTAGAGCATCATATTGGTTAGGGCCAGCTCTGCCCTACAAATAATATGGTCAATAACATGCGCTGGTAATGTTATTAAAATGTATAATGTGTAAAAACTCCCAGAACCACAAATGTTTTAAACACACTGTAGTACCACCAGTACGCATTATGGGACCCATTTATCTTTGAATATATTTGCGGCTATAGCCCGAAAACACCCGTTTTCGGGGGTTAGTCGCAAATATTATGTATGTAGGATGGACCGCAGCAGGTATCTCCAATACCTACTGCTATCCCTCCATTCCTGCCCACAGCCGCATGCCCATTAGGTTTCTATGGGGATGCGATGCTGTCAATTTACCAATATCCGGAATGCAATGCGATTGCCCCAACTCTTCTATTCTCGATCCAGCTCTGTATAAGCACTACAATACCCATCATGCAATGTTTAGCGGCACTACAATACCCATCATGCAATGTTTAGGGGCACTATAATCCCCATCATGTAGTGTTTAGCGGCACTACAATCCCATCATGCAATGTTTTTAGCAGCACTACAATCCCATCATGCAATGTTTAGCGGCACTACAATCCCCATCATGTAATGCTCTACAATCCCATAATGCAATGTTTATCAGCACTACAATCCCCATCATGCAATGTTTAGCGGCACTACAATCCCCATCATGTAATGCTCTACAATCCCATAATGCAATGTTTAGCAGCACTACAATTCCCATCATGCAATGTTTAGCGGCACTACAATCCCATAATGCAATGTTTAGCAGCACTACAAACCCCATCATGCAATGTTTAGCGGCACTACAATCCCCGTCGTGGAATGTTTAGCGAACTTGATTCTAATGTACTTTTGAAGTATTCCTCTTTAGTACAAATGTTAACTCCTAAAGCACAGGAAATAGATGAGCGGGTTCGGTTCCTCGGAATCCGAACCCGCCCGAACTTCATGTTTTTTTTCACGGGTCCGAGCGACTCGGATCTTCCCGCCTTGCTCGGTTAACCCGAGCGCGCCCGAACGTCATCATGACGCTGTCGGATTCTCGCGAGGCTCGGATTCTATCGCGAGACTCGGATTCTATATAAGGAGCCGCGCGTCGCCGCCATTTTCACTCGTGCATTGAGATTGATAGGGAGAGGACGTGTCTGGCGTCCTCTCCATTAGAATAGAGATAGATTAGATAGAGAGAGAGAGATTGTGCAGAGTCGCAGACAGAGTTAGTTTACCACAGTCAGTGACCAGTGCAGTTGCTAGTTAACTTTTATTTAATATAATATATCCGTTCACTTCTCTCTGCTATATCCGTTCTCTGCCTGAAAAAAAAAAACGATACACAGCACAGTCAGTCACACAGTGTGACTCAGTCTGTGTGCACTCAGCTCAGCCCAGTGTGCTGCACAGTCATCAATGTATAAATTAAAAGCTTATAATTAATTGTGGGGGAGACTGGGGAGCACTGCAGGTTGTTAGCAGGAGCCAGGAGTACAATTATATTAATTAACAGTGCACACTTTTGCTGCAGGAGTGGTGACCAGTGCCTGACCACCAGTATAGTATTGTTGTATACTACTAATATCTCTTTAAATATCAACCAGTCTATATTAGCAGCAGACACAGTACAGTGCGGTAGTTCACGGCTGTGGCTACCTCTGTGTCGGCACACGGCAGGCAGTCCGTCCGACCAGAATTGTATTATTTATTATTATATACCTACCACCTAACCGTGGTTTTTTTTTCATTCTTTATACCGTCATAGTGTCATCCTAATTGTTACGAGTATACTACTATCTCTTTATCAACCAGTGTACAGTGCGGTAGTTCACGGCTGTGGCTACCTCTGTGTCGGCACACGGCAGGCAGTCCGTCCGACCAGAATTGTATTATTTATTATTATATACCTACCACCTAACCGTGGTTTTTTTTTTCATTCTTTATACCGTCATAGTGTCATCCTAATTGTTACGAGTATACTACTATCTCTTTATCAACCAGTGTACAGTGCGGTAGTTCACGGCTGTGGCTACCTCTGTGTCGGCACACGGCAGGCAGTCCGTCCGACCAGAATTGTATTATTTATTATTATATACCTACCACCTAACCGTGGTTTTTTTTTTCATTCTTTATACCGTCATAGTGTCATCCTAATTGTTACGAGTATACTACTATCTCTTTATCAACCAGTGTACAGTGCGGTAGTTCACGGCTGTGGCTACCTCTGTGTCGGCACACGGCAGGCAGTCCGTCCGACCAGAATTGTATTATTTATTATTATATACCTACCACCTAACCGTGGTTTTTTTTTCATTCTTTATACCGTCATAGTGTCATCCTAATTGTTACGAGTATACTACTATCTCTTTATCAACCAGTGTACAGTGCGGTAGTTCACGGCTGTGGCTACCTCTGTGTCGGCACACGGCAGGCAGTCCGTCCGACCAGAATTGTATTATTTATTATTATATACCTACCACCTAACCGTGGTTTTTTTTTCATTCTTTATACCGTCATAGTGTCATCCTAATTGTTACGAGTATACTACTATCTCTTTATCAACCAGTGTACAGTGCGGTAGTTCACGGCTGTGGCTACCTCTGTGTCGGCACACGGCAGGCAGTCCGTCCGACCAGAATTGTATTATTTATTATTATATACCTACCACCTAACCGTGGTTTTTTTTTTCATTCTTTATACCGTCATAGTGTCATCCTAATTGTTACGAGTATACTACTATCTCTTTATCAACCAGTGTACAGTGCGGTAGTTCACGGCTGTGGCTACCTCTGTGTCGGCACACGGCAGGCAGTCCGTCCGACCAGAATTGTATTATTTATTATTATATACCTACCACCTAACCGTGGTTTTTTTTTTCATTCTTTATACCGTCATAGTGTCATCCTAATTGTTACGAGTATACTACTATCTCTTTATCAACCAGTGTACAGTGCGGTAGTTCACGGCTGTGGCTACCTCTGTGTCGGCACACGGCAGGCAGTCCGTCCGACCAGAATTGTATTATTTATTATTATATACCTACCACCTAACCGTGGTTTTTTTTTCCATTCTTTATACCGTCATAGTGTCATCCTAATTGTTACGAGTATACTACTATCTCTTTATCAACCAGTGTACAGTGCGGTAGTTCACGGCTGTGGCTACCTCTGTGTCGGCACACGGCAGGCAGTCCGTCCGACCAGAATTGTATTATTTATTATTATATACCTACCACCTAACCGTGGTTTTTTTTTCATTCTTTATACCGTCATAGTGTCATCCTAATTGTTACGAGTATACTACTATCTCTTTATCAACCAGTGTACAGTGCGGTAGTTCACGGCTGTGGCTACCTCTGTGTCGACGGCTGTGGCTACCTCTGTGTCGGCAGTCGGCAGGCAGTCCGTCCATCCATAATTGTATTATTATTATAATATATACCACCTAACCGTGGTTTTTTTTTCATTCTTTATACCGTCGTCATAGTGTCATACTAGTTGTTACGAGTATACTACTATCTCTTTATCAACCAGTGTACAGTGCGGTAGTTCACGGCTGTGGCTACCTCTGTGTCGGCAGTCGGCAGGCAGTCCGTCCATCCATAATTGTATTATTATTATAATATATACCACCTAACCGTGGTTTTTTTTTCATTCTTTATACCGTCGTCATAGTGTCATACTAGTTGTTACGAGTATACTACTATCTCTTTATCAACCAGTGTACAGTGCGGTAGTTCACGGCTGTGGCTACCTCTGTGTCGGCAGTCGGCAGGCAGTCCGTCCATCCATAATTGTATTATTATTATAATATATACCACCTAACCGTGGTTTTTTTTTCATTCTTTATACCGTCGTCATAGTGTCATACTAGTTGTTACGAGTATACTACTATCTCTTTATCAACCAGTGTACAGTGCGGTAGTTCACGGCTGTGGCTACCTCTGTGTCGGCAGTCGGCAGGCAGTCCGTCCATCCATAATTGTATTATTATTATAATATATACCACCTAACCGTGGTTTTTTTTCCATTCTTTATACCGTCGTCATAGTGTCATACTAGTTGTTACGAGTATACTACTATCTCTTTATCAACCAGTGTACAGTGCGGTAGTTCACGGCTGTGGCTACCTCTGTGTCGGCAGTCGGCAGGCAGTCCGTCCATCCATAATTGTATTATTATTATAATATATACCACCTAACCGTGGTTTTTTTATACCACCTAACCGTGGCAGTCCGTCCATAATTGTATACTAGTATCCAATCCATCCATCTCCATTGTTTACCTGAGGTGCCTTTTAGTTCTGCCTATAAAATATGGAGAACAAAAAAGTTGAGGTTCCAAAATTAGGGAAAGATCAAGATCCACTTCCACCTCGTGCTGAAGCTGCTGCCACTAGTCATGGCCGAGACGATGAAATGCCAGCAACGTCGTCTGCCAAGGCCGATGCCCAATGTCATAGTACAGAGCATGTCAAATCCAAAACACCAAATATCAGAAAAAAAAGGACTCCAAAACCTAAAATAAAATTGTCGGAGGAGAAGCGTAAACTTGCCAATATGCCATTTACCACACGGAGTGGCAAGGAACGGCTGAGGCCCTGGCCTATGTTCATGGCTAGTGGTTCAGCTTCACATGAGGATGGAAGCACTCAGCCTCTCGCTAGAAAACTGAAAAGACTCAAGCTGGCAAAAGCACCGCAAAGAACTGTGCGTTCTTTGAAATCCCAAATCCACAAGGAGAGTCCAATTGTGTCGTTTGCGATGCCTGACCTTCCCAACACTGGACGTGAAGAGCATGCGCCTTCCACTATTTGCATGCCCCCTGCAAGTGCTGGAAGGAGCACCCGCAGTCCAGTTCCTGATAGTCAGATTGAAGATGTCAGTGTTGAAGTACACCAGGATGAGGAGGATATGGGTGTTGCTGGCGCTGGGGAGGAAATTGACCAGGAGGATTCTGATGGTGAGGTGGTTTGTTTAAGTCAGGCACCCGGGGAGACACCTGTTGTCCGTGGGAGGAATATGGCCGTTGACATGCCAGGTGAAAATACCAAACAAATCAGCTCTTCGGTGTGGAGGTATTTCACCAGAAATGCGGACAACAGGTGTCAAGCCGTGTGTTCCCTTTGTCAAGCTGTAATAAGTAGGGGTAAGGACGTTAACCACCTCGGAACATCCTCCCTTATACGTCACCTGCAGCGCATTCATAATAAGTCAGTGACAAGTTCAAAAACTTTGGGTGACAGCGGAAGCAGTCCACTGACCAGTAAATCCCTTCCTCTTGTAACCAAGCTCACGCAAACCACCCCACCAACTCCCTCAGTGTCAATTTCCTCCTTCCCCAGGAATGCCAATAGTCCTGCAGGCCATGTCACTGGCAAGTCTGACGAGTCCTTTCCTGCCTGGGATTCCTCCGATGCATCCTTGCGTGTAACGCCTACTGCTGCTGGCGCTGCTGTTGTTGCCGCTGGGAGTCGATGGTCATCCCAGAGGGGAAGTCGTAAGCCCACTTGTACTACTTCCAGTAAGCAATTGACTGTTCAACAGTCCTTTGCGAGGAAGATGAAATATCACAGCAGTCATCCTACTGCAAAGCGGATAACTGAGTCCTTGACAACTATGTTGGTGTTAGACGTGCGTCCGGTATCCGCCGTTAGTTCACAGGGAACTAGACAATTTATTGAGGCAGTGTGCCCCCGTTACCAAATACCATCTAGGTTCCACTTCTCTAGGCAGGCGATACCGAGAATGTACACGGACGTCAGAAAAAGACTCACCAGTGTCCTAAAAAATGCAGTTGTACCCAATGTCCACTTAACCACGGACATGTGGACAAGTGGAGCAGGGCAGGGTCAGGACTATATGACTGTGACAGCCCACTGGGTAGATGTATGGACTCCCGCCGCAAGAACAGCAGCGGCGGCACCAGTAGCAGCATCTCGCAAACGCCAACTCTTTCCTAGGCAGGCTACGCTTTGTATCACCGCTTTCCAGAATACGCACACAGCTGAAAACCTCTTACGGCAACTGAGGAAGATCATCGCGGAATGGCTTACCCCAATTGGACTCTCCTGTGGATTTGTGGCATCGGACAACGCCAGCAATATTGTGTGTGCATTAAATATGGGCAAATTCCAGCACGTCCCATGTTTTGCACATACCTTGAATTTGGTGGTGCAGAATTTTTTAAAAAACGACAGGGGCGTGCAAGAGATGCTGTCGGTGGCCAGAAAAATTGCGGGACACTTTCGGCGTACAGGCACCACGTACAGAAGACTGGAGCACCACCAAAAACTACTGAACCTGCCCTGCCATCATCTGAAGCAAGAAGTGGTAACGAGGTGGAATTCAACCCTCTATATGCTTCAGAGGTTGGAGGAGCAGCAAAAGGCCATTCAAGCCTATACAATTGAGCACGATATAGGAGATGGAATGCACCTGTCTCAAGTGCAGTGGAGAATGATTTCAACGTTGTGCAAGGTTCTGATGCCCTTTGAACTTGCCACACGTGAAGTCAGTTCAGACACTGCCAGCCTGAGTCAGGTCATTCCCCTCATCAGGCTTTTGCAGAAGAAGCTGGAGGCATTGAAGAAGGAGCTAACACGGAGCGATTCCGCTAGGCATGTGGGACTTGTGGATGCAGCCCTTAATTCGCTTAACAAGGATTCACGGGTGGTCAATCTGTTGAAATCAGAGCACTACATTTTGGCCACCGTGCTCGATCCTAGATTTAAAGCCTACCTTGGATCTCTCTTTCCGGCAGACACAGGTCTGCTGGGGTTGAAAGACCTGCTGGTGACAAAATTGTCAAGTCAAGCGGAACGCGACCTGTCAACATCTCCTCCTTCACATTCTCCCGCAACTGGGGGTGCGAGGAAAAGGCTCAGAATTCCGAGCCCACCCGCTGGCGGTGATGCAGGGCAGTCTGGAGCGACTGCTGATGCTGACATCTGGTCCGGACTGAAGGACCTGACAACGATTACGGACATGTCGTCTACTGTCACTGCATATGATTCTCTCAACATTGATAGAATGGTGGAGGATTATATGAGTGACCGCATCCAAGTAGGCACGTCACACAGTCCGTACTTATACTGGCAGGAAAAAGAGGCAATTTGGAGGCCCTTGCACAAACTGGCTTTATTCTACCTAAGTTGCCCTCCCACAAGTGTGTACTCCGAAAGAGTGTTTAGTGCCGCCGCTCACCTTGTCAGCAATCGGCGTACGAGGTTACATCCAGAAAATGTGGAGAAGATGATGTTCATTAAAATGAATTATAATCAATTCCTCCGCGGAGACATTGACCAGCAGCAATTGCCTCCACAAAGTACACAGGGAGCTGAGATGGTGGATTCCAGTGGGGACGAATTGATAATCTGTGAGGAGGGGGATGTACACGGTGATATATCGGAGGGTGAAGATGAGGTGGACATCTTGCCTCTGTAGAGCCAGTTTGTGCAAGGAGAGATTAATTGCTTCTTTTTTGGGGGGGGTCCAAACCAACCCGTCATATCAGTCACAGTCGTGTGGCAGACCCTGTCACTGAAATGATGGGTTGGTTAAAGTGTGCATGTCCTGTTTTGTTTATACAACATAAGGGTGGGTGGGAGGGCCCAAGGATAATTCCATCTTGCACCTCTTTTTTCTTTTCTTTTTCTTTGCATCATGTGCTGATTGGGGAGGGTTTTTTGGAAGGGACATCCTGCGTGACACTGCAGTGCCACTCCTAGATGGGCCCGGTGTTTGTGTCGGCCACTAGGGTCGCTAATCTTACTCACACAGTCAGCTACCTCATTGCGCCTCTTTTTTTCTTTGCGTCATGTGCTGTTTGGGGAGGGTTTTTTGGAAGGGACATCCTGCGTGACACTGCAGTGCCACTCCTAGATGTGCCCGGTGTTTGTGTCGGCCACTAGGGTCGCTAATCTTACTCACACAGTCAGCTACCTCATTGCGCCTCTTTTTTTCTTTGCGTCATGTGCTGTTTGGGGAGGGTTTTTTGGAAGGGCCATCCTGCGTGACACTGCAGTGCCACTCCTAGATGGGCCCGGTGTTTGTGTCGGCCACTAGGGTCGCTTATCTTACTCACACAGCGACCTCGGTGCAAATTTTAGGACTAAAAATAATATTGTGAGGTGTGATGTGTTCAGAATAGGCTGAAAATGAGTGTAAATTATGTTTTTTGAGGTTAATAATACTTTGGGATCAAAATTACCCCCAAATTCTATGATTTAAGCTGTTTTTTAGGGTTTTTTGAAAAAAACACCCGAATCCAAAACACACCCGAATCCGACAAAAAAAATTCGGTGAGGTTTTGCCAAAACGCGGTCGAACCCAAAACACGGCCGCGGAACCGAACCCAAAACCAAAACACAAAACCCGAAAAATTTCCGGCGCTCATCTCTAGAAATTATAGTCTGTTGTAGTATACAAAACTCAGTTGTCGTTTTTTTTAAGTAAAGTTATTAAAGTTGGGACATTTCTGGACAAAATCTTAAAAAAATTGAAACTTTTGGCGGATCTGGAAACGCTCTTACACAAAGATGACAGTGCGGATACAGAGTACATGCTTCCATATCACTATAACCTTCTATAGGTAACTTTGTGCAATATAATGCCAAATATGAATAACGCAGTATATAATACACAGGGAGAAGTGAAAGTACAGTTCAGATACATTGTCTAGTATAAGGTGCTTTATAATCATTGACACTTTAGCATTCAGCAGCAAAGTTAATTGATTACCTTTTTTCCTTTCAATCTTTCTGTGTATGGCGTTGAACTATCCAGGTTTAGGTCCAGACCTGCATATGGTGCCCCACTGCAGCCATTCCTCCAGGTAACCAGCTTACCAGTGAGTGCCTGGCTGCTATCTAGCACTGAGTCAGCGTCCTATCACCTACAGTGCAGGAAACACTGACATTCTTCCAGTCCATGTGTTCCCCTGCAGCCTATCCCCTGCCTCCCGCTTGCTTATGTGCTGTTGTACATTGACCACAAACATCCCGGAGGAGGAACTGAGGAAAGCTCAGGAGGTGAGCCAGGCAATTTGTCTCAGACACCTGAGAGAGGCTGTCAGGGGTTTTACCTGTCCATATAATTATCAAACTATGAATGTGAGCCGCCAGGTGCAGAGGGTGTTTTCTAAATACAATGCAATGTGGCATATGGTGCCAATGACCGTTTATACATCCCACTACATTTATTATTATTAATAAAATGTACTTACACATTCTCTGTAGGGGTGTAGTATGGTTTGCTGGCGGGTGGGGTCCCGGCGACCAGCATACCGGCGCTGGAATCCCGACCGCCGGCATACCGACAGCAGGGCGAGCGCAAATGAGACCCTTGCGGGCACGGTAGTGCGCTACACGCGCCACACTATCTATTTTCCCTCCAGGGGGTCGTGGACCCCCAAGAGGGAGAAAAGATGTCGGTATGCCGACGGTCGGGATTCCAGCGCCGGTATGGTGGTCGCCGGGGAGCCGCCGCCGGCAACCTGAAAATCACCCCTCTGTAGTGCTTTATTATAGACAAATTCATTAATAAAACGAGACTGGGGGCTGTATTATGAAAAAAAGAGCTATTTATCAGACACCACCCAAAGCCTCTATATCAGGGCTGGCCAAACCGGTCCTCGAGATCTACCAACAGTTCACATTTTCCAGACCACATATCTGGTGCACAGGTGTAGTCATTACTAATTAAGATGTGCTGCATTCATTCCTAACTGACAATTCTACAGATCTCCAGGAGGCCTGGAAAACATGAACTGTTGGTAGATCTCGAGGAGCGGTTTGGCCAGCCCTGCTCTATATCATCCATTCTCCCCTTAGAAAAGGTTAGTGATGTCCCCAGCCGTACCTTACTTTGCACACTTTATCGCCGCCCCTGTGGATTTAATGGGAATGACGGCTAAACCGTCAAAACGGCAAGAAGCCTTGCTTTTCATCAGTAGGTAACGTCAGCTTTACATGGCATTAACTCTATATTGCCCTTCGCTAGGACAGGTATTGCTATCAAGATAACAAAAAAAAAAAAACATTAAAAAAAACATTGTGCACATGTGGACAGCTACTGCGCTTGCACATTTTGCGTTAACTGGGAAAAGGTGGGCGGTGAGGAAATCACTGCCGATGGTCCAGAGTAGTGGGTTGCAAACTATCTGTCCTCAAGGACCCCACACAGGTCATGTTTTCCAGGTCACCCGGCAGGTGCACTGTTTATCACCAACTGTCACATTTATTTATTTATTTAAATCTGTTTATTATTTTAAAACATACAAAACAGTTTACAGCATCACATCAGATAGGGTACAGCGGAACTGGATCAAGACAGAACTGTACAAGAAAGAATGCACTCGATATATAGACAATAGGATCAAGTGTAAGCGTAATTCATACAAGAAAATAGAGCCACATACCAATAATCCATCTGAGAACATAATAACACAGGGCATAATTAATACGTAAAAGGAGATCAGTTAAGATCCAACTAGAATGGGAGGCATGAACTGACTGTGATGGAAAACCCACATAAAATATAACACAAACCAGTAGAATGAAAGAGGAGGAAACCAACTGTCACTTTTAGAAAATCCACAGATGACCTGGAAAATGTGGAGCTGTGTGGGGTCCTTGAGGACCGAGCTTGGTTACCACTGGTCCAGAGGAAGGTAAGTATTGATGACTACTAGTGGTATTCATCCTGGCATCACTGCCAGAAGCAGCAATGCAAAACCACAGGTGCACTGGATGTGGCTACAATTCATAAATAGACCCCTGGGGATACGGTTGTTAGGTCGACACAGCTTAGGTCGACATGGTCAATAGATCGACATGGTCATTAGGTCGATGTGTACTAGGTCGACGGGTCAAAAGGTCGACATGAGTTCTTCACATTTTTTTTCATTTTTTTCATTTTTCCGTACTTGACGATCCACATGGACTATGATTGGAATGGTAATCTTACCCGAAGCACGGCGAGCGGAGCGACGAGCCATGCGAGGGGACACGGTGCATTAATTGGGGTTCCCCGTCACTTTACGAAGAAAACGACAAAAAAAGTCCAAAAACGCATGTCGACCTTTTCACCTGTCGACCTAGTACATGTCGACCTAATTCCCATGTCGACTTAGTGCCTGTCGACCTAATGCCCATGTTGACCTTCAGTGGTCGACCTAATGACTGTCGACCTAAGTTGAGTCAACCCAATGACCAATACCCGACCCCTGGGTATCAACAGGCAGACAAAGCCGTAAGATTGCCCTTTAATGGCACCTACTGTGATACAATGGATTTCATATAACACTTTAGTAACTCTTACGTACTCATGCAGTGTTATTATATTGGCTCTAATGGAAAATATGTCGGATAACCTAAAAGCACATTCTCAAAGATAAGAATTTCAGGCACATTTCTGATGTAACTAATGAGTCCTGAAGATATTTTTGAGGAGACTTAAATGGATTGTACAGTAATCTCAAATTATAGACCAGATTCATGACAATGGCCCTCATTCCGAGTTGATCGCAGCAGTAAATATGTTAGCTAATGGGCAAAACCATGTGCACTACAGGGGGGCAGATATAACATGTGCAGAGAGAGTTAGATTTGGGTGGGGTGTATTCAATCTGAAATCTAAATTGCAGTGTAAAAATAAAGCAGCCAGTATTTACCCTGCATAGAAACAATATAACCCACCCAAATCTAACTCTCTCTGCACATGTTATATCTGCCCCACCTGCAATGCACATGGGTGGTCATTCCGAGTTGATCGCTCGTTATTTTTTTTCCGCAACGGAGCGATTAGTCGCTAATGCGCATGCGCAATGTCCGCAGTGCGACTGCGCCAAGTAAATTTGCTATGAAGTTAGGTATTTTACTCACGGCATTACGAGGTTTTTTCTTCGTTCTGGTGATCGTAATGTGATTGACAAGAAGTGGGTGTTTCTGGGCGGAAACAGGCCGTTTTATGGGTGTGTGTGAAAAAACGCTGCAGTTTCTGGGAAAAACGCGGGAGTGTCTGAAGAAACGGGGGAGTGTCTGGGTGAACGCTGGGAGTGTTTGTGACGTCAAACCAGGAACGAAACTGACTGAACTGATCGCAGATGCCGAGTAAGTCTGGAGCTACTCAGAAACTGCTAAGAAGTGTCTATTCGCAATTCTGCTAATCTTTCGTTCGCAATTTTACTATGCTAAGATTCACTCCCAGTAGGCGGCGGCTTAGCGTGTGCAAAGCTGCTAAAAGCAGCTTGCGAGCGAACAACTCGGAATGAGGCCATGGTTTTGCCCAATTGCTAACAAACTTGCTGCTGCGATCAACTCAGAATTACCCCCCATATGCAAGCGAGCTAATGGCTTACACAGATTTTTTATATTATAATAAATAATGGAATACGGGGAGCATAGTAACAGCACTTGGGAGTATGGAGATGAGGGGTGCAGGCAGCATTAATAATTTGATGTAAAGGCACAGCTAGGCATATGCTAGAACAGTAAATCAAGACTTAATAGGGGCCATGTGGATGCAGACTGGTGACATGTTGGGAGAAGACCATCAGATGTGGGTGTACTGTATAGCGTCTCATCACATGTGGCATTAGGACACAATACATTATACAATTAGAGATGAGCGCCTGAAATTTTTCGTGTTTTGTGTTTTGGTTTTGGGTTCGGTTCCGCGGCCGTGTTTTGGGTTCGAACGCGTTTTGGCAAAACCTCACCGAATTTTTTTTGTCGGATTCGGGTGTGTTTTGGATTCGGGTGTTTTTTTCAAAAAACACTAAAAAACAGCTTAAATCATAGAATTTGGGGGTCATTTTGATCCCAAAGTATTATTAACCTCAAAAACCATAATTTACACTCATTTTCAGTCTATTCTGAATACCTCACACCTCACAATATTATTTTTAGTCCTAAAATTTGCACCGAGGTCGCTGTGTGAGTAAGATAAGCGACCCTAGTGGCCGACACAAACACCGGGCCCATCTAGGAGTGGCACTGCAGTGTCACGCAGGATGTCCCTTCCAAAAAACCCTCCCCAAACAGCACATGACGCAAAGAAAAAAAGAGGCGCAATGAGGTAGCTGTGTGAGTAAGATTAGCGACCCTAGTGGCCGACACAAACACCGGGCCCATCTAGGAGTGGCACTGCAGTGTCACGCAGGATGTCCCTTCCAAAAAACCCTCCCCAAACAGCACATGACGCAAAGAAAAAAAGAGGCGCAATGAGGTAGCTGACTGTGTGAGTAAGATTAGCGACCCTAGTGGCCGACACAAACACCGGGCCCATCTAGGAGTGGCACTGCAGTGTCACGCAGGATGTCCCTTCCAAAAAACCCTCCCCAATCAGCACATGATGCAAAGAAAAAGAAAAGAAAAAAGAGGTGCAAGATGGAATTGTCCTTGGGCCCTCCCACCCACCCTTATGTTGTATAAACAAAACAGGACATGCACACTTTAACCAACCCATCATTTCAGTGACAGGGTCTGCCACACGACTGTGACTGATATGACGGGTTGGTTTGGACCCCCCCCAAAAAAGAAGCAATTAATCTCTCCTTGCACAAACTGGCTCTACAGAGGCAAGATGTCCACCTCATCTTCACCCTCCGATATATCACCGTGTACATCCCCCTCCTCACAGATTATCAATTCGTCCCCACTGGAATCCACCATCTCAGCTCCCTGTGTACTTTGTGGAGGCAATTGCTGCTGGTCAATGTCTCCGCGGAGGAATTGATTATAATTCATTTTAATGAACATCATCTTCTCCACATTTTCTGGATGTAACCTCGTACGCCGATTGCTGACAAGGTGAGCGGCGGCACTAAACACTCTTTCGGAGTACACACTTGTGGGAGGGCAACTTAGGTAGAATAAAGCCAGTTTGTGCAAGGGCCTCCAAATTGCCTCTTTTTCCTGCCAGTATAAGTACGGACTGTGTGACGTGCCTACTTGGATGCGGTCACTCATATAATCCTCCACCATTCTATCAATGTTGAGAGAATCATATGCAGTGACAGTAGACGACATGTCCGTAATCGTTGTCAGGTCCTTCAGTCCGGACCAGATGTCAGCATCAGCAGTCGCTCCAGACTGCCCTGCATCACCGCCAGCGGGTGGGCTCGGAATTCTGAGCCTTTTCCTCGCACCCCCAGTTGCGGGAGAATGTGAAGGAGGAGATGTTGACAGGTCGCGTTCCGCTTGACTTGACAATTTTGTCACCAGCAGGTCTTTCAACCCCAGCAGACTTGTGTCTGCCGGAAAGAGAGATCCAAGGTAGGCTTTAAATCTAGGATCGAGCACGGTGGCCAAAATGTAGTGCTCTGATTTCAACAGATTGACCACCCGTGAATCCTTGTTAAGCGAATTAAGGGCTCCATCCACAAGTCCCACATGCCTAGCGGAATCGCTCCGTGTTAGCTCCTCCTTCAATGTCTCCAGCTTCTTCTGCAAAAGCCTGATGAGGGGAATGACCTGACTCAGGCTGGCAGTGTCTGAACTGACTTCACGTGTGGCAAGTTCAAAGGGCATCAGAACCTTGCACAACGTTGAAATCATTCTCCACTGCGCCTGAGACAGGTGCATTCCACCTACTATATCGTGCTCAATTGTATAGGCTTGAATGGCCTTTTGCTGCTCCTCCAACCTCTGAAGCATATAGAGGGTTGAATTCCACCTCGTTACCACTTCTTGCTTCAGATGATGGCAGGGCAGGTTCAGTAGTTTTTGGTGGTGCTCCAGTCTTCTGTACGTGGTGCCTGTACGCCGAAAGTGTCCCGCAATTCTTCTGGCCACCGACAGCATCTCTTGCACGCCCCTGTCGTTTTTTAAAAAATTCTGCACCACCAAATTCAAGGTATGTGCAAAACATGGGACGTGCTGGAATTTGCCCATATTTAATGCACACACAATATTGCTGGCGTTGTCCGATGCCACAAATCCACAGGAGAGTCCAATTGGGGTAAGCCATTACGCGATGATCTTCCTCAGTTGCCGTAAGAGGTTTTCAGCTGTGTGCGTATTCTGGAAAGCGGTGATACAAAGCGTAGCCTGCCTAGGAAAGAGTTGGCGTTTGCGAGATGCTGCTACTGGTGCCGCCGCTGCTGTTCTTGCGGCGGGAGTCCATACATCTACCCAGTGGGCTGTCACAGTCATATAGTCCTGACCCTGCCCTGCTCCACTTGTCCACATGTCCGTGGTTAAGTGGACATTGGGTACAACTGCATTTTTTAGGACACTGGTGAGTCTTTTTCTGACGTATGTGTACATTCTCGGTATCGCCTGCCTAGAGAAGTGGAACCTAGATGGTATTTGGTAACGGGGGCACACTGCCTCAATAAATTGTCTAGTTCCCTGTGAACTAACGGCGGATACCGGACGCACGTCTAACACCAACATAGTTGTCAAGGCCTCAGTTATCCGCTTTGCAGCAGGATGACTGCTGTGATATTTCATCTTCCTCGCAAAGGACTGTTGAACAGTCAATTGCTTACTGGAAGTAGTACAAGTGGGCTTACGACTTCCCCTCTGGGATGACCATCGACTCCCAGCGGCAACAACAGCAGCGCCAGCAGCAGTAGGCGTTACACGCAAGGATGCATCGGAGGAATCCCAGGCAGGAGAGGAATCGTCAGAATTGCCAGTGACATGGCCTGCATGACTATTGGCATTCCTGGGGAAGGAGGAAATTGACACTGAGGGAGTTGGTGGGGTGGTTTGCGTGAGCTTGGTTACAAGAGGAAGGGATTTACTGGTCAGTGGACTGCTTCCGCTGTCACCCAAAGTTTTTGAACTTGTCACTGACTTATTATGAATGCGCTGCAGGTGACGTATAAGGGAGGATGTTCCGAGGTGGTTAACGTCCTTACCCCTACTTATTACAGCTTGACAAAGGGAACACACGGCTTGACACCTGTTGTCCGCATTTCTGGTGAAATACCTCCACACCGAAGAGCTGATTTTTTTGGTATTTTCACCTGGCATGTCAACGGCCATATTCCTCCCACGGACAACAGGTGTCTCCCCGGGTGCCTGACTTAAACAAACCACCTCACCATCAGAATCCTCCTGGTCAATTTCCTCCCCAGCGCCAGCAACACCCATATCCTCCTCATCCTGGTGTACTTCAACACTGACATCTTCAATCTGACTATCAGGAACTGGACTGCGGGTGCTCCTTCCAGCACTTGCAGGGGGCGTGCAAATGGTGGAAGGCGCATGCTCTTCACGTCCAGTGTTGGGAAGGTCAGGCATCGCAACCGACACAATTGGACTCTCCTTGTGGATTTGGGATTTCGAAGAATGCACAGTTCTTTGCTGTGCTGCTTTTGCCAGCTTGAGTCTTTTCATTTTTCTAGCGAGAGGCTGAGTGCTTCCATCCTCATGTGAAGCTGAACCACTAGCCATGAACATAGGCCAGGGCCTCAGCCGTTCCTTGCCACTCCGTGTGGTAAATGGCATATTGGCAAGTTTACGCTTCTCCTCCGTCAATTTTATTTTAGGTTTTGGAGTCCTTTTTTTACTGATATTTGGTGTTTTGGATTTGACATGCTCTGTACTATGACATTGGGCATCGGCCTTGGCAGACGACGTTGCTGGCATTTCATCGTCTCGGCCATGACTAGTGGCAGCAGCTTCAGCACGAGGTGGAAGTGGATCTTGATCTTTCCCTAATTTTGGAACCTCAACATTTTTGTTCTCCATATTTTAATAGGCACAACTAAAAGGCACCTCAGGTAAACAATGGAGATGGATGGATTGGATACTAGTATACAATTATGGACGGGCTGCCGAGTGCCGACACAGAGGTAGCCACAGCCGTGAACTACCGCACTGTACTGTGTCTGCTGCTAATATATAGACTGGTTGATAAAGAGATAGTATACTCGTAACTAGTATGTATGTATAAAGAAAGAAAAAAAAACCACGGTTAGGTGGTATATACAATTATGGACGGGCTGCCGAGTGCCGACACAGAGGTAGCCACAGCCGTGAACTACCGCACTGTACTGTGTCTGCTGCTAATATATAGACTGGTTTATAAAGAGATAGTATACTCGTAACTAGTATGTATGTATAAAGAAAGAAAAAAAAACCACGGTTAGGTGGTATATACAATTATGGACGGGCTGCCGAGTGCCGACACAGAGGTAGCCACAGCCGTGAACTACCGCACTGTACTGTGTCTGCTGCTAATATAGACTGGTTGATAAAGAGATAGTATACTCGTAACTAGTATGTATGTATAAAGAAAGAAAAAAAAACCACGGTTAGGTGGTATATACAATTATGGACGGGCTGCCGAGTGCCGACACAGAGGTAGCCACAGCCGTGAACTACCGCACTGTACTGTGTCTGCTGCTAATATATAGACTGGTTGATAAAGAGATAGTATACTCGTAACTAGTATGTATGTATAAAGAAAGAAAAAGAAAAACCACGGTTAGGTGGTATATACAATTATGGACGGGCTGCCGAGTGCCGACACAGAGGTAGCCACAGCCGTGAACTACCGCACTGTACTGTGTCTGCTGCTAATATAGACTGGTTGATAAAGAGATAGTATACTCGTAACTAGTATGTATGTATAAAGAAAGAAAAAAAAACCACGGTTAGGTGGTATATACAATTATGGACGGGCTGCCGAGTGCCGACACAGAGGTAGCCACAGCCGTGAACTACCGCACTGTACTGTGTCTGCTGCTAATATATAGACTGGTTGATAAAGAGATAGTATACTCGTAACTAGTATGTATGTATAAAGAAAGAAAAAAAAAACACGGTTAGGTGGTATATACAATTATGGACGGGCTGCCGAGTGCCGACACAGAGGTAGCCACAGCCGTGAACTACCGCACTGTACTGTGTCTGCTGCTAATATATAGACTGGTTGATAAAGAGATAGTATACTCGTAACTAGTATGTATGTATAAAGAAAGAAAAAAAAACCACGGTTAGGTGGTATATACAATTATGGACGGGCTGCCGAGTGCCGACACAGAGGTAGCCACAGCCGTGAACTACCGCACTGTACTGTGTCTGCTGCTAATATATAGACTGGTTGATAAAGAGATAGTATACTCGTAACTAGTATGTATGTATAAAGAAAGAAAAAAAAACCACGGTTAGGTGGTATATACAATTATGGACGGGCTGCCGAGTGCCGACACAGAGGTAGCCACAGCCGTGAACTACCGCACTGTACTGTGTCTGCTGCTAATATATAGACTGGTTGATAAAGAGATAGTATACTCGTAACTAGTATGTATGTATAAAGAAAGAAAAAAAAACCACGGTTAGGTGGTATATACAATTATGGACGGGCTGCCGAGTGCCGACACAGAGGTAGCCACAGCCGTGAACTACCGCACTGTACTGTGTCTGCTGCTAATATAGACTGGTTGATAAAGAGATAGTATACTACTAATATTATATATACTGGTGGTCAGGTCACTGGTCACTAGTCACACTGGCAGTGGCACTCCTGCAGCAAAAGTGTGCACTGTTTAATTTTAATATAATATTATGTACTCCTGGCTCCTGCTATAACCTATAACTGGCACTGCAGTAGTGCTCCCCAGTCTCCCCCACAATTATAAGCTGTGTGAGCTGAGCAGTCAGACAGATATATAATATATATAGATGATGCAGCACACTGGCCTGAGCCTGAGCAGTGCACACAGATATGGTATGTGACTGACTGAGTCACTGTGTGTATCGCTTTTTTCAGGCAGAGAACGGATATATTAAATAAACTGCACTGTGTGTCTGGTGGTCACTCACTATATAATATATTATGTACTCCTGGCTCCTGCTATAACCTATAACTGGCACTGCAGTAGTGCTCCCCAGTCTCCCCCACAATTATAAGCTGTGTGAGCTGAGCAGTCAGACAGATATATATAATATTATATATAGATAATAGATGATGCAGCACACTGGCCTGAGCCTGAGCAGTGCACACAGATATGGTATGTGACTGAGTCACTGTGTGCTGTGTATCGCTTTTTTCAGGCAGAGAACGGATTATAAATAAAACTGGTGGTCACTATCAGCAAAACTCTGCACTGTACTGAGTACTCCTAATGCTCCCCAAAATTAGTAAATCAAGTGTCTCTCTAATCTATTCTAAACGGACAGGACGCCAGCCACGTCCTCTCCCTATCAATCTCAATGCACGTGTGAAAATGGCGGCGACGCGCGGCTCCTTATATAGAATCCGAGTCTCGCGATAGAATCCGAGCCTCGCGAGAATCCGACAGCGTCATGATGACGTTCGGGCGCGCTCGGGTTAACCGAGCAAGGCGGGAAGATCCGAGTCGCTCGGACCCGTGAAAAAAAACATGAAGTTCTGGCGGGTTCGGATTCAGAGAAACCGAACCCGCTCATCTCTATATACAATGCCCAGTATGAAGGATGGCATAGTGTCAGTGCACACATGTAAGGGCATGCTGAATACATACAGTGACAAGCTCTAGTGAGATGGGTCTCTCACAACGTGGGAAATGTACCAAACTTACTAAGCAGTGGAGAAGTTGCACATAGTAAATCATCAGCATTTAGCTAGCATTTATCTAGTGCATTCTATAAAATGATAGGGAGAATCTAACTGGTTGCTATAGGAAACTATTTTACAGTCTTCAGGTCTTTGGAAGGTTTGATACATCCAGGGCCGGTGCAAGGTTTCTCGGCACCCTAGGCAAATTGTCAGCTGCGCCCCCCCCATATATGTGTGTGCATGTAGTCTCATATTATATATATATATATATATATATATATATACATACACACACACACACACACACATGGTCGAAGTGGAAATTTGGAAGTGGGGGTATGCAAAAGTCAAGGATGTAAATATGCACGTGCCTTCGGCGCGCACGCTCCAGAAAAGGGGGCGTGGTCACCCAAAAGGGGGCATGTCCCGTGTAGTAAAACCCCTTATACTATCTAGTACTGGTGCCCCTTTCACATTATAGCACACGGTACGAGCTGAAATTTACATTGTAGCACACTGAATAAGCCGAAATTCCCCTTGTAGCACACTGAATGAGCCGAAATTCACATTGTAGCACACTGAATGAGCCGAAATTCACATTGTAGCACACTGAAGAGCCGAAATTCACATTGTAGCACACTGAATGAGCCGAAACTCACATTGTAGCACACTGAATGAGCCGAAACTCACATTATAGCACACTGAATGAGCCGACATTCACATTGTAGCACACTGAATGAGACGAAATTCACATTGTAACACACTGAATGAGCCGACATTCACATTGTAGCACACTGAATGAGACGAAATTCACATTGTAGCACACTGAATGAGACGAAATTCACATTGTAACACACTGAATGAGCCGACATTCACATTGTAGCACACTGAATGAGACGAAATTCACATTGTAGCACACTGAATGAGACGAAATTCACATTGTAACACACTGAATGAGCCGACATTCACATTGTAGCACACTGAATGAGCCGACATTCACATTGTAGCACACTGAATGAGCTGAAATTCACATTGTAGCACACTGAATGAGACAAAATTCACATTGTAGCACACTGAATGAGCCGACATTCACATTGTAGCACACTGAATGAGACGAAATTCACATTGTAGCACACTAAATGAGCCGAAATTCACATTGTAGCACACTGAATGAGACAACATTCACATTGTAGCACACTGAATGAGCCAAAATTCACATTGTAGCACACTGAATGAGCCGACATTCACATTGTAGCACACTGAATGAGCCGACATTCACATTGTAGCACACTGAATGAGCTGAAATTCACATTGTAGCACACTGAATGAGACAAAATTCACATTGTAGCACACTGAATGAGCCGACATTCACATTGTAGCACACTGAATGAGACGAAATTCACATTGTAGCACACTAAATGAGCCGAAATTCACATTGTAGCACACTGAATGAGACAACATTCACATTGTAGCACACTGAATGAGCCAAAATTCACATTGTAGCACACTGAATGAGCCGAAATTCACATTGTAGCACACTGAATGAGACAAAATTCACATTGTAGCACACTGAATGAGCCGAAATTCACATTATAGGACACTGAATGAGACAAAATTCACATTGTAGCACACTGAATGAGCCGACATTCACATTGTAGCACACTGAATGAGACAAAATTCACATTGTAGCACACTGAATGAGACTAAATTCACATTGTAGCACACTGAATGAGCCAAAATTCACATTGTAACACACTGAATGAGCCGACATTCACATTGTAGCACACTGAATGAGCCGAAATTCACATTGTAGCACACTGAGTGAGCCGACATTCACATTGAAGCACACTGAATGAGCCGACATTCACATTGTAGCACACTGAATGAGCCGACATTCACATTGTAGCACACTGAATGAGCCGAAATTCACATTGTAGCACACTGAATGCTACAATGCAACATGTGGGAGCCCAATTGTGGGGGAGGGGGGGAAAGGAGAGATGAACCTAGGTACAAGATGCAGGGGGGGGGGGAGAAGTGGGAGCCTAATAGCTGTGGGGGAGCTGGTAATAAGAAGAGGCAGCAGCGGGGGGGGGGGAGATGACCCTAGGTACAAAATGCAGGAGGGGGGAGGGGGGGGAGCAGCGGGAGCCTAATAGCTGTGGGGGAGCTGGTAATGAGAGGCAGCAGCAGAGGGGGGGGGGGGCAGAGAGGGGGGGGGGGTTTGAAGAAATTAACCTAGGTACAGGATTACTAGATGCAGGAGGGGGGGGGGAGTTGAAGCAGGAGCCCAATAGCTGTGGAGGCAGCAGAAGGTTCTGATGAGATGCGGCCGGGAGCCAGTCGCGGGATTGCGGAGAGGGGGGGGGGGGAGAGGCGCAGATAAAAATTTGCTCGATTCTAGGGAGAGGCGGCGCCCGATGTGGCAGCAGAGCGGACCAGCGACCAGGCCAGCAGACCCCTTCATGATGATGTGCCCTGTAGTCCGTGGAAGACCATCGCGTGGGGGAGCGGCGGATCGTCTGCTCACATAACGTGGGACTCAGGAGCGCAGGCGGCAGCAGCAGCAGGCTGTGCATTATAACTCATTCCTCAGGAATGAGTATAATGCGCAGCCTGCTGCTGCTGCCGCCTGCGCTCCTGAGTCCCACGTTATGATTCCTCTGTGGGCGGCTCAGCTGTGGGCTATGATCGCAGAGGTGGGGGCCCGGGGGGGGGGGCGGCTGCACGGCACTGACGGCAGGCCGGGTTGAAGAAGAACTTAAGTAGGGCACTGGCAGACACACACAGACACAGTCAACTCACGTTTGAAGGCACGGCACTGGCAGACAGTCAGACGTGGTGGGCCAGGCGCCAACGAGCTGCTCCTCTTAAAGAATAGGAGGAGTGTGTGTGTGTGTGTTCTCTTTCACTTTCGTTCCGCCCTCCAGTGGTCGCCGCCCCTAGGCAGCTGCCTAAAGCTGCCTAGTGGTAGCGCCGGCCCTGGATACATCTCCCACCATTACTTTTATTTAAATGTTTGCATTTTCTTGTATAGTGCTGCAAAACACTAGCTGCTACTAAAACCAATGATATACACTGGCGTATTTATAATGGGTGCAGTGTGTGTAGCGCACACGGGATCCTGGGGACCAGGGGAACTCACACCGCACACCCATTTTTTCAATACTTACCCTTCGGAGTCCCACACCAGCAGCATCAGAGCTGCAGAAATAACTAGTGGCCATTTTCCCAGCGTTTCGTGCATGTGCAATAAGAAAATCACAAGGAAAATGGCCACCGCACCATTTTCCCAGAGACCTGCACATGCACAATAGAGTCTGGGACAGCGCTAGAGTCCCCTAGTGCTCCTAGTGCCCAGAGTGTATAGTACAGCCAGGGCACAGGTGGAGTCTGCACACGGGCCTCCTCCTCTTTTGCAGCGCCCCTAATGCTGTAACAACTGTCATTTTTATGCTGTGACATGGCACTGCATGGGAGGGCACAGAAATGGCCGACTGCAAACACGAGTATTAATATCCAGCAGAGTTTCCTAAACTCTGCCATTACAGTCCAGGTTTTAAGGATATCCACTTCTGATTTTCACTCCAGCTAGCACTATCCCTGTCACCAGTGCACATATGTCCTCTCTGATTTGCATAATTTAGCCCCCCCCCCCCCTTACACAGTCACAAATCCCTGTATTATCTATCTATTATCTCTCCATCCCGCCCATTTCACTAGGAAGGTGGGCAGGGCCTTCTCTTCTATTGGGCAGTTGACAGGTACCCCAGGATTGTAAGGGTCCTGGCCGATAACCCCCACTCCACCACTGGACAGCCGCAACGATAGCAAGCCCCCCTCCGCCGCTGCAGGAGGCTGTGGCCGCAGGCGACATAACCCCCCCTTACCCCCCGGAAGCTGGTTGGAGGAACAGCCACCAATAGCAACACTCCACCCCTCCATCCCCCGTTAGAGGTTCCAGAATTTAATGTAGGACACCCACCCCTTCCTCCCGCCCACCGGGACATCACAGCTGCCGCCTCTATCAATAGCAACCCTTACCCCCACTGCTGGAGGATCCGGTAACAATTGAAAGAACACCACCTCTCTCCCGTCCGCGGGACATAATAGCTGCCACCAATACCACCTCCGCTGGAGGATCTGGGATTTCATGGTGGACACCCACCCCTCATTTCCGCTGGGACATCACAGCTGCCACCTCTGTCGGTAGCAACTTTTCCCCCCACCACTGGAGGATCCAGTCACAGTAGAAAGAACACCACCTCCCTCCCGCGGGACATCACAGCTGCCGCCACCGATAGCATCCCCGTCCCCCACCTAGAGGTTGGATAGATGCCTCAGTGCACTTCCGTGGGACTTCCCTAAAAATCGTGAGTCTCCTGTGGCTTCCGGGAGAGTAGGCAAGTATGTAATAGCCAGTATGGAGAGATGTGTATATGTGATCTGTGCATGTGCTGAGTGAAATGCAGTGAATCAACTATCAAGGGGTAAGAGATTATCATGGTGAGTATTACTCTCCCTTTATAAATATCCTGCATGTTGTCCTAGTGTGTGTAGTCCTATTTTCACCAGGGGTCCACAAGAATAGGGCCCAACTTGATTCTCTCTTTTAATCTTGCGCTGAATGTGTCTGAATAAAGGTGCATACACACTGGATGTTTTTGTCCAGTGTGTACGCTGGGCGATGATGTGAACATCACTGGCAGGAAAATAGCTTGGTGCATACACACAGAGCGATTTTCTCCTGGCTCAATGATGTTCATGGGGGTGAACCACTTTCCACAGTAGGAAACTGGAAAATGGTTCACTCGGCTGGTACGGACGGCGGTGGCCAGCGACGATTCAGGAGCGTGCATCAGCACTCATCGCCGGCCATGCACACTAGGTGATTTTGAGCTCAAAGTAGCTCAAAACATCAAAAGTAAGCTGCTTTGAGCTCAAAATCGCCTAGTATGTATGGGCCTTTAGTTTTACCAAAAGTGGAATGGTCTTTGGGAGCAATTCAGACCTGATCACTAGGGTGCGTTTTTTGCATCCCTGCGATCAGGTAGTCGCCGCATACAGGGGGAGGGTATTTGCTGTGTGCAGGTGTGCGATCGCATTTGTTGGAGAGCTGCACGAACATGTGTTTGTGCAGTCTCTGCTCAGCCCAGGACTTACTCAGCTGATGCGACGATCGGGCCGGGGCTGACGTCAGAACCCTTCCTCCAGACGCCTGGTCCCTCCTGTGTTTTCCGGTTCATACGCAGGCGCAGTATAGACCTGATCGCCCGCTGAGCGAAAACGCACAGCAGCGATCAGGTCTGAATTACCCCCTTTAACCATAAACACTTGGGGGGGTAATTCAGAGTTGACCGCAGCAGCAAATTTGTTAGCAGTTGGGCAAAACCAGGGGTTAAAGTGAGCCGGAACGGGATGGAACGCAGTTCCGCCTCCTCCGGCTCACCTAACCCGATGTGTGGCCGGCGCTGCAGGGAAATGTCAGGCGCCCGCTGAGACTGCGTTACTAGCGGGCGCCCGGCGGCAGCCAGAGGCAGGAGCTCAGTACTGAGCTCCGGCTTCCGGTTCTGTCACTGTGTGCTATGGGAGAGACGTCATGACGTCTCTCCCATAGTGCCGAGGAGCGGGCGCCCAGAGGACTGCTGCGGCCGGACACGGAGCGGGGCTTGGTGAGTATGGTGTATATTTTTTTTTTCTGTTGTATAGCGGCATCTACTGGGGGCAAACTACTGGGGGTCATTACTACAGAGGGGCACCTACTGGGGGGCATTACTACAGAGGGGCACCTACTGGGGGGCATTATTACAGAGGGGCACCTACTGGGGGCAAACTACTGGGGAGCATCACTACAGAGGGTCACCTACTGGGGGCAAACTACTAGGGGGCATTACTACAGAGGGGCACCTACTGGGGGGCATTACTACAGAGGGGCACCTACTGGGGGGCATTACTACAGAGGGGCACCTACAGGGGGCAAACTACTGGGGAGCATTACTACAGAGGGTCACCTACTGGGGGCAAACTACTGGGGGCATTACTACAGAGGGGCATCTACTGGGGGGCATTACTACTGAGGGGCATCTACTGGGGGCAAACTACTGGGAGGCATCTACTGGGGGCAAACTACTGGGGGGCATTACTACAGAGGAACACCTACTGGGGGCAAACTACTGGGGGGCATTACTACAGAGGGGCACCTACTGGGGGCATACTACTGGGAGACATCTACTGGGGGACATTACTACTGGGGGGCATCTACTGGGGCAAACTACTGGGGTACATCTACTGGGGGTAAACTACTGGAAGACATTACTACTGGGGAGCATCTACTGGGGGCAAACTACTGTGGGGCATCTACTGGGGGCAAACTACTGGGGGGCATTATTACTGGGGGCAAGCTACAAGGGGCAAACTACAAGGGGGCAAGCTACTGGGGGCAAACTAAAGGAGGGCATTACTACTGGGAGCATAACTACAGGGGCGTTACTACTGGGGGCATAACTACAGGGGCAATACTACTTGGGGGCATTACTACTTGGAGGCATTACTACTGGGGGCATTACTACTGGGGGCAAAACTACAAGGGGCAAACTATTGGGGCTAAACTACTGGGGGCATTACCACTGGGAGGCTAAACTAAAGGGGGGGTAAACTACTGGGGTCATAACTGCAGGGGCATTACCACTGGGGGCATAACTACTGGGGCTAAATGACAGGGGGCATTACTACAGGCAACATTACTACTGGGCACAATACTACACAGGGGCATTACTAATGGGGGCACTACTAATGAGGGCATTGTAAAGGGGGCACTTCATAAGGGGCATTACTCCTGGAGACATAAGGGGCACTACTAGTGAGGGCATTGCATAATGGGCACCACTACTATGGGCTCTATATAAGGGGCACTACCACTGTGGGCACTACCAGTGCAGTGGACATTGCATACGGAGCACTACTACTGTGGGCATTGTATAAGGGGCGCTAAAGCTGTGGGCATTGTGTATTACGGGGTGCTACTACTGTCGGTATTATGGGTGCTACTACTGTGGGCATTATCACTATTGTGTGACCACGCCCCTTTCTTTTTGAGACCACGCCCCTTTATTGAGGCGCACACAATATCTTTATTACTTGTGCGCCGCGGGGAGGGGGGCGAGTTCCACCACCTCTCTAGGACCACTTTAAGCACTGGGCATAACCATGGGGGTCATTCCGAGTTGATCGCTAGCTGCCGTTGTTCGCAGCGCAGCAATCAGGCTAAAAATCGGCATTTGTGCGCATGCACATGTGCGTAGTACTTTCACAAAAGCCGACGTGCTTTCACACAGGGTCTAGCGACGCTTTTCAGTCGCACTGCTGATCGTTGTGTGATTGACAGGAGGTGGGTGTTTCTGGCCGGAAACTGAGCGTTTTCAGGGAGTGTGCTGAAAAACGCAGGCGTGCCAGATAAAAACGCAGGAGTGGCTGGAGAAACGGGGGAGTGGCTGGCTGAACGCAGGGCGTGTTTGTGACATCAAAACAGGAAATAAACAGACTGCAGTCATTGCAAGGTAGGAGTAAGTTTCAAGCTACTCTGACACTGCACAATCTTTTTTGTAGCAGCGCTGCGATCCTTTCGTTCACACTTCTGCTAAGCTAAGATACACTCCCAGGGGGCAGCGGCTTAGCGTTTGCACTGCGCTAAAAACAGCTAGCGAGCGATCAACTTGGAATGAGGGCCCATGTGCACTGCAGGTGTGGCAGATATAACATTTTCAGAATGGATTAGATTTGGGTGGGTTATTTTGTTTCTGTGCAGAGTAAATACTGGCTGCTTTATTTTTACACTGCAATTTAAATTTCTCTAACGTCCTAGTGGATGCTGGGGACTCCGAAAGGACCATGGGGAATAGCGGCTCCGCAGGAGACTGGGCACAAAAGTAAAAAGCTTTAGGACTACCTGGTGTGCACTGGCTCCTCCCCCTATGACCCTCCTCCAAGCCTCAGTTAAGATTTTGTGCCCGAACGAGAAGGGTGCAATCTAGGTGGCTCTCCTGAGCTGCTTAGAGTAAAAGTTTAAATAGGTTTTTTTATTTTCAGTGAGACCTGCTGGCAACAGGCTCACTGCATCGAGGGACTAAGGGGAGAAGAAGCGAACTCACCTGCGTGCAGAGTGGATTGGGCTTCTTAGGCTACTGGACATTAGCTCCAGAGGGACGATCACAGGCCCAGCCATGGATGGAACCCGGAGCCGCGCCGCCGTCCCCCTTACAGAGCCAGAAGACTGAAGAGGTCCGGAAAATCGGCGGCAGAAGACGTCCTGTCTTCACTAAGGTAGCGCACAGCACCGCAGCTGTGCGCCATTGCTCTCAGCACACTTCACACTCCGGTCACTGAGGGTGCAGGGCGCTGGGGGGGGGGCGCCCTGAGACGCAATAAAAACACCTTTTTGGCAAAAAATACATCACATATAGCTCCTGGGCTATATGGATGTATTTAACCCCTGCCTATTTTTACATAAAAAAGCGGGAGAAAGGCCGCCGAAAAAGGGGCGGAGCCTATCTCCTCAGCACACTGGCGCCATTTTTTCCTCACAGCTCCGTTGGAGGAAGGCTCCCTGACTCTCCCCTGCAGTCCTGCACTACAGAAACAGGATAAAACAAGAGAGGGGGGGCACTAAATTGGCATATAAATATATACAGCAGCTATATTAGGGAAAAACACTTATATAAGGTTATCCCTGTATATATATAGCGCTCTGGTGTGTGCTGGCAAACTCTCCCTCTGTCTCCCCAAAGGGCTAGTGGGGTCCTGTCCTCTATCAGAGCATTCCCTGTGTGTGTGCTCACCAATCTCACCTGCGTGCAGAGTGGATTGGGCTTCTTAGGCTACTGGACATTAGCTCCAGAGGGACGATCACAGGCCCAGCCATGGATGGGTCCCGGAGCCGCGCCGCCGTCCCCCTTACAGAGCCAGAAGACTGAAGAGGTCCGGAAAATCGGCGGCAGAAGACGTCCTGTCTTCACTAAGGTAGCGCACAGCACCGCAGCTGTGCGCCATTGCTCTCAGCACACTTCACACTCCGGTCACTGAGGGTGCAGGGCGCTGGGGGGGGGGCGCCCTGAGACACAATAAAAACACCTTTTTGGCAAAAAATACATCACATATAGCTCCTGGGCTATATGGATGTATTTAACCCCTGCCTATTTTTACATAAAAAAGCGGGAGAAAGGCCGCCGAAAAAGGGGCGGAGCCTATCTCCTCAGCACACTGGCGCCATTTTTTCCTCACAGCTCCGTTGGAGGAAGGCTCCCTGACTCTCCCCTGCAGTCCTGCACTACAGAAACAGGGTAAAACAAGAGAGGGGGGGCACTAAATTGGCATATAAATATATACAGCAGCTATATTAGGGAAAAACACTTATATAAGGTTATCCCTGTATATATATAGCGCTCTGGTGTGTGCTGGCAAACTCTCCCTCTGTCTCCCCAAAGGGCTAGTGGGGTCCTGTCCTCTATCAGAGCATTCCCTGTGTGTGTGCTGTGTGTCGGTACGTTGTGTCGACATGTATGAGGAGGAAAATGGTGTGGAGGCGGAGCAATTGCCTGTGTTAGTGATGTCACCCCCTAGGGAGTCGACACCTGACTGGATGGTCTTATGGAAAGAATTACGTGATAGTGTCAGCACTTTACAAAAGACTGTTGACGACATGAGACAGCCGGCAAATCAGTTAATACCTGTACAGGCGTCTCAAACACCGTCAGGGGCTCTAAAGCGCCCGTTACCTCAGGTCGATACAGACACAGACACGGACACTGACTCCAGTGTCGACGGTGAGGAAACAAACGTATTTTCCAGTAGGGCCACACGTTACATGATCACGGCAATGATGGAGGTTTTGAACATTTCTGATACTACAAGTACCACAAAAAAGGGTATTATGTGGGGTGTGAAAAAACTACCCGTAGTTTTTCCCGAATCAGATGAATTAAATGAGGTGTGTGATGAAGCGTGGGTTTCCCCCGATAAAAAACTGCTAATTTCTAACAAGTTATTGGCATTATACCCTTTCCCGCCAGAGGTTAGGGCGCGTTGGGAAACACCCCCTAGCGTAGATAAGGCGCTCACACGCTTATCAAAACAAGTGGCGTTACCGTCCCCTGATACGGCCGCCCTCAAGGAACCAGCTGATAAAAAGCTGGAAAATATCCTTAAAAGTATATACACACATACTGGTATTATACTGCGACCAGCAATCGCCTCAGCCTGGATGTGCAGTGCTGGGGTGGCTTGGTCGGATTCCCTGACTGAAAATATTGATACCCTGGACAGGGACAATATATTATTGACTATAGAGCATTTAAAGGATGCATTTCTATATATGCGAGATGCACAGAGGGATATTTGCACTCTGGCATCAAGAGTAAGTGCGATGTCCATTTCTGCCAGAAGAGGATTATGGACGCGACAGTGGTCAGGGGATGCGGATTCCAAACGGCATATGGAAGTATTGCCGTATAAAGGGGAGGAGTTATTTGGGGTCGGTCTATCGGACCTGGTGGCCACGGCAACGGCTGGAAAATCCACCTTTTTACCCCAAGTCACCTCGCAGCAGAAAAAGATACCGTCTTTTCAGGCTCAGTCCTTTCGTCCCCATAAGGGCAAGCGGGCAAAAGGCCACTCATATCTGCCCCGGGGCAGAGGAAGGGGAAAAAGACTGCAGCAGACAGCCTCTTCCCACGAACAGAAGCCCTCCCCCGCTTCTGCCAAGTCCTCAGCATGACGCTGGGGCCTTACAAGCGGACTCAGGCACGGTGGGGGCCCGTCTCAAGAATTTCAGCGCGCAGTGGGCTCACTCGCAAGTGGACCCCTGGATCCTGCAGGTAGTATCTCAGGGGTACAAATTGGAATTCGAGACGTCTCCCCCTCGCCGGTTCCTGAAGTCTGCTTTACCAACGTCTCCCCCCGACAGGGAGGCGGTATTGGAAGCCATTCACAAGCTGTATTCCCAGCAGGTGATAATCAAGGTACCCCTCCTACAACAGGGAAAGGGGTATTATTCCACGCTGTTTGTGGTACCGAAGCCGGACGGCTCGGTGAGACCCATTTTAAATCTGAAATCCTTGAACACTTACATAAAAAGGTTCAAGTTCAAGATGGAGTCACTCAGAGCAGTGATAGCGAACCTGGAAGAAGGGGACTATATGGTGTCTCTGGACATCAAGGATGCTTACCTCCATGTCCCAATTTGCCCTTCTCACCAAGGGTACCTCAGGTTTGTGGTACAGAACTGTCACTATCAGTTTCAGACGCTGCCGTTTGGATTGTCCACGGCACCCCGGGTCTTTACCAAGGTAATGGCCGAAATGATGATTCTTCTTTGAAGAAAAGGCTTCTTAATTATCCCTTACTTGGATGATCTCCTGATAAGGGCAAGGTCCAGAGAACAGTTAGAGGTCGGAGTAGCACTATCTCAAGTAGTACTACGACAGCACGGATGGATTCTAAATATTCCAAAATCGCAGCTGATTCCGACGACACGTCTGCTGTTCCTAGGGATGATTCTGGACACAGTACAGAAAAAGGTGTTTCTCCCGGAGGAGAAGGCCAAGGAGTTATCCGACCTAGTCAGGAACCTCCTAAGACCAGGCCAAGTGTCAGTACATCAATGCACAAGGGTCCTGGGAAAGATGGTGGCTTCTTACGAAGCGATTCCATTCGGCAGATTCCACGCAAGAACTTTTCAGTGGGATCTGCTGGACAAATGGTCCGGATCGCATCTTCAAATGCATCAGCGGATAACCCTGTCTCCAAGGACAAGGGTGTCTCTCCTGTGGTGGTTACAGAGTGCTCATCTCCTAGAGGGCCGCAGATTCGGCATTCAGGATTGGGTCCTGGTGACCACGGATGCCAGCCTGAGAGGCTGGGGAGCAGTCACACAGGGAAGAAATTTCCAGGGCTTGTGGTCAAGCATGGAAATGTCACTTCACATAAATATCCTGGAACTAAGGGCCATTTACAATGCCCTAAGTCAGGCAAGACCTCTGCTTCAGGGTCAGCCGGTGTTGATCCAGTCGGACAACATCACGGCAGTCGCCCACGTAAACAGACAGGGCGGCACAAGAAGCAGGAGGGCAACGATGGAAGTGGCAAGGATTCTTCGCTGGGCGGAGAATCATGTGATAGCACTGTCAGCAGTGTTCATTCCGGGAGTGGACAACTGGGAAGCAGACTTCCTCAGCAGACACGATCTTCACCCGGGGGAGTGGGGACTTCACCCAGAAGTCTTCCACATGATTGTGAACCGTTGGGAAAAACCAAAGGTGGACATGATGGCGTCCCGCCTCAACAAAAAACTGGACAGATATTGCGCCAGGTCAAGGGACCCTCAGGCAATAGCTGTGGACGCTCTGGTAACACCGTGGGTGTACCAGTCAGTGTATGTGTTCCCTCCTCTTCCTCTCATACCAAAAGTGCTGAGAATCATAAGAAGGAGAGGAGTAAAGACTATACTCGTGGCTCCGGATTGGCCAAGAAGGACTTGGTACCCGGAAATTCAAGAGATGCTCACGGAAGACCCGTGGCCTCTACCTCTAAGAAGGGACCTGCTCCAGCAGGGACCATGTCTGTTCCAAGACTTACCGCAGCTGCGTTTGACGGCATGGCGGTTGAACGCCGGATCCTAAAGGAAAAAGGCATTCCGGATGAAGTCATCCCTACCCTGATCAAAGCCAGGAAGGATGTAACCGTACAACATTATCACCGTATTTGGCGTAAATATGTTGCGTGGTGCGAGGCCAGAAAGGCCCCTACAGAGGAATTTCAACTGGGTCGTTTCCTGCATTTCCTGCAAACAGGAGTGTCTATGGGCCTCAAATTGGGGTCCATTAAGGTTCAAATTTCGGCCCTGTCAATATTCTTCCAAAAAGAACTGGCTTCTGTTCCTGAAGTTCAGACGTTTGTCAAGGGAGTACTGCATATACAGCCTCCTTTTGTGCCTCCAGTGGCACCTTGGGATCTCAATGTAGTTTTGGGATTCCTAAAATCACATTGGTTTGAACCACTCACCACTGTGGACTTAAAATATCTCACATGGAAAGTGGTAATGCTGTTAGCCCTGGCTTCAGCCAGGCGTGTCTCAGAATTGGCGGCTTTATCCTATAAAAGCCCTTACCTAATTTTTCATACGGACAGGGCAGAATTGAGGACTCGTCCTCAATTTCTCCCTAAGGTGGTTTCAGCTTTTCACTTAAACCAGCCTATTGTGGTGCCTGCGGCTACTAGGGACTTGGAGGATTCCAAGTTGCTGGACGTAGTCAGGGCCCTGAAAATATATGTTTCCAGGACGGCTGGAGTCAGAAAATCTGATTCGCTGTTTATCCTGTATGCACCCAACAAGCTGGGTGCTCCTGCTTCTAAGCAGACGATTGCTCGTTGGATTTGTAGTACAATTCAGCTTGCACATTCTGTGGCAGGCCTGCCACAGCCAAAATCTGTAAAAGCCCATTCCACACGGAAAGTGGGCTCATCTTGGGCGGCTGCCCGAGGGGTCTCGGCTTTACAACTTTGCCGAGCAGCTACTTGGTCAGGGGCAAACACGTTTGCTAAATTCTACAAATTTGATACCCTGGCTGAGGAGGACCTGGAGTTCTCTCATTCGGTGCTGCAGAGTCATCCGCACTCTCCCGCCCGTTTGGGAGCTTTGGTATAATCCCCATGGTCCTTTCGGAGTCCCCAGCATCCACTAGGACGTTAGAGAAAATAAGAATTTACTTACCGATAATTCTATTTCTCATAGTCCGTAGTGGATGCTGGGCGCCCATCCCAAGTGCGGATTGTCTGCATTACTTGTACATAGTTATTGTTACAAAAATCGGGTTATTGTTGTAAGTGAGCCATCTTTTCAGAGGCTCCTTCTGTTATCATGCTGTTAACTGGGTTCAGATCACAAGTTGTACGGTGTGATTGGTGTGGCTGGTATGAGTCTTACCCGGGATTCAAAATCCTTCCTTATTGTGTACGCTCGTCCGGGCACAGTATCCTAACTGAGGCTTGGAGGAGGGTCATAGGGAGAGGAGCCAGTGCACACCAGGTAGTCCTAAAGCTTTTTACTTTTGTGCCCAGTCTCCTGCGGAGCCGCTATTCCTTATGGTCCTTTCGGAGTCCCCAGCATCCACTACGGACTATGAGAAATAGAATTATCGGTAAGTAAATTCTTATTTTCAGTTTGAACACACCCCACCCAAATCTAACTCTCTCTGCACATGTTATATCTGCCCCCCCTGCACTGCACATGAGGGGTCATTCCGAGTTGATCGCTCACTAGCTACTTTTAGCAGCCATGCAAACGCATAGTCACCGCCCACGGGGGAGTGTATTTTCGCTTTGCAAGTGTGCGAACGCGTGTGCAGCCGAGCGAGATGATAAAGTTTTTTTGCAGTTTCTGAGTAGGTCTGGACTTACTCAGCCCTTGCGATTACTTCAGTCTTTTTGGTCCCGGAATTGCTCGTCAGAAACCCGCCCTGCAAACGCTTGGACACGCCTGCGTTTTTCCAAACACTCCCAGAAAAACGGTCAGTTAACATCCATAAATGCCCTCTTCCTGTCAATCTCCTTGCGATAGGCTGTGCGAATGGATTCTTCATAAAACCCATCGCCCAGCAATGATTCGCTTTGGACCCGTACGACGCGCCTGCGCATCGCGGTGCATACGCATGCGCAGTAGTTACCTGTTCGCTGTGCTGCAAAAAACGGCAGCGAGCGATCAACTCGGAATGACCCCCATGGTTTTGCCCAACTGCTAACAAATTTGCTGCTGCGATAAACTCTGAATTAGGCTCTTAGATCAGATGAGAAGTACATAAGCCATTCTGTGCAACTGCACAAGCTGCATGGAGCTGTAATGATGCCTTATGACATAAAACAATGGCTTTCACACAGCTACTGTACCTAACAAAATAACATGCAATTTCAAATGTAGAACTTTTATATATCTTTTAAGATCACAAACGTCTTCACTTCTAAGAAAGCCATTTATGCAAAGCTCTGCTTATGGGGGTCATTCTGACCCGATCGCACGCTGCAGTTTATTGCAGTGGTGTGATCAGGTCAGAACTGCGCATGCGCCGGCGCCACAGTGGGCCGGCGCATGCCAGACGGCGAAGGCCATCGGAGCGCAATGATCGCCTCTGCATGATTGACAGGCAGAGGTGGTCGCTGGGCGTGGGTAGGCGGGCGTGGGCGCGGTCCGGCCAACGCAGGCGTGGCCGGAACCGGGCGGGGGCGGACGGGCCGCAGCGGCTGTGTGATGTCACACGCAGCCGCTGTGACCAGGAGCAGCGACGAGCAACTCCCGGCCAGCCGCAGGAGCTGCGCTGTCCGGGAGTTACTCCACAAGTCGCCGCTGTGCGCTGCTTTTGTACTTGGGAGGAGGGGGGGGGGGGCGGCACTGACATGCGGGGCGGACTAGCCCTGTGCTGGGCGTCCCCCCGCATTTCTGTGTCCCTGATCGTAGCTGTGCTAAATTTAGCACAGCTACGATCAACTCGGAATGACCCCCTATGTGCTATGCTCTCTCCCGGGAGACTTCTTCCCGGTCATACAGCAGAAAGCAAAGGTTCCACTCTCACTGCCTTCTAGAACTCAGCATTCTGAATGCACCATTATCCCTGCTGGAAGGGCTACGATAGACATTTACATAAGGCCTGGAAGATTATGATAAGAGCAATAATTGATTTTGCATATTACAATGATTACCTGGAGATTATTATTTTGTCCTTAAAGAAGTAGATACATTATATTTAGTGGATGGTGAACTCTACTGTCTTATCTCACACAATGCATAACATTATAGATTTCAGTGATAGATCCTCTTTAAAGTAAAAGCTTATTGAAGCCAATAAGAGAAATAAATCCCCCCCTTCGCCCCATTGTTCCTCCAGGCTTCATGGCTTGGGTGACTACTATGCTACTGAGGCCATATACTATGCTAATCAGGTAGCATGCTAAACATGCAAATGCGAGTTTCAGCCTTTCCCTTGTGCAATAACATGTGTCTGTTATATGCAAGCCCTCAGCGGCTTTTTTCTGTGTCCCTGCATGCAGTACCACCACAGGTGGTTGTAGATACCATCGAATCCACCATCGACACCTATGGCAGGTACAAGGTCTCCGTCTGAACTTTGCTTTTATAAAAGCGGCTATGAGTCTGAGAATGCAGCCGCTTCCTCTGACACGCCCATGACACTCCCATTAAATGCCCACATAGCAGATTTTTTGTGCCTCCCTTTGACCACCTCCCAGTCACTGCCCAGGATTGCACATCGCTTTGCCTCTCCAGTTTTGCTACCAGCTGCACCGTAAGCTGGTCCGTATGATTGTATATACACAAAATGTGAACCCCCCCAAAAAAACTTGGTGACCATATTGTCAAGTCGACCTTAAGCACTGTCTACCTTTTACATGTCGACCATATGGTGTCAACCTACTGACTATCTAGAAACTATGGGGGTAATTCAGATCTGATTGCTGCTGTGCGTTTGCACACAGTGGGCGATCAAGTCCTAACTGCTCATGCGGATGCACCGCAATGCGCACACACGTCGGACAACAACAACGGGCATCGCAAGGTGATTGACAGGGGGCCTAATTCAGATCTGATCGCAGCAACAAATATGTTAGCTAATGGGCAAAACCATGTGCACTGCAGGGGGGGGGGGGGCGCAGATATAACATGTGCAGAGAGAGTTAGATTTGGGTGGGGTGTGTTAAAATGTAATTTTAATTGCAGTGTAAAAATAAAGCAGCCAGTATTTACCCTGCACAGAAACAATATAACCCACCCAAATCTATCGCTCGGCATACACATGCGATTGCACACTTGCACGGCAAATTTACACTCCCCCTGGAGGCGACTATCTGATCACAAGACAGCAAAATTAGCTGCCCATCAATCAGATCTGAATTTTCCCCTATGAATACATTGGAGCCCCTCCATTTGTGCTTCTGCCATGCGAATCGTGGAGAGGAATGAGATTAACGCTTAGGACTTTGAATGGCATGTACAGTATTTAACAATAGAGCAAAGTGTTATAAATTGAGAGGTTTTCTGAAGAGGCAGAATTCCAATGGTATAATCCTGAGGACCCGTCATTATAACAGGTACAATTATTGTACTTACAGGAGCAGTGTATGATAATTACTCTTTGTTTCAATGACTCACCAAATTACTCTCTAGCCAGCTGATGACATAGGAAGCTGTTGCGTTGGGGATTTGATTACGTAATGCTTCTCTTTCTTCAGGGTTCTCCACCATTTCCAGGGATATTTTCAACTCTTCTATCAAATGTAAAATTGTTATAGTTCCAAAGTATTCTGATGGAACCGGTGATCCCACTTCAAAGACTCCATTAGCAAGCTCCGTGACGGCCTTTGTACCTGACAGCAACAAAAAGGACAACGAAATGTTGGGTCTGTTATGCTGATCAACACTCATTTTATTGGCAATACTATTAGAGCAATTTTGGCGTAACTTAGTTCTGCTGATTCCAAATATGACATTGCACAACTACAACCCTTTACACTAGCATGCAGGGGGAGACCCAGCACAGAGCAAGTCCGCCCCACATGCTGCTCCACCCCTGCTAACATGCAAATGCTTAGCTCTGCAGCGAAGCGCTCGCATGATAAGGGTAGCCCTCTGCCTGCGCAGCCTACGAAGGCAGATGACTACCCGCCATGTTTTGGGTGGCAGCTGCTGTGTGTCGTCACGCAGCTGCTGCAGCCCGCCCTGAAAAAGGTCCAGACATGCCTGCGTTGTCTGTACTGCGCCCCCACAATGCCGCAACGCCGCCCTCTAAAAGTTGCATGGACGACCTTGCCCTCCGCGTGAACAGTGACAGGCAGAGGTGTTCGAATATGTGAGATGCCGTTGCATCTCACTGTGGGGGTCATTCCGAGTTGTTCGTACGCTGCCGATTTTTGCAGCGCAACGATCAGGTTACTACTGCGCATGCGTATGCACCACAATGCGCATGCCCGTCATACGGGTACTAACAGCGTCATTGCTGGGCAATGCTTCTAGCGACAAATCCATTCGCACGGGTGATCGCAAGGAGATTGACAGAAAGAGGGCGTTTATGGGTGTTAACTGACCGTTTTCTCGAAGTGATAGGGAAAACGTAGGCGTGTCCAGGCGTTTGACATCAATTCCGGGACCGGACAGGCTGAAGTGATCGCAAGGGCTGAGTAAGTTCAGACCTACTCTGAAACTGCAAAAAACGTTTTCGTCCCGCTCGGCTGCACACGCGATCGCACACTTGCAAAGCAAAAATACACTCCCCCGTGGGCGGCGACTATACGTTTGCACGGCTGCAAAAAGTAGCTAGCGAGCGATCAACTCGGAATGAGGGCCTGTGTGCGCACGAGCAGTGCGGCTTCTGTGCTTGCGCACACTGCAGAAGGGCTTCAGCATACAAGCGCATTGTAGATGCGTTCCATGCTGTTTCGGACCCTAAATTTGCTAGTAATTTATGGTGTCCATTAGCTCAAGAAGTAGAGCCAATTTGAAAAAAGCAAAAACAAACACAAAATACCCTCAATTCATTAACATATTCTTGTCTCCTTCAGAAGATCAATGATACCATGGTGACCTAAAATCATCTGCAGAAGCAAACAGGAATCCTCTTTTCATTCCTTAAAGCAGCAATATTTGAGAAAGTCCCAGCAATACCCCAGCATAACTCAAGGTTCAACTAATCGTCCAGTTCTGTAAAGTACCAGAAATCTGTCAGAGAGCAGGTACAGCAGTGCAGTAACGGATAACACCCATGAATTTGTTCATTGCCATCAGAGAGCGAGTCTAGAACTAGATATAGCATACATCCCTCCTGTTCCATGCACAATTATTAAGCAAATAAACAGTGTCTAAAGTCCCTTTCATTATAAAACGGAGCTCCTGATGATAACGAAAGTGTAGGCAATGTAATAAAAGCACGCGAGGCAGAAGGCTGCTGACATTATTGTCTCTGCGTTGTCTGTTTTGCATGATTTTCTTTTATGTCTTGTGAAGAATTTCTAGTATCTGCGTACACACCACTGGGTGTCCCCACAGCACTGGAGGAATCGGCAGCAAAAACGCACAGTCTAGGAAAAACTAACATACTGTACTTTATTCTGCATAAGAGTCAGTGCATGGCTGGGGATGACATTGGACTCTTCCCCTGCCAGTACCTTTCTAAGGGGTACATTTTCTAAGCAGTGATAAGAGCGGAGAAGTGAGCCAGTGGAGAAATTTCCCCATCAACCAATCAGCAGCTCTGTATCATTTTATAGTATGCAAATTATAGATGTTACTTCAGTGCTGATTGGTTGCCATGGGCAACTTCTCCACTGGCTTACTTCTCCGCTCTTATCACTGCTTAGTAAATGTACCCCTAAATCTGTTACCTCACCTAAATAAATGTAAAGGGAAAAAAATTTAAATAAATCAACTTGAAAACATTCTAGATCCCTCAAAAGAGGTAGGAGTGCCACCAAGGTTCCAATGTATAGATAGACAGTGTCTAGTTAGACAGTAATTAGGGGTCGACATGCAATAGGTTGACATGGTCTAAAGGTCAACAGTTAAATGGTCGACTTTGTTTGTGATCGGCAGATACAAAAGGTCAACATGGCCATGGTCGGCACACAAATGGTCATTGAGTTTTGGGGGGATTTTTTTTTAAACTTTAGGAATAGTAACCCATGGGCTCCCGGCAGCTGGAATACTGGCGAGTGTTGTGTGTCCCCTCGCGGGCTCGCTGTGATCACCACGCTTCATGCCCGGAAGCGACTGATTCCCCCTCTGGTGGTGGCGTGGACCACCACCCGAGTGGGGATTTCGGCCGGCAGTAGGATTCCAACCACCAGTGTTTCACCGGGTGTCGGGAGTCCAGCGTCGATCTCCTGACAGCCGGGATCCCAACAACCAGTAACTTGACGGTAGCAGAGAGAGGCACCTTGCCCGAAGGGCAAAGCGAGTCCGAGGGAGTCTACGTTTGCACTAATTGTGGTCACATGGACTGTGAAATGGAAAAATGTTGTTTAAACACATAAAAAACCTTGTGTCAAACTTTTTTTTTTGGTCCATTTCCATGTTGACCTTTTATCCCTGACGACATATTCATTGTTGACCATTTACATGTTGACCATATGGGGGTCGACCTATTGACTGTCTAATTTGTGTAGTCTATTATACCACACCCGTGCCAGCCAATGTACACACTGCCATAAAGTACACAGAATCCATTTAATCAAATGTTAGGATGTGGTGCTAGTAATACTAGCCATGGAAAACCAGGCACATTACACGCACTGAATATGAATGGGTATAGCAGTGGGTTCTAGCTAAACCAGTAACATTTTCCTTCCATACTAGTCTACCTTTCCCACTTTTGCTCCTGGGTAATGTGGGGGAGAGGCAGGAGAAGAAGCTTTGAGTTGGGCTCGTTGATGCAATTACCGTTCTCAAATGGGTGGAGTCAGCACATCAGCAAGCCCTACCTCCAGTATAGCAATAGTGCTAGTGGTGTAATGGTCCCATTGCATCCTCGCACGTCTGACGGGTGGTCTTCAGTATGCCGACTGTCGCGATCCCGGCGCACAGTATACCGGCGCCGGAATCCCGACAGCCGACATACCGACACTTTTTCTCCCTCGTGGGGGTCCATGACCCCCCTGGAGGGAGAATAAAATAGCGTGGCGTGCGTGGCGTGCGTAGCGTGCCACCGTGCCCACAGCGTGGCGAGCGCAGCGAGCCCGCAAGGGGCTCATTTGCGCTCACCACACTGTCAGGGCTCCCGGCGCCGGTATGCTGGTCGCCGGGAGCCCGGCCGCCGGCATACCATACTACACCCCGTCTGACACTTGGGGGAATATCCAATTAGCCCCGGTAATTTACTGGGGCTAATGGTCCACCGCGGGATATCCTATTACCCACAATAGGCTAGCACGTGCGGTGGCTTATTGGGGGTTACCTGAAGCTGCACCGGGTGCCGGCTCCTGACAGCGCTCGGTGCAGCGCTGCTCCTCCAACTCACCCGGTCACATGGCCACTCCCACATCATGTGACCGATGCCAGGGGTGGAGGAGAGGGGGGATGCGGTCACGGCGCTGCCCCGGCTTCTCTGCCAGGGGTCACCGCGCCAAGGACAGCTTCCGGATGCCTGCAGTCCCAGCCTGCTGCAGGTCGTCCCGTTCATTGGGGATTTTGTTTCGCCTGCCTAAACGGGGCTGTTTCTACCGAAAACACACAGGTTTCACTGAACCTGTGTGCTTGCGGGAGAAAGGGCATTATTTTACAGGCGATCAATCTGGATAGCCTGTAAAAAAAAAAAACTAATCGGTGAAACATCAGGAAAAATCGCAAAAAACATACGTTTTTCGCACCCGATATTTTACCAGGCCTAATAGGATATCCTCCTTGGTGCTTACTGAGATGGGTGCAATTTGCGCCATCTTCCTTGTCACCGGTGGCAAGTGAGATCTGTCAGGTAGAATTGCCTTCTCTCCTGGAAGTCTGGGAAGTCTCCTACTAAGAGGTACTAAACTACCAGCTCCTAACTGTCATTTTACAAACACAGCCTGGGAGCTGATTGGCTGGTACAAACACTATGTACTAAACAGTGAAAAGAGTGAAGAAGTGAGCCAGTGGAGAAGTTGCCCATGGCAACCAATTAGCTGTTCTGTATAATTTTATAATATGCAAATTATAAATGTTACTTCAATGCTGATTAGTTGCCATGGGCAACTTCTCCACTGGCTGACTCTACACACTTTGCACTGCTTAGTACATCTCCCCCTTTATCTCCATCCACTTTAAGGCTTAGTGAAGTGCATAGACCCCTAATTCAGGAGTATCCTGTAGATTTTGCGAGAATAGGCAACTAGGGTTGGTTCCTCTATAACTTTTATATACAAGCAGATAACTTTGGGTAATGCTGCCCTTGCATGCTGCACCAGCGTTACGGGCAATTATCATGAAGCTGCCACATGATGCCTCTCAGCAAGAGCGATGTCCTGATACAATCATTTGTATAATTAATGTGCATGTCTAGAAATTCAGCAATACTACTGGTTGGAGCGGATGTGGTATACAAGGTCGACAGTTATTAATTTGCAGTGTCTAGGCTGACTCCAAAAGGTTGACATTGACAAAAGGTTGACACATAAAAAAAGTCAACATGAGTTCTTTTGTTAAATTTGGTGTCATTTTCTCCGTATTAGCTCGTGGAACCCCAATAAGTGTACCGCTTGGCTCGACATACTTCGGGCAAGGTTACTGTTAACAATTGGAGTCCACTTTGTAATATATGGTAATGGATATAAAAAAAAGTAAAAAAATATATAAAAATAAAAAAAATCATGTCGACCACTGTCATGTTGACCTTTTGACAATGTCGACATTTTGTCAGTGTCGACCTAATACATGTTGACCATATGGTGTCGGGCTATCATCCGGATCCCGTTTGGTGCATGCTGTCATTTTCCAGCCTTCGCTAATTAGCACTCTCCTACGTGGTCTGGGAGTAATCCAGCTGTTAGGCCCGAGCCAGCTCTCCAGTTTTGTCCAACATGACTAACAACATGTGACCAAACTGACCATATTATACATTGGGGAGATTTATCAAACTTGCAGAGAGATAAAGTGGAGAATTTGCCCACAGCACTCAGCTCAGGAGCATTTTATGAGAGGAGGGGGCACATGTGCAGACTCCGGGTGGGCCCCTCCTATCCACGGCGTCGTAGGCTCCGGCATTAAGCTGGAGTCTACTGCGCATGCGCAGGTCTCTGGAAACATGGCGCACACCATGGTCCAGGCATAAATTTCCTACTGCGCATGCGTGGCAGCCATTTTGAAAGTGATTTTTGTTGCGTTAGCAGCGCCCGTCACCGGACTCCGGAAAGGTAAGTATAAAATAACATGGGTGCAGTGTGGGCCCCTCCTGGACCCAGGAGCCCGTGTGCACTGCACGCATTGCACCCATGATAGAAACGCCTATGACTCAGCTTCGGTCATTTTACAGGTTGTGCTAGAAAATGACAGAAGCGATTTGGTTGCTATGAGTAACCTCCACATTATCTCTCTCCAAGATTTAATAAATATCCTCCATTGTTTTGAATCACTCTCCTCGGTTGTCCTACAGCAGTTAATAATGAAGGCGATGCTGCAAGTACAGTTGCAGTGGTGACTGGCAGGTAGAAGCGTTTTTATAGGTGGATGACAACTGTCCATATACTGATGCAAACAATCAGAATAACTCATTTACTACCATCTTTACTAATATCCAAGGAAGAAATGAGAGGCTTAAGCAGTAGCAGGAACGTAGCCGCAGGCGATGCCAGCTCTGTCATATCCACTCAGCGTCTTAGCACAATCCAAATTATTTTGATTATACAATTTGACGTGAAGGAATCAAAGTAAAATGTGAGAAAGAAAAAGGAATGTGCAAACGTTCATCAGACTGACCTGCAGACTGTTATGTACATGATTCCGTAAACTATTATTCTTTTGTCTACATAGTAGAAATAGGGGTATAGAATCAATGTATACTTACAGCAGACTTACCCCCCCCACCCCATGCACACACACTTACTTTATATATTTTTTACTATTATCCCAAACTACAATTCTCAACGGTCCCAATTTCAGCGGGATCATTCTGATATACAGTGTACCCATAGGCCCATCAGTTGGGAAGTATGTCCAATTCACCAATCAATGGTTGCTGCTGTAAAAAGCACTAGACGCACCCCGGGCATGCCCCTTATCTGATGTGACCTTGCTGTGATCACTTAAGGGGGGTACTCACGGAGCAATCGCTGCTTAAAATCTAAGCAATCTGACTAGATTGCTTAGATTTTAAGCAGTGATCTCTCCGTGTGTACCCCTCACAGGGCTGCGCATCGCTATCGCTGGTGCCAATCTAGCGGGTCGCTCACTTCACCCGCTGGGTCAAATAAGCGCCCCCCCGCACGCTCAGCACACATAGCGCTGTGCTGAGCGGGGGAAGAGATGTGTGCTGAGCGGTTCGCTCAGCACACATCTCTCCAACATTGGCCAGTGAGTACTGGCCTTAAGAATGGTGAATGGTATGCATAATGGATCATACTGGAGATAATCCTCTTACAAATACAGGCATGGGAGCACCAGGAATCAAAGGAGCATGAAGTAAGTTCCTCGAATCAGGGCTCAGTATTTGCTCCTCTGAACCCTGATCAGAGCCACCATCAGGGTGGTTACATTTGTAAGGGGTCTGAGCGCTATCAATAGGGCCTGCTGGCAGGGCCGCCATTAGGGATGGGGGGTCTGTGGACACTGGAGTCCCGAGCCCGGGTGTTAGTGCAGCATGTGCATTGCCAGCAGGTAGCCATGAATCAGGGGGTAGTGACAGCACCATTGGCATTTTATATGTGGTGCCAGACGCAAGCCATGTGGAGCTCACGGACTGGCAGCCAATCAAGAGCAGCCGCATTTGAGGCTGCTGATTGACTTGTGGCCGGCTCCACATTTGAAATGCCACTGGCCGCTGTCACTCTGACCTTGGCTGCGAGTACTGCATCAAGGGAGACACTGCGTCTGCCTGCCCCAACAGCTCCGCCAGCGGTTTCGATGGGGAGGCTGCAGTAGGAGAGCACACAGGCTGTGAACAGCCTGCACAGCTCCCGGGATGCACACACAGACGGACCATACCAGAGCTGAGCCTCAGCGATCCCACTGACCGGCCCCAGATGTGCTGCTGCTGTGAGTGCCCTCCCAAGGGTGAGCTGTACTCTATACCATATGTTGCCTGAGATTGTTCCCTCATCCCTGCGCCATGTCACCCTGTGCTCCATGCTACTCTACTTCCGATACAGACTGCTGTCCCCATTATACCCTACTCACCCATCTTCTCATACCTGCTCCCTAATTCTTACCTCTATCTCACCCTATTTCTCCTTTGTCTCCCCTTATTCCTTGTTCCTTAGGGTTGGAAAATGAATCCCAGAGGTCGGGATCCCGGAGAGCAAAATACCAACACCGGGATCCCGACCTTCAGAATGCCGGCAGCGGGGCGAGTGCTAGAAAGCCCCTTGCAGGCTCTGTGGCTCGCCATAGATTCTGTTCCCACTCTATGGGTGATGTGGACACCCACGAGTGAGAATAGCCTTGACGCAGCTGTCTGCATTCTGACCGCCGGGATATTAACTCACATCCTGTTCCTGCCACAATGTCTATGGGAATCCTCTGACCCCCACCAGTGTGTTCCCCCACTTATCTCTGGTTTGTCCCCATGATTCAAATTTGTATCTACTCCCATCTATCCCTGTCCCTCTCCCCCCAACTATATCTCTCCCCATTTATCTCAGAGAGGTCACCCTGACCCGTGCTCCATGCCTGACCCAACTCACAATGTCAGAGCGACAGGACCGCCGGTTCTTTGGTATGGAAAGCAATAATTTAACTTTAACATTAATGGTGCCTTTTCTCTAACTAATCCTAAGGCTGTATATAGAAAGATATTTTTTTTGGTGTGATCTGTTTGACTGTGGCTGATGTTGTTATTAAACAGGGACACTCTGACTAAACTGCAATGGCTTATTTATAGTAATACAGTATCTATTTTTAAGTCCTCATACAGTATATTCTTATTTTTCTATACTGGTACAATCAATTACTTCATATGGTCATTTAAGCGCTTCCATCTTTAGATTACACATCAGCAGCTGATCGCACTACACCCCTCAATGTGTGACCATGTGTCCGCCAGCCCCGCCATCTTACACCTGATGCTGGGACAGTATGACTGACATGAGGCGCAGTGTAGTGGCCGTGAGGGGAAGCAGCGGTCTACCTACTCTGGCTTGATAAGACTGACAGAGAACATTACACACAATGTGAGAGGTTTTGTTTCCTTACTTATTACAACACCCACAGCCCAAACTTTGACACTTTTTTATTAAACAGGATTGTGTACCAATTGATACCCACCCCTATTGTAGCTCCACCCACAATATCGACAGCTCTCCCTCCCCCCCAGGAGAGGGGCCCTGTCTATTTAGTCAGTCCCGGGCCCCACCATTTCTGATGGCAGCCCTGCCTGCTACTGGCATTTATGATCCCATTCACAAATTGCTTCTTATTGCCAGGCAGTCTCAGTGAATTAGAAGCAGTCAGCGGCCAGGATCATCGGTGTCAGCTGCCCATGTGCAGGGCCAGGAAAGGATACAGACAACATTTCACCTGGGACATCCCACCCTCAAATTCAACTTCCCTATGTGGGTCTCTGTGCTCCATCTCTACTACCTCTATTCTCCTACTTATGGCTTTTCCTTTATTGTTACTGTCACAGCCCACCCTCTGCTGCGATCTGACTGGACCCTACATCACCCAGGGCCACCTTAACAGCATTGTACTCCCTGGGCAAAGCAATGCACTGGGGCCTCTACCAACCCATAGGCAAGAATAAAAAAATAAATGAAAAATAAATAAATCATAATTTACACCTCCTGCAGTCCCGTGCCTTCTCTTCACATTCTTCCATACAGTGAATGGCTGTCAGCACTGTGATTGGTGGACAGCTCCAGCCATCCACCAATCAGCACACTGACATCCATTCACTGGCTGCAGGCTGGGAGGCAGGTAGAGATTGCTGCACTCTGATTGGTGGGTAGCTCCAGCCATCAATCAGCATGCTGACAACCAATCACTGTCTGGCCGCAAGCTGTGTAATTCACAATTACAATCACTCTCTACCTGCGTTCAAAGGCCCCAGTGTGCCTATACGTTAAGATGGCCCTGCCCTCATCTGGTATGTTTGTTTCTGTCTCCCCCTTTGCATTTGTCTCTCTGGCTACATTTTTGAATATAGATGGAGCCACAGTTATCTTGGCTTCTCTGCTGCGCCTAGGCACAACATGGTTTATTAGCATAAACCCTTCATCTATTGTACTTAGCTGCAATACAATAGAGAACAATACATCTGGGGATTAAGTCATTACAGCAGGGGATTAAGTCCGACTGCCCTAGCTCAGTTAATCCTATTAAAGGCCAAGATAAAGATGGCTCTATTTGTATGTGCCTCCTTTTCTACCCCCTCTGTGTGCCCTTCACCACTTGTGCCACTGCAGTGCCACCCCTTCCCCCTGTACTCTATGTGTGACTTTTCCTACCCTGTACTTCAGCCACCCTTATGTGTGCCTCAGCTTGCCTGCTCATGGAGGTCCTGCATGTTTTATTCGTATTGAGCCCCACAAATTGCAATGTAAAAATAAAGCAGCCAGTATTTACCCTGCACGGAAACAAAATGACCCACCCAAATCTAACTCTCTATGCACATGTTATATCTGCCCCACCTGCAGTGCACATGGTTTTGCTCAACCGCTAACAAATTTGTTGCTGCGATCAACTCTGAATTGCTCCATTAACCCTTTAGATGCTGGGTCAATTGTTTGCCGCCATATGGAATTTGTTCACTTTTACTTAAACAAAATAAATGTCGTTTATGCCGAAGCTGGCTGTCGGAAACCCTAGAACCCTTCCCTGGACAAGATAAAAATAAATGTAGGTTCTGCAGTAGCTCTGTGATTTCTCAGCACTTGTTTGCTCACCGATGTAAATGTTTATTTAAGGAACTAGTTTCAGCAGGCATGTGAAGGTTATACAACAAATGACTACTGGTTAATTTTTAAGTTTTCCTAGAACAGCGCAGCCCAGTCTGTTTTAGTATCCTTTGTTTAAAGGACCGCTAAATCTAGATTACAAGAAGGCTTATAGGAGGCAGGAGCTACTAATTAAATGCACAGTAAATATTCTGCAGCTCTCAGGACTGAAGATAACAGATAAAGCTGTAATGGAGGCAGGAGATACATTATCCCACTGGAGCTGCCTTTCCACGGGTGTGGTTCGTTTTATCGACAGTGTCTAGGTCGACAATGTTTAGGTCAACCACTATAGGTCGACAGTCACTAGGTCGACATGGATGGAAGGTCGACAGGGTTTCTAGGTCGACATGTGCTAGGTCGACAGGTCTAAAGGTCGACATGAGGATATATTTTTTTGTGTCGTTTTCTTCGTAAAGTGACCGGGATCCCAAATTAGTGCACCGCGTCCCCTCGCATGGCTCGCTTCGCTCGCCATGCTTCGGGCATGGTGCCTTCGCTCCGCTACCGCTTCGCTCGGCACACTTTACCGTTCCAATCGTAGTCCACATGGATCGTTAAGTATAAAAAAATCCAAAAAAAAGTGACAAACTCATGTCTACCTTTAGACCTGTTGACCTAGCACATGTCGACCTAGAAACCCTGTCGACCTTCCATCCATGTCGACATAGTGACTGTCGACATATAGTGGTCGACCTAAACATTGTCGACCTAGACACTGTCGATCTTCAGACTGGATCCCCCTTTCCACAGCCTGAAATGTCTGATAATGTGGAATATTGTACATTTAGCTACACTGCAAAGGTTAACGCACTGTGAAATACTCACATTCTATCATAGAATGGTAACGTTTACATATATAGCTGTGAAAGTGACTCTTTCATGTTTAGAGTCCCTTTAATGTGAAGTAGAAATAATGCCACATACGTAGCTTCAGTTTATGATTAATTAACGTGATGCAGACATAGGCCGCGGCAGCTCTACCTGTAAAATTCCACAGTAGATTAACTCTGAAACAGAAGCTGATTAAAGCACCCTGAATTTTTTCATTCATTTAATCTAGTGTTAGATCATAGATTGGCAATCTTTTGCCCTTCGGTTGCTGTAGATCTACGAGTCTCCGCATGTCCTAGTATCAATGGGCTGGCATTTCATCCTGCAACTTGTGGTTCTACAACAGAGTGCAGGCTCCCGGCTGAGAGGGTAGCAAAGCTAAGTGAGAAGGGGTGAAAGGGTCATGGTAGATGTACAGAAATCTTTGCTGGGGTGGTTGAACTCTGCATGTATATATATATATATATATATAGTGATGGCTGGCTCTCCGTGTATATGCAATAGTAAATGCCCCGGTGCTTCCGATGTCTGCAGCTATAGACAAGTGTATAAAAGAATTCTGTGGCGGCACTCACAAGTCTCATACAAACAGGATGGAACAGGTAAGTCTTGATAGACCCTGTTGCAGAAGATCCTCGCGAAGAGGTAGAGGCTACGGATCTTCGATCAGCATCTCGAAAAGATCTGAGTACCAGGCCCTTCAAGGCCAGTCCGGAGCATCGAGGATTGCTTGAACCATTTCCCTTTTTATTCTCTTTAGAATTCTTGGGATCAGAGGAAGTGGAGGAAACACGTACACCAGCTGGTAGACCCACGGCGCTGTCAGAGCGTCTACCGCCACTGCTTGTGGGTCCCTCGACCTAGAACAGTACCGCTTGAGGTTTTTGTTGAGTCGAGAGGCCATCATGTCGATCTGTGGATATCCCCACCGACGTGTCAACCACCGGAACACCTCCGGGTGGAGGCCCCACTCCCCCTGGTGAGGTCATGTCTGCTGAGGACGTCTGCTTCCCAGTTGTCTACTCCCGGAATGAAGACCGCCGACAATACCACGGCGTGTTTTCCGCCCACATCTCTGCCAATGCTGCTCTGCTTTTCGTTCCGCCCTGTCGTTTATGTACATTACTGTCGTTACATTGTCCGACTGGACCTAAATGGACTGATTCCGAGATAGAGATGAGGCCTGCAGAAGGGCGTTGTAGATTGGCCTGAGTTCCAGGATGTTTATTGTAAGAACGACTTCCCGACTTGACCATCGTCCTTGAAACTGCACCCCCTGGGTGACCGCTCCCCAACCTCTGAGGCTTGCATCTGTGATTAGCAGAATCCAATTCTGAATCCCGAACCTCCGACCCTCGACGAGGTGAGACATCTGTAGCCACCACAGAAGGGAGATCCGGACCATCTGTCCAACAGATCCAGCTGGAAGGGCCTTGCATGAAACCTTCCGTGAGAGGCCATCATTTTGCCCAGAAGGCGAATGCACAGATGCACCGAGATCCGGGTTGGCTTCAGGACAGCCCGAACCATCGACTGGATTACCATAGCCTTCTCCAAGGAAAGGAACACTCTCTGAGACTCTGTATCTAGTATCATTCCCAGGAAAAGAAGCCTCTGCATCGGTTTCAGGTGAGATTTTGGTAAGTTCAGAATACACCGGTGATCCAGGAGTAGTCTGGTTGAGAAGCCAATGCTGTCCAACAACCGCTTCCTGGACGGTGCCGGCCAGGTACGGAAATATGTTCACTCCCTGTTTGCAGAGTAGAAACATCATCTCTGCCATCACTTTAGTGAACACTCTTGGTGCCGTGGAGAGACCAAATGGCAGGGCCTGGAACTGGTAGTGGCAGTCCTGCAGTGCAAACCGTAAATAAGCCTGATGAGGTGGCCAGATCGGAATGTGAAGGTACGCATCCTTGATATGCAGAGACACTAGGAATTCCCCCTCCTCCAGACCTGAGATCACCGCTCTCAAAGACTCCATCTTGAATTTGAACACTCGTAAGTACGGGTTCAACAACTTGAGGTTCAAAAACGGTCTTACCGAACCGTCCGGTTTTGGTACTATGAACAAGTTGGAATAATATCCCTTGTTTTGCAGATGAGGTAGAACTGGAACAATGACCTGAGTCTGTACCAGTTTTTGAATGGCGTCCTGTAAGGTTATACTTGCCTCTTGTGAAACTGGTAAGCCTGATTTGAAGAATCTGTGAGGTAGGAGCTCCTGAAACTCCAGTCTGTAGCCCTGTGAAATAAGATCTATGACCCAGGGATCCTGACATGAACCTGTCCAGATGTGACTGAAAAATTTTAGTCGGGCTCCCACCCGCCAGTCTTCCAGGCATAGCGGTCCACCGTCATGCTGAAGGCTTTGAGGAAGCAGAGCTTGAGCTCTGTTCCTGTGAACCGGCAGTTGCTGGTTTGCATGATTTACCTCTAGCGCCTCTGGTGGCTGTAAGAAGAACCCCTGGTTTTGCCATTAAACTTACCAGTCTGAAAGGACTGTAGATTAGGTCCTGATTAGGTCATGAGTAGGCCTTCTTGGCTGGGGGAGCTACAGAAGGAAAATATGTGGACTTACCCGCAGTAGCTTTGGAGATCCATTTGTCTAGTTCATCTCCAAATAAGGCCTCTCCTGTGAAAGGTAGGCCATCCACACCTTTCCTGGAGTCCACATCAGCAGTCCACTGGCGTAGCCATAAGCCTCTGCATGGTGACACTGACATAGCAGTGGTGCGTGCATTAAGCAAGCCTATTTCTTTTATGGCTTCCACCATAAAATTCACAGAGTCCTGTATATGTTGCTGGAGTAAAATAATCTCCCCCTGAGGCAAGGTTTCTAACCCCTCAAGTAGGTTACCCGACCATTTGGCGATGGCCTTAGTAATCCACCCACATGCTAGAGTGGGTCTCTGGGCCACCCCAGCAGCTGTATACAAAGATTTTAGTGTAGTCTCAATTCTACGATCAGCCGTGTCTTTTAGGGAGGCTGCACTCGGGACAGGCAATACAATTTTCCGTGACAGCCTGGATACTGATGCATCCACTATCGGTGGATTTTCCAATTTTTTCCTATCCTCAGGAGGAAAAGATGATATCAACCTTTTAGGGATTTGAAATTTCCTATCAGGATTAACCCACGGTTCTTCAAACAGGGTACTTAGTTCCTTAGACACAGGAAAAGTGGCTGAGGATTTTTTTTTATATTAAAATAAGATTCCTCACTCTCCTCTGTCACCTTCTCAAGGATATGCAGAACTTCTCTGATAGCTTCTATGAGAGCCTCTATTCCCTGTAACAGAATAGCCACCCCCACTTCTGAGTCCACCTCCCCCTCCTACATGTCTGACCCTTCATCATCATAGTCAGACTGCAGGATATGGACCAAAGGACATTTTGCGGACAAATGGCAGGGAACTGAGATGCTGGTTTGGGTACTGAGTCTCTTTTCATAAACTCAGTCATCGATGGTCTTAAGTATTGCGTCTCTTTTTCATGGCAGGACAATTTAGTAGAAATATTGGAAATCATTCCCCTAATGGAGTCCAGCCAAGCTGGCTCTGCCCCACTAGCCTGGGAAGGTACACTGCACTGAGTACACAGTACTGAACCCCCTTTAGAAGAGGAACACTGTGCCTTACATGAAACACACTCTTTGTCTGACATACTGTGACAGTGACTGCACACACACACACACACACACACACACACACACACACACACACACACACACACACACACACACACACACACACACACACTCTGTTAGGGGTGGTGGAGGAATGCACGCTCGCCCTTCTGGCTCTGTTAGGGGTGGTGGAGGAATATACGCTCGCCCTTCTGGCTCTGTTAGGGGTGGTGGAGGAATGTATGCTCGCCGTGGTGGGGCTTGCAAATAGTTCCCTCAGGAGCTAGTTTCCTGTCAGCGGGGAATGGGACCATTAACCCTTCAAGAGGTTGGGCTGTTCCCTCCCCCCCCCCCAAGTCCAACAAAGCAGACAGGCTAGTGCCATATAGTCCTGCCTGAAAATAACAAACATAAAATAAATGTATAAAATTCTTCGGGAGCTTCCAGCGACGTGACCGGCTCCTCCGGGCACATTTTCTAAACCGATTCCGGTAGGAGGGGCATAGAGGGGGGAGCCAGCGCACACTATCAAATTCTTAAAGTGCCCAAGGCTCCTAGTGGACCCGTCTATACCCCATGGTACTAAATGGATTCCCAATATCCCCAAGGACGCAAGAGAAAAACTTTGCACACTTGTAGGGCAGTATAGATGGTGGAATGGTTAGCATTACTGCCTCACAGCACTGAGGTCATTGGTTTGATTCCCAGCATGGCCCTAACTGTGTGGAGTTTGTATATTCTCCCTGTGCTTGTGTGGGTTTCCTCTGGGTACTCCAGTTTCCTCCCACAATCCCAAAATATACAGATAGGTTAATTGGCTCCCAACAAAAGTAACCCTAGTGTGAATGTGTGTGCATGTACATATGGTAGGGAATATAGATTGTAAGCTTCACTGGGGCAGGGACTGATGTGAATGGCCAAATATTCCCTGTAAAGCGCAGCGGAATATGTGTGCACTATATAAATAACTGGTAATAAATAATAGTGTCTGGGACAGGCAGTATTGAAAGAGGAGTGCTCTACTGTACAAACTCCATGTTGGTTCCTATGTGGAGGTTTCATTCCCTAACCAAGATGGCCACCAAACTTAGTCATGCACATGCGTGGCACTATCTTGTCTGTATAAGAGCGACACAGTGGTACATGGCTGTGCAGAGCTGCACTGGCCATCTGACACCTCTGTAATATGCCTTAAGGCATACCTCCCAACTGTCCTGTTTTTTTGGGTCTGTCCCGCTGTCCCTCCCGCGCGGGGGGGGGGGGGGGGGGGGCAGTTGGGAAGCTCTCTATCACTCGCTGTTCTGCTCAGTTCAGAGCAGAGCAGCGGTGAATAGGGACTGGGGGCATGGCCAGCAGCTCACAGAGCGCTGGCCGGGCCCTCACTGTGATGGAAATTGGAGGCGTGGCCCGCAATCGCGTCATCCACGTGAGGACACATCCCTTTTCCAATGGGTCATGCCCCCTTTTTGGTGAGCCGCTGCGCCCAGGAGTCCCGACTTCAAAGATCCAAATGTTGGAAGGTATGCTTAAGAGCCAATGTCTGGATGGGCCAGTCAGGCCACACAGAGAGTGGGGCTTGCCAAGCAGCCTCCTGGCTATCTTCTTGTCCACCCTCTGTCCCACCCGCTGTACGACCACTCTCTGTCCCACCAGCTGTACATACGATAGATTGTATGCCTTTTCGTATGTAAAAAAAAAGTAATAATAATCTGTGTGCCAGGGGGATTGAAAGGAAATCAGCTGTGGAATCGGATCTTATGCTGGTTGTACTAATGTATGGTCAGCATTAGACTAAAGTAGAGGAGACGCTAAGGAGAGCAGGGCACAGCAGAGCCAAGCTGTACAGCTGCATTAACCAATCTGGAACAGATCTGTGTACAAGTTTTTATTTTTAGAAACTTTTGAATATTGCATTATTGACATTGCAAAATGGCCCTCATTCCGAGTTGTTCGCTCGCAAGGCGGTTTTAGCAGAGTTACACACGCTAAGCCGCCGCCTACTGGGAGTGAATCTTAGCTTCTTAAAATTGCGAACGATGTATTCGCAATATTGCGATTACAAACTACTTAGCAGTTTCAGAGTAGCTTCAGACTTACTCGGCATCTGCGATCAGTTCAGTGCTTGTCGTTCCTGGTTTGACGTCACAAACACACCCAGCGTTCGCCCAGACACTCTCCCGTTTCTCCAGCCACTCCCGCGTTTTTTCCGGAAACGGTAGCGTTTTTATCCACACGCCCATAAAACGCCGTGTTTCCGCCCAGTAACACCCATTTCCTGTCAATCACATTACGATCGCCGGAGCGAAGAAAAAGCCGTGAGTAAAAAAACTATCTTCATAGCAAAAATACTTGGCGCAGTCGCAGTGCGAACATTGCGCATGCGTACTAAGCAGAAAAACGCTGCGATGCGAAGAAAAATACCGAGCGAACGACTCGGAATGACCCCCAATGTATCCAACAAGGCCCAATTGTGTTGCCCCTAGCAATAGCCTAGATCCAAAGTGTTACAGTAATACGGTAATCGTGGCCTTTACTGGGTTTCACAATTGCAAGATTGTTCATTATTATGCCTGTTAAATCTTTTACTCCTAAACAATACAGCGACAAAAAAACATAAAACATTGCAGACTAATACAGCTAAACAGCACTTTATTTCCTGGTGTTTGCCATATATTTGGGAATCGGGGTTCTCTGTTCCTCTACCATGCTGTGTCAGGTGAAAGGAGTGTCACATTATTATTGTTTATTATTATTTTAGTCTTAAGGGGGGTACACACATAGTGATGTGTGCTTAAATACTAAGCAATCTGACTAGGTTGCTGAGTGGGGGGGGGGGGATGTGTGCGGAGCATTCTGTGCTAGATCGCTCAGCACACATCGGCACGGGTGTACCCCCCTTAATTCCAACTAAACATAAATGTTTATGTGAATAATAAAGCATTTATCTCTACAGAACATCTGCTATTGCCATCCTGATAATATTAGGCCAATCAGTGGTATATGTACCGCAATAGCAAGACTTCACGTCCCATTCTGCAGACATTGAACCTAATTCAGACCTGTTCGCTAGCTAGGGGTTTTTTCTAGGTTTTTTTTTGCAGTCCTGTGTTTGCATAGTCGCCGCCCATAGGCGAGTGTATTTTCACTTTGCAAGTGTGCGAACGCATGTGTAGCAGAGATGTACAAACAGATTTTGTGCAGTCTCTGAGTAGCCCAGGACTTACTCAGCTGCTGTGAACACTTCAGCCTGTCCGGGACTGGAATTGACGTCAGGAACCCTCCCTGCAAACGCTTGGTCACGCCTGTATTTTTCCAGACACTCCCAGAAATAGGTCAGTTACCACCCACAAACGCCTTCTTCCTGTCAATCTCCTTGCAAACGCCCGTGCGAATGTGGATTCTTCGCACAAACCCATCGCTGAGCGGCGATCCGCTTTGTACCCGTGCGATGCGCCTGCGAATTGCGGTGCATACGCATGCGCAGTTTAGTCCTGATCGCCCGCTGTACGAAAACGCAGCCTAGCAATCAGGTCTGAATTAGCCCCATTGATAGAGATAATCCCTATAACAGACATTTTTACAGGCTAGAAGACTCTTCTCCCTTAGGTAAATAGACCTTAATATTTCTATATAAATGTTACTAACAGGATTTACAAACATGTATGGTAGGGATGGTCATCGGTGGGTTACCCGTTGATGGTCACCACTGATAATACCATTGATGGGTAACCTCGATGGTGTGAAACCATCTGCAAAAGGAACCGTCAATGGTTTCACCCACCAATTGTCACCCTTGTTTTACAATTCAGTAGGCTGTGGGCCAATGAGAGCCCGGGGGCAGAGCTTTACAAGGAGTGTCCCGACACGTTGTAAAATAAATATTTGTTGTGTGTGCATCATTGGTGGTGGGAAACCATCTGGTTCCATCGATGGCAAAAGTATTCAACATTGGTAACAAACCATCGATGATTTTGAATAATTGATGGCCATCCGTATGGAAAAGTTACCATCGCCTGTCAGAACTTGAGATAATAAACGTTCTAACTGTATTTGCTGTGTAGTTCTTTCCAAGCAACTGTGCTTTGGGTCTGATGCAGAGACGTAAGTAAAAGCTTTCACTGACGCGAATTTGCTCGCGATGCAACTGAAACAATATAGAGACGCCCACTGCCAGCATCTCACATCCGCCTCCGACGTAGGAAAGTGGAAACATCGGACGCACATCAGTAGAACGTCTGAGTAAGTCTATGCTGTCTGCCATAAGAGGCTCCCATAAGCAGCCAAGGCCTCTCTAGCTGTGAGCGAATTTGCAGTGGTTGATTTGCAGGGCCGTCTTTTGTATGGGCTCAATAGGCAGTTGTCCAAAGGCCCCAGGAGTATAAGAGTCCAAGGGGTCTATTTACTAAGACTTGGATGGAGCTGTCCATGGAGATAAAGTACCAGCCAATCAGCTCCTAACTGACATTTTTCAAACCCAGCCTGTGACATGGCAGTTAGGAGCCGATTGGCTGGGACTTTATCTCTGGCGACTTTATCTCCATACAAGGCTTAATAAATAGACCCCCAAGGCTGATAGCCGAGGGTCCCCTTTTTTCAGAGGTACCAGATATTTTAAAATTAGCCCTGGGGAACCGGAGATATCTGACTTCAAAAGCAGTGGTACCCATCTGAGCCTGTTAATTGCTCTTCCAAGCCAGATATCTCTGTCTAACTTAGAGTTTTTCTGGTATAATCCAAAAGCTGGGACTCTCCCCTTTCGGTGGACACTGGCAGCTTGGCAGAACCAGAGATATCGGCCTTCTAGCAGTTGGTCCCTGCTCCAGCTCCACACGCCTGGTATGCAGTTTTATATTTTTTTGTGTGGATTACCCTGGCTCGTAAACTGTGATCCCCAAGTCCACAGTACCTCCTGAAAGATGGGATTCTAGTTTTTTAATCCCATTGAAAGCTATAAAATCTATTCCCAGGTACTGGAGATATCTGCAGTCAAGCAAGCTGCCCTTCCACCAGAAAATGATGAATATTAAGCCCACTCCACTATCCACTCCTCCCAAGCGTATTAAACACACACCCTACCACCCTAGAAGTCATGTACCGGGGGACCCTTCATTCAGCCCAATGCCCTCTTCTACAGTTTAGTGTTCTCCCTCCCACCCCATATCCCACCATCTGTGCAGTAAAGGAGTAATTAGCAGAAATTACTGCTCCAGGTCCTACATGCTGAGCAGAAGATAGAACACCCCCTACTGCCCGCGGGACATCAAAGCTGCCTACCATGAGAGGATGGGTAGGGGGCCTAGTGCATTGCTTTGCCCAGGGGCCTACACTGCTGTTAACACAGCCCTGGGCTGTAGTGCTTTTAAGTGGAATATTACTGGCTGGAAGTGTGCTGTGCATTGGGGAAAATGTCACCCTCCATGTTCACACCTACAGTATATCTCTGATATGCTCCCGAAACGTTAACACCTGTGAAGTTTATCAGTATCTTTTGTTTATAAGCCAACCTGTATTTTAGGTTTAGTGGTCCTGAAAACATCAATGGACCAATACAGTCCATTCAACACAACATAACTCTTATAGCAAGAAAAAAAGTGCTTAACACCTGACTTCCCCACCTAATGTACTACTGCAGCAACCTGTACTGAAATAATGAGTTTAGATTTAAAATAAACATCGTTAACATCAATGAATTGTGTGGTTCAGGAGCAGAGAGCATTTTGTGCTAGGAGGAAGGGAGGAGGGTCTTTGATCAGTACTTGCTTCAGCCATGCACACTGTATAAGGGATGGACATTGAATGGTGAACCATCAATGGTCTCCATATGTACCTTTCATCAATGGCAGGAAACCCTAGGCGGAAATTATTGGTGGATTGAACCATAGGTGAGCTGCACAAGAGCAGACATGTGACCATGACAGGCAAATCAAAAAGGAAGGTGGGGCAAAGAGATGACTATTGGGAAAACAATACTAAGCAAAGTGCAACAGGGGTAAAAAAACAAAAGGGGCAGACAAGATGGGCCAAGTGGTTCTTATCTGCCTTCAAATTGTATGTTTCTATGTTTATGTTCCAAACAAACATCGGAATTCCACTATTGATGGCAAAACATTGACCACTGGAAGCAAACGATTGCTGAGTTAGAAGTAATATTAAGAAGGAAGACATTTCTGTTTAATTCTAGCCAGGGTTGTGGGGGTAGCAACATCCTTAGGATGCACCGAACACGAACCCTGCAGCTTGTACAGCTGCCAGGAGTGTCTGGTGCTGGCAATTTCATCCCCTAGGTGAAACACCATGATATAATTTGCTCCGGGGCGGGGAAAGCACCATGCGCCCTGGGATTTCATTGATCTTAGCTATGCACAACCATATGCTTTGAAATAGTGGCAACAAGAGTTTGAGTAGGCTCTAGCACAGGCACTAAGGGGGGTGTGGCTAGGTCTTCCTTGCAGTCCAGGTCCCACAGACAGGCACCCACCACCCCTCTACCACATGGCACCTTGCATTTAGGAAAGAACACAGAGGACTTCTGACTGTTCAGCTACTCTTAAACTTAATCTTCCAAGATGCTCTGCCAGTGATAGCTGATGACTTGTTTGTACTGTTGTCACTGTAATTGCTGTCAATTTACTGTAATACTCTGTAGTAGACTCTTACCTGCAATGATGTCATCCATTTGCTCCAAGGCCGCCTGAAGCATGTGACTGGCAGTAGAAGCCATGTCTGCTGCAGTTCGTGTCCTGACAAACAAAAAAGAAATGTTAATTCATATCCTTATTTATTCCTACGTACTTTGTTAAATAACTGCATCAAATATTTGATGTCATTGTCAAAACTTGTAGCAGATAAGAACTATTGGCTACTTGGATGCTTTTTTGGGGGGATTTTTTTTTTTACAGTTTCCCAAATGCTGTCCTCAAGCTCCTCCCTCTACCCATCCCTTACAATCCAGGGTTTAAGGATAGCCATACTGAGGTGGCTGAATTAAATGGAATAATTTCATCCTCCAAAACAAAAACTCGGTCAAGCATATTGACGCAAAAGTAGGTCATTTTATGACTAAACCACCAGAAAAAAAAGCACGCCCCTCATCCACGAAAATCCTTCACATACCCCAACAAAATAAGCACTTATTCACCTTGGCCACAAGTCAGCCCCTTTCAAGGCCATGAAAGTTAGGACTGGGCCAAACAGACAAGTGGAAGTGCTGTCCATAACTATCATTTCTTTATTGCATTCTAGAAAATCATAGAACCTAATTGGTTGCTATAGGCAACACCATCACTTGTCTACGTTAAAAGCTTTAACACATGTACCATATGTCTTCGATCAGCAGAATGTTGACATCCATTATATCGACATGGTTAAAATGTTGACAACATCAATGTCAACTTTTCTGCAATGACAAAATTACATCAGTGTCAACATGCTGAATGTCAACATTAAGAACATGTTGACATTCTCATGTCAACTTAAGGAATGTCCAAATTGTGAATGTCGACAAAATATATCTCACCATGGGACTGATGTGTGCTATTGCTCAATGCAAATTTTTGCACCCCACTTCTGCCACCAACTGGGCCCACAAATCCACATGTGTCTCTGTAAGACCATGTACAAAAGTCCATATTGTCACATAAGAGCATTTGCGCTGTGGTGTTACACTTTTCCAGTTTGGTAATGACCTTTAGTAGAGCACATTTCTGAAAAATAGTGGACAAGTTACTGCAGTGAAGGTGGTGTAACCCATAACAACTCTTCAAGGGTTTGCTTTAATTTTCTTACCTGTATTTGACAACAGATTTAATGTAATTGTTATTGTTTGTTAAAGTAAAAATGGGATGTAGTCAAGATCCCGCCAGACGGAATCCCGGCGGTCAAAATACCGACACCGGAATCCCGACTGGCACAATCCCAACATATTCTCCCTCTGTGGGTGTCCACGACACCCATAGAGGGAGAATAAATTAGTGTGCCGAGCGCAACGAGGCACCGTGCCCGCAGCTTGGCGAGCGCAGTGAGCCCGCAAGGGGCTGCGTTCCGCTCGCCACCCCTGTCGGGATTGTGCTGGTCGGGATTCCGGTGTTGGTATTTCGACTGCCGTGATCCCGTCCAGCTGGATTTCGTACTGATCCCAAGTAAACTTTTCACGGTTACTTGTGCACCAATCTCCATAACTGTTCTCCATATAGCTGATTTGTTGTCCTTGCATGACAGCTTGGAAAATATTTAATACACACACAATGTTCATGGATATCAGAGAGAAGCTGAGGTCACAACTGGCTGTGGGAAAATTACATGGAGCTGTGTCTATTTAAAATCCTCCAGGCTGTGATACCTGGAACAGTGTTTGCTGCCGCCACCAGAAGCCCTTATGTTTTATACCTAGACAGAGGGGATCAGAGATCTATCTATCTATCTATCTATCTATCTATCTATCTATCTATCTATCTATCTATCTATCTATCTATCTATCTATCTATCTATCTACCTATCTATCTATCTATCTATCTGTTCCAGCACAATTCTGGAATGCCTGGAGCAATTTACACCAAACTTAGTACACATATCACTACAATCTGTAAGGGGTGGGAAGGGGGTGACATGTAAAAATCCATAGTTTTTGGCGTAACTCTGGAATTGTACCAAACGCTGGCTGCTGTGTCCGGTTTGGGGAGGGGGTGATCCCGGGAGGTTCCCAGCAGCGTGGCGTCCCCTCCGTCTCTGGGATGCTCCCTCCAGGTGCTGCTGGCTGCTGCCTTGCTGAGGGATGGGTGGTCTTAGTTTACCAGGAAGTCCTTCAAATTATGAAAGTTATACGCACGTAAATACTAGAAATTTCTGTAGCTAAGCACAGGTATTCAGCTACTAGACTATATTTCCCAGTATTTATGTAGCCGAATTAACAATTTTAAAGATAAAAGCCAGGACTTCTGCCCACCTCCTCAGAATGGATTATGCTGTGATATTTCCAATAGGAACTTCTTGTGGATTGTAATCCATGTGGATTTAAAAGTCCACGCTGAGTTTAAAAGGTCATGTGCTCGATCATGAAGAAGAGGTCCTCTTATCAGGTCCTGACGGCAGCTGACACTCAACATTCATTTGGTTATGCAAGAAGGTCACCATTCAATGTCAAACTATGGTACATCACCACTGTATTTAAAGATATTGAGCCCAATTTTAAAGAATACCAAATGGATTCTTAATCAAGAACAATTTAATTCACTTATTCAGTTTTGGACTAGGCAGTATTCATTATTATAAACCCAGTATATCCTGCACCCATGATTAAACCCATCTTCAAGATCTACTTGGAGAGGCTCCTGGATTCCTCTGTGTCTCTGTGTGGTAGCAAAATTAACTGGAAGACAATTTCATTAGGGGAAGGGTGCCGATTCCCTGCTCCTGCAGTCCCTTGCTGCTATGTATTCCATAATACAATTAAACATTACTGCATAATTGTCGACTTTGTTCTTCTTTTCTCCGGGAGAAGCCTGGGGAGGAGCTGCAGCTAACAGATTTGGAGGCTGGAATGGGATCTCTAGAGCATTAGGCTCCGCAGCAAAATGCTGCGATTGGTGGATCTGCGTGGAAGGGTGGAGCTAAATTATGCACTTCACATAAATTAACCCCAGCCTGCTCCGCACACACCCGTATTTCCATGTTTCATCCCTGCATCCTGTCTGCTTCACTAGGAAGCAGTTGGGATGCGGATCTCTTTCAGGGTGTGAGGGCGGGGGGGGGGGGGGGGGGGGTACCCGAGAAAGATGGGAGTCTCCGGCAACTTCCAGGAGGTTAGGCAAGTATGCATAACAGATGTGAAACAAGTGGGAATTCTTTTGGGATGTGTACATTTACCTTTGGTATAATAGTCTGAAAGAAACTACAGCATTACAACACTGTTGGGGCCTGATGCAGCGGTGTACGCAATGCCAGTGTAGTGGGATGATTTTTTTGCTACTGCCCATGCGTCCCGGTTGTGTACATGCAGAGATGCAGCTCTAATCATGGGTGCACACAGGGAGAAGTGCATTGAAAACGTAGCGGGTGTTCCTGAGCGGTATTACTGCGCGTACGGACGCCGACAGTGGGCGTCTGAGTTCTTGTGCGTTTGGAATCACAGATGAACACAAGAGAAGGATAAAGTTGCAGATGGACGGATTGGTTGCTATGGGCAACATCTCCAATTCTGTTTTAGAAGCTTTAGTAAATTTACCCCTTAATGTTTGTGGTTTAGAAATATATGGGCCTATTTATCAAGACCTCCCAAGAATGAATAATGAAAATGCTAATTAATAAACACTACAAACAATCAGACTAACATAATTGGTTTCTCCTTTACTTCTAAAACGTTTAAAAAGATAAGGGATCTTTTCTGTGTGTGCCAAAAATGTTTTAAGGATGCGCTGTGTAAACCCTCCTCCTCACATTACTGACATGAAGCCCAGAATGTCCAGGGTAGATAGAGGCTCCATTACCAATAACAGCACTGGCACTGCCAGTCAGCATGTGAGGCTGCGGCGGGGACTGGGCATGTTGGGAACGGCTCGGATGCCTGAATACCCCCCTTCCTTTCAGCCACGGATATCACTGCCAGAGCAGGGAGTGTAACAATGAGAGGAGACATACTGTAACTAGCAGAGGGGAGGGCTGCAGCATGGCAACTGAAGAACCCAAGTAAAACACCAATTGTAGCCCCCTGCGCCCATTAATAAGACATACACTGATCATATACCGTGAGCAGTGTTGGACTGGGGCAGGTAGGGCCCACCGGGAGAAATACAGTGGTAGGGGCCCATGTTTAGGGGTGTGGCCAGTCCACAAAGGGGGTGTGGCCTGCCACCTCATTGGTTTGACTAACCATTAGAGAGTGCAACGTCTGGGCCCCTTCATAAATATATACAGTAAATTCATCTGCTGCATGCATGAGAATGTACCAGATTAATAACAGCAATGCAATGTAGAAAATACACCATAGTACAGTATAAGGTAACATCTGTATAATTCAAGTGCACAGTCTGGAACCTGATCCTTAGAGCAGGCAGTGGGGCCCACCAGTGGTTTCCCCTGTGGGCAAGTCTAAGCCTGACAGTGATTGAGAATAAAAGGGCACAGATCTTGATGTTGACCTAAAATTACGGCAATTTTTCTAACCAATCTGTAGAAATGAAAGTTCCTGTGAATGATTCTGTACTGCAAGCACACAGGACCAATGCAGTCGTAGCTAAACATTAAAGAATTTTACTGTCTCTATGCCACCTTCCTGAATTATGCAGCCATCTTTCCCTTTTACTCTAAAATTGTGGCCTTACAACTTAGGTAAGAGAGGAGGGAAAGGGGCTGTGGGGTCCTTTATGCGTCTGGTTTGTCTGTTTTAACCTCTTTATTGCACAACTTTTGTGTGCTCATTTATGTGTGCCTGGTACTTGTATGCACCTTGGGGTGTGCAGAGCTTCCCAATGAAAACCCTTGCTTAAATAGTACAGTGACATATTGTGTCCTGGGGCACAGTGGCGAATTTCCCATTAGGCACGTGCCTAGGGGCGGCACTTGTTTGGGGGGGCAGCACTTGGATGCTTGTATTGGTACTGTCAACCCAAAAAGTACTAGTAACGGCAAACTATTTCCACTGTACTGTACCATATGCCATCTTGAATTGAGTGTAAATGGGTAAAATATGCACATACTGCCCTGTAAGCTGACATAATATTTAATGGCTTTTTCTTTATTATTCTATTAAAATGGCTATCATCAAATGATAGCTTATAACAAATCAATAAAAATAATAAAACTAGGCAGTTGGGGGGCAGCTGTTACTGTTGTGCCTAGGGGCTCCCTCACCCCTAACTCCGCCCCTGCCTGGGCACTGTGGTATATTGTGCACTGGGAGAACGGTGTGACATATTGTGCATTGGGGGCAGTATGTGACATATTGTGTCCTGGGGCACTGTGGTATATTGTACACTGGGAGAACTGTGTCACATATTGTTCATTGGGGGTAGATTGTGTCATATTGTGTGCTGGGGCACTGTAGTATATTGTACACTGGGAGAACTGTGTGACATATTGTGCATTGGTGGCAGTATGTGTCATATTGTGTCCTGGGGCACTGTGGTATATTGTACACTGGGAGAACTGTGTGAAGTATTGTGCACTGGTGGCAGTATGTGTCATATTGTATCTTGGGGCACTGTGGTATATTGTACACTGGGAGAACTGTGCGACATATTGTGCATTGGGGGCAGTATGTGACATATTGTGTCTTGGGGCACTGTGGTATATTGTACACTGGGAGAACTGTGTGAAGTATTGTGCACTGGTGGCAGTATGTGTCATATTGTATTTTGGGGCACTGTGGTATATTGTACACTGGGAGAACTGTGTGACATATTGTGCATTGGAGGTGGATTGTGTCATATTGTGTCCCGGAGCACTGTGGTATATTGTACACTGGGAGAACTGTGTGACATATTGTGCATTGGGGGTAGTATGTGACATATTGTGTCCTGGGGCACTGTAGTATATTGTACACTGAGAGAACTGTGTGACATATTGTGCATTGGAGGTGGATTGTGTCATATTGTGTCCTGGGGCACTGTGGCATATTGTACACTGGGAGAACTGTGTGACATATTGTGCATTGGGGCGGATTGTGTCATATTGTGTCCCGGGGCACTGTGGTATATTGTACACTGGGAGAACTGTGTGACATATTGTACATTGGGGCGGATTGTGTCATATTGTGTCCCGGGGCACTGTGGTATATTGTACACTGGGAGAACTGTGTGACATATTGTGCATTGGGGGCAGTATGTGTCATATTGTGTCTTGGGGCACTGTGGTATATTGTACACTGAGAGAACTGTGTGACATTGTGCATTGGGGGCCGTATGTGACATATTGTGTCCTGGGGCACTGTGGTATATTGTACACTGGGAGAACTGTGTGACATTGTGCATTGGGGGCAGTATGTGACATATTGTGTCGTGGGGCACTGTGGTATATTATACACTGGGAAAACTGTGTGACATATTGTGCATTGGAGGTGGATTGTGTCATATTGTGTCCGGGAGCACTGTGGTATATTGTACACTGGGAGACCTGTGTGACATATTGTGCATTGGGGGCAGTATGTGACATATTGTGTCCTGGGGCACTGTAGTATATTGTACACTGAGAGAACTGTGTGACATATTGTGCACTGGAGGTGGATTGTGTCATATTGTGTCCTGGGGCACTGTGGTATATTGTACACTGGGAGAACTGTGTGACATATTGTGCATTGGGGGCGGATTGTGTCATATTGTGTCCTGGGGCACTGTGGTATATTGTACACTGGGAGAACTGTGTGACATATTGTGCATTGGGGCGGATTGTGTCATATTGTGTCCCGGGGCACTGTGGTATATTGTACAATGGGAGAACTGTGTGACATATTGTGCATTGGGGGCAGTATGTGACATATTGTGTCCTGGGGCACTGTGGTATATTATACACTGGGAAAACTGTGTGACATATTGTGCAGTGGAGGCAGTATGTGTCATATCGTGTCCTGGGGCACTGTGGTATATTGCACACTGGGAGCACTGTGTGGTGACATATTGTGCATTGGGGGCAGTATGTGTCATATTGTGTCCTGGGGCACTGTGGTATATTGTGCACTGGGAGAACTGTGTGACATATTGTGCATTGGGGGCGGATTGTGTCACATTGTGTCCCGGGGCACTGTGGTATATTGTACACTGGGCGAACTGTGTCACATATTGTGCATTGGCGGCGGATTGTGTCATATTGTGTGCTGGGGCACTGTGGTATATTGTACACTGGGAGAACTGTGTGACATATTGTGCATTGGGGCAGTATGTGTCATATTGTGTCTTGGGGCACTGTGGTATATTGTGCACTGGGAGAACTGTGTGACATATTGTGCATTGGGGGCGGATTGTGTCACATTGTGTCCCCGGGGCACTGTGGTATATTGTACACTGGGCGAACTGTGTCACATATTGTGCATTGGAGGCGGATTGTGTCACATTATGTCTTGGGGCACTGTGGTATATTGTGCACTGGGAGAACTGTGTGACATATTGTGCATTGGGGGCGGATTGTGTCACATTGTGTCCCGGGGCACTGTGGTATATTGTACACTGGGAGAACTGTGTGACATATTGTGCATTGGAGGCGGATTGTGTCACATTATGTCTTGGGGCACTGTGGTATATTGTGCACTGGGAGAACTGTGTGACCTATTGTGCATTGGAGGCGGATTGTGTCATATTGTGTGCTGGGGCACTGTGGTATATTGTACACTGGGAGAACTGTGTGACATATTGTGCACTGGGAGCAGTATGTGTCATATTGTGTCTTGGGGCACTGTGGTATATTGTACACTGGGAGAACTGTGTGACATATTGTGCATTGGGGGCAGTATGTGTCATATTGTGTCTTGGGGCACTGTGGTATATTGTACACTGGGAGAACTGTGCGACATATTGTGCATTGGAGGCGGATTGTGTCACATTATGTCTTGGGGCACTGTGGTATATTGTACACTGGGAGAACTGTGCGACATATTGTGCATTGGAGGCGGATTGTGTCATATTGTGTCCTGGGGCACTGTGGTATATTGTACACTGGGAGAACTGTGTGACATATTGTGCATCGGGGGCAGTATGTGTCATATTGTGTCTTGGGGCACTGTGGTATATTGTACACTGGGAGAACTGTGTGACATATTGTGCATTGGGGGCACTATGGGCCTAATTCATATTTACTACCTATTTCGTACGATAAACCGATTTGTAGTGTGCAAGTCTAATGATGGGGAGAGGACACTGCGCATGTGCAGGACCTGAGGGCTGAGGGCATTTGGAGGTGGGGAAGGGGCGGCGAATGGGTCCGTTCTTCAAAACGGAGGCATGTCGCCTCAGTTTTGTGGGAGTGTCGAGGTCAGTGGCTGCGTCTGGTGATGCATATTTAATGACCTCAGCTGCAGATCTGAGAGGGAAGGTTACTCAGTTGACCGATGGTCACACAGTGTGATCCGATGACGCATCTTGAGACACACCAGCGGATCACGGAAGCGGTCAGGAGGTATATATTTACACCAGACGTCTCCTGTGGCATTTGCATATTAGATGTACAGTATTGTTCCTCGCAGCTGTGTAATCACGTACAACTCTGAATCAGGCCCTAATGTGTCATATTGTGAACTGGGGGCACTGTATGTCATATTGTGAACTGGGGGCACTGTCAACTCGTGAACTAGGGGGCACTGTATCAAATCTTGAACTGGGGGGCACTGTGTGGCACATTGTGTATCAGTGGCAATGTGTGGCATAATGTTTACTGGGGGCCCTGTGTGTTATATAGTGAATTGGGAGCCCTGTGTGACATACTGTGAACTAGGGGCACTGTGTGGCACATTGTGACTCGGGGCACTGTGTGGCACATTGTGACTGGGGGCACTGTGTGGCACCTGGTTACTGGGGGCACTGTGTCGCACATTGTTACTGGGGCCCGGTGTGGAATATTGGGAACTGGGGGCACTGTGCAGTGTATTGTGCACTGGAGCAAATTTATTTTATTGCAACAAAATATATACAGTATACATTTTTTTTTTCAGGATGCTCAGCTGAACATACTTTTGTATAAACATAGGAATGCGATATTACGAGTGAAAAGAGGATCCTGTAAAGAGAAGAGGAGGAACAAGGAGCCAGAAGCAGAGAATAAAGTATGAACTTGCAGTACATGAAGTAGAGTGCAGTAAATAGAACCTGTAGCTATGTTCTCCTGTCTTCCATATAGAACCTTAGATGAACTTTCCCTACAAATAGGACAAGGCAGATGGACTGTTTTAAATGGCGAAAGTGAAAGACGCAATAACACATTTAGCACCAGCACATAATTAGCTTTCAGCAATAATGAGCTATACACGTGACTGCACATTATAGAGCTCTCTTTATTATTAAGGACGGAACTAACATCTTAGTGGTTGGCAGTAATTACATGCCACCATACGGTAACTGGCCTAGTTTTAGTTGATGAATTATCCACTGAACGGATTGCGATACTGTTGCATACATGTAATGGAATTAGAAGTTATCGCGGTTTTCATCAATATACTTACGTAAATTTTGTGCTCTGTGATGGGTTATAGACACTTTCTGATGCGGCCTACAAAGTTAGTATTTGTAACAAAAACTTTTCATTCCCAACACATAATAGTCTAGATCATTGGCTCCCAAACTCTGCCCTTAAGGACCCCAAACAGTTCACGTTTTCCGGGTCACCTAGCAGGAGCACAGGTGTATTAATTACTCACTAACACATTTCCCAGGTCACTTAGCAGGAGCACAGGCGTAGTATTACTCACTGACACATTTCTCAGGTCACTTAGCAGGAGCACAGGCGTGCACATTACTCACTGACACATTTCCCAGGTCACTTAGCAGGAGCACAGGTGTACTCACTACTCACTGGCATAATGGCATTTCCCAGGTCACTTAGCAGGAGCACAGGCGTAGTCATTACTCACTGACACATTTCCCAGGTCACTTAGCAGGAGCACAGGTGTAGTCACTACTCACTGACACATTTCCCAGGTCACTTAGCAGGAGCACAGGTGTACTCACTACTCACTGACATTTCCCAGGTCACTTAGCAGGAGCACAGGCGTGCTCATTACTCACTAACACATTTCCCAGGTCACTTAGCAGGAGCACAGGTGTACTCACTACTCACTGACACATTTCCCAGGTCACTTAGCAGGAGCGCATGTGTACTCATTACTCACTGACACATTTTAAAAGAACAGCAGGTGGAGCTAATTGTTTCACTTTCTGCGAGGCGACCTGGAAACCGTAAACAGTTGTGGGTCCTTGTGGACCGAGTTTGGGAACCACTGGTCTAGATGTACTAAGCAGCACTTTTGCAAGCCGCTGATTATCAACGGTGTGGACCCAGACATTTAGAACTCCAATATTAGTGTTTTGCATTTAATATTATTGCAGTTTTACATTTCTGGGACAAAATCAATGTTTTTAATCTGCCGCATAGTAAATCTATGTCTCTCATATCAGCGCAAAATACAGGACATTATTGGCATGATTCTGAGTCAAACGCAATCTGCATGCAATGTCTATATTCTCGTAGTTGAGTGATTATTTGCAACTGCGCATGCTAAAAAATTTGCGGAAACCCCGACGGTACATGTATTACACGTGTACACACACAGGCGGGTGTGAACAGTGGCGGAACAGTAATGGAGTTCCAGGGTGGTGGCTGGTAGTGCAGACAAAAATGGTCCATTCAGTGGGTGTATTATGGCAGCTATATCAATGCAAGTGACAGCATACCAAGACACACAGCCTCAAGCATAGGAGGTCATGGAGAAACTACACCTGCTATGCCCCCTGTGATGACCTACTGCTCCCCACTGTGCCCCCTGTGATGACATACTGCCCCTGCCGTGCCCCCTGTGATGACATACTGCTCCCCGCCGTGCCCCCTGTGATGATGTTCTGCCCACGCCATGCCCCCTGTGATGACATACTGCTCCCCACTGTGTCTCCTGTGATGATGCACTGCCCCCGCCGTGCCCCCTGTGATGACGTTCTGCCCATGCCGTGCCCCCTGTGATGATGTACTGCTCCCCGCCATGCTCCCTGTGATGACGCTCTGCCCCTGCCGTGCCTCCTGTGATGATGTACTGCTCCCCACTGTGCCCCCTGTGATGACGTTCTGCCCGCGCCATGCCCTCTGTGATGATGTACTGCCCCCCACTATGCCCCCTGTGATGACGTACTGCTCCCATCATGCCCCCTGTGATGACCTATGGTTCCCCGCCGTGTCCCCTGTGATGACCTATGGTTCCCCACCATGCCCCCTGTGAGGACATACTGCTCCCCGCCGTGCCCCCTGTGATGACGTACTACCCACGCCATGCCTTCTGTGATGACGTACTGCCCCCCCACCATGCCCCCTGTTATGACGTACTGCTCCCACCATGCCCCCTGTGAACACCTACTGCTCCCCACCATGCCCCCTGTTATGACGTACTGCTCCCACCATGCCCCCTGTGAACACCTACTGCTCCCCACCATGCCCCCTGTGATGACGTACTGCTCCCGCCATGCCCCCTGTGAAGACCTACTGCTCTCCATCATGCCCCCTGTGATGACGTACTGCTCCCGCCATGCCCCCTGGAATGATGTACTGCTCCCCGTCATGCCCCCTGTGATGATGTACTACTCCTCGCCAAGCCCCCTGTGATGACGTACTGCTCCCGCCATGCCCCCTGTGATGACGTACTGCTCCCCGCCACGTACTGCCCCCGCCATGCCCCCTGTGATGAGGTACTGCCCCCGCCATGCCCCCTGTGATGATGTTCTGCCCCCGCCATGCCCCCTGTGATGACGTACTGCCCCCGCCATGCCCCCTGTGATGAGGTACTGCCGCCGCCATGCCCCCTGTGATGACGTTCTGCCCCCGCCATGCCCCCTGTGATGACGTACTGCCCCCGCCATGCCCCCTGTGATGACGTACTGCTCCCCGACATGCCCCCTGTGATGATGTACTGCTCCCCGCCATACCCCCTGTGATGATGTACTGCTCCCGCCATACCCCCTGTGATGACATAATGCACCTCAATGATGTAATGCCCACTTCAAGCTTTTGTGAGGGGGTTATTAAATAAGATTGACAGGTCAGTGCTGATAGTAAATAGGGGGATTAAGAGACAAAGAGAAACAGAATTCTAATTTTCTTCATGGCCATAAAGATAAGCGTACCGGGCGGCCCAGATAGGAGCATTGGTGGAAACCAGAGTGACTTGTGGTGCCCGGCCAATATGTAAATGGGGCCCACTATGTATAAATAGCACAAAATTCACAGCTCTTCCTCTCGTCACCCCAGTTCTCTGCCAGACTACATCCCAGCGACTCCTGAGACACTCCACAAAATTTTACCAACATACATTAAATGTCTTCTCTTTCACGTTTGTTATCTTACAATACAAAGGAGACACACACACACACACACACACACACACACACACACACACACACACACACACACACACACACACACACACACACACTTTTCTTATCTAAATATGTTAAAAGCAAAATCTGGACCCACTGTATCAACAGAAGTTAAAACTAATTAATCTTTCTCATATTTTGTATTTTTAATCTTGCCAAACTGGATAAAGTCAATCATTTAAATCTGCCGTGTACATAGATGACACCTGATGGGGTATCTGGTACAGTATATAGACAATACAATAGGAACACAACACCGTGAACAATATATGACATTACAAGCTAGCACACAGAAAGCGGAGAAGGGGCGAGCTATAAAAGGTACCTTTTCTCGTATTCCGACAGCTGCAGGATCCTTCGCCACGGCTGTTTAATCTGTCACAGTCGTCCCTGTAATCACATCACACTGCATACTTTGAAGCTAATGACAAGGCTTGCAAGAGGGAACACCACACCAAAACCACATGCTCGCAATAATGCCGAACACTGCCCATGAAAAACAAGAATATCTACAATTTGATTACTACAAATTTTCAAGTTCAGCCTCCTCTGCGGCTGACTAACAAGGAAGTACAGGGAGGCAGCTCCTGTCGGCTTCATCTGTGCTCTGCCGGAGCCCAGGCATCTCCTCAACTATTCCAAGTATAAAGAGTTATTTTAAAGGGACCCGTCCTCATTATCTTCAGGTTGGAATGACGCGTAGGATTTTCACAGGCGATTTCCTTCTGATCCCAGATGAGGGGAAACTGTGTACATTCTTTTCAGCAACCTAAATCAATAAATAAATACAATACCCTTTAAAAAATGTTTAATGTAAATACGTTCATTTAGTATTTAAATGATAAAAATACAGTAAAACCACGTGGTATCGTGATCTCCAAGAAACCAGAACTCCATCTCAGTCATTGTCACTGCAGCCGTCTTTCAGATTAATGGGGAAATGTATCAAACCATGCATACTGCACAACATTCTGTTTGTGGAAGGCGGGACTCCTTGCGCGGCGAAACGGTGCCGAAAAGGGGGCTTGATCTAATGAAAAAGGGGCATGGCTTCGCGTGGATGATGCGATCACGAGCCACGCCTCCAATTTTCGTCACAGTGGGGGCATGGCCAGCACTCTGTGAGCTGCTGACCATGCCCCCAGTCCCTCTAGCTCACTGGAATAGACGCTGTGCGCATGCACAGCGAGTTATCAGGAGCCTCTCAACTGCCCCCCCACCGCGGGACACTGCGGCCCGCGGGAGGGACAGTGGGACAGACCCCCAAAAATGGGACTGTCCCGCGAAAATCGGGACAGTTGGGAGGTATGCCATGGAGAGAGATAAATGGGTATATGTACAGATAGATCCACGGTTATCTTGGCCTCTCTGCTGCGCCTAGGCACACCATGGTTTATTTACATAAACCCTTCATCTATTGTTCTCAGCTGCAATACAATACAGGGAATAATACAGAGGGGATTAAGTCATTACAGCAGGGAATTAAATCCGACTGCCCTGGCTCAATTAATCCTATTAAAGGCCAAGATAAATGTGGACCCATCTGTACTAATCCTTGGAGAGATATAAAGTTAGGCTTACCATACTATCCCTTTAAAGAGGAAACATGAATTACAGAGGTTCTATGACGGGCTGACTTCAAGTCTGCATTTCAACTGGTTTTAAGTAACTGGAGAACCTTGTAATTTATGAGTGTCCCAGTGTAAAGGGATAGGCCCTCATTGCGATTTGTTCGCTCGTTGACGATTTTCTCTATATTGCGATTAGACTCTTACTGTGCATGCGCAATGTTCGCAGAGCGCATGCGCTTAGTTATTTTACTCAACAGTTAGGTATTTTACTCACGGCATTACGAGGATTTTTCTTCGTTCTGGTGATCGGAGTGTGATTGACAGGAAGTGGGTGTTTCTGGGCGGAAACTGGACGTTTCATGGGTGTGTGTGAAAAAACGCTGCCGTTTCTGGGAAAAACGCGGGAGTGGCTGGAGAAACGGGGGAGTGTCTGGGCGAACGCTGGGTGTGTTTGTGACGTCAAACCAGGAACGAAACTGACTGAACTGATCGCAGTGGCAGAGTGAGTGTCGAGCTACTCGGAAACTGCTAAGAAATTTCTATTCGCAATTCTGCAAATCTTTCGTTCGCAATTCTGCTAAGCTAAGATTCACTCCCAGTAGGCGGAGGCTTAGCGTGTGCAATGCTGCTAAAAGCAGCTAGCGAGCGAACAACTCGGAATGAGGGCCATAGTGTGGTAAGCATAGATAAAGTGGACAGAGATAAAGTACCAGCCAATCAGCTCCTAACTGCCAGGTTACAGACTGTGTTTGAAAAATGGCAGCCAGGAGCTGATTGGTTGGTACTTTATCTCTCTCCGAGGCTTAATACATAGGGGGTCATTCTGAGTTGATCGCTCACTAGCTACTTTTAGCAGCCGTGCAAACGCATAGCCGCCGCCCATCGGGGAGTGTCTTTTTGCTTTGCTGAAGCGCGAACGCTTGTGCAGCAGAGCGCCTGCAAAATAATTTGATGCAAAACAAGACCAGCCCTGTAGTTACTCTTCGTGTGCATGGATTCTAACGGCGGTGGGATGGCTTTAGACGTCACACACCTGCCCAGTGTTCGCCCAGCCACGCCTGCGTTTTTCTAAGCACTCCCTGAAAACGGTCGGTTGACACCCAGAAACGCCCACTTCATGTCAATCTTCCTGCATTCGGCCGTGCGACTGAAATCTTCGCTAGAACCTGTGCAAAACCACGATGCTCTTTGTACCCGTACATCACGCGTGCGCATTGCGGTGCGTACGCATATGCAGATTAGCCATTTTTTTCACTGATCACTGCGCTGCGAACAATGGCAGCTAGCGATCAACTCGGAATAGACCCCATAGTACTAGCCAATCAGCTACTAGCTGTTACTTTACAGACTGTGCTAAAAAAAAATCAGAACTGATTGGTTAGTACTTTATCTCTCTCTGAGGGTTGATGCACCGCCCCCTAATATTTTGGGGGAGATTTCTGAAGCTTTGGACATACTGTAGATAATATGGAGATGTTGACCAAAGCAACCAGTAAGCTTGTGTCATTTATCTAGCGCAGTCTTTGAAATGGCAAATAATTGATTACATTGGGACATTTTTGCCCTGTAACTCTCTCCAAGGCTTGGTACTCTCCCCCCTTTAGTTTGAAACTTTTGTTTTGTTTGCGGTCAAATTAACAGAATGCCCTTTAGGTGATGTAAACACAGCGCAGGCTGGAAGGGCTCCCAGTTTCTTACAGATAAGTCAGATTCTATTAGCAGCCAGGTCAGGGGTAAGGAGCCGTAGGGAGTTATTAAAGGGGAAATATCATTAGATTTTTGAATATGTGCAAAATTAAGCTTTGCATCTGTATATAATGTAATATTCCATTATATGTTTTGTGTTGTGTTGTTACAATGTAGTGTTTTTTTTTTCTTACATGGGTTCATTTTTGTTAGCCTGCAGATGTCACTGTTGCAATTACTGTCTATAACAAAACGTGATTAGTTCTAAATATAGAAATCTGTCCTGCAATGATACATGGGGGAGAGTTATCAAATCTTGGAGAGAGGTAAAGCGGAGAAGTTACCCAAAGCAACCAACGTCTATAATTTTTCTAACACAACCTGTAAAAGGACAGAAGTTTGTACTTTACCTCTCTCTACTTAATCTCTCTCCAAGATTTGATAAATCTTTCTTGAATAAGAAACAGAACAGCAACTAGAATTCACAGTATAAACTGAAAATATGCACGGGCCAAATGTCTTATAATGGGGTGTGGTATGGAGGATCGACAAGAATAAGGTTGACAGAGTTTAGGTCGATCACTATTGGTCGACAGTAAGTAGGTCGACATGTGTTCTAGGTCGACAGGGACTCTAGGTCGATATGACGTAAGGTCGACATGAGCTTTTTCACTTTTTTATGTCGTTTTTATAGTAAAGTGACCGGGAACCCCAATTAGTGCACCATGGGGGGTCATTCTGACCCATTCGCACGCAGCGGTTTGTCGCTGCGGTGCAAACGGGTCTGAAATGTGCATGCGCAGCAGCCGCACTGCGCGTGTGTATCGTTACCCCGGCGACCCCTGGGTTACGTCGCGCTATACGAAGAAGATTGACAAAAAGAAGGCGTTCCTGGGTGGATCTGGACCGTTGGCGGACGTTTTCGGGGAGTGGACAAGAAAATGCAGGCGTGTCCAGGAGAACGGAGGGCGGCTGTCAAAGCCGGCCCCAGCATCGCAGAGATCATCGCACAGGGTAAGTATGTCCAGGGATAGTCAACTTCTGCTTGAAATTTTTATAGCTTAGCAGGGCTGCACATGCGATCGCAGCCCTGCTAAGCTAAAATACACTCCCCCATAGGCGTGGACTAGTTGATCGCAGCAGCAGCAAAAAGTTGCTGGTTGCGATCAACTCGGAATGACCACCCATGTCCCCTCGCAGCTTCAGGCAAGGTGCCTCGCTCTGCTACTGCTGCACTCGGCACAGGTTACCGTTCTCAATTGTAGTCGACATGGATCGTAAAGTATGAAAAAGTTACAAAAATTAAAAAAGTGAAAACTGATGTCGACCTTTTATCATGTCGACATAAAAACCATGTCGATCTACTTACTGTTGACCTAGACACTGTCGACCTAGAGACCGGATACCCTTATAATGCCGCTCTTTTTTTTTCCTTCTTCGAAAATGCGTGAGAAAATAATACATACCTTCCAACATCAGAAGTGGGCATCTTGGCAACGTCACAGATGGGGCATTGTCCCTACCCCAATTCACCCCAAAACACATTTGTGTAAAGGCCCGTATTCACGGGCAGATGTGTGGAGAGATGTGTGCTGAGTGTGTGTGTGTGTGTGTGTGTGTGGGGGGGGGGAAGCGCATTTTACCCAGCGGGTGAAATGAGCAATGTGCTAGATTGAGCCTGCATGGCCAATCAGGCACTAGTGATAGCACAGCACGGGCCTGCGCATCGCCATCGCTGTGTGGGGTACACACGGACAGATCATACTTAAAATCTAACCAATCTAGTCAGATTGCTTAGATTATTGCTCCATGAGTACCTCCCTTACGCACTAGTCCCTTTCGGGAATGTCCCACTAAAATCAGGATGGTTGTTAGGAATGCCTTATTTACAAATAGATTTACCACAACATCCCTTTAAACCGAAACACACATGGATTACACAGATTCTGTGGCTGATTTGAAACCAAATAAAATCCATGTTTGAAGTCAGCCAGCCACAGAACCTGTGTAATTCATAGTGACCCGGTTTAAAGGGATAGTGTGGTAAGCGTACTTTTTCAACTACAGTTGTAGAAAGTGTTAAGTGATACAAATCATACAACCAATGGCGGAATTACTGCCACTATAAGGGGTACAGTACTACTTATGCCGTCCTAGAGGTGAGGGATTTCAGTACGTACATCCTGGCTTCTGTGCATGCTGCAAAAAGCAGACCTGAAGTCTCGGAAGGGTGTACCAGCATTACAGGACCAAGTTCCCCCGAATTGTACTATAGGCCATTTAATGTCGTGCTTCATAGTTTTCACTTCACCATATAATGCCTTTTGAAATATGTAGTAAGCAAAACATATAACATTCTCCTGTAACCCTGTTAACATAGGAAAGGGCCCTTTTTTCAGCACATTATTTATTCCCAGGCATCTAGGACTGGTAGGCGCTTGCCTGGGGAGGGAACGCTGAGATAAAATGCTCTCTTCCACGCAGCATAATCCTGTTTGGTTTGCTTATTACACAACATAGCGCACAAGGAGCTATGCAGTAAGCAAACTGCTGGGGGGCCCGGACACAGCTCTGCCTGAGTAACGCTCATTAGATGAGCTGCACAACTGACATTTTCTGCACACAGCTGACATTATGCTGACGGATGCCAGGTATGCTGACACATCCATTCTACATGAAGAGTGCAGATCAGAACATAAATACACCCATAACAGTCTAGCAATGATCAGAAAGACAATCGTTTAAGAGCAGTGAGTCACTGGGTTTAATGCACTCTTCAAAGCTCACATTTGTTACCCAGCAAGAGGAATAGGAAAGTCACAGGTTACCCTATGCCTGGATTATCCCTGGAATGCACACTGTGCAATGTCACACGGAGCAAACAGAAACGTTATCAACTGAGGCCAATGACATCTGAGAGAGAGAGAGAGAGAGAGAGAGAGAGAGAGAGAGAGAGAGAGAGAGAGAGAGAGAGAGGCCACTGATAAACTCAAGTCAAAACAACCCTTGGCACACTTTACACATTACCGCTGCTACCCACTATGTAATAATAATAATAATAATAATAATAATAATAATAATATTATTATTATTATAATAACCCAATACGTAAAGACAACAACAAAATACAAACAAAAACCCTTCTTCAAAATATAATTTACTGTACAATGTATTTATATATATTCACCAAAAAACCCAGAAATAAGGGTTTTTTGGTGAATTCCCTGTTTTAAAACTTGGCTGCATTCGGAGTGTTAATTGCGCAGAAATCGGTGTTTTTCTTTCTTATATTCATTGTATTTATATATATATATATATATACAGGTTGAGTATCCCATATCCAAATATTCCGAAATATGGAATATTCCGAAATACGCACTTTTTTGAGTGAGAGTGAGATAGTGAAACCTTTGTTTTTTGATGGCTCAATGTACACAAACTTTGTTTAATACACACAGTTATTAAAAATATTGTATTAAATGACCTTCAGGCTGTGTGTATAAGGTGTATATGAAACATAAATGAATTGTGTGAATGTAGACACACTTTGTTTAATGCCCAAAGTTATAAAAAATATTGGCTAAAATTACCTTCAGGCTGTCTGTATAAGGTGTATATGTAACACAAATGCATTCTGTGCTTAGACTTAGGTCCCATCACCATGATATCTCATTATGGTATGCAATTATTCCAAAATACGGAAAAATCCGATATCCAAAATACTTCCGGTCCCAAGCATTTTGGATAAGGGAGACTCAACCTGTATATATATATATATGGAGAGAGAGGGAGGGGTGTTACTGCACCTCTATGATTCAGGCCCCTCCCCCTTCAGCGCTACTGGTCACAACATTTGTAAATTTGGAATCGGGACTAGTAACATTGCTTTTGCATGCATGGCTATACCGGCATCACAGGAAGCGGGGCCACATCCCCATATAAGGGTGGGCGCATTGGGTCGAATGCACCAATCGCAGGATGGCCTCACATCAGGACTGTTCCAATGAAATCTAGGTGGCTGAGACGCATGGTATCCTGTTGTGGCAGGCAAAGCTCTCTTAGATTGGCTATGGTGTTTTGCCTCTATGGCCTGGAAGCAATGCTTTCCCGTTAGGGCTGTTTACCACCTACCACCTATCTGCTTTTTTTTTGGTTGTTTATTTTTCATCACTAGTATACAAGACTGCATTCTAAAATGTTAATGTGTTTCAATGATAGAACACAGATCACCCAATTATATAAGCACTAACCCATGCTAAGTGTGTTAAAAGTGGAGTGTGCTACTGCGCAGACTCCTTATTGCTACTCCCCCAGGTAAACTTAATACCCTGTACCAAGATGACCACTGATACTACTACTGACCATGGCCCTCATTCCGAGTTGATCGCTCGCAAGGCGAATTTAGCAGAGTTGCTCACGCTAAGCCTACGCCTACTGGGAGTGTATCTTAGCTTCTTAAAATTGCGACCGATGTATTCGCAATATTGCGATTACAAACTACTTAGCAGTTTCAGAGTAGCTTCAGACTTACTCGGCATCTGCGTTCAGTTCAGTGCTTGTCGTTACTGGTTTGACGTCATAAACACACCCAGCGTTCGCCCAGACACTCCCCCGTTTCTCCGGCCACTCCTGCGTTTTTTCCGGAAACGGTAGCGTTTTTATCCACACGCCCCGAAAACGCCGTGTTTCCGCCCAGTAACACCCATTTCCTGTCAATCACACTACGTTCGCCAGAGCGAAGAAAA